>NC_091796.1:23168571-23853928 GCF_041296235.1 Equus asinus
AATGAGATAGTCTTCCTTTGTGCACACACACTTCCATGCTCTTCTCTTATAATCACATTTGCCATATTCAATTATGAGGCCTGACGTCACTAGATAATTCTTCTGTAAAATGTAGGATAATATGAATCTGTTAATTATATGGATGGTATTTAGCAGCTCCTCCATAAATATTTGTTGAAAATACTAAAATCTTCACTAGCATCTCTTTAGCTCCTTCATTCGGTTAATTAAAAAACCCACTCATATTTTAAGGGCCAGCTCAAATTATCACTTCTTTTTGAAATATCAACTGCTCCACTTCCAGTTTTTTCATAAAATTATTATTCATAAATGTCTCTCTTCTCAGCTAAATTGTAATCTACTATATTGGTGATATGTGATAGTTTGTCAATACACATTTAATGACTGAATATATGATCTAATGGCTACCAACAACCAAATACCTGATATTAGGTCCTTACTAGGATGCTCATAAGATCATAAAAAACACACTTGTTGAATTTTATTGCAGAAGTTACCCCTTATGTTTCTAATTTGAACAACATATCCTCTTCACCACTTAGCTGTTCACTTTTTTCTCTTCTTATTTCAATACATTGCAATTGAAGTCTCAAAAAATAGTCTACTCTTCTGCTGAGAAACTTATCTGCAACCAGAAATGATTAGGTATTTCCAGCAACCCTTGGGCACTGAAGTTGCAGGAGATTCAAAGGAATATAGCTGTTTTCTGCTTTGCTATAGATAAACTGAATTCAAAGGGAAAAGTATGGATATCACAGTCTACTCGTACCTGCTTCTTTCATTTTTATTCTACCTCTGCCCATTTTATAATCAAATTTAAGTTTTATAGAGGAAAATATTACCTCTTAGCTAAATCATAACTTTGCACATGAAGATTTTATGCATGAAACAGTGGTTAAAATCTGATGAAAGATATCAAGGAAGAACTAAATAAATGGAAAAATATTCCATGATCATGGGTAGGAAGGCTCAATATTATCAAGATATAAGCCCTTCTCAACTTTATCTATGGATTCAACAAAATTCTAATCCAAATCTCAGCATACTGTTTCATGGATGTTGATAAACTGATTCTAAAGTTTATACACAGAGACAAAAGGCCCAGATTAGGAAGCTCAATATTGAAAAAGAACAGTCAGAGGACTGACACTAGTGGACTTCAATATTTACTATAATGCTATAGTAATGAAGATAGTATGGTATTGGTGAAAGAACAGAGAGATCAGTGGAATAGAAGTTAAAGTCAGAAAGAGACCCACAAAAATATAGTCAACTGATCTTTGACAAAGGAGTAAAGGCAATATGATGGAGCAAAGATAGTCTTTTCAACAAATGGTGCTGGACGAACTGGGCATCCACATATAAAAAACAAAAATGAATCTAGATGTAGATTTTACACCCTTCGTAAGAATTAACACAGAGTTAATTCCTAGGAGAAGAGAGAGACAAAGAAGAAGAAAATCTATTCAAAGAAATAACAGCTGAAAACTTTCCTAACCTAAGAAAGCAAACAGATATCCAGGTACAGGAAGCAGAGAAAGCACCAAACAAGATAAATCCAAAGAGGTCCACAACAAGGCACATTATAATTAAAATGTCGAGAAGTAAAGATGGAGAGAAATTCTTAAATGCTGTAAGAGAAAGGCAACAAATTACATACAAAGGAAACCCCATAAAGCTATCCTCTGACTTCTCAGCAGAAACCTTACAGGCTAGAAAGGAGTGTCATGACACATTTGAAGTGTTGGAAGAAAAAAACCTACAGCCAACAATACTTTACCTGGCAAAGTTATCATTCAGAATGGAAAGAGGGATAAAGAGTTTCCCAGAGAAGCAAAAACTAAAGAAGTTTGTCACCAAAAAACCAGCCTTACAAGAAATGTTAAAGGGACCTATTTAAGTGGAAAAGGAAACACCAAAAATAGGAATAAGAAAATTATCAAAAAAAAAAAACCAAAACAAACCAAAAATCACTGGTAAAGCAAACATACAGTAAAGGTAGAAGATCAACCACCTATGAAACTAATATGAAGGTCAAAAGATGAAAGTACTAAAATTGCCTGTTTCCGTGATAAGAAGGTAAAAGATACACACACAAAAAAAGAGGTTAGATATGATATGAAAAACATAAAATGTGGGAGGAGGGGTTAACAGAGTAGAGCTTTTAAAAGGATGTCAAACTAAAGAGACTATCAACTTAATATAGATTGCTATATACGTAGGTTATTATATATGAACCTCGTGGTAATCACAAACCAGAAACCTATAATAAATACAAAAAAATTAAGAGACAGGAACCCAAACATAATACTAAAGAAAACCATCAAACCACAAGGAAAGAGAGCAAGAGAAGAAAGAAACAGAGAAGAAATACTAAAACATTTGGAAAAAAATGTAACAAAATGGCAATTAGTACATTCTTATCAATAGCTACGTTCAATTTCAATGGTCTAAATGCTCCAATCAAAAGGCACAGGGTGGCCGATTGGATAAAAAAAAGACTCATATACATGTTGCATAGAAGAGACACATTTCAAACCTAAAGACACTCACAAACTGAAAATGAATGCATGGTGAAAGACACTCCATGCAAACGGCAATGAAAAGAAAGTTGGGGTAGCAGTACTTATATTAGGCAAAATAGATTTTAAGACAAAATCTGCAAGAAAAGAGAAAGAAGGGCACTACATCAGACAGGAGAATATAACACTTTTAAAGATCTATGCACCCAACATAGGAGCACCTAAATATATAAAGCAATTATTAATAGACATAAAAGAAGAAATAGACAGTGACGTAATAATAGTAGGGGACTTTAACACTCCATTTACACCAAGGGATCCGTCATCCAAACAGAAGATCAATAAGAAAACATTGGCTTTAAATGACACAGTAGACCACATGGACTTAGTAGATATATACAGAACATTCCATCCAAAAACTGTGAATACACATTATTTTCAAATGCACATGGAACATTCTCTGGGATAGATCACATATTAGGCCACAAAACAAATCTCAGTATATTTAAGAAGATTGAAATAATACCAAGCATCTTTTTTTACCACAACGTTATAAAACTAGAAATCAACTATGGGAGGAAAACTGGAAAAGCCATAGACATGTGGAGATTAAACAAAATGCTACTGAACAACGATTGGGTCAATGAAGAAATCAACGGAGAAATCAAAAAATACCTGGGGACAAATGAAAATGAAAATACAACATATCAAAATTTATGGGATATAGCAAAAGTGGTTCTAAGAGGGAACTTTAAAGCAATAAAGCCCTACCTCAACAAACAAGAAAAATCTGAAATAAACACTCTAATAGTGCAGCTAAAGGAACTGGAAAAAAGAAGAGCAAACAAAGCCATAACTCAGTCAAAGGAAAGTAATAATAAAAATCAAAACAGAAATAAATGAATTAGAGACTAAAAAAACAATAGGAAATATCAATTAAATGAAGAGCTGGTTTTGTGAACAGATAAAGAAAATTGACAAACCTTTAGCTAGACTCACCAAGAAAAAAAGAGAAGGCTCAAATAAATAAAATCAGAAAACAAAGAGGAGAAACTACAACAGACACATCAGAAATACAAAAGATTATAAGCGAATACTATGAAAAGCTATATGCCAACAAATTGGATAATCTAGAAGACATGGATAAATTCTTAGACTCATACAACCTTCCAAAAGTGAATCAAGAAGAAATAGAGAATTTGAATAGACAAATCACCAGTAAGAAGATTGAAACAGTAATCAAAAACCTCCCCAAATACAAAAGTCCAGGACCAGTGGGCTTCCCTGGTGAATTTTACCAAACATTCAAAGAGGAATTAATACCTATTCTTCTCAAATTCTTCCAAAAAATTGAAGAGGAGGAGATGCTTCTTAATTCATTCTATGAAGTCAACATTACCCTGATACCAAAACTAGACAAGGACAGCACTGAAAAAGAATTTTACAGGCCAATATCAATGATGAACATCGATGTAAAAATCATCAACAAAATACTAGCAAGTTGAATATAACAATACATTAAAAATATCATACACCATGATCAAGTGGGATCGATTCCAGGGATGCAGAGATGGATCAACATCCACAAATCAATCAATGTGAAACACCACATTAACAAAATGAAGAATAAAAATTACATGATCATCTCAATAGATGCAGAGAAAGCATTTGACAAGATACAGTATCCATTTATGATAAAAATTCTCAATAAAAGGTATAGAAAGAAAATACCTCAACATGATAAAGTCCATATATGATAAACCCACAGCTAATATCATTCTCAATGAGAAAAACTAAAAGCAATCTCTCTAAGAACAGGAACCAGACAAGGATGCTCACTTTCACCAGTCTTATTTAACACAGTACTGGAAGTCCCAGCCAGAGCAATCAGGCAAGAAAAAGAAATAAAAGGTATCCAAATTGGAAAGGAAGAAGTGAATCTGCCAAAACAAATGGGACTACATCAAACTAAAGAGGTTCTCTACAGCAAAAGAAACCATGAACAACATGAAAAGACAACCTAACAATTGGGAGAAAAATTTGCAAACAATATATCTGATAAGGGGTTAATATCCAAAATATATAAATAACTCACACATCTTAACAACAAAAAAACCCAACAATCAATTTAAAAAATGGGCCAAAGATCTGTACAGACATTTCTATAAAGAAGATATACAGATGGCTAACAAGCACGTGAAAAGATGTTTAACATCACTGTTATTAGGGAAATGCAAATTAAAACTACAATGAAAAATCACCTCATGTCTGTCAGAAGGGCTATAATTAACAAGACAGGAAATAACAAGTGTTGGAGAGGATGTAGAGAGACGGGAACTCTCATACACTGCTAGCAAGAGTACAAACTGCTGCAGCCACTATGGAAAATAGTATGGAGATCCTTCAAAAAGTTAAGAATAGAACTACCAAATGATCCAGCTATTCTACTGCTGGATATTTACCCAAAGAACATGAAAACACGAATGTAAAGATATATGAACCCCTATGTTCATTGCAGCATTGTTCACAATAGCTAAGACTTGGAAGCAACCTAGATGCCCATCAAGGGACGAATGGATAAAGAAGATGTGATATATATACCAAATGGAATAGTACTGAGCCATAAAAAGGATGAAATCTTGCCATTTGGGACAACATAGATGTATCTTGAGGGTATTATGCTAAACGAAATAAGTCAGAAGGAGAAAGTCAAATACCAAAGTCAAATACCATATGATCTCACTCATGAATAGAAGATCAAAACAACAAATAAGCACATAGATACAGAGATTGAATTGCTGGTTACCAGAGGGGAAGCCGGGGGAGGAGGAGGGCGAACTGGGTGATTAGGCATATGTGTGTGCTGATGGATTTTAATTAGTCTTTGGGTAGTGAACATAATGTAATCTACACAGAAATCAAAATATATTGAAGTACACCTGAAATTTACATAATGTTAGAAACCATTGTTACCGCTATAAAAAATAAGTACATACTTACTTACATACATACATACATATTACTAAGTGAAAGAATGCAACATGAAGAGGTTACATACTGTATGATTTCAATTATGTGACATTCTGGAAGAGGCAGAACTATAAAGACAGTAAAAAGATTAGTGGTTGCCAGGGGGTTAGGGAGGAAGGGTGAATATGCAGAGCACTGAGAAATTTTAGGGCAATGAAACTGTTCTGTATGATACTACAATGGTTAATTCAAGATATACATTTGTCAAAACCATAGAATGTATAACATCAAGAATGAACTTCACTGTAAACTATGGACATTGGAAGATAATGATGTGTTAGTGTAGGTTTATCAGTTGTAGCAAATATACCATTCTGGTGGGACATGTCCATAGTGAGAAGTTGGTGCATGTGTGGTGACAGGGGTTTGTGGGAGCCCTCTGTACTTCCTGCTCAACTTTTCTGTGAACCTAAAACTGCCCTAAAACAAAGTTTTTTAATTTAAAAAGTAGTTAAAATATACAAGCTTACCTTAAGCTGTCCTTCGGTTATGACTTAGAGAAATCAAAATTAAAATATTTATACAGCTTTTCTCTGTACATAATAAATAGACTACAATAGAATTATTAGGAGACTGAGAAAATAAAAACTCCATTTGCTCCATTTATATTGTTATTAAATTAATTTAATTAATGTAGCTTTAAAAAATGGCTTCTGGAGTGATCAGATGTATACAATTAACAATAGTCCCTTGTAAAGAATCATGCTATTATTCTACCTTGTAGACTGAAAATCCATGGGGAAACATCAGATCTTCCTCAAATATGTCCCCACCTTTCTCTCAGAGTGTTCCCCAAACTCACCTGCAAAGGAAATGCTCTTATTGCCTGAATGCAGTTTTAAACGTTTGAAAATTCTGTTTTATTTATTTAATTTTTCCCCAAAAGACTATTGACAGAATAAAAGAAGTCATACTATATAAAATTACATGTGTAGGAAATGGTGAAAAGACAAATTATATAAAGCTGTTGACAGTTATGACAATTACAACCGGGATGATTCTCTTATCTCTAAAAGATACTGAAAAGAATAACTAGTGATATGGTATTTTTCCAGCATATCAAATATTGCTGTACCTTCTTGAATGATCAGTTTTTGCTACATTTCCTAGGTTTAAACAACAGAGTGTAGGAGGTTCCTATGGCATTTGAGATGTGAAGATTTTTGTTGCAAGCTTAATGTTAAATTATGAAAATAATGTGACAGCAATATGATGAAAATGAGTAATTCCCATTTTACAGAAAGAACAGTTGAGCACAGATGCATACAAGATGGAGGTGAAGTTAAAGCTGAAATAAGAATTCAAGGATCATTGTCTCCTGTGATTTTGCTCAGGGTTTATAATAAGATTTTTGCTGTGTAATTTAAGCAGATCAGAGCATCTCAGGATTGCTTCTAACACCACCATTGTGTTTTAGCTTAAACATGCCAACACTCACTAAAGCTCCTTATTGCTTTTGCAAACACAGTATGGGGGTAAGGGGAAGGTGAGGCAACAGTGCAGTTTTTCTGATAAACAACATTTATTTAGTGATCATTTTGGAGTCACGCAGACACTGTTATGTAGTCCGATGCACCTTCATCTCTTTCCTAGTGTTTGAGCCCTTTAGATCAATCAGCTCAAATTCTGCTTCTTACACACTGAAATGTTTGGTTAAGCTGACAAATTTGTGTGGTAAATATAACTGCCTGGCAGGAAGCTTTCTGTCTGCTTTAGTCAATGGTTTGAAATAAATCCAGCTGGAACCGTTTGTTCAGGCAGCTCTGAAAGTCAGTGATACAAATGGATAAGCTATATGTTCCGTCTTTAGTGCTATATTTGAATGGCTCAGTGGGTATAGACAGGACTCTGCTCTGGAAGGTCCAAAGGACTCTACTGGCAAATGGAACTGGTAGATACAGGTTGAACTCAGCAGGAATCAGTCAATATATCATGTGTGAGAACGTGGGCCAGGTCAAAGAGGAAGCAAGCCCAGAGGAAGCAGGCAGTTGACACTGGCCACTGATGGCCCCTGGGGCACTGCTGTAACCACAGTGGTGGCAACTGATGGGAAAGGATCCGAGCATATGTAGACACTTTAGCTCCTGTCATTAAGGCCTGTTATCTAAGTGCTAAGAATGAATGCCCATAAGGACTTTGAAATACTCCCATAACTCGTCCATCTGTTTATTTATTAATTCATTGAAAACTTAACAAATATGTGATGAACATGTCTTCCATGAAAAGGAATATTGGGTGCTGCTGGGGCATGTAAAGCCAGAGATCAATTTGGTACCCCTAAACAGATAAAAATAACATAAAGGAGAATGGTGTAAGAAATCTGAGAGAGGTACAAATGCAATACTGTGGGGTTTTAAATAAGTGAGAAATTACTTCTGGTTAATTAAAAGTGATGGTTAATACATAAATGAATAAATCAAAACTATGACAATGAAACTAAGCTCAAAAAAGGCTAAAGCCATGCAGAGTAAAAGGGTAGGATGGTTTTTATACAATAAACGCAGTAAATTAAATGTAGGGCCTTCAACTTCCCCATCACTTTTGTATATCCTATTTTATGTGACCATCACAACAGTCCTGGCATGTAAGTAGGGGAAAAATTATTAACCAATTTTACAAATGAAAAATGAGTTTCCTGTGTTGTCTGATGACTGTCTTAAGGTCGTGGTAGGAAAAATCACGCTTTGAACTAGGGGTATCTCCCTCCAGGTATAACACGGGCTTTCTCGCGATCATGTAGTTTCTAAGGAAGATTGTTAAAGATGTGAGAAACACTTAAGGGTGTCTGTCCCTAGCAAATGGGAATAGGACATTACTACCTGGAATGAACTTAATTTCATTTTAGATATCCCTGAACTGTTTGAAGATTTTTTTTTAGTGATTGTACACTTCTTTTCTAATAAAAATTAATAGAAAATATCCAGAAAAATAAAGAAATAAAATAAAGTAGAAAATAAAGAAAGTAAGGATATAGACAATTTAGGATATAGAGAAAAGGAAAGGATATATCCTATCAGGAATATAAGAAGACTACATTATATGAATAAGTTATGTCAAGTTCAGGGAAAAATGGGTAGAATAGCTTGATCATAATATTTAGATTTGATCTACCTCAAGTCAATATCAAATAAACTTGCTCCAAATAATAATCGTCTACATTTACAGTCCAGGAAAATATGCATAACCTCATGGAAAATTCTATTCTATATCATGTGCACTAGTTGAGCACACTTGAAAAATTCACTGGAAATTTCTGCACTTGAATATCTTCTCTTTATCCTGGGAATGAGCGTATGTGCCTACCTGCTTTGTTATTAGTAATAATAACACAAATTGCAATTTAATCAACAATGATATAATATTGAACATAATACTATTGTAGATGCAACTACATATTTGGAGAATAATAAAATATTTTAACTAATATGTTCAAAATTTTTAGTGTTATCTTCAACTTGATGCTTTTCTCTTAGGAGCCTACATACTGCTTTGCAAATATGAATTTAATTTCAAATGACTTGCAAAATAAATATTTCCTATGAAGGCAGCTTAGTATGATACAAAGTCCTGGGATAAAACTCCGAAAATAAAGGTTCTCATCTTACTGCCAGACTTGTCCACTGTGATTGAGGGCTGACTATCTAACCTCTCCAAGCCCACACATGCTGAACGGCAGCAATACTATATAGTGTCTTCTAGTTCATTGGCAATGCAGGAATGAGCAACAAGCAAGATAACACTTTTTAATAAAAATCTGGAATTTTAAGGAAAAACCTAGTTATCCATTTCAAGGTAGCCATAGCTGAGGAAATGGATTCCATCTTGATATGCCAATATCCAGAAAGTGAAACAGATGTTTTTTAAGTAATTACGGTAACCCTTCCCTCTTTGTGAGTTAAGTAATACGACCATATGATTTGCTTTCAACATCATTGGGTGTGTGTTATATATGTTCTATATCTCTTACTTGAAAGGAGCTTGTTTGGAGCCTTCTGCAATTAAATTATAGTTGGTTGTCAGAAAGCTGATACTCAGGTATTATAATGTGGTGACGGTTTTCAAAAAGTTGATTTATTAAAAGGGAGGATCAGTCAGCTCAGGTGTATGACATGGGTCAGGACAGCAAACTAACCATGTGCGAGCTCGTGCAGCCATAGCCAAAGAGAGTAACTCTAGAAACAAGAGAACTTGTTTTCAGTTAAAAGAGAGTATGCAACAACATGGATAAACCTTGAGGACATCATGCTAAGTGAAATAAGCCAGGCACAGAAAGACAAATATTGCATGATTCCATTTATTTGAAGTATCTAAAATAAATTTAGAGAATGAAAGAGTGGAATGGTGGTTGGCAGGAGCTTGGGGGAGGTGAAAATCGGGAGTTAATCAGCAAGCATAAAGTTCCAGTTAAGTAAGACGAGTAAATTTAGAGATCTGCTATATAACATTGTACCAAAGTCAACAATAACAAACTGTGCATTTAAAGAGGGTAGAGCTCATGTTAAGTGCTCTGACCACAATAAAACAAAAACAAAATGAGAGTAGGAAATTCAAGTTCCTGTGAAATTGCCCTTAAAGCCTGTATTCAGGGGATAACTTGATAAAATAGGATGGGTGAGATGAGAAATACAAAAATATTGATGGAGAGAAATATAAAAATATCATGTGAATTAATGTGAAGATAACAATATCAATATTAGCCCCCAAACAATATAGGGGGAAATGGAAAATTTAAGATTTTCAAGGGCAGAAACCAGCAGATCGTGCCCCCTGTACCGAGAAGATTGTCAGTTTAAGTGGCCCCCAAGAAATATTTGTCAAATAAATGAAATGTCCCTGATTGTTACAGATGGAGCTTTGGCCTTCTAGTTCTTGTTTCTATGAAGAAAATAAACCCAAACTGAGATTAAAGAGACAGGAGGAGAGGGAGCTGGAAAAAGGAAAACTAGAAATACAAGCATATTTTTTCCTCAAAGTTCCCAAATCATTAAATGAAACGTTTGGGAATAAGGAAGGCAAAATCTATTACTACCAAGGTGTTAGAATCTTAGACTCAAGCTTCTTTCACACGTGTGTTGCCGCTGACTGCCCTGCAGAGAGGTTCAATAAACCAGGACTGTGCTGAAAAACCCTCTGAAGGTGAGAGGAGAGCAGTCATCTCATTACCACATACACTGAAGTCATCTGAACTTCAGAGTTGAGTCCTATGGATTATTTTCTTAAACCATCAGCTATTGGTATTACTTGATTCCTATTCACTCTAAGAAGCAACACATTTGGGAGGGAAATGGACAAACAGGACTGAAACAAATAATAGGAAACATATTAATGAGAAATGAATGCCTGAGTATTCTACCTGAGTGTTCTTCTTCAGAACTCTCTTAATTACATTTTGGGCTGATTCTGCCCCAAAGAAGAGAGGGAAAGAGGAGCCTTTTTGTACTTCCAAGAAATGCCCCTGACTTCTCTGTTACCAACACAGTTTATGTTTATTTACTCTTTGTCTGGGTCCTGAAAGGCTTCAGAGTCAAGAACTCTTCCAGACTTGTGTGAGATATAACACAAATCATTACGACAGTCTCAGCCTCCCAAGATGCTAACATTATTTTAGCAACAATTGCAGTTAAAGCTTTCCCTCCTGGTTTCTGGTTGAAGTCTCACAACAAAGACATGACGTAGCAGGGCAGGGACTATTAATCATAGTTTTACAGATGAAGAAACAGGACTTGGAACTGCCGCATCTGGGATAAAAACCTGATGTCTGTGACTATTTATTCAATGATTTTTTCCACTGCATCACAGTGGAAGCATGGCATGACTTGAGACACTTTTGCATAATGGTTAAGAGCATGACATCTGGAGGTAGACCAATCTGGATTTGAATCCTGATTCAGCCATTTCCTAGATGTGTGACCAAGGCGTTTTACCCAAGCTCTTAGAACCTTAGTTTTCATACCTGTAATATGGGGACAAGGATAATATACGGCATCATGTGAGGATTAGAGGAGACAACAGCTATTACTGTTAAGTACTAGGTCTAGTGTAAGTGAGCCCTCAATGAATGCAGTGTTTGTTAGTATGCTAATAAAAGGGGAAGATGCTCAGCAGCTGGAACAGATTCACAAGTCAGAAAGCAGAAGCAGGTAGGTCTTGCCTAAGGAGTTCACGTTGGGGAGAGGAAAGAACATGGATTTGAATTCTGACTTGGACAGCTGTTAGCTCTGTAGGCAAGCCATTTAACCTTTCCTCAATCTCAGCTTCTAATTTGTAAAATAGGGATAATGATGCATCCTTTAGTGAATTATAGTGAAGAGAAGCAAAAACTCATGTGAAATATATAGCATGACGTCTGGTGTAAAGGGGTACTCAATAAATGATACCTATTATTATTTAATATCATTCATAATTGAAGAAGTTCTGCCAATTCATTCCATGTCCCAATTGTTCAGAATAAGTTAAAGACACACACACATAAAATGATTGATAGAAGAATTAGTGGATGAGAAACTAACCTAAGATTTCATTAAATATAATGGTTTTGGTGAAAGATAGGAATCAAGAATGATTTGTAGGGAGTCCTTATAAAGTTATTGTACACTAAAATAAAACAGTTATGATAGCACACAAAATAACAGCACATAAATAATATTTTATATATCCTGAATCAAGGATATTAATCATAATATTATTTTAGAATTTTACTCTCCCTCTTTTAAAGACTTTCATGCTACTAATATTATTTAACTTTTTTGAGCTAGAATACCTATGGAGATATACTTCTGTGTTTGCTCCTTAATAATAATTCAAATTAAAAAGTTAGATGCCTTTCTCTCTGCAAGAGATTGGAGTCATTGACTCTTCTCTTACAGGTCTTACCTTTATTGGTCCCTCTTAATTATGTCCCAGCTATCTCCTTCCAAACGTCACCACAGAATACTCCAAGTTTGAAATTCAGTAGGAACACTTTACAGATTCTTGAACATGTGACTTCAGCCGGAAAGTTGTCCCAACTGGTCATGGACTTCATGGGACCCATGACTCTCATGTCTGGCAACATGGCATGGGGATGGGATGGCCCTTTCCACCAGACGTATTCCACAAATATCCTCCTATAAGCAGGCCTGAGCCCAGGTTCCAACCTCCAGTTTGAAAATTAATAAAAACTTTGAAGACTCCGATATAATGATTGTTTTTCACTTGCCTCCCTTGTGAGAGACAGTCGGATACCTGTGGTTAAACCTCCACTTAATGAGATCAGTTACACTCTGAAACACTTCATAGAGAAATCCCTAAGTGGACCAGGAAATTATTGCTGTACTAGCGCTCCCACCACCCCCTCACCTCCAACTATAGGGAATTTTCAGTTATTTCTATTACTCTGTGGTCTGATACCAACATGCTTTTGCTAGGACAACCAAAATCAGGATATGAAGAATATAAAGAATTGATTATTATAAACATGGAGACATTCTGCATTGTTTAAAAGCAATGCATGTTTTTCCACTAAACTGATATAAAAAGTTTCCAGTGAATATTTTACATATTTCATTTTTGCAAATTAAAGACGCTTCATGTTAAAAGCTACTTGCCTTAAACCCTCATTTTCTGGGGATATCTTAGATTATATATTAGCAAAACTCCTGGAAACCTGAATTCCTAATATGTTTCAATACAAATATTCATGCCAATGTGGAGAGTTAAGATACAAGCAAAAATAGTCAGATTACTACAGCTAAGGCGAATGTTTTCGATGGGACTAATAGTGGGAATAAGACCCATAGAGCCAGCACTAAGTTGAGGCAAGTGAGATGAGTCATGCAAACACGTGGTCAGATACTGTCTGTATCTAATATTTGTTCATCATGGAGTTATGCATTAATTTTGATTCCTTAAAATATAGTATTAAAACATTATTTCTCTTCATTACTGAGTTTTTTGACATTCCCTTAAATTTTGCACCCAAGGCAAGTGTCTCACTTGTCTGATCCTAATTTTGGCCCTGGATTGGATTATTGGTTGCAATTCTTCACATGCCCATGTCAACATGCCTGCTATTTTCTTTTTTTTTAAGATTTTATTTTTCCTTTTTCTCCCCAAAGCCCCCCGGTACATAGTTGTGTATTTTCAGTTGTGAGTCTTTATAGTTGTGGCATGTGGGATGCCTCCTCAGCATGGCCTCATGAGCGGTGCCATCTCCGCGCCCAGGATTCGAACCAGTGAAACCCTGGGCCGCTGAAGCGGAGCGCGCCAACTTAACCGCTCTGCCATGGGGCCAGCCCAAGCCTGCTATGTTTTTTAAAGTGAATGGAAGGTACTTTGTACCCATTGATCTTGGACTTGGCCGTGTGACTTGCTTTGGTTAATGATAGTAGACAGGATGTAAGTAGAACTTGAAATGTGTTTTCATGAAGGGGTTTCCATCACCGTGAGAAGACAATGCCTCAGGTAGCTGTGACCCTTAATGCCTAGGCCCCAGAAGATGTGGAGCAGATCTGAACCCAACCTCCAATCTGAACTTTGTAGGCTAGATGAGTTGCCACCAACCTACAGACCCATGATCTTAAAGAAACGATTATTGTTGTTTTAAACCACTGAGTTTTCAGGTAGTTAGTCACACAGTATTACTGAGGCAACACTGGATAGTACAGAGGGGAGGTAGGAAATACGTTTCTCTATTTCTCATGTTTTTTAAAAAAATAATAGTCCATTTCATTTTTTAACAAATAGTCATTATACAACTACACAACAGAATGTGTTGGGCATGGAGATTACAGAGATGGAACAAGATGCTGTTCTTTACTCTTCAGAAGTTTACTGTCTAATTGGAGAAAGACTATAAACAAACAAGTGAAATTAGTTGTTAAAGATGTTGAAATGTAAATCTGTATTTTGTACAGTAGGTACAGAGTTAAATAAGTTATCAAATCTCCTAGAGAGAAAAGATTTAATGGAGAAGAGCTGATTACTACATTGAATCATCGCAAATAGTAAATCGAGATGTTCACAGAGGCCAGGTAAAGAAAGAAGCTTGGATGGTAACTGTGACATTGCACAGCACATGTTAATCTACAGAGAAAGCAGAGCCTTAGCTAATTGCTGTTAGGCAGAAATGGATGCTCAATGTTACCACATATTCTGAATTTCGAGAGAAATCTAGATTGTTCTGTAAAATCCTGTAATTCAAAAATAGTGGCAATTAATTGAAGTTGTTTCCACTTACTGTGCAGGCAAAAAAAAAAAAAAAAGAAGAAGAAGAAAGCCTGCGGGTCACATTTGGACCTCAGATTTCCAGTTTGAGGTTGATGCATAGGTGGAGAGCTAGGAGGAAGGCTTATACACTGCACAATGATGCCTGCCCAGGGGCAAGTGGGGCTGAAATCCAGCTCTCCAAGCCAGTACTGCCTGGCAGTGGTGACATCAACTGGGAGGAATGGACTCCATTTTTCTTCCTTTATTTTCTTTTTTGTAATTTGCTCAAAGGCACTAAAGAGCATGTTTCTCTTACCAATTTCTGTATTTTAAGAAACACAACAGTAAAGTAATAGTATACGTAATGAAATATCAATGTCATAGCAGTGTACTTCTAATTATCTGTAATTTTAGACATGGTCTCTTTCAAATACGTCAGATAGCATATTTCCTTTAATAACTATGCATATTTCAGTCTAGGAATAAAAAAATTCATATGATTTTTTAGGAAACTGGATTTTATTCACATATTTTCACTATTAATTCTGGGTATTAGAAGAAAATGCATTTTTTAAAATATGACAGATTTACCTTTGTATAAAAATCATTTATTTGGTGGCCAGCAGACACATGAAACAATGGTCAACATCACTAATTATTAGGAAAATGCAAATCTAAACTTCAGGGAGATATCACCTTACATTGATCAGAATGGCGATAATTACGAAGAAAAAAAACAACAAATGTTGGAGAGGATGTGGAGAAAAAGGAATGCTCATACACTGCTGGTGGGAATGAAAACTGGTGCAGCCACTATGGAAAACAGTATGGGAATTCTCAAAAAAAATAAAAATAGAAATACCATAAAATACAGCTACCCCACTACTGGTTATTTATCCAGAGAACTTGAAATCAATGATCCAAAGAGATTTATGCACCCCTATGTTCATTGCAGCATTATTCACAATAGCCAAGACATGGAAGCAGCCCAAGTGCTTATCTATAGATGAATGGATAAAGAAGATATGGTATCTATACATAGAATGTAATACTACTCAGATATAAAAAAAGACAAAATCGTCCCATTTGCAACAACATAGATGGACCTTGAGGGTATGACGTTAAGTGAAATAAGCCAGACAGAGAAAGACAAATGCTGCATGATTTCACTATATGTGGAAGATAACAAATACATGGATAAAGAAAATGGATTAGTGGTTACCAGAGGGGAAGGGAGTTGAGAGATGGGCGACAGGGGTAGAGGGGCACATATGTACGGCAATGGACAAAAATTAGACTACTGGTCTTGAGCATGATGAAGTCTATTTAGAAATTGATAGATAATAATGTACACCCAAAATTGCACAATCTTATAAACCGTTATAATCTCAAAATTAGAAAACAAAAAAGAGAAAGAAATAGTATACTAGATGCAAGAATACCTGGAAGTTGCATGAAAATGCTTTTGCATTTAATAACAGAAAATGATGTAATTCTAATAATTGGTTATTTTTATTGTTATAAAGTTTTTATAGGCACATGTCAATCACACACACATTATTTCATCAATGTGACAGTTTTTATATTTTGCTTTACTCCAAGTGTAAATTATAAGTCATGAGCTCATGACAGTTTTCTACAAATAAATTATTTTAAAATTTAAAAACGTCATGTATCTGAGGCATTATTCAGATAAGTCTTTAAATAAGGAAGGTAATTTTTCTGGTCCAAATCAGAGTTCATATTTTGAAAGAAAACAATAACAGCAACCAGTGGAAGGTTTTTGGGGGGTTGGGAGGATAACTCCCAAATTTAGCAGGACTATGTGAGTGATTTTCATTTATAAATAATACACCACAAATATGGTAATATGATATTTATCTAGCATTGAAGAGAAATTTGGTATTCTAGGAACATAAATGTTTTTGATAGCTAGAGGTTACCATGACAAATGCTCCCAAGAAAGTTGCTGAGAAGCTATCTAAGATATATTACATAATTTATCTGCATTCTTAAACAGACTAGACTAAAACAAACAGACAACTAAAGCAAAACCTTGGATTCTTTAAGTTTATCACCATGAATATCAAATTATGCTGTCATACAAGATGCCTTCTGTGACTACTGTGTGAGATGGAGTTGTTGATCCATGTATGAAATATCCCTTAATTTGTTCCACAGTTCAGTGGTTCTTTTGTACCAGAATGGCCTAGGGGAACACAGATTGTTCGTCCCTTTCCTCTATAGTATCTTTTTTCAGTAGGTTTGGGGTAGAGAGCAAGATTTTGTATTTTTAACATATTCCAGGTGATGTTGCTGCTGCTGGTCCAGAAACCACACTTTAAGCACTGTTGCCATATAATTTTTCTTTTTTTTATTGGATTCCCTGACTCCTTCTCCACTATCACTTATCAATGCTTTCCATGTGTTCTTGCTTGGTAAACTCTTACGGAAAAACTAGGTCTCCTCCAGACGAAGATAGTGTCTCTAGGCTTCAAACTTTATTTGCAGCAACCACACACCCAGTTGTGGATGCAGAATCCATGTTGAAGCTCCTGGTCCTTAGGGATTCTGCCTTTAACTTTTGGACTTTCACAATTCAGGACATTGAGGTGTCACTTCCTATGACTTATGGACAATTCTGCAGACTTTTCTAACACCCTTAGGTCCCTTCTCAGTCTTCCAAAATATTACTCTCATTCTTGATGAGGCAAATATGGTTCTTCAATCATCCACATTACCAAGGAAGCATCCTTGCTTCCATAAATTTTCTCATTCCTTGTATAAAGTGAGATGGGGAAATGCTATTCACCAGAATGATGCTTTTCTTACTAGTATTTAAAACCCAGGTTTGTTGCCAAACTTTGATATTCTCATAAACCATCACTTCCTAGTCCTTTAAAAAATTACCAATAACATCATAAAGTCCCTCTCAGTTTTTCAGAAAAAACTTAAATAAAAATAAATAAGAAACATTCATTCCTTTCTTAAAGTACTTAAATTTATATATATATGGGTCCTATGTAAGTGATGTAGAAAATGTTTTCACACATCAATTAAAAGAGCATAATGGTATAAACATAGAGATTGTAAAACATTTTTACTGTTTGTTCATGAACTCTCAGCCATGCTTTCCATATATTTCACTAAACATCAGTAATTGTCTCCACATGTCACCTTCTACTTCTGCCAGCTAACAACTAAAATGCTTACATGGACATAATTAAGTATGCAGAATTATTTTAGCAGATAGAATGAAAAATCAAAGGCAAATATCTGAAACAATTTTAGATAAATGAAATTTGTGTAGCGCCAAAATACTAATATCAATGAGCTCTAAAGGAGGAAGAAGCAGCAGAAATAATGGCATTCTAAATTCTCCATCAGGCTTTCATATTTTGGAAGTATAGAATTATGTAACTATTTTTATCATTTGGTTAATTACCTGTAAATTTTGTAATAGTGTGTCTATCTTCTGAGCCACTACAAAAATTAAAACCAAAAAAACTACACGGTAGAAGATTTAAACAAAGAAAATACCAAAATGACATTAAAATAAAAGCCAGAGGTATCAAATAAGACAGAGGAAATAATCCCAACAATAATAATAATGTCAATGCTTACTCTGTGCCAGGCATTATACCAAGTGTTTTCATCCGTAATCTAATTTAAATCTTCATATGGCTTTCTAATATAGCTAGTGAAGAGCATAAATATTAAAATTCAGACTCTGTTTCAAATATCTCATGACAATAGTTTAAATTGTGTGTGAAAATAAATATGGATAAGTGAAACCCTCCTTGGAAAAGGTAAAGTATTTCAAACTGGGTATATATGAACAACACAGGAGGCACCTGCATGATATTAAAAAACAGTCTTTACAAACAGGATACTATTAAAAGACATCAGAAATAAAATGGGGTGTTTATAGAAATAATGTAGAATTAGATAATTACTTAATTTGATGAGTGCAATAACTTGAATACTAAAACAAGATTTAGAAAGAAAACAGAATGTCCACAGTCTAAATTCACTTTGAATATACAGCAAGAATTTTATATACTAGTAAACTGAATTTCACCAAATATTAGTATTTTCATATTAAGATTAAAGAAATGCCTTCTTAAATCAATTTTGCCATCTTAGTGGCAAAATCCTAGAGGCAAGAAATACTTTTAAAAATCAGATAAAAAGAAAATTATAAACATATAGAGAAAATAGTACAGTAAAACATTAAAAGTTGTTATCTTTGGATAATATGAAGCTGTGTGTGATTTTTTTGTCTACTAGTCTGTATTTTCAAATATAGACTATAATTAACTAGTCTATAATTGTAACCATAACTAGTCTATAATTAATGTGTACATGCTTCTCTCATAAAGACAATAAAAATTTTATTTTAAATGAAAGCAAATATAAATTTTTACATGTATATGCATATATGTGTGTGCACATATATATGATATATGTATACATATATGTTAATAATATTTAAAAACTATAATACTACATAAGTCATCAATTTCTGTATTTGTTTTTCATTAGGATGCATAATTGTGGATACTTGCCTGAATAATGGTTTTTTTTAAACATATACAGAATAATCTAGAGCTTCCCTTTTATAAATCATTTTGAATCTTATCTTCCATACATAAATAGTTATTTGTGTTCCTTATTATCTTTCTAGTTTGTGAACTGTCTTATGGGAAAAAACATCAATAAATTTACCACCAGGTATATAAAGAAATTCTATACTTTTTTTTTGTCCTAAAATTACCTTCAAGCTTCAAGAGGGTTCTCCTAGGTGTAATATTCTTGAATTTGTTGAACGTGTCCACACTTCACTTACTAATATCCTTCATGGACATGAATTTGATTGTGTCCCTTTTCACCCATCATTTTTCTGAACTAAAAACTTCTCCTGGTCTTGCTATTTCGTTCTTTTGATCATTTTGGTTAGTCTTTTCTAACTGCTTTATGGCCTTAATGGAATGTACTGAATAAAACTATGACCTCTACTCCAAGTATGAGAACATTATTAGTTCTGTTCAAAGATATAACAAAATTATATAATATTGTTTTTTTCAATTTTATCATGTTTATCTCTGGCATTTGGTTGAACTGCTACTGTAATGGACTGTCTTCGAGAGACAGTTGACATAAATTCAGGTATCTTTTTTTTAGACACAAGTAATAACAGAGAGAGTAATTCATTTTATCAGCATACTTTGGATTATATTTCCCCAGATACATTGCCATATACTTTCCACAGCTGAAATTTATCCAGTATTATTTTGCCTATTCACACAGCATTACAAAATGTTCTTGCAGGACCCATCCATCTCACCAGTTGCAACAGCTTCAGAGTCATCTGCAAACTTACAGATCTGTGTCAGTGCAGTCGTAATGGCCCACCTTCCTCCCCAGGCCCCCATTCTTCCAGTTGCTACAACTGGAGCCACAGTGCAGGATTTTTTAATTCTGCTTTTGGTTTGGTCCAACCTCGTGCTCTGATACTAATTCTGTATACCAGAGGGGAATATCTAGAACTTGAGCAAGTACTACCAGTGAAAAGACCAAGTCTACCTGCATGCTGTCTAACTCTATTCTCACTTTCCACCCTGTTCTCTAACTAGACTGTTATGACCAGCTTTAATATTTAAAATTATACTCCAATTTTAACAACAGGTCCATGTCTTTGTACATGGCCTGCTAACCCTACTTTTATTTGTTCGTTTTGGTTTTTGAATATGAATGTTTCGGCTTACTCTTCTTAGTATCCTCTTTCTTTGCTAACTGCCAGATTAGCCTTCCTTTTCCTAAAGCAGGGGTTAAGAATAACCTGAAAGGCTTATTAAGACTCAGTTTCCTGGCTCCAACCCTAGACATTCTCATCCAGTAGACCAGGGAAAGGCCAGTGCATTTGCATTTCTAACAGGCTCACAAGTGATGCCAATGCTGCTGGCCTGCAGACCAAACTTTGAGAATTACACAGCTTCCATGACTTTCATCTGTTTTATGCTTGCCAGAAACAACCCATGATGATCCACCTGTCTGAGCAGCTCATTCAAATTGTCTTGATGGGCTTTTCTACATCTCAGAGCCCTATTCCTTCCTCTCACCACTGTATGAGAAAGGTAGACAATACCAATTCTAATTTTGCTTCCTGAAATGATAATGATGATGATGACAATGACGACGACAATAGTAATGATGATGAGCCTCAATTTCCTCCACTTTAAAATGGAGATAAAAATAGGACCCCCCAATAGATTTTTAAGGCATTAAATGAGAAGGCAAGGCACTGTGCACAATGTCTGGCACATATGAGTGCCCGATAAATGTAGTCTATGAGAATATCAATGCAGATAATGATGGCAACATGTCATTAATTCAACAGGTTCATTTGTTTGTTTGTTTCTGGAGACATCATAGTGAACAAAACACATAAGGACTCTACTCTGGTGGAGTTAACATTTCACTGAGGGGGCCAGAAACAGTGAATGAGTACGTAGATTATAACAGATTGTGGTAAGTACTACAAAGGAAAAATAAAAGGATGGTGGGACAGAGTAACCGGGAGAGGCTGATTTAGTCAGAATGGACAAGACAAACCCCATAGGAAGGTAGTGTTTGTGATAGGATCTGAATGGAGGGAAGAGAATTCCAGATATGGGAACTGCCCAAAGAAATGATTTGAGACTGGAAATTGTTTGGTTTGGTCAAAGACAAGGCAGGAGGCCAGCATTGGTGGAGCCTAATGAATAGGAGGTAGAACATGATGACGTTAGAAAGGTAAGAACAAGCTAAGTCCCAGCATGGTTTGTAGGATGTGGTAGGCGTTTTCAGTTTAGTCTAAGCAAAATGGAAGGATCTTCAGATTTAATTTCTAGAAGTGGGATTCTGTGTTCTGATTAACCTGTTAACAACATCATTCAGAAAATTGGCTACGGTAAGGCAGGACTGGAAAAGAGACCAGCTAGGAAGTTGTAGATCTGGTCTAAGTAACAGTTAAGAGTAGTTGGGTTCAGGGTGAGGGAAGTCAGGATGGAGAGAAGTGGATAGATTACAAATACATTCTGGGGGCAGGCCCTGTGGTCAAGCGGTTAAGTTCCTGCGCTCCGCTTAGGCGGCCCAGGGTTTCACTAGTTCAGATCCCGGGCGCAAACATGCCACCACTCATCAAGTAATGCTAAGGAGGCATCCTATGTAACACAACCAGAGGGACCTACAACTAGAATATACAACTATGTACTTGGGGGGGCTTTGGAGAGAAGAAGAAAAAAAAAAGAAGATTGGCAACAGATGTTAGCTCAGGTGCCAATCTTTGAAAAAAGAAGAAACATTCTGGAGGTTGAACTGTTATGGATTCAATGTAGGGAACAGGGAAAAGAGGGCTCGAAGCTGATGACTAGGTTTAATATATTGCAACACTGAAGCCATATTCATTAACCCAAATTCTATTTATTTATTTTGACAGTTTTCACATGTATTATGTACATGGATTATAAATATTCCTTCTTATCCAAAGCTAACTTAACTGTGAATACTTATTTTCTGGGTCATTTTCTTAATAATTTACAAGGTTGACATTTCTCCTAGTCTTTAGTAAAGTGTGAATAATGGTAGCACACTTCTTAAGGTCCCTCAAGAAAGCCTGTAATAGTTTTAGTGCAAATTATTTTTTTAAATAATAATAGATAGGGGCTGGCCCCGTGGCCGAGTGGTTAAGTTCGCGCGCTCCGCTGCAGACGGCCCAGTGTTTCGTTGGTTCGAATCCTGGGCGCGGACATGGCACTGCTCTTCAGACCACGCTGAGGCAGCGTCCCACGTGCCACAACTAGAAGAACCCACAACGAAGAATACACAACTATGTACCGGGGGGCTTTGGGGAGAAAAAGGAAAAAATAAAATCTTAAAAAAAAAAAAAAAAAATTTTAAATAATAATAGATAATAGTTAATACCTCATCTTCACGAGGCCATGGTTCATGCCCAAATCACCAGACTATACAGCCCACCCAAACCAGCAAAGCTTATTCACCTTCTCCCACTATATTGTTCTAATGCCCACTTGCACAACTTTGGTTCAGTGATGCTATATATTGTGATAAATTGTACTGCCTTGCTTAAGTTCTACTACTCTCAGAGTCACCCTAGTGTGCTTTTTTATCACAGTTGCTTTCTCCTCCTTGAGTTTCCCTGAAATGTCAAGATGGCAAGAGCTGTCTAACCTATGAAACAAGATCTGAATGAGATTTGCTAGTTTGAGTCTGAGTAACGAAAGGGAAAGCATCTGGAAAGAGAAGGTATCTGAAAGCAGATACCTGTTGTTAATAACAATAATGATAACAATGTCACCTATGGAGAATCTGCTCTACTCCAGGCACTGTCCTTGAGCTTCACTGAACACCTAGTACTTCACTTGGTCTAATCTTCGTAATAGCTCTTCAGGCTAGGTGTCCCTGGCCCATTGCACAGGTAACGCTTAGAGATTGAGGGATGTGTTAATGGCCTTTTGCCCAGTCACCCTCAAGTGTAAACTGGAGTAGGTTGGAGGAGTGGAGAGAGGAGCAAGATGGTGAATGCAGGAGGTGTGGGTAGAATGAAAGATGAGAGTCATAGTCACATAAATGCTCCAGATTTTAGGGGAGATACTGATAAGCACAGAGTATTCAGCGAAAAAAAAGAAGACCAAGCAGTTTGCAGTGGAAGTGAAAAATGAGAACTAATTTACCCCTCTTTTTACACAGAAGGGAGTGAAGAAGGAATGAGGAGAAAAACTTTTTCATTCTTGCCTTCTGCTGAGGCCAGAATTTCATTTATTATTATTTTATTGTTTTAAAAATCAAGCAAGTAAAATGTCTCTCCTCTCACTCCACCTTCCCGCACGTATCTACTTAATGATCCTGTATAGTCTTCATTCCCAAGGTACTTCGCAAGCTAAATTATCATTCTAAAGGAGAGACACAATATGACTTGCACAATCCCCACTTCTCTCTGGCTAACCATCCTTTAAGAATCACACACACACCAACCACACAATCCCCCAGCTCATTTGAAATTTCTTTTGTTTTCAAGCACTGGAAATTGGTGATAAAATGTTATTACTGAGCATTCGGCAGTTGGATTCACTAACTACTTTTTGAATGTCAGTAAGAACATATCAAGGGAAAATTGAATTATGTAATGTCATCACTTGGGCTAATTATTTTCTTTGCTGGTCCTCTAAAGAAGTGGTGGATGTAAACTCACACATATCACATTTATTTTTCTTAGCAGGAGGGAAGCACTGGGCTGTGATTAAAATGGCATCATGTTGCTTCTCACAGAATGTATAATGGGTCTGAACTGCAAGAATAAAGAAAAGTGGCTACACCCATTAACCATGCTAAAAATCCCCTTTTAATTGGGTAGGCAGTTTCCATAGAAATGTATACAGTAAGTTGCAATTACATATAAGCCAAATTAGTGCAGCTTTACTGCTGATGATAGGAGATTCTTCATCTGTAGCACTTCTTCAATCTCCAAAAAAAAAAAAAAAAAAAAAACCCCAAAAATGAACTCTATAGCATTTGCTAACTGCACACAGCATTTCCCAAACAGTAGCCTGTTGGAATTCTGAGAAATCCTGTAGTATGTACCTGTTTAATTTAACTTTGTTTGAAACAATATTTCCCAAGTTGAGGTAACCACAGAGGGTTTTTTGTTTTGTTTTGTCTTGTTTTGTGTTTTTCCATTTTTATTAGGAGTATCTGATAATAAAAATATAGTTTGTAGAATGTTGGTAAATGATAATGTTCAGCTTTCATCTTTACTTGATGTCTCACTCAATTGTCTAGTTCCTATACCTTTAATTTTGCCCATTTTGTTCATACTGAACTTGTACTCAAAATGTGTTTCACAAGGAGTAACTACTAAAGTACTTCAATTGCAATTTAGAACGTTTTGTCATGTCTTAATCATAGTGCAGTTAAAACTTCATGCATAGGAACAGATTTTCTGAGCAACAGAAATGTGAATAAAAGGAGAAAGAAGACTCAGAGCCTGAGGCTTGTGTACAATGATTTTTTTGTCACAAGGATTAAATGAATGAGACGATTGTTTTTCTTATACCGAAATGCAACATTCATGATGAGAAAACAAATTTAATTCGGACAGAGAAAAATATGCATTTCTCACACATTCTTAAATGCTTAATTCATGTCAACTGGTCTGCAAGATACTGGAGACATGAAAATGACTAAGATACCACCCCTCCTTTTGAGAAACCAACTTGGCTTATATGTGATTACAACTCGCCATATGAATTTCTATGAAAATTGCCTAACCAATGTTTTAAGTGTTAATAATGGAATTAACCAGAAATTATGGAAGCACAGGGAAGGGAGATGGTTGTTGCATGGGCGCACATAGTGCCGGATCTAATGATCAACGAGCAAACAGTATGCATATATGACACAGTGTCAGTTTAAGAGAACAGCAAAGCACAAAAGATCAACCTTTGTGACCTTGAACATTTTCATCCAGGTAGCCAATGACCTCATGTTCCCCTTAGCAGTTCCTCTGTGCAGTGTTCCATTTAAGCTGTTCCTGTGAAAGTGGTATACCTCAGCCCACACACATAAGCCCATAAAAAGCCATTACAATTCAATAATAAAAAAGACAAATAACCCAATTAAAAAATGAGCAAAGCATCTGGATATACATTTCTTCAAGAAATGCTATACAAATAGCCAATATGTAAATTGAAAAGAGACTTGACATTATTAGTCATCAGAGAAATGCAAATTGACCCCACAATGAGATACCATCTCACACCCAGTAGGCTGGCTAGAACAAAAAAGTTACCTAATAACAAGTGTTGGTAAGGACGTAGAAAAACAGAAATACTCATACATTGCTGGTGGGAACGTAAAATGCTGTAGTCGCTTTGGAAAACAGTCTGGTAGTTCCTCAAATGGTTAAAAATAGAGTTACCTTACAACTCAGCAATTCCACTCCTAGGCATATACCCAAGAGAATTGAAAACATATGTTACACAAATACTTATCCAGAATTATTCATAATAGGCTTAGCCAGAGACGATCCAAATGCCCATCAACTAATGAATGGATAAATGAAACGTGGTATATCTACACCATGGAATATTATTCAGCCATAAGAAGTAATGAAGTACTGATATATACTACAACAAGGATGAACCTTGAGAACATTAGCTAAGTTAAAGAAATCAGTCACAAAACACAACATATTCTATGATTCCATTCATATGAAATGGCCAGCATAGGAAAATCTACAAAGACAGGAAGCAGATTGGTCTTAGGGCTGGGGGTAGGCAGGAGGAGGGAGAACAGAAGGGGAGGGGAGTGGTAGCTAAAGGGTGCAGGGTTTCTTTCTGAAGTGATGAACATGTTCTAAAATTGACTGTGGTCAGATATGGTTGTACACATCTGTGATTATACTGAAAACCATTAAATTATACACTTTAAATGCAAATTGTATGGTATGTAAATTATGTGAATCATATCTCAGTAAAGCTGTTTTTCCAAGAAAAAAAATTGGCAAGAAAATTATTGCATTTTCAACACACATTTGCTGAATGAGTGAATAAATAAATCAACCAATGTATAGATAGAAGCTCCACATTTTAAACTTATGTTTTCAAGTTGGGGCTTTTTGCCCTTAGGTACACTGCCACTAACTTGGTCTTATAGTATGAATTTCAGGTGTATGACTATCAGGTATACTTTGGTGGTTCCCTGCTCAAATATACCAGATTATACTAAAGATGAGCCCACATCTTACTATGTAAAACTATTGAAATGATTATAACTAGATATATTAAAGAACAGATCAGATAAAAAAAATCCTTAGAAAGTACATAAGGAAATGTCATGCTTTGCTCCCTAGTCTTTGACGATTAGCAAGCATAACTGATGCTAACTCTTGTTAACTTTGATTAAAACTCCTGTCTAATTTAGTTTTAGTCTTATCACACAGTCAAACTCCTTCTGGGATAATGTGTAGTTCTGGTACTTCAGGACAACTTTGGCACGAAAGCCCTTTTGGGTAGCCTTCCACCACTGTCAGCAGTTCTCCTTCTAAACCACAGATGGTCAATTCACCTTGCTGAGATTGTTGGGGCTAATTAAAATCTCAGCCTTAGATTGCCTTTTTAATGCTCTGAATTAGTACATAGCCTCTGCCTTTCCCTCCGGGGCCTCTACTTCCTTCCTTATCTGTCTGAGGAAGAAAAAAATTAGATTTATAACCATCTCAAGGATAAATGCAAAACACTGTTGAAATTGTTTTCTCCAATGGAAGAGGGAAGGAGAGTAGAGGTCCACATGGTAGGCCTTCAAACAAATATTTGTGCAATGAATAAATAAATTCTACCACTAATCCAACTAGTATTTCCACAGCCAGGTATACTTATGATTGTAATAACAAATCATATTATTACTAAGAGCCTCAACTTACCATTTCTCTTCTCCTAATACATATATGTGTTCAACAGAATCTTCTAGACAACGTTTTGGATAGAACTTCTGCATACTCTTATAATAGCTGTGATTTCATTTAGGGAAAGTAACTGTAATAAGAAATCAACACAGTGATGGGAAGAAGCAGCTAACAGATGATGTTGAATTTTTTAAATTTTAATTCTGTCTAATATTATGCACTTGTATCTTGCATTTGGGATCATATCCCTACAAGAAAAAACTCGGCTAATTTCAATATGATCCAGTTGGCAATTGTCTTGTGAAGGGTAATCAATATAAACTTACCTAAGGCATTGCTTTTATGACTATGATCATTAAATGCCTATGGGTGAGGGAGGTCACTGCTAATAAAGGCCAATTACAGAAAGGTATGAAATTTAAGGACTGCTACTTAAGCAGAAGCAGGGATGTTGTAAATCCAAGGGAACTCCATTCAAAGAGTTACATATTGTAATAGAAGGATAAATATTATCTTAATTAATATATTTTATGATAACTATTTTCCATTTATGGCTAAAAAGCTAAGCTTAAAACCCAACATGGGTGATCTACCAGCAAGGTTATAAAGGAGGTGATTGAACACCTTAATGGGAGGTGGATATGCCACTTACTCTTCACACAGATGGATGGGTCAATTTCCTACTTGGCCAATTATACATGCTCAGAAAGTAGCAACTATCATCACATATTTCTGTAAAAAATTACAAAACTAAAGCATATGCAAAAAAATAAAAGGACCCAAAGCCATATCAACTTTTAATTATCATGCTGCCTTTCATTACTAGACACCTCTGAGAGTTGATGGGGTGTGAACATTTACATGCTTGTTGTAGTAAATTGAATCTATCTCAGAATTGATTTAGAAAAGAATAAACAATTTCTTCATACTTAATATTTACTATTAAAATTGGTAGAGATAATTTAAAGTTATAGGATCTAAAATGTAAATAGTACCTTATACTTAGAAACTGCTAAATGATGATGATGATGATATTGAAGGAAAAAAAAAGACAAAGGAACATTAAATTTGTAAGGATCTTAGAACTATATATAACCTAGTATATAAATGGATAAATTGTTTTGATTCATTGCTATTGTAGAGGGGACATTTTTTTCACACACCTGGAAATTTAAAGTGGTCAGTACTAACAATATGTAAGAAATGATGGTAATATACATCTCTATTGTTACCCATGTCTCTATAAAACTGACCAAGAATCTTTTTAACAGTATAATGCATAGAACAACTACTCTTTCTCTGGTTATATGAGTCTGCTCAGGCTCCCATAAGAAAATACCACAGGCTGGGTGGCTTAGACAACATAAATTTATTTTTTTCACAGTTCTGGAGGCTAGGAGTCTAAGATCAAGATGCCAGCAGGGTTGGTTTGTGGCGAGACATCTCTCCTTGGATTGCAGTTGGCCCCTTCTCTCTGGGTCCTCAGGTGTCCTGTGTTGTGTGGGCTTGAGCTGAGAGAGAGCGCTCTGATCCAACTTCCTCTTCTTATAAGGACCATTCCTATTGGATCAGAGCCCCACCCTTATGACCTCATTTAACCTTAATTACCTCCTTAAAGGTCCTATCACCAAAAACAGTCAACTGGGTATTAATTCTTCAACATATGAATTTGTGGGGGAAGCAATTCAGTCTATACAGTGGTCTATGAAAAAAACATGAATTGCAATAGAGAGCTTATAAAATATTTTGATAGAAAGTTACACAACTTGTGCATGATGCCCACACAATTGTATTTCTTATGTTTAAAACTCAGATGAACCAGAGAACAAACCAAGGGTTTGCTTGGCCAAGATGAACAAGACATGGCATCTGTTTTTAAGTTGCTACATAGCAATGTTGCTATGTATATTTTATAGTCGAGGAAAATTGGATATAGAGAGAATGCAAGAGATGTTTTAATATTCCTGGCATTTTTTTTTTCATTTTGGTTTTGCTTAATCTTTGCAACTAGGCTGTAGTCTTCTCATGAGTACTAGATTAGCATCCTATATTTCTTTATTTCCCAGAGCACCCAAAGCTGTGCCTTGCTATTCTGGAATCCTTCTCTCCCAAATCTCACCACCTACCAGTCACCAAATCCTGTGAGGAAGTAATTATCATGCTTTACAAATGGAGGAATTAAAGATTAGAGAGTTAGATAACCGGCCAAGATGAAACAGCTAGTAAGCCACAACTCAAAAATCTTTCCTTGTCTTTCTATTACCCTTAAGACAAAAATCTAATTACATTAGCAAAATATTCAGCATCTATACCACTTTTCTGGTCTACCATCAGAGTTCCTTTGTGCCCACAATCTTCAATTACATCGCATCACTTCCCCTTCCCCATCTCTGGCTTATCTCCAAACTTTTGCCCACTTTCTTCCCTCTGCCCAGAATGTTCTCCCTCCAACCCACTACCCAACCCCCCAACTCCTATTCTCTCCTCTTTGTTGAACTCTTGATTTAGGGGCCTCAGCTCCCTCTTTCCCAACTGTTCCTTGGCTGTCTTAGTAACTGCCTACTTCTTGTCTGTTTGCTAACTAGTCTTTGAGGTCTGGATCTATGTCATCCGTGTCTTCCTCTGCCCAAGAGTACTTGGCAGAGTACACAAGAGGCACTCAACTGTCACTGCTGCTTTGGTGCTAATGCTGTGGTTCAGTTGTGTGTCTCAGACTAGAAACTGTAATTGTTTAGCTCACTATATAGCCAGCCCTCTTTTTTATTATTAAAAAGGATTTTCAGAAGAAAGTGAGCTAATATGGACTTTTCCATCCCACTACATTACAAAATGATAGTTTTTAAGAGAGGTTTTTAACTTATCCATGTGTCTTAGTCTGCTAGCTTCTTAACTCACTTTTAAAATGATTTTTCTAAAACTTTCTGAATAGCTTGGTATATTTTCTAACTATTTGCAGAATCAGAACATTATTTAATGGTTGAGATAACCATATGCATTTGAAAGAATGGATTTTGAAGAGACATTTTCTTAGAATTAAAGAATAAGTGTTTTGTGTATATACATACACATGATGTATATTATATTTGGATATATATTAAAATATAGTTTCATATTCTGAATCCACTACCATGAGGCTTAAAGAACATATCTGTGTTAGGCAGACATGTTCAGGTCAGTAGAGAGAGCCCTTCTGAACACATTCCTGGAGGGTGACCCATGGATCCCTGTCACTTAAGGAGCAGTCTCGAGAAGGGGTAATATTTGCCTGAAAGGACTTCTTTTCAGAGGAGTTTACTTGGCAGAAGCATAAATTAAAACACCACATGAAGTGACATGAGCCATTCATTGGGTGGAGGATACGGCGAACTCAGATTTGGTTTCAAGTTTTCAGTTATGTGCAAAGGACTGAACTAGCAGATTTATCTGTGTCCTATAAAGCCAATTTATGCCAATTCTAGCCAACGTTTCTCTAGAATGTTGATAAGGTAAACAGTTGAGGAAATCAAAGTATTTTCATATTCTCACTTATGTTAGACCTAAAGGCTTTTATTGAACGGTGAACTTTCACCCATCTCCTTCTGTGTGTGTATGGATAGTGTACAGCGTTTGTCCAAGGTCGAACACTGCATTGGTTAATGATCAAATACCTTTTTTAAGCATGCATTTCTGCATTGATTCAGACAATGATTCAATCTAGACCTGAGGCAGTGGCAAATCTCCTGCACGTTTATCAAGGGTTGCCTCGCTGTGTATAGAGGTGTGTATATGATGGTGGAGATGGGTAGATGGAGGAAAGAATGGATATCTGTTCACAAGTGGTGATTATAATTCTCCAGCTAGTAAGCTGAACATTTTGAAAACAAGAATGGACAGAATACCATTCTTTAGTTCTTTTTGAAAAACTGGAGTTGAAAAAAATAATCACGACACTAGTGATAAAGAAAATATAAGCTGGCAACAGTATTCAGAGAGTCTCCCTCTGCATCCTCCCCTTCGGGACTTCTCCGGCCAGCACTGCTTTAGGCTCTGTCTTTTATGAGAAGGGAGACTATCAACTTGTCATGTCTTCACAGATTCCATGTTTATGTGCAAATGGACAAAATCTTAGTCAGCAGGCTTTAGGGTATTTGATTGTGTGAATTTGTAACTATACTGCAAGCACATTAAAGTCAGACTTCAAACCTGTTCGTAGCCTTCCCAGAACCTAGTGCTGCTCATGTACTAGAAATACGTCCACCAAGACTATATCGATGGTTATTCTAATAGGTTAGAAATGTTAACGTAGATGGTTATTATCAATAGATGCATAAATTTATTTGTTATATTTATTTTAGACAAGGTTGTCCTTAGTCTTATCTAATATAGATTTCTAGAAGAGGTTTAATTATTATGGCACTTTCATTTTCAGTTTATAATGTAAATGCTTTAAGTTACATTTAATGTATATTAACTCTGAAACTCTTGAGGAAGACCACAGCATATCTCTTCATCTTCTTGTATGTAAAATGATATCCTACTTGGAAAGACTGTTAGTTCACGCAGGTTCACATTTAAAGCCAGTCTAAGTGCAAGAAAGAGCCACGAGTTGAAAGGCAAAACAAGAGTCTAATAAAATGCATGATTCAAGTTTATAAGCACAAGCTTGGATTTCTTGTGGGATTTTATCTTATGAAGAATTTAAATTATGCTTAAATTCTTAAAAATGATGAAAACAAAATTTGAATAATACTGGTAATATAGTTTTTTTCTCCCCATCTTCCACTTTAAAAAAAAAGTAAGAGGGGCTGGCCCCGTGGCCGAGTGGTTAAGTTCGCGCGCTCCGCTGCAGGCGGCCCAGTGTTTCGTTGGTTCGAATCCTGGGCGCGGACATGGCACTGCTCATCAGACCACGCTGAGGCAGCGTCCCACATGCCACAACCAGAAGGACCCACAACAAAGAATATACAACTATGTACCGGGGGGCTTTGGGGAGAAAAAGGAAAAAAATAAAATCTTTAAAAAAAAAAAAAAAGTAAGAAATTCTATTTCCCATACAAGTTCAGTCGAGCAGGATGAACCGAACTTTATAACAGAATAGTCAAACACTATATCAAAGATTTTATTATAGCAGCGTTCATTTTAAAGCCTGGGTAGAATAATTAAAACAGTATTACAACAACCTCCTAAATTAAATCATGCCTTCTACAATGGTTATAAATCACAATAGGTCTTTGGGAAACATTTAAAATGTATACCCTGTTACCAAGAAGATTCCCTAAAAAAAAATAAGACCCAAGATGTAAATACAGCTGTAACTAGTTTTAAAAATTAATAATGATTCTAATTCACCACATTCCCAACATGTAATCTACATCCAGATTTTTTAAAATAGGGTGGGGTGGTCCATTTAGAGGAAAAATGTTAAATCTAATGGCAACAAGGCCCGCAAGCATAAAGAAAAAGACTAGGTACCCTATACAAAATATAAAACAAAAACAGCAGCAGCAACAGCAAAATAAACACACAGAGCATACACAGCACAGTTACTATTCTTCCTATATAAAAAGTTCCTGCAGGGGGACGGCCCGGTGACGCAGCGGGTAAGTTCACATGCTCTGCTTCTCAGCAGCCCGGGGTTCGCCAGTTCAGATCCCAGGTGTGGACATGGCTCTGCTTGGCACACCATGCTGTGGTAGGCGTCCCACGTATAAAGTAGAGGAAGATGGGCACGGATGTTAGCTCAGGGTCAGGTTTCCTCAGCAAAAAGAGGAGGACTGGCAGTAGTTACCTCAGGGCTAATCTTCCCCAAAAAAAACAAAACAAAAAAAGTTCCTGCAAATCAGTAAAATTAAGGTTTTTTTTCAAAAAATGTATACAGGCCAAAAAAGATTGATAGCCAACTCATAAAATATAAAATGCAAATGTCCAGTAAAACTATAAAAAGAAATCTGAATTTAATAGGGATGCAAATTAGAACGAGACTCCATTTTACAAAATTATTAGACATATACTGAGGGGTTGAGAAGAAGGTACTCTTTTGGTGAGGAGCAAATTCTTGCACTGCTGGTGAGAGTATAAACATTCTTTTTTTTTTTTTTTAAAGATTGAGACCTGAGCTAACAACTCTTGCCAATCTTCTTCTTTTCCCCTTATTTTTCTTCTCCCCAAAGCCCTGCAGTACATAGTTGTATATTCTATTTATAGGTCCTTCTGGTTGTGCTATATGGAATGCCACCTCAGCACAGCCTGACGAGCAGTGCCACGTCTGCACCTGGGATCCAAACCAGTGAAACCCTGGGCAGCCAAACCGGAGCACACAAACTAACCACTCGGCCACAGGGCCGGCCCCTAAACATTTCTGAGATACTTTTCCTTAAGATATAAGCAAATAAATGACAAATATATAAGAATAATCAGCTCAGTGTTTGTTTGTTTTTTAATAAAAAATGGATACAAGATACTACTTAACAATAAAGAATTAGAGAACATACACATGTGCACAAGAACACATAGAAGAAGACGACATGAATGTCAATATGTGTGCATAATGTACATCCATAGATGTATTTCTTGGCTAATTAGTTTATCCTCAGAAATCAGAATTTATATACATTTGGTTTAGATATTAATGAAGCATCAAAGTCTAACTATTGTGCATTAATTTGATATAAAATCTAACCTCATTTGTGGAATTTAATAAAAGAAGCTACAACTAAATTGATTGGAGTCAGGAAGGCCTGTATGGGGAGCTCTCATACCCTGTCACACATGTCAATTACACCAAACCAGAAGAGACAGAGGCTCGCATCTAGGACAAGAGGAAGTACTTTACTACTCAACGAAGATTTCTCTTACCACCAGGCAACAGCCCAGCCGATGAGAAATACCACAGCTCAGCCATAAGGCATTGCGACGTGAACTGTTACTTTCCCCCAATGGATTTTTGTTTAGAACAGCCCCTCCCTATTCCTCCTTTTTCTCTGTAAAAGCAGCTCCCCTTGTTTGCTGGATTTGCCTATGGTTTGCCATAGCATGGACATCCCAAATTGCAATTCTTTTGGCTATTCCCAAATAAACTCATTTTGAGATAAAATAGGCAGATTTGCTTTTTAAGTTGACAAGGTTTACCTATGATCACCATAAACTCTAGCTAAGTCCATAACGGCATTTGCCTTATGACACATTACAAGATAAATTCTACGGTAGCCATTCTGTGTTACTGTACTTTGATGCTACAAGTGTGAAAGTTCTTTGTTTTGCCGAAAAACTTCCATATAAAGTAAGAGGAAATTAAATGGTTGCCATTCTAAAGACAGCTGATATGTTAGTTGGAATAATGCTACCTCTAAAACCAAAGAATTAAAGTTCATTCTTAGTTTAATATTTATGGTTTTATCAAAGAACAAAAAACTCCATTGCCTCACCCATCATATCTGTTATTACCCTGTCTGTAGGCAAAAGCATTTTCTGAATAAACTTTAAAGCCAAAAAGTAAAATGGATAGCATAACAATGTTACGATATAGGTTAGCAGATATGATCAGCATACCATACCTTTTCATTCTACTGTATAACGTTTACAGAGCCTAGGATTTTTCCTGAACTCCTTAAAAAGTAAAAAGATTTATTCCAGAGGAAAAAGTCCAGAGACCAGTAAATAATTTTTTGTTGTTGCCAAAGGAGAAAGAAATTGAAATTCAAATGTTATTTTCTCCAAACTACATGATTCAAATGAAACTGGCTAAAAGAACTCAGGAGTAGATGATGAAATTTGTTTCAGTACCTGAATTTTTAATTGTTATTAATTTGCAATACGCAGGGACTCTGCCTATCTGAATAAGAAGGACCCAACTATGCCCCTTACATTTCTTTAGATTCTTGCCCTGAAAGTTTTCTTTACATGTTTTTGATTTTGACGGTTCGCTTTCAACATAACATCTATAGCGTTTCCATATTAACAAAACAATCTTATCAACACATCTGAATTTAATGTCAGAGACCCTGTCATCTCAAACGACGTCTGAGTTTTCCACTCAAGTGCATATTTTTTACACAATTTTTCTCATTCATTTCTTCATTTATTTTCCCTGGATATTTTGGAACCTCTCATTTGTTAACACATTTGTTAAGTAATAATTTTTGATAGGTTTTGTTGTATCAGTGGAATAATTAAAAAGTGATGTATTTAGATTGTAATCAGCGAGCAAGTACTCAAACACTGCATTTAACCTCTATGCAATTAATCAAAGTAGAGCAAGGATATGTGTGGAGTATTGGGACTTCACAATTTCACACTAATAAACATAGGAAGCAATTCAGTGATAAGAATTTAAAAGTGTGACAGTAATATATTTTGAAGGGTACAGAGTAAACTCATCTTGAGCCATTAACTTACCCAAGACTGTGAGCTCTGCGGAGGCACTAATATTCTCATTTTTATATGTGACCACACAGGTGTAAGTTCCACTGTCATCATCTGTCACATTGGAGATAAGCAAGTTGCTTCCACCCAATAAAGAATACTTTTTGGACCTGTAAGACATAAAGCATATGAAATTAGAGAATAGATTAAATATATGTATATCAGAAAAGGTACTCAGAGGTTTAAATGAACTCCAGAAAAGCTCTATTTATAAAATTGGAAAGAAACTCTATTTCATAGGGGCTTGATAACGTCACATTTATTGATCAAAAAATTCATTCACAGTAAACCACTCCCATTGGAAGGTTGTGTGCAGTGATAAAAGAAATGAAGTAGATTAAACTTGGAACTAACGTTACTACTGAAAAGAAACTTTGAGATAATCTGGTCCAATTCTCTCATTTTGGATTTGAGGACTGCAAGGTCCAGAGAAATGATTCCCCACAGTGGACATCAATGTCCTCTATCCTGACGCATAATTTAGTAATCTTTGGACAAAGCTACATTTTATACTGGACCAAGAATGCCTGGCTATATTCAGAGAACATATCTTGACATGGTGAAACTGCAACCAGATTTCTGGCATGCTTTAATATTCTCAGAAGTATTGTAGTATCATAGCATGTATTATTGTTATATAAATAAATATTTAAGGTAGACAAAATTTAGAGATTTATTTATTGTCTATGAACCTATCTCATCATAGAAAATAAATGTTAAAAAGCACAGCAGACCTCAAAATCGATGAAATTAATTTCTTAAGTGAAATCCATTTAATCAAAAAGACTAAGCGTTTCATTCTATTAAGAGTTTACCTTCTGATCTGTATGCTGAAAACTATAAAACATTGTTGAAAGAAATTTAAGAAGACACAAAGAAATGGAAAGATATTCCATGTTCTTGCATCGGAAGAATTAACATAGCTAAAATGTCCACACTTCCTAAAGCAATCTGCAGACTGAATGCAATCTCTATTAAAGTTCCAATGACATTTTTCACAGAAATAGAACAAAGAATTCTAAAATTTATATGGGACACCAAAAGACCCCAAATAGCCAAAGAAATCCTGAGAAAAAAGAAGAAAGCTGGAGGTACCACACTCCCTGATTTCAAAATATACTGCAAAGCTATAGTAACCAAAATAGTATGGTACTGGCACAAAAACAGACACACAAATCAATAGAACAGAACTGAGAGCCCAGAAATAAACCCACACATCTATGGACAGCTGATTTTCAACAAAGGAGCCAAGAACATACAATGGAGAAAGGGAAGTCTCTTCAATCGACGGTGTTGGGGGACCCGGCCCCATGGCCAAGTGGTTAAGCTTGCACGCTCCGCTGCGGCAGCCCAGGGTTTCGCTGGTTCAGATCCTGGGAGCAGACATGGCACTGCTCATCAGGCCACACTGAGGCAACATCCCACATGCCGCAACTAGAAGGACCCACAACTAAAAAAATATATACAACTATGTACCAGGGGGCTTTGGGGAGAAAAAGGAAAAATAAAATCTTTAAAAAATAAATAAATAAAAATTAAAAAAAAATAATGTTGGGAAAACTGGATAGCCACATGCAAAAGAATGAAAGTAGACCATTACCTTACACCATACACAAAAATTAACTCAAAAGGGATTTAATATATGAATATAAGACCTAAAACCATGAAACTTCTAGAAGAAAACAGGCAGCATGCTCTTTGACATTGGTCTTAGCAGCATATTTTCAAGTACCATGTCTGACTGGGCAAAAGAAACAATAGAAAACTAAACAAATGGGACTACATCAAACTAAAAAGCTTCTGTACAGCAAAGGAAACCATCAACAAAATGAAAATACAGTCTAATAACTGAGAGAAGATATTTGCAAACCATATATCTGATGAGGAGTTAATATCCAAAATACACAAGGAACTCATACATCTCAACAACAACAAACATTAACAACCCAATTAAAAAATGGGAAAAACATCTGAACAGACATTTTTCCAAAGAAGATATACAGATGGCCAACAGGCACATGAAAGAATGTTCAACATCATTAACTATCAGGGAAATGCAAATCAAAACTGCAATGAGATATCACCTCACTCCCATCAGAATGGCTATAATTAGCAAGACAGGGAACAATAAGTGTTGGAGAGGGTGTGGAGAGAAGGGAACTCTCATACACTGATGGTGGGAGTGCAAACTGGTGCAGCCACTATGGAAAACAGTATGGAGTTTCCTCAAAAAATTAATAGAATTACCATATGATCCATCTATTCCAATGCTGAGTATTTATCCAAAGAACATGAAAACACAAATGCATAAAGGTATATGCACCTCTATGTTCACTGCAGCATTATTCACAACAGCCAAGACTTCGAAGAAACCTAGGTGCCCATCGAAGGATGAATGGATAAGGAAGGTGTGGCATATATACACAATGGAATACTACTAAGCCATAAGAAAAGATGAAATCTGGCCTCTTATGACAACATGGATGGACCTTGAGGGTATTATGCTAAGTGAAATAAGTCAGAGGGAGAATGTCAAATACTGTATGATCTCATTCATAAGTAGAAGATAAAACAACAAAAAACAATCACATAGAGACAGATTGGACTGGTGGTTACCAGAGGGGAAGGGGGGAGGGAGGAGGGTGAAAGGGGTGATTAAGCACATGTGTGTGCTGACGGATTGTAATTTGTCTTTGGTTGATGAACGTGATGTAACCTACACAGGAATTGAAATATAATGATGTACACCTGAGACTTATACAGTGCTATAAACCAATGTTACTGCTATAAAATAAATAAATAGATCAATCAATCAATAAATAAGGGTTTACTTTCTATTTACTTTCTAACTATATCTTAATATTAATCTTCAGTAATTCAGAGCCAGTCAAGCTCTCCTCCTGTCTTATCTTAAATATTTTATTGCTGGGACAATGAGAGATATAATTGGCTTTAAAAAAAAATTGTACAGACCCTATAATGGCGTGCTATATCTTTGAAATCAGGAAATTTTAGTTTCTTAAGAAATATTCCACTCTCTATACTACTTCCATAGAATGAGATCCTCCAAAGTATCTTTGCTGAAGACTCTTTGGGCAGAGCCATCTCAGCGGCAACCCCGGCCTTCTAACTTTCCTTTCAGAGCTGATCTCACAGATTTTCACTCTGTTCCTCACCCCTTTATCCCAGTGGGTAATTGTCTTTCATATACTGTATAATGCCAAGGAATGTGGAAAAACATTCAATTATTATCAAAAACTCTGGTATTTTTAGATGTGAATATCAAATTAGAGAATAATAAACAGTAGTGTATACCTCACAAACGTCCTAAATTTATATTACCTGAGTTGGATGACTTCCTCTCCTCGTAACCAGGTAAAACTTGGGGGAGGATAGCCAGAAACACAGCACTCCAGGACAGCATCTTTCCCTTCAATGGCTATTACATTGGATGGTCTTTGCAGAAAATACAGCTGCCTGTGCAGTCCTGGATCTGTACAAAGAAAACATAAGATCACATTTTTTATGAAAAACATTGGAGGCTACAAGTCACCCATGTGGGCTATAGGCCTTGTTAACTTATCATTAGCGAATAAAACAATATTATCAGTAACTTTTCTAAATGTTATCACCTGAAACTTTTTGATATGTTCAGTTTGCCTGCCTCTAATATCTATTCCACTTCCTTCTGCTTTGTTTATTGCTTCTGTGGCTTGGGAAATAAGATAAGCATGTTAGAATTGTGTTAAAATAATACAAGTACTGAGGAGTAGACTATAGAAGGTACTGAGAAAATATCTGCCATCTTCAAAATGAAAGTTACACAAAGTTTTTTATAGTAATAAGTTTGGCTGTTTCTAAGCCTTCCTTATATTTTCAATTTTTAAAATTTTCCAAAGAGTATGTTTGCCCCTAGAACTGAGACTCCGGGTAAATGAAGAGCTCTTTTATCCTTCTACTTCACCTAATGCATTTTCTAGTTCTAGATATATAAGATTATTCATTTTTACCAGCAAGTAACTGAAACAGTGTCTTTCAACCTACAGACTCATTCCATTAACCTTAGGACTAATTTGATCCAAAGTTGCTAAGATTATATCAGATGGAATAAGCAAAAAAAAATCACAAAATCCTAAGCACAGTGTTCAACACTGTCAAGAGAAAGCTCTGTGTGTGTTAAGAGATTCCCTTCCACCTACCATATAAATCCCACTCCTAAAGCCTGGGGCACACCAACAGCAGTTTTATGGCTAGGTGGGCCTGGGAGAAATCCTCCCAGGCATGCTGATATCTCTGATCCAACCTGTTGAACAAATTTCTATCTCTCAAAGTTCTTTTATTTAAGATAAGATGCTGTATTTCCAGGTTCCCATTAAAGTCCACATCTCTCTATGAAGGTTTAATTTAGGTTATTTTCAACATAATGCATTAAATGGAAATAGCCTGTAATCTGTCATTTTGCAAACTCAAAGCAAATTCTTGAAGCAAAGAAAAGAGGTAATGAAATCTTAAAAACTAGGATTGGGGTGGATGGAGACTTATCAAGAGGTTAGATCTAACTGGGTCATGGTGTAGCCATGGGTGATCAGAGAGGAAGTGAGGTGGGAGGAGATCTGGGACACATTTTAACACTGTTGTTAATCTTCCTTGGCCGGATCCAGCTCCACTCAGATTTATCACAGGCCAATAAAAGAACAGCAATGCTCTAGTTAATATTTGGGATAGTAATTGTCATCTAAAGTACTCTGTGTGGAAGAAGAGAAATTCACACTTTTTTCTCAGTCTTCTCACATCTGTTTCTAGTGGTTACAGCAATAAAAATAAATACTCTTCACAATGAAAATTTTGAAAGAATTTTCAAACCTGTTAATCCTTATTAAACCAATATTGCAGAAAAACTGTCTTAAAACTTTTAAAAATTACTTGAGGTGTGTTTAACTTTCCTTTCTTGAACGTGATTTTTTAAATCAAATGAAAATGGTTTGAAGGATGATATTGCTTAAAAATAAATTCCCCGAAATGGAAAGGTTCCCAAAAATGTGCATTTATAAATAGCCTTCTTTATAATGGAGGCCTATCCATCTGAATGCTTCATTTTCACCACCTGTTCCTCAGCAGAAATGTTTCCGCTACATACACTGTATAACACTATACTATTCTAGAAACTCTAGTATACTATACTATAATATTATCCATTGAAAACATCAAGTAAGATCTACATAATTTGATCTTCTAGCTGAAAGAAAATTTGCCTGGGACCTATATGCAATACTACTTATTTATCCATGGAAGAGCCAACATTTTAACTCAAACTGTTATACTTCCTTTTATCAGAAAACAAAATCATTCAACAAAAAATTATTACTTTTAAAAATCTTTAAAATATTTTTATTTTAATTTACCAAAAACTTGAGCAAATAGTACAGAGAGTTCCCATATACTAACTCCCCATCCCCTGACATTCAGTTTCCCCTATTATTAATATCTTACATTAGTGTGATATATTTGTTACAATTAATGAACTGATATTGATACAGTTATTAACTAAAGTGCATAGTGCACATTAAGGTTCATTCTTTGCTTTGTACAGTTCTATTTGTTTGATAAATGCATAATGTCAAATATCCAACATTATAGTATCATATAAAATAGTTTCACCACCCTAAAAATCCTCTGAGCTTCACTTTTCCATCTCTCCCCTCTACCCCTATCTCAAACTCCAGGCAATCATTGGTCTTTTTACTATTTCTATAGTTGTGCCTTTTCCAGAATATCATGTAGTTGGAATTATATAATATGTAGACTTTTCAGATTGATTTCTTTCCCTTAATTATATGCATTTAGGGTTCATCCACATCTTTTTATGGTTTGATAGCTCATTTATTTGTATTACTGGATATTATTCCACTGTATGGATGTACCACAAGTTGTTTATCCAGCCACCTGTTGAAGGATAGGTGCTTGACTGATTGCTTCCAGTTTTTGGTGATTATAAACAAATCTGCTATAACCGTCCATCTGCAGATTTTTGTCTGGACATTTGGGTAAATGGGTCAATTGGGTAAATACGGATCACGATTCTAGGGTCACGATTCTTGGATCACGATTGCTAGATTGTATGATAATACTATGTTTATTTTTGTAAGAAACTCCTAAACTGTCTTCTAAAGTGGCTCTGCAATTTTTTACTTCCACCAGCAATGATGGAGAGTTCCTGTTGTTTCTCATCTTTGTAAGCATTTTGTATGATCATTTTTGGATTTTAGCCATTTTAATAGATGTCTAGTGGTATCTTACAATTGTCTTAACTTGCAGTTCCCAAATGACATATGATGTTGAGCACATTTCATATACTTAGTTTCTATTTGTATATTTTCTTCAGTGAGGTATCTCTTCAGAACTTTTGCCTATTTTTAATTTTGTTTGTTTATTGTTGAGCTTCACGTATTCATTTTATGTTTTTCATACAAGTCCTTTATCAGATGTGTGTTTTGCAAATATTTTCTCAATCTGTGGCTTATTTTATCATTTTCTTAACATTGTCTTTTGCAGAGAACAAGTTATTAATTCCACAAAGTCCAATTTATCAATTTTTCCTATCATGGATTTTTTTATAAGTGTGGTATCTAAAAATTCATTGTCAAATCTAAAATCACCTAGATTTTCTCCCATGTTATCTTCTAGAAGTTTCTATAGTTCTTTATTTTATATTTAGGTCAATGCTCCATTTTGAGTGAATTTTTGTGAAAGCTGTAAGGTCTGTGTCTAGTTTTGTTTTTATTCTTTTTTACATATGAATGTCCTGTTGTTTCAGCACCATGTGTTGAAAAGACTATCCTTTGTCCATCGACTTGGTTTTGCTCCTTTGTCAAAGATTGGTTGACTGTATTTGTGTGGGTCTATTTCTGAGAGCTCTACTTTGTTCCATTGTTCTATTCCCCATTATTTTGCCAATATAACAATATCTTGACTACTTTAGCTTTATAGCGAGTCTTGATGTCAGGGAATGTTCATCCTCTGATGCTCTTCTTTGGTATTGTGCTCAGTATTCTGGTTCTCTTGTCTTTCCATATAAACTTTAGAATCGGTTTATTGAGATACACAAAATAACTTGCTGTGATTTGTCTTCATCTTAAAATAACAGTAGTGCAGGCATCATTGGGCTCATATTGCCACAAGAATACCATTTCCTATTGCTTCTTTAGACAGAGCATATGTATTCTAGATTACTTCAATCTCAATCTGGCCTATTTCAGTTATGTTTATTATCTTTGTGGCTTCATAGGCATTGGACTTTGTGACTCTGATCACATGTATGAAAATATCAGCTTTTGGCAGAGAAATTTGATTTCACTTCTCCCAAGATATTTCTCTGTAATTATCTAATCTAATAAATTCTATTATTATGGAAGTTCCCCAAAAAGCTAATAGAAATTTTCTTTAATAGTAAATAGTTCTTATGCTATACAACTTTGTAATAGATTAAATATGATCACAAATTGTTTGAACTCTTCCAATGAAGAATTGAAGGTCTAGTCCCTTTGATTTGAATCTGGCCTGGCCTTGTATCTGCCTTTGACCAATAGACTGTGGTGGAAGTTACGCTGTATGAGTATACTGTATGAGCCAAGGCCTTCAGAGGCCTTACAGTTTCTGCCATGGCTCTTTCTGAGACTATGCTGTTCATTTCGTCCACTGGAAGTTGAGAAGACACAGGAAGATAACTGAGTCCCCCAGCCAAAAACCAGCAACAACAAACAGATAGGTGAGTGAGGCCATCTTGAACCTCCCACTTCGGGCATATGCGCCTGAGTGAGTCAAAATGAAATCAAGAGAGGAAATGCTGAGCTAAACCACAGAATTACAATAGAGGATAAATTTGTCCTTTAAGTCATAAATTTTGGAGTGATTTGTTATGTAGCGATAGATCAGTGAAACATACAGTTGAAAATGAAAACAAAACAAGCCCACTCCAGCAATTTAAAATACCAAGTAAACTTTTTTTTTCCAGTTTGACTTTTGCTTTTGTTTTTGTACTGTTTGGGTGATTTTGGCTGTTTACAGAAATATTATTTAATTGATATCTGCCTTATTTTTCTCTTCTAAAATCTGAATTTGGGTGAGCCAACCCCAGTTGCCTAGTGGTTAAGTTTGGCGTGTTCCACTTCCGTGGTCCAGGTTTGGCCCCTGGGCACTGACCTAAACCACTCATCTGTCAGTGGACACTCTGTGGCGACGGCTCACACAGAAGAAGAGGAAGATTGGCAACAGATGTTAGCCCAGGGTGAATCTTCCTCAGGAAAAAAATATGTGAATCTTTTTTAGAGGAGTGTCAAGAAAGTATATCTATGTTTCAGAATCAGATGGATGAAGATGCAATTGCCAAGGTTATCTTTGTGTGATAAATTTATGGGTGGTTTTTATTTTCATCTTTGGATTTTTCTATATATTCTAAAGGTTTTTATAAGAACATATATTATTTTTAGAGTAAAGAGTTATTTTAAAGTCTAGTGTTGCAGAATGGATGCAAATTATACAAGGAACAAAGAAATTCTCAAAGTTAATGATGAAAACACAAGGAAAATATTTAAGAGCTGATGAAGGCTCCATAACAGCATAAATGAAAGAGGCCTGGAGGAAGTGAAATTCTGGGTCATGACTTTTGTTGAATAAATTGATTATAATGGAACTAACATGGAATTAGTAATTATTCATAAAAATCTTTTTTGTTTCACTATATGGGCACTGACTATTCAGACCCAATGGAATTATTCAACTAATAGAACACGACAAATTTTTCCAGTGAATTAATGAACCTGATTTAAATACAGAAAGTGGCATCAAAATACTAGTTTGTAATGTTCTATTTCATAAATTGGGTGATAGGTACGTAAATGGTCATTTTATTTTTATTATTTAAACTGTAGATATGTTTCATATACTTTTATGTATGTGTAATACATTTTAAAATAAAAATGGGAGGAAAATGCAAGGGTGGACTCCAGAAAGCAAATTTGGCAATAGCTTTAAAAATCAAACAAGCAAAAAGTGAATTTTTTCCCCTAACGTCAAATTTTTATATTAAAAATGACAAAGCAGATCTCTTTAATATAATGCTTTGGAAGTGAATGTACAAAATTATGGGACTATTTTTCTTTTCTAAATCTATTACAAGAGGCATGATTTGCTCAGCCTGAACCTCAGGTTAGCTTATTCCTATTGGGGGGAAATGTTAGCCTGATTCTCTGACCTGATCGCATTGTCATCCTGGTGATGGCACAGTTAATCCTCCTCAAAGAGCAAGAGGGTAGGACATAAATGAAGGGAAAACAGTCGGCACAATGATCCTGACCTCTGACATATGCAGATTATGTTAAATTGTAGAAATACCTTATGGCAACATGCTGACTTTGCTTATGCTTCTCTTTCCTTCTTTCTTTCTTTTTAGCTTTTCTAATGGAAAATTTGGCCTACTTCAGCTTACTCTGTTATCTGAGTTGGAGAAAAATGATCTATAATCATTAGGAAAATGAATACTGATGTAACTGTTTGCTCTCTGGAACCACTTGTACTCTTAAAAATTATTGAGGACCCCAAAGAGCTTTTGTTTATGTAGGTTATAGCTATAAATATTGACCACATTAAAAATCAAAACTGAGAGATTTTTAAAATATTTAGTTATTAAATATTTATTCACACCTCACCAAAAATTATATATTTTTAAAATACTGTATTTTCTAAACAAAAATATTAGTGGGAAGAGTGGTAGTACTTTATATTTTTGTAAATTTTTTTTGAAGAAAATTAGCCCAGAGCTAACATCTGCCACCAGTCCTCCTTTTTTTGCTTAGGAAGATTGGCCCTGAGCTAACATCCATGCCCATCTTCCTCTGTTTTCTATGTGGGACGCCTGCCACAGCATAGCTTGATAAGCAGTGCATAGGTCCACACCCGGGATCCAAACCGGCACACCCCTGGCCACCGAAGTAGAACGTGGGAACTTAACCACTGTGCCACCAGACCAGCCCATATTTTTTGTAAATTTTTTAATGACTGGTTTAATAGAAAACAACTAAATTGCTGCGTTACTTTCTGCATTCACTTTGTTCTGATATGTCGATTTGGTTGAATTACATGAAAATAATCTGACCTCAAAAAATACGATGTTGGAAAAGAGACGTATTTTAAGATTTTCAGATAATTTTAGATTTTATCCTTTAACTCTACACCAAAACTCGATAAGTAGTTTGTTTTTTGTTTGAAGGTTGGCACCTGAGCTAAAAACTGTTGCCAATCTTTTTTTTTGTTTCTGCTTTTTCTCCCCAAGTTCCCCCAGTACATAGTTGTGTACATATATATATTTTTTAAGATTTTATTTTTCGTTTTTCTCCCCAAAACCCCACCCTGGTACATAGTTGTGTATTTTTAGTTGTAGGTCCTTCTAGTTGTGGCATGTGGGACACTGCCTCAGCGTGGCCTGACGAATGGTGCCATGTCCACTCCCAGGATCCGAACCAGCAAAACCTTGGGCCGCTGAAGGGGAGCACGTGAACTTAACCACTCGACCGTGGGGCCGGCCCCAAGTATTTTCTTGAAAGTTAGTTATTATGTGGAATCTGACACCATATCAATAAACATTTTGTGCTGTTATATAAAAATCCACTGATCTATCTTGCATTTTGAATACATCTTTTAGTGATGCATGATTTTGTCACGTCAATCAATGGTCGTTTGGAATAGTGCACTGAATTAGACAGGTCTTCCAAATGTTGACACATTTCGTTATACAGTATCAGAAAATCTCATTTGTTACCATCACCACCAATCCTATCAGAAAAGTCTTTCAATATTGCAAAGCTGTCAAGCTCCCAGTGGCACATACAAGTTTTCCAAATTTCTAATTTTAACTTAAAAGCTTGAATTTCATCTTTGGCAGCAAATACTCTTTTCCTTGAACTGACTGGTTCACTTCACTGATTTTTGAGAAAACGTCTAACTAGTAGCTAAGTCTGAATAACTATAGTTTTTCTGTTGATTGTCCCTTCAAGTAGAAATGGTGTTCCATTAAAAAAAAAGTTAGCTAATTCAGTTTGAAACTTGAATGATCACAGAAGTTTTACACCTCAAAAATTATTATATTTTCACATCTTTCGTGTATATTTCCCATTTTGACATGCAGAATATTAACAAGATATGTATTTAAAGATGGATATTTAATAACTAATAATTTTTACTGCTCCATCAAAGATATTCTTAAGTCAACACAGTGAAAAAATACAAAAAAAACCTTCGTATCAGCATTATCATTAAAATAGGTTTGACCTCACAGATCCCCTGAAATCATTTCAAGAAATACCAGGGGTTCCACGGACCATGCTTTAAGAACTGATGCAGACATAGTCTCAACAAGTTAGCAATTCTTCTGAGACATTCAAGCAGCTCATTTCCTTTCAACATGGGAATAGTTTTGCACCTTTTAAATAGACATTGATAAATTAAATATACTTCTTTCTCCTTTGTCTGTTCTTCCTCATTCTTATTATTTTGCATTTAGGAAGGCAGTGCAAAACTCAAATATTTCCAATCATTGTCTTTCAGCAATAGATTATTAAAAGTTAAGAAGCATCTTGGATCATATAATCTGACACATTTACCTACATTTCACAGATTCAGAAGCAAGAACTCAAGCATCTTTGGGGCCCATGCCCTAAAGAGGCATGGGCAAGGTATACTAGTGAAAGTAGAAAGAATATTTTCTGTTTAAAGTCATAAAAAAAAAGAGCTTGGATTAGACATTACACTGGCCAAATTAATTGAGTCTGTGAGGTCAGCTGGAAACTAGCTTTGACTCTGCATTCATGGGTTTTCCCAAATGTCTCTGGGCCACAGCATTTTGTCTTCCTTCATGATAGATGACCTGGTTGACTGTATAAATTATCCAACTTGAGATATGTTTTAGAGTAAAAGGTAACTCTCTTCATAATTATTCTAGGACACTAGGTGTGACCAGGACCGTCCCCAGCAAACTGAAATGCATGCTCACCCTCTGACAACCATGACTTTCTTTTCATGGGGCCATTTTTCTAATCTATGATTTAGGAACGTCAACACTAAACTTCCATAGCTGACTCTAAACAATAACTGATGCATAGAGAAATTTAATTATGGACTGTTGGCATCTGTGTCAGCAGGAAAAGAAATGCTAGTTTTCACAAGTTAATAACTGTCTTCTCCAAAATAGCCAGTACTCGCTTTTAATTTTTATGCTTTCTGAATGCAAAACCTTTTTTTCTCATTGTCTACTCAGGTTTTCTTTATTAATTTCCTGCCTCAACAGAATATCAAATGCCTTTCCAATTGGAAATGAAAGTGCAATGCAGGCTACCATGGGATATTCTCTTTTATTTCTTCCCAGGCAAAGAGTTACAAATTAATCTCACTTCACAGAGCTAGTTTCCTCTGTCTTCATCCTCAATTTCAAGCTAACCTACTGTTCACTTGCTGGCTCCTTAGTCATTCCCCATCTAGTTCAGGAGGTACCATGTGTCTTCAAACACAAGTAGGTAACTATAATATGTGCTCTGAGTGAAATATTCCATGAAATTCCTTCTAACTCTATGTTTAGAATGTCTTTTATTAAAAATCAGCCTAATCCAGACTGATCACAGAAATCAAAATTTATTTAATAAAATATGAAAAAACTCCATCTGGCCATAAGCCAAGGAGCTTTGAACAGAGAGCGAGAAGGGAGCCTTTTCTCAGGAGCTATTTTTCATCATTCTACGATTCTATTACTTTCCTTCCTCATTTACACCACTTCAGTACTAAAAATGACATTCCCTCTCTGTAAATATTCCTACATCTGTTCATATTTCCTCTTTCTCTCTCCATGTACACACACATATTGCTATTTGTAGTTAGAGTTTGGAGGAAGAAAGGGGAGCGTCTATTCTTATCATTGGCATATGGCTGTATCCCTTCTGTCTCACAGGCAAATTTTGAGTCTATCAGTTTCATTTTGTGGCAGATCTGAAGGAAGTGATTTTTCATTTATAGAATGACTTTTTTTTTTTAATTTTACAGCTGACAGTAGAATCCAAGAAAACAAATGTTGCCATTATGATGTGTCAAAGTTAGTTTAGGGAGACCAGAAATCTTCATAATTTATATAAAGGCATAAAACAGCATTTAAAACTTTCCAGAAATGTAACAAATTTTTTATTCTAACTCTCTTTTTTGATAAAGAAACAAAAGTATTTGGATTACGTCCTATTTGGCCAATGTTGAATCAATAAAGTTGTGTCCATAACTCATGAAAAAATATATCTATTTTATGCTGCAGGGATAAATTGCTGTCAAACTGGACCAGGAAAGGAAGCTCCACCAGTTCTTTCATTAGTTTTTGTGACTTTTGCACACCCAGGTTATAGGTTAGGCTTTCACACACCCTCAGGGCAAGTGTCTTGTTTGTGTGAGTCAGGCCAGCCTGCCTCACCTTCACTCACCCACGCAGAGCTGCTGAGCATTATATTCCTAGTAAATGAAAATCTGACCATGTGTCGGCACCAATAGACTTTTGGGAAAAGACAGGCTTTCTTCTCTTCAAGAAATCTTCATTCTTCCTTGTGGGGACAATCCCAAGTACATTGTTTTTGCTTTTGATCTTATGTGAAATAGCAGCATTTCAGGAAATGGTTGTTAAGAGGTGATAGTATAATCGATACCTAACATCACTCAAGCTCCAAGATGAAAATAGAAAAACTAGTGGATTTGATGAGGGCGAGATCACTAGTGACGTTAGAACAATAGACATGGCAAGAAAAATGTAATAGTTCCTCCAGGATTCCAAGTACTTTCAACTTGTTGAAACTTGCTGAAACTTTCAACTGGTTGATGTCCCCCAAAACAGCACTGGGAATGAAAACTTATTTATTTATTATTCTTTTAAGATTTTATTTTTCTTTTTTCTCCCCAAAGCTCCCTGGTACATAGTTATGTATTTTTAGTTGTGGGTCCTTCTAGTTGTGGCATGTGGGACGCCACCTCAGCATGGCTTGATGAGTGGTGCCATGTCCATGCCCAGGATCTGAACTGGTGAAACCCTGGGCCGCCAAAGCAGAGCACACAAAATTAACCACTCGACCACAGGGCTGGCCCCTGAAAACTTATTTTTTAACAAATTCAAAAAACAAATAGATAGTGTCTATTTATCCATAGTAAGTTAGCTTATGCTTAATAGCATATTAGACTTTGTTGCATCTGAATGGAATTTCATCAGTTCCATGTGAAACACAGGTTATCTCACACAGTTAAAAGACCTGACCTACAAAAACTAATTTCCACATAACGTGATTGTCTATTGGTTTCTGTGCTCTCCCCAGTGCTTGTTCCCAAGGGGGCATGTTAAAATTTTCATCTGGGGGAGCAGGGGCACATAATGATATGGAACTTGATCTGTTTCCTGCATGGCCAGTTGTGTACAATAAAAGATATCCTATTTTCTTTTGGGGTGTTTGTGTGTGTGTGTGTGGCAATATAAACCAACTTAAAACTATTGTCTTTTCTGGGGCTGGCCCGGTTGCATAGTGGTTGGGTTCACGTGCTCTGCTTTGGTGGCCCAGGGTCTGTGGGTTCAGATCCCAGGCGCTGACCTACACATTGCTCTTTCGGCCATGGTGTGGCAGCATCCCACATGCAAAAAATAGAGGAAGATTGGCATGGATCTTGGCTCAGTGACAATCTTCCGCAGGCAGAAAGAGGAAGATTGGCAACAGATGATATCTCAGAGCCAATCTTCCTCACTCCCACCCCCCCAAAAAAAAACTATTGTTTTCTTTTATTAATCTAAAAGTAGGATAATCTCATATTTTATGAGATTGGTTTTTGACCTTTAATTGTTGGGTTTCAGCATGGCCTTATGGTTTTTAATAATTAGAGTTTGTCTAGCAAACTTGAATTCTTCAACACTGAACTCTAAAACTCTTGAACTCTTAAACACTTAAAAACACAATGAAGGCTGAGTTGGGGATGAATGTGGAATGAAACAATAAGTGAGATCCTTGGTAGTGAGAAGATTTGGAAAATCTAATCTAGTCCACCCTCTTATCTTAACAGATAAGGAAGCAGAGGATTTTAGAGGATTAGATGAATTGGTATAGGTAATAAAAATCAAATACTAGAAGTCTTATTTATCTTCTAATTCCTATTTCTAAGCCATGCCTCTTGCAATATCTTGTAATATATCAAAAGAAATGATGTTGATGGAAAGGTAAGGTGAAAATCATGTAACAATGAGTTACTACAGAGGAAATAGTTGCAGGAGACCCTGGCTTCTACTAGATGTGAAAAGGAAATGAAGCAATTAGATAGTACTATGGATAAATATTATAAAACATGAGTAATTAAATACCAGTAGATAAATGAATACTTAGCCATGCAGAACCAAAATTGGGTAACCTATTATCGGAGAAATAATCTTGACATGAGAATCAAATTCTTTAAGACTGGAATCTCTAAAATGTCTAAGTTAATTATAACAGCTACTGAGGACTTAGCGATTCCAGGCATTGAACTTTAAAGCCTCATAACCACCTTGTGAAATATATGCTATACCCTTGCATTTTGCGAGATAAATAAAGACTTAGATTAAGTAGTTTGCCTTAAACTGCACACCTAGTCAGTGGTGAAACCAAGATCTGTCCTTAGTCTGGTGTCAGATTTTACATTTTTAACAATTTATACTAAGTTCAAATTGGAAATTTTAAATATTAATTAATCAATATTAACTCAATATAAACTGAGTCCACAGAAATGGATTGTGATAGTCTTCATGCTGACCTTCTCATGCAATTTGGATTAAATCTGACATAATATACAGGAAATGTGGACTTCACAATGTTTAAATATAGTATGATGTTATCCTTCATTCTTTTCTAAGCACATATAAGAGAGAAGATCAAAAAACCATTTTATCCAACTTAGATCTAGGAAAGGCTAAAAATGTGCTGTTTATATTGTGTCATAAGAAATGAATTTTTTCAAAACTAGCCCAAACAAAGAAAACAAACCATGGGAAAATCCTTCCATGTAGTGAAAACCATTAAGTAGATACAAAAGAATCAGGTAATACATTAATCTGATTTGCTCTTCACTTCCTTGTTTCTGTTTTTCTGTGTGCATATTTATGTCATGGTATCCATTGCTCAAAAGTCTTCAAGGATTCCCAACTATCAATAAAGTGAATAGAATAAAGTCTAAATTTCTACATATGGGATTCAAGGCTCTCCATAAGGTAGGTTCAACTTCTTCTTCCAGATTTATCATCTGCTGCTATCATTCTATGAATGATTCTCTCCTGATGATCTAGAAAAGCAATCACCTATATGGAGACTTCCGAAGTTTTACTTCTCTGTGTTGATTTCGAGCTAGATGTGTTTACCTGAATTTACCATTCCCTGCCTTGTGTTATCACATGGCTACATGAATTAACTGTCCAGCTCGACAGTAAATTTAAAAATAAAGCATGTGTCTTCTTTGTTATCCCCACAGATAATTCTGTAGAAATTATAAAAATTAAATGGTGTCAAAAGGTAATTAATTTTGAACTATAAGAAATATTTAGTCAAACTAAAAAGTTTAATGCACCCATCGACGTAGTAATAATTCTCAGTAATGAACAAAATTCTGAAACTTTGCTTTAAAGCTAAAAAACGTAATTTTTCCTATAAATAATGTAAATTTTAGAATGATTTCTGTTAAAATTTATTTCAATAGAAGTAAATATTGTAGAGAAAAATCATTTGATATATGTCTTAGTCTAGTTTATACCATTAAAAGCCAATGCCTCAAATTACACATTTCAGGTCACTTCAAGGCCCAAGTCATCTAACTGTATTTAAACGAATGAGCAATAGATTGAATTACCAATTGATCAATGCAATTAGGCCATTAAGAAAACTGAAGTAAGAGTTCCAGTGTACGGGCCAGTTATTTTAGTCAGCCTAGTGCCCAAAGCAGATTTATAGCTCAGCAATTCAATCTACTGCTTGGACTCAGATGTGATGAGAAATGAATAAAGTGGACTTGACAATCACAATGACTGCTTCAATCCCTCATATATTCTCCATCACATACAATAAGACATCTTAAACCATCTCAAGTCTTACTTAAGAGTTTTGTTAACAATATTTCAAAAAAATCCTTCACAGCAATTTAATACTAACTTACTCTGTTAAAAATATATGATTCCTCACAAGCAAGAATTCGATTTCTGTCTTAACAGATTAATTAACAAATTAAATCAGTTACCAGTTTTCCTCTTTCAGTGAAATAAATAATTATTCATTTAATCTGGAATATATAAAATGTTATGGAAAAATCTCTTTTAAAAACTTGTAATTTTGGGGCCATCCCTGTGGCCAAGTTGGCACACTCCACTTCAGTGGCCCAGAATTTCACTAGCTTGGATCCTGGTAGGGGACCTAGCACCACTCTTCAAGCCATGTTGAGGCAGCGTCCCACATAGCAGGACTAGAAAGACCTACAACTAGAATATACGACTATGCACTGGGGGCTTTTGGGAGAAGAAGAAAAAAAGAAGGTTTGGCAACAGATGTCAGCTCAGGGCCAATCTTTAAAAAAAATTGTAATTTATGTTGAACACAATAACACCACTACCCCACTTCCAATCTCAGTGAAAAGTGCCACTACGTGGCTTCTATCTGAGCCCGGACTCCATAGACTCCCTCATAAGCTGCATCTGACATGTTTCCAAGACCTGTTCTTAACATCTCCCCATCCATCTTCATTTCTGAATTCCTTCTGAAACCACTTTACTAGCAGCTTTTGGTCAATTCTCTTCAAGATTAATGTGGCATATTCTACCTTATCTTCCCTTCTTCAGTTTATCTTCCTTTCTTCCAGTTTGTCCCCCTCCAACACTTTCTGTGCCTTATGATCCAGTTAAACAGAATATGCGCAGTTGCCCTGAAAAGATTTTCTCTCTCTCTTCTCAATGCTTTGTTGCTGCCGCCCTTTTTCCCAGGTGTACACTTCTCTTTGCCTAGCCACTACTTGTTCTTTATGATGGGCACACTGGTATTTCTCTCTTACGCAAGGTAATAGTCTGTGTTTTGTCTTTGACAGCAAGCCCACTTGTTTTATCTATTTCCCCTACTAGACACTAGCTGCTTTAAGGCATGGTCAACCAATTTGTATTCCTAGCAACCAGCATGATGGCAGATATATATGATTCACTCAAAAGTTGAATAAAGTATTTATTTCTTTAGTGAATAAACTGAAACTGCTTCCTGAAAGACAGCATTTCAAAACAACTATTTCATTGCGAGAATCTGAATTTAATAGATCTTAGTTACTTGGTGATATTAGACACCTGATATATAAAAGTGGCAATTTGAAATGCATTTCATATAAACTTGAAAAAGTACATTAAATTATATATTATTTAGAACTAGATAACTCTGCCTATGGATATACAGACAACTTCAAATACTCTCTGTCTGCATTGTGCTAAAAATAAGTATTAGACGAAGTTGCAAAACTTCAAATTAGCATTTATGTTTCAAACTAAAGCAAAAAGCAGATAACTTCATCACTCACTACAGTACTTAAACGACCAAGGAAGAATAGATTTTTTTAAAGAGTGGTAACCATTCAGGTACCACGTTAGTACTTCCAAATCATGTTAATAAAATGATGGGTCTCTATTTTACCAGATTAAATAAGTGTTAGAATAGAGAATGACCAATATATGTATGTAATGTATTACTCCCTCAAATTCGTACTTATAGAGAGTAGAAATTGATTCAGAATAGATTAGCATGATTTTTTTTATTGTGGTCATAATAGCTTATAGCACAGTGAGATTTCAGTTGTACATTATCGTTTGTCATACAGCATATAAGTATGCCCCTTCACCCCTTGTGCCCACCCTCCTCTCCCCTTCCCCCAGTAACCACTAACTTATTGTCTTTGTCCACAAGTTTGTTTATATTCCACATAAAAGTGAAATCATATGGTGTTTGTCTTTGTCTGGCTTATTTCACTTAACATAATTCCCTCAAAGTTCATCCATGTGGTTTCAAACGAGACGATTTTGTCTTTTTTATGGCTGAGTAGTATTCCATTGTATACATATACCACATCTTCTTTATCCAATCATCCATGAGTGGGCACTTGGGTTGCTTGTACATCTTGGCTATTGTGAATAGTACTGCAGTGAACAAATAGGTGAATAAGTCTCTTCGAACAGTTGATTTCCAGTTCTTTGGGTAAATACCAAGTAGTGGGATAGCCGGATCATATATGGTAGTTCTATTTTTAATTTTTTGAGAAATCTCTATACTGTTTTCCACAGTGCCTGCACCAGTTTGTATTCCCACCAGCAGTGGGTAAGGGTTTCCTTTTCTCGACCACCTGTCCAACAGTTGCTGTTTTCTGTCTTGGTGATTATAGCCATTCTAATGGGTATAAGATGGTATCTAATATAGCTTTGATTTGCATTTCCCTGATGATTAGTGATGTTGAGCATCTTTTCATGTGCCTATTGGCCATTTGTATGTCTTCTTTGGAAAAATGTTGCTCGTATCTTCTGCCCACTTTTTGATTGAGTTGTTTGTTTTTTTGTAGTTCATTTGTGTGAGCTCTTTATATATTATGGAGATTAACCCCTTATCAGATATGTGATTTGCAAATATTTTCTCCCACTTGGTGGGTTGTTTTTTCATTTTTATCTTGGTTTCCTTTGCCTTCCAGAAGCTCTTTAGTATGAAGAAGTCCCACTTGTTTATTTTTTTCTTTTGTTTCCCTTGTCAGAGTAGACAGAGTATTTGAAAACATCCTTTTAAGTCTGATATCAAAAAGCATAGTGCCTATATTCTCTTCCAGAAGTTTTATGGTTCGGATCTTACCTTCAAGTCTTTGGTCCATTTTGAGTCTATTTTTGTGCATGGGGAACGATAATGGTCTACTTTCAGTCTTTTACATGTGGCTGTTCAGTTTTCCCAGCACCATTTATTAAAGAGGCTTTCCTTACTCCAGTGTATGTTCTTGGCTCTTTTGTTGAAGATTAGCTGTCCATAGATGTGTGGTTTTATTTCTGGGCTTTCAATTCAGTTCCATTGATCTGTGTGCCTGTTCTTGTACCAGTACCATGCTGTTTTGATTACTATAGCTTTGTAATATATTTTGTTTTTTTGTTTTGAGGAAGATTAGCCCTGAGCTAACTACTGCCAATGCTCCTCTTTTTGCTGAGTAAGACTGGCTGTGAGCTAACATCCATGCCCATCTTCCTCTGCTTTATACGTAGGATGCCTACCACAGCATGGTTTGCGGAGTGGTGCCATGTCCACACCCAGGATCTGAACCAGTGAATCCCGGGCCACAGAGAAGCAGAGCGTGTGCAATTAACTGCTGCGCCACTGGGCCAGCCCCTGTAATATATTTTGAAGTCAGGGATTGCAATTCCTCTAGCTTTGCTCTTGTTTTCGGTCTAGCTTTTTGGGGTCTTTTGTTGCTCCACATGAATTTTAAGACTCTTTGTTCTATTTCTGTGAAGACTGTCATTGGGATTCTGATTGGAATTTCATTGAATCTATAGATTGCTTTAGGTAGTATGGACATTAACTGTGTTTATTCTTCCAATCCATTTGCATGGAATATCTTCCATTTCTTTATTCCATTTATTCCATTTCTTTATGTCATTATTGATTTCTTTCAGTAATGTATTACAGTTTTCTTTGTATATGTTTCTTTGTATATGTTTTCTTTCTTTAAGCTCTTTGGTTAAATTTATTCCTAGACATTTTATTCCTTTTGTTGCTATTGTAAATGGAATTATATTCTTGAGTTCTTGTTCTGTTAGTTCATTGTTCAAGTATAGAACTGCCACTGAGTTTCGTGAGTTAACTTTGTACCCTGCAACTTTGCTGTAGTTGTTGATTATTTCTAATAGTTTTCAGATGGATTCTTTAGGGTTTTCTTTTTTTTCTATTTTTTTTTTTTTGAGGAAGATTATTCCTGAGCTAATATCTGCTGCCAATCCTCCTCTTCTTTTGCTGAGGAAGACTGGCCCTGGGCTAACATCTGTACCCATCTTCCTCTACTTTATATGTGGGATGCCTACCACAGCATGCCTTGCCAAGCAGTGCCATGTCCTGCCCTGCGATCCAAACTGGTGAATCCCAGGGCACCAAAGTGGAATGTGCATACTTAACCGCTGCACCATGGGGCCGGCCCCTAGGGTTTTCTATATATAAAATCATGTCATCTGCAAACAGCGAGAGTTTCACTTCTTCAGTGTCTATTTGGATCCCTTTTATTTCTTTTTCTTGCCTAATTGCTCTGGGAAAAACCTCTAGTACTATGTTGAATAAGAGTGGTGAGAGTGGGCACCCTTGTCTTGCTCCTGTTCTCAGAGGGATGGCTCTCAGTTTTTCCCCATTGAGTACGATGTTGGTTGCAGGTTTGTCATATATGGCCTTTATCATGTTGAGATACCTTCCTTCTATATCCGTTTTATTGAGAGTTTTTATCGTGAATGGATGTTGGATCTTGTCAAATGTTATCTCTGCATCTATGGAGATTATCATGTGGTTTTTATTCCTCATTTTTTTAATGTGGTGAAGCACATTGATGGATTTGCAGATGTTGAACTATCCTTGTGTCCCTGATATGAATCCCACTTGATCATGGTGTATGATCTTTTTAATGTATTGCTGTATTAGGTTTGCCAATATTTCATTCAGGATTTTTGCATCTATGTTCATCAGTGACATTGGCCTGTAATTTTCCTTCTTTGTGTTGTCCTCCTCTGGCTTTGGTATCAGGGTGATGTGGGCCTCATAAAATGTGTTAGGAAGTGTTCCATCTTCCTTAATTTTTTGGAATAGTTTGAGAAGAATGGGTAATAAACCTTCTTTGAATCTTTGGTAGACTTCTCCTGAGAAGCTATTGGTCCTGGACTTTTATTTTGGGGGAGGTTTTTGATGACTGTTTCAATCTCCTTACTGGTGATTGGTCTATTCAGAGTCTCTATTTTTTCTTCATTCAGTCTTGGGAGGTTGTAAGAGTCTAAGAATTTATCCATCTCTTCTAGATTGCTCAGTTTTCTTGGCATATAGCTTTTCATAATATTACCTTATAATCTTTCGTATGTCAGTGGTATCTATTGTAATTTCTCCTCTTTCATTTCTAATTTTATTTATTTGAACTTTCTCTCTTTTTTTCTTAGTGAGTCTGGCTAAGGGTTTATCAATTTTGTTTTTCTTCTCAAGGAACCAGCTCCTTGTTTCATTAATCCTTTTTACAGTCTTTTTTGGTTTCATTTATTTCTGCTATAATTTTTATTATTTCCCTCCTACTGAGTCTGGGCTTTGTTTGTTCTTCTTTTTCTGATTCTGTTAGGTGTAGTTTAAGATTATTTGAGCTTTTTCTTGTTTGTTAACATGGGCCTGTATTGCTATAAATTGCCCTCTTAGGACCACTTTTGCTGCAAGCCATATCAGTTGGTATGGTGTGTTTTCATTCTCATTTGTCTCCAAGTATGTTTTGATTTCTCCTTTTATTCAACAACCCATTGGTTGTTCAGTAGCATGTTGTTTAGTCTCCACATTTTTGTTCCTTTCCCTGCTTTTTTCTTGTAGTTGATTTCTAGTTTCATAGCATTATAGTCAGAAAAGATAGTAGATATGATTTCAATCTATTTAAATTTATTGAGGTTTGCCTTGTTTCCCAATATATGGTCTATCCTTGAGAATGCTCCATGCACAGCTGAGAAGAATGTATACTCTGCTGTTTTTGGATGACATGCTCTCTATATATCTATTAAGTTCGTGTGGTCTAGTTTTTCATTTAATTCCACTATCTCCTTGCTGACTTTTTGTCTGGATGATCTATCCATTGAAGTAAGTGGGGTGTTCAGGTCCCCTACTATTATTATGTTGTTGGTAATATCTCCTTTTAGTCATGTTAATAGTTGCTTTATGTACTTTGGTGCTCCTGTGTTGGGTGCATATATATTTATAAGTGTTATATCTTCTTGCTGGAGAGTCCCTTTTAACATTAAATACTGCCCCTCTGTGTCTCTCTTTACCTGTTTTATCTTGTAGTCTACTTTGTCTGATATAAGTATGGTGACACCTGCTTTCTTTTGTTTGCCATTAGCTTGGAGTATTGTCTTCCATCCCTTCACTCTGAGCCTCTGTTTGTCATTGGAGCTGAGATGTGTTTCCTGGAGGCAGCACATTGTTGGGTCTTGTTCTTTAATCCATCCTGCCACTCTGTGTCTTTTGATTGGAGAATTCAGTCCATTTACATTTAGAGTGATTATTGATGTATGAGGGTTTAATACTGCCATCTTATTGCACATATTCTGGTTCTTCTGCACATCCTTTGTTTCTTGTCCCATGTATATCGGGTTACTGATTTGATTAGGTAGTTTTCTACAGGTTGGTTTTCTTCTTTTTCTCCTTGTTTATTGCATATGTCTCTGTTCTAATTATTTGTTTAGTGGTTACCATTAGGTTTGTATAAAAAATCTTGAAGATGAGAAAGTCCATTTTCTGATTGCCTCTTATTTCCTTAGACTATACTGACGCCATCCCTTTCCTCTTCCCCTTCTAATTTATTTTTGTCAAATCTTATCTCATTTTGTGTTGTGAGTTTGTGGGTAAGGTGATGATATAAGTTTTATTTTGGTGTTTTCCTTTTCTTTATCCTTTATGTAAGAATTAAGTGTTTACCAACCTGATCTGATAGAGAGCTGCTGATTTCTGATTGTTGCATACCTACTCATCTCCATGCTCAGGGCTTTGTAGCTCTTTTCCTGTTTTATTATTATTTTTCCTTTCAGGTATGAGAGCCTTCTTGAGGATTTCTTGTAGTGGGAGTCTTATTGTGATTAACTCCCTTAGCTTTTGTTTATCTCAGAAAGATTTTATTTCTCTGTCGTATCTGAAGGAGATTTTCGCTGGATAGAGAATTCTTGGCTGAAAGTTTTTGTCTTTCAAGATTTTGAATATATCATTACAGTCTCTCCTAGCCTGTAAAGTTTCTGCTGAGAAATCCACTGAAAGTCTGATAGGGGTTCCTTTGTAATTTATTTTCTTCTGCCTTGCTGTCCTTAATATTTTTTCTTTGTCATTGACTTTTGCTAGCTTTACTACTATATGCCTTGGAGTAGATCGTTTTACATTAACATACTTGAGAGTTCTGGTAGCCTCTTTTGTGTGGATTTCCATCTCCTTTTCCAGGTTTGGAAAATTCTCCACTATTATTTCTTAGAACAAGCTTTCTGCTCCATTCTTCTTTTCTCCCCCCTCTGGAATACCTATAATCCTTATGTTGCATTTCTTAATTGAGTCAGATATCTCTCTGAGAGCCTTTTCATTTCTTTTTAGTCTTAGTTCTCTCTTCTCCTCCCTCTGAACCATTTCTATAGTATTGTCATCTAAATTGCTAATTTGGTCTTCCATATTGTCAGTTTTGTTGTTTAGGGAGTCCAGATTTTTTTTAATCTCATCCATTGTGTTTTTCATCTCCAACAATTCTGATTGGCTCTTCTTTAAAGTTTCAATCTCTTTTGTGAAGAAACACCCAAATTTGTTAATTTGTCTTTCTGTGTTTTCTTGTAATTTGCTGAGTTTTTTTATGACAGCTATTTTGAATTCTTTGTCATTTAGGTTATGGATTTCTGTGTCTTCAGGGTTGGCTTCTGGGTACTTGTCATCTTCCTTCTGGTCTTGAGATTTAATATACTTTCTCATATTGCTTGATGGTGTGGATTTTTGCATCTGGATGGCATTATTATCTGGTCACTGCTGCCACATGTCTCCACTGGGTGAGGATCAGGTGCTGTGTATTCTGGGTCCAGCATGATCTGGGGATCCCCAGCTCCAGCCACTGGCTGCTTTTCTCATTGTGCAATGCTCTGGCTGATGGCAGATCTGGAGCACTGGGTAGGGGGAGGGGTGCTCTACTTCCCCTATGCTTCCCTCAGCCTCTGCTTACCACTCTGTGTGGAACTCTGAGTGACAGCAGGACTGGAGTGTCAGGCGAGGTAAGGAGCACTTTCGTATACATGCATGCCTCCTCCAACCGATGCATCTCACTCTGCGTGGTACTCTGGGCACTCATGGGGCTCTGCCTGCCACTGCTGCTCTCTCTGTGTGGTGCTCCCCACAATCGTGTGGCTGGAGTACAGGGCTGGAGCATCAGACTGGACCAGAGCACCTCTTCCCAGCTGAGCCACTCCTCTTACCAGCCCCTCTCACTGTGCCACTTTCCTGGTGAACATGAGGCTGGAGTAGGGGGCTGGTGCCCGGGGGTGGGGACAGAGCTCCCCTCCCCAGCTGAGCCTCTCATCTAACTTGCCCCTCTCTCACTGCACCACTTTCCCAGGGAACATTGGGCTGGAGTGCAGGGCTGGCATGTCAGGCAGAAACAGACCACCTGTCCCCAACTGTGCCCTTCCTCTACCCATGAGTTTTCTCTCTCCATGGAGCTCCTGCCAAGCAGCTTCACCTTCTTCTGGAGGATCCAACCTCACCACCACCTTCAGAGGTATTGGCTGTGTGGGTCTCCCAGATATCTCCTGTGTTGTGTGTGTGTCCTCTGTTGGTGTTTGAATGTTCCTCTAGTTTATTTTAGAAGGGAGAGTCCAAGGGAAGAGCTCACTTCACCATGATGCTGATATCACTCAGCATGATTTTTAAAATGAAAGAAGCATACATGGAAACTAGAGAAGCTGGGATTGACCATTCATTCTTTCATTCTCTCGCTCAATTTTGTACTTGTTGTGGACCTGTGTATTTGACCTCTTAACCAACTTGCAAACTTGAACATGAATGAGACAAACATATGCTCATTCAGCAGGTCCTTTATGTGGTCAATGGCATACGAGACAAACCTCATCGAGTATGACAAGATCATGTCTGTGTATGTGTGTTTATTACTACAGCTCATAATTCCTTTTTGAATTTTATATTTCAATTCATAGAACTTGGAGAAAATTTTTCATTATATGTAATGATTTCAAAAAATTTCACTTTTTATTCAGGTAAGAAATACTCTCACATCTCCAAAGTACACCGAAATAGTCTTAATTTTAACCAAATTAGCAATATGAAATTTGGCTTTAAATAAATCTCCATGGATTACAATGCAAATGTGTTTTACAAGGTGAACAAATAAACATAAAGGGTGATTTGATGATTATGTCTCTGTGTCTTTCAAAACTCTCCATTTCAGTTTTAATATTTAATTAGTCCAACCTTATCCCTTAATGCCATTGGAAAACAGACTTTTCAGTCATATGAAGATAGTCAAACATATTCTTGTCAGTTTTCTCTGTGCCTTACCTAGGCTTCCCATCTGATTGACTTTGATGCATTATTAAGGATCTGTGAATATAAATATTTAAAATTTTCATGTATCTAATGGATGCCTAAAGAAATGAATGTATGTGTTGGGAATAAATGCTATATTTGCATCCTTCATTGCCTAGTGGATGGAAAGCAACAGTGTTGCTGATGGTTATTGACACATTTTAGTCAGTGTCCTTGTGACTTATGGAAGAGGGAATACATAAAAGAGTTAGAAGTGGTTTTAGAGATGTCCTCTCAAAGTATCTGGAAACGTTCAATAAAATTGCCAGTTTGCTTTTGAAATAGCTTAGGAATGTTACCCTCTATCTTGCTGAAGGACTTGTGATAACTGCTCACAGAATGAGAGACAAGACACAACAGCAATTCTTTGATAGGGAGTCCTTCACAATTACTCAAGAGTGTGCCTTCTTTGTGATTCTCACAAGTGAGTCCAAGTAAACCCGATGAGTGAGACTAAATGAGAAAGTAGATATTACATAGATACAAGATAGTAGAGAAGAGATCTAGAGAATATCCAAGACAACTTCCAATGATTTAGGAGAGGAAAATGAGCCCGGTCTTAAAGATTTGCCAGGGAAGAGGAATGGAGATAAGAGATGGAGAGAAACAACTATCCTTATCGTAATATCAATCCCACTTTATGGTAATGACTTTATGTCCACGTTCACCCAGAACTCTAAAAGGCCAGGCTCTGTGTCAGTCTTAATCACTGCTATATACCTAGTATTAGCACAATGCTTGTCAGAAATGAGTATGTGAATGGATGAGTAAATGAATGATCAGTATTAACTTGGGGAAGGTTCTTAACCTCGCTAAGCCTCACCTTCATACTTTGAAAATGAGAATAATAATAACTACCTCTTAGAGTGTCATCAGAGGAAAATGAAATAATAATAAAAAATGCTTAACAATGGTCTTTGCAAAACAAGCACTCTTATATATTAATGAATGAATGAATGAATGAATGAAGCCAAATTTAAGAAAAATATCTGTTTCTCCAGAAACTTCAACTACAAGACATGGAAAAATAAAAACAGCTTTGGCATACTCTCATTGAAGTTAGAGAGGGAGAAAAAATAAATAAAACAAAACCCAGTAAACAATACAGAACTTTAAAACAATCACAAAATATTGATAAAGGAAAAATTGTTGTTCGAACTACTCCAGAGAGTAATTCTGAAGAGAATAAAGAGGACTGCAATACCTGATAAAATTCTGACTTCTGCTTCATTTCCTGTTCTTGAGCTGGCTGGATTCCGGGCTAAGCATCGATAGATTCCAATGTCCCCTGGCTGAAGTCTGCTGATCTGCAAGGCTCCAGAGGGCAAGACCACCACTCGGGAGTCACCCGGGTTTGGAGTCAGGTCTTGTTGGTTTTTCTGCCAATGTATTGTCGGCATAGGCTCCCCAAAGACTTCACACTTGAGTAGCACAGTGTCTCCCATGAAGGCAGTGACAGATTCTGTCTGGGAAAGGAACCTCAGTGGCCCTGCAGAAAAAACAAAGAAGGAGGGGTAAATCTTTCTGATGAGGCACGATAATTAGAAATAAAAAGAATCACACCCATGGGGCCTGTCTGATGGCATAGTGGTTAAGTTCCTGTGCTCCACTTCAGCAGCCTGGGGTTCACCGGTTCAGATCCAGGCATGGACCTATACACCGCTTATCGACCCATCCTGAGGCAGCGTCCCACATACAAAATACAGGAAGATTGGCACAGATGTTAGTTCAGGGCCAATCTTCCTCACCAAAACAAAACAAAAAAATCACACCTGTACTCTTTATAGAAAATTGTATTTTCAACATATTTTCTCAAATTTCATCTGATTTGCTCTTTACGTGTCTGGCAGTACAGCAGTTTCTGTGGCTAGAAAATGATAAAGATGTTGCCATTAATCTCTAAAAGCTGGCTGTTTCATTATTATTGGTTAATAAAACAGCCTTGCAAAATAAACAGAGCAGACAAGATCATCCTAAGCTTCCACAAGTAAATCGAGGCTCAGAGAAATGACATTCCATGAGCAAGTTCACACTGTTATGCGGCACTCTTGCAGAAGAGACCTGGTTATTCTGAATGCTGGTCCAGTGCTCTTTGGTCCACTACTCAACTTTGGACAAAGGACTGTGAAGTGATGGAGATTCAAGGAGGACTGGCCATATGACATAACCTAGGGCAGTTTCAAGACAGACAGGTGACATTAACCACCAATTGTAGTAACAGAGAACAACATTTTATGGGTTGACTACTTCAGGTAAATGTTCATCAATATTTGCCAGTTGTGGTTGTGGCGTAGGGAAGAAATGCTAAAGTTGGAATTAGACTAGCTTACATTTCTAGCCTGGCTGGCCACCTAGCTGTCTGAGTTCTCTGGTAACTTGTTTCATTTCTATGGGCTATTATTGTGCAAACTTTGAGTTGGTTTTGCTTTTTGTGTAATGCAAGTGCCTAACTTCAGCTTTGATTACTGAGGCATCTTCTTCAAAGAAGCATCCTCTTCAAAGATGGCTATCTCAAATAAACACATCGCCAGCCACAGGCTAGATAAAGAGCCAGCCCTCCTCCCCCCAGGCTCCCTTGTTTATATTAGAGAGCTCCTTTGGATTAGAGATCCTTTGACGAGTTGGGCCCCTTGTTTTTTCTCTTCTCATGCCTTAAATTCCTGCTCTTATGTTTTAAATTCACCAATAAAGAATGAGCCCTGGAAACCTTAGGCCCCTACCCTCGACCCCAATAAAAGCAGAACCCCAAGCTCACAGCTTCTCTCTCTCTCTCTCTCTCTACCTGTAACCTCACTGTGTGGGCCTAGGTGGGCCATGTAATTTCCAGGACCTATAAGTAGTAAACCTTTTTTCATTTTACTTTTTTCAAAATTTCCTGATGGTTATTGCTAAGAATGTCTTACAATCATAATAAGAACCACAAAAGCTGCTCCAGCTTCAAAATTGTTTATCAATATGCTGAGGCTGGCACAAAATAGCTATAAAATGGGATAAGAGCTAACTCAACATACATGATCACTATGATGTTCATATGTAATAACATGTGAAAATGATGCATTCATATAGATGATCAAGTGTATGCAGGGAAAAAAGAAAGGATAAAAATAAATAAGTAAACTGGCCATCACTAAACACAAACATGGTGAGAGAGAAGCTTCCTCCATTTTCATCATGATTTTGGACATGAGAAAGGGAGAAGATATTTTAACCCTCCCCTCTTGAATCCCTTTTTGTGAACAGATGCATATTTATGACCATAATGTTTTGACCATGAAAACCTTTTTCTTATGACTATAAACCTATTTGTATGAATTACGCCTTAACTGAGAGATCAATTTTATTTTCTAGAGTTAATTCAGTTAAATAATTTTAATTCCTTGACTCCTGTTCTATTCATCCTAGTTATATTCCAGTATTTCTATTTTCTTTTTAATCATATGGGAATTGGTTTAACTGTATGTGTATTTCACCATGAAATTTGACTTATTCATCAGTTTGGGGTTTCCACCAAGTTGTTCTGATCATATTTTATGATACTATGATTTTTATTTGATAGATTTATTTTAACTAACTCAAAATTTCCTAGGTCTGTATTTAAATTTTATCAATAAATTTTCTGTCAATATTTAGGCAATAATAAATTCTATTGTGTTCAGTTTTAACTACTGTTAGTTTTATTTTGGGTCTATTAATTCTCACAAAACTAACTTTCCCTACAATCTGATAAAAATTTCACTGGGGTCAAAAGGGAAAATGCAAAATGGCCTAGGTTAAAACATCATAATTTAATATGGGAGACTATCAGAAATGCTGTAGAGAAGTCTCCTTCCCTGGGTAAAGGTGGCATTTCATGTCTCTTTCAGGGATTAGAGTCTTTGAACCACAAGATAATTGAACCTATGAAATAGAAGATTACATCAACATCACATATAGAATGGGTACAATCTGCCAAAGATGATACAACACTCATTATAGCTACACTCACACAAATAGACCTGCAGACCTGGAGATGCAATATTAAGGTTGTTTTTTAGTATGGATAATGAATTCCAGACCATGCAGAAACATTAACGTTGATGCAAATATTAACGTATCAATTGACATTTATCCTACACATAGGTACTAATATTACTCATCTGATTCCCAAGTTAAGGTTCTAGAATCTGGATCCTTGGAGCTATCCGTTTGTCTCAACACTACAGATGTATCTGCAGAGGGCACTAGCCACATGCCTGATTCTATTCGTCTCATTTAGTTACCAGAACTAATCTATAACTGTGTCGAATCTACCACTTCCACAAAGACCCAAAGGAATCAGTTAACTTATGCCCTCACTCATTGTTCAAAGTCCGCTTTCTAGGCTGTTTGTAGTGTATAGTCTTGAGTCTATTCAAAAGAAGGTACATTAACCTACTACTGATTGGCTTTGGTGTGGATTTAAGGCATCTACTTAAACAGAGAATAGTTTGTACATACTACACAAGGCAAACTACAATGAGTAGTGGCCAGATGTTCCGAAGGTTATGTAGGTCAACAGATTTTCAAAGAAATTTCGGCTTTTTTTATTTAACACTTTTCTTCTTGGTCTTTTTTCCTTATATTTTGTTTTGTTGTTAAGGAAATATAGTTGGTAATAATTTACTAACACATACAAGTTATATATTTTATGTAACATAGATAAGAATAAAATATTTTTGATAAGTTGATAAAATATCTGGATACTTTTATATATTCTGATATATAGTCCTATTGGATAAAATTCTAAATATCTATTTTACATCTGAACGTTTGTGGTTCAAAGAATTCACTTGAAAAGTTCCATAGCATAGACTAAAATCTAAAATGAAAGAGTAAATCACATTGATACTCAACAATTTGTTTCTTCAGGTAAACTTCATCTAGCTCCAAGAACCATGCATGAGGCATGAGATTCTATATTAGTATAATTAGACTTCATGGAATTGGCTACTATTCTATATGCTTATTCAGTATGCACTCTATGTTGATTTCGGATCTTAATAAACAGGAGTTAAAACTGTCTCCTATTTAAAATTTAACAATGTAATGTTCGACAACTTCAAATAGTTGATTATTTGACATGGTGAGAAATTATAAACATGATTTGTAGCTTTTTCTTTTTGTCTCTACAAAGGAAACCATACACATCAAAAAACAATTATAAGTTTACAAAGCTCTATATGGCTTGAATTAATGCTCCCCTTGTGCTGAATTTTAGCGCTCACATCTTTGTAACAAACTAGCAAAAATATTAAAATAAGAAGTTATAGGCTATCACATTAGTATTATATTTTCAAGGCATGAGTATGAGCATCTAGTAATGAACAATTAAACTCACTGTAACTCATACAAACGAAATACAGTATTTTCAGAAGAGTCATTTAATGCTCTAACGAGGTACAAATGATTCCTATGCTTCATTCATAGAGAGAGACAGGTGTAATTTTAACTAGCTTCTCATGAAAAGTAGTCACTTGCTCAACAAGAGCCTGTTCATGGAAAAAGCCTGGTTCTGACTCATTAGATCACATCTAATTCTTCGTAATCATAGCACGAAAGGTCTTCCTATCTCTACTCTTTTCTCACCCAAATCCATTCCAAACACAGTCAAAAGATCAGTGTTCCTAAATCATCAGTATCTGTTTCACTCAGGAAACTCTGATGTTCGAAAAAATTTCTATTACTGTCTTATGCCCCAAATGCTGGTACCCAAGAATCTATCACAATGCACTTTTCAGGCTCATCTCCCATCACTCCTGCCAAAGAATTCCCGGATCTATTGAACTGGTCTATGCCCTAAACATGTTTTCTTCTTGCCTGTGTTTCTCATGATACTTCCTCTAAAGAGGAATATCTTCTCCCCTAACATTTACCTATCAAAACTATAGTCATTCTTAAGGGACTGTGTCAAAAAAATCCCCTTTTCCCTAGTCTTGCTTATTGGAAATCATCTCTCAACCTTTTGAATTTTTACAACTCATAACTTATAGGACATGGTTGATTGTATAAATAAAATAAATAAAAATAAAATAAATAAAAATAAATAAAATAAAATAATAAAAATGTTTATGTGTTTACATACGTGTTTTTTCGGTATTTTATGTGCACACAATTTATCAAATATCTGCTGAAAGAAAACAATACATAAATACTTTCTAAGGTTCTATGTGACTCTAAATGTTTAAATAGAGCATTGCAAAGATCTAAATTTTGATAACTGCATTTGAGTGTTGGCTCTATCACTTTCTAACATGTTTTGTGGCAGTTTGGAATGGTGAATAACACCACAGCCGGGTACGAGATTACCTGGGGTCACTTCTCAGCTTCACCTTTTGACTAGCTGGATGACTTTGATCAAGATCTCAGTTTTATCATTTGCACTATTCTAAGCTCCTTTATACATGAACACATTTAATCCTCCCAACAGCTCTTTAAGTAAGTATTATTGCCTCTGCTTTACAGATGGAACTGGAGTGGAAGCAAAACTCATTCAAATGTTTACATCATATATGATTGTTTAAAAAAATTAGTACTGAATTATTACACTACTTAAGACACTTTATTTCCCCAATCTAAGTGAAAATGTCTCAAGAGGAGTTTCCTTTATAGATCAGTGCCTCCCCACTCCTCAGTCCCCAGGTATCAGCATAGAACTGAGTACACTCTGTTGTTTAGTAAGCACACTCTGCCCTAGTTTGAATTTGTACAAACTTCAGCCTAAAGTACCGTATTATTAAAAATAGAACACAAACTTATTTTTGGTGCTTTCATGGGATCCTTTTGTCAGCTTTGGGGAAAGGCTGTTTCCAAGGATGATGTGTAGTCAAGGTTCCAACCTTCACACCTAGCCTGGCCCAGGATGCTGTGACAGTTTTAAATCTAGAAACACCTGGACTTGTCAGAAGTGTCCCATCCTAGCTAACTTACTTGTTTACACCTTATCTGCACCTCCGTGCCTGAACAGAGACCAGCACCTGTTAGCGAGGAATCAGTTCAGGAACCATGAAAAGGAAAGAATATGTTGTTTAACATATGGAAAAGTCAGGCACATGTGGGAGCTCCATTTTATCCCCTGTCCTAGAAATGATAAACACAGACAGTTTTAATTCAATTTTATAAGTAACTAATACTCAGTAAAAGTGCCTGGGCTTCAGCATGGGAAATTCTATTGACGTCAACTATCGTAATTACAGTTGTATAGTAAGCATTTAGCACTGTTAGTAAGAGATATACAGCCATTATGAGAGAACCGGGGAGAAATGGGTCTCACCCTGTTTATTTTGATTTCTGTAAAGGATCCTTCGGTTATTCTCTAATACTCATTTTAACACTAAAAGGATTCATTAAGCGTCTATTTATATATGTTACTTTGTTAAACGTTGCTCAAGGCCTGTTAAACAGCCATAACCACAATTCTTTTCCAGAACATTTACTAGCTATCCATGCAAGGAGTTTTACTCTTTCCAGCTCTTCAGTGACACAGCACTTGAATACCTGGGATTTCATTGTGCCCACACAGTATCAGAATTCTCACTTCCTTGGAGAGGCCGCCTCCAAGCCTAGATAGAACCAATGGCCCCTAGATGTCTCCTTCACAGCAGTTACTTCAATTGTAATTAATTAACTGTGGAATTAATAGCCATCTTCCCGGCTAATCTGTAAATTCCACAAGAGCAGGGCTGGGTCATTTTATTCTGTATTCTGAGCACTTAGCACAGTGCATGGCATATAATTGTCCATCAAATATTTGTTGAGTGAAAAAGTGTGTATTATTTGGAAGATAATTAGTTTAGGCAAATAGCCCAGGCCCTAAACGTTGGGGAATGTAAGAAGGCATGAAAAAAAAAAAAAAAGAGAGAGAGAGAGAGAGAGAGAGGGAGAAAGCAGGAATTTTTTTCAGGGAACGTGAAAAAGAACTGAGGCTAATAAACATACATGAAGTCAACCCACGAAGACTTTCATTTGAAAAGAGATCCTGTAGGGGAGAAAGAGACTATGTGTAGTGCACCCATGAAAGTTTTATCTAAGCCCCGTAAACTTAAATGGCGGCCCAGTGATATACATTTTAAATGAGATTCCCCCATCCTCCCTTCAAATCACTGTCCCCAGGAACAAAGTGATGAGCAGTCTTAGGGCCAGGCCCCACCCAGCTGAGTGAGACAGGCTGGGCAATGGCTGCAGCAGACCATCAGGTTCCGGCCAGTACATATTTCCTCAGAAGCTAGTAGGTACAACCAAATTTTTGGCTGTCACCAGGGCAGTAGATGTGTTAATAGCAAAAGCCACAAACATTTTTCATTTGGGCTTTCCTTTGTGATGTTAAAAAAAATGAGGTACAAAATCACCATGGCAATGAATGAAAGCTGCTAAATCTGCAGGGACATCAAAAGCGTTAGGCTCTAAAAATTAAAATAATGGGAACAATAGTCTCTCCATACCCTTCCACCCATGCCTACACGTATTGCACAGACAAGGAGAAATCTTTCCATCTGATCTGGAAAGTCTGAATATCTTAGACATGGCCTCTCATTCATTTAATTTTAAACTACTTTGGTTTTTAAGCACAAGTGGAAATAGAGCATTTCACAGTGCAGGTTTATGCCCAGACTCTCCACCTCCAGGGAGGCCTCTCCTCCACCCACACACCCTCCAAATGGGCCTAGTCCTTCTTTTAAATTCTAATCTGAAAATGGCACATTCTTCTGATTTGCCCTCTAGCCTCTTTGGCAGAGAATCAAGATCCCCATCTCCTCCCATGGAAGTTCATTTAATGAAAAGAGACTTCTCAACTGGGGGACAGACCCAGGGCTTGGAATCATGCTTTGTTTTTAAATATTCGGCAATGTGGTAATATTCTACAACTGCCAGCGGAGGGCTGCTGTAAGATCTTGGTTTGCTCCAAATTAAAGCTTCAAGGAAAACTCTCTTCAAAGCCAGACCTCCTTTGTCCGTTTTTAATTCTCAGATTAACCAAGGACAAGAGAATAGAGGTCATCCAAAAAGAAGTTCTCCAGCTTTGGTCCTTTGCAGCAGCCAGAAGACCAATAAAGAATTTTTGGAATTTGTTATAAGATATTTCCGTCTGTGTCTCTCTCTGTGCATTATCATTTCCCTTCTTTATTTTCTTTCTAGATTTTTTTTTTTTTTTGCTTCTTTATTTACATTGGCAGAATTACACGCTTCTAGGTGGTTGGCTAAAGAGCAGTCACTCAAACGTGGCATTGCAAAACAAGTCTATTAAGTGTCTCTGGTAGGTGCCAACCACACTTACCCAGTCTGTAATCTTATAAAAAAAAATCCACGTGGCCAATTAGTTGAACCTCAGAAGGATGTAAGACAAAAAGTGTGAAAGGGAAAGGAAAACTGTGCAGGTGAATTACAGAGTCAGTTTGTCCAGCTCTGCAAATTCAGCAACATACAATGAACTCATCCCCTAGGTGAAAAATAATCAAGCAGAAATGTCATCAAATAAGTGTTTCTCAGAATCACCTTTGGAGTTTGTCCAATATAAATGCTCTGAAGGGCTGAGACTCTCCCAGATCCTTGAAGACTGATTATACATAAGATTTGGAACAAGGTGGTCATTTTGGGACTCCTGTAATCTGTGGGTGATCAAGAGTCAGTTTGAATATGAGTCTATGGTAATCTCACTCAATAGGGTTGCTAGATTCTTGGCTTTCAAATCCATGTACTAATTCAGGTTTCTCCAAATCATGCTTCTTAAAAACATCCTTAGGGCCTCTGGTAGCCTACATGGTGCCTTTATAAGAATTGGGGAAGGGCATCATCTTTGAAGGGCTGAAGTTTGAAGATGTACTTCACAGGATCAGCCAGCAGAACCAAAGTTGGATTTCAGACCCTGCCTAACTTTCCCCTGGAGGCAGTTCTCAGATATGAACTACCACAAACTAACACCCTTGCTTGTCTTGATTTCATTATCAGCAATCAGATAAGCATGATTCAGCTTGGCCTATCCATGTCTTTTGTCATCTTCAGGGTCAAAAGAGGCAAATTTTGGAATCACTTTTCTATGTAGCATTTTAATAGCCTTCTTTTTCATCCATCGGTGCTAGTATATAATATCTATTTCCCAGCACAAGATTCAATGATGAAGAGAGTTTTACTACCTCTTCTTCAAACTCACACGGTATTGTCTTCCTAGATATAGATCCTTCATAAAATCTAATCAAATTCTACTGAACATCAATGTTATTATCCTACATGAAAGTTGGAATAGAACCCTTCTTACTGAAGGAGCTAGATAGAGCCCCTGTGGAGCGCAGCTACCTTTCCTCTTGGCTTTTCTGTCATATCTGACGATAGAAACTGGTCTTTATCGGTGTAGATGTATTAAGCCAAATGGAAATTCATTTATTATGCAGATCGATTAGGACTTGTTTGTGTGCTTGTTTTACTTTACCAAAAGATTTTCTGTGAGAATTCTTTAAAGAACAAACATTAATGTAGAAAAATGCCCGTTAGTAATCAAAAACTGAAAATATAAACAAAATGATGTGTCACTCCAGCCTATTCATGTTGCAAAGATTTTAAAATAATAATTAACAATGATTCTGAAAGTATGAATTGATATGCTATCTTTGAAAAGTGATTTGGCGATGTGATCATAACAATTTAACCCAATTACTCCACTTCTAGAAATCTACCCATAAATATATGAAGAAAAAAGTGAAATATATAAAATTATTCAGTACAGCACTATTTAAAACAGTGAAAAATAGAAAACAGGCTAATTGTACAGTTGGTGATTGCATAAGCAAATTATGGCATATCCACTATATTTAACATTATACAATCATATAAAATTACATTAATAAACAGTTTTAAAAGTGAGGGAAAATGATTTTTCTCATTTTTTGCTAAAACAAGCATATCTTAAATACACAAACTGAAACTTTGCTGATGATTATAACACTCTACTCAGTGTATTCTACTCAGTCCAAATTGCAAACAACTACTCATGAGCATACTGATTTCACGTAGAGAGGTTTACCTCCACAGGCTTTGACAATGACTTTGTTTTCATTCTCTACTCTGCAGATAAAATTCTAATTACAAAACCTGAGATTGGCTTATAATCAATAGTAATAAATAATTTTACAGAATTTAGGCTCAGGCTTTCCATCAAGCTTACATCTCCTTATGCACGGCTAATGAATGGTCATGACGTTCATGAAAATTGATTACAAATTGGGTTGATATTTGTTGGGCCTACTTGTAAATTGTTATTAATTCAAGGCAGGCAAATCATCCAAATAAGTAAAAAGTAAGCTCTTCAAGTTGTGTGATATTTTGTTTTGCATTGTATCATTGTTACCACCTCTTCCTTACTTTATCTAAATTTTCCTAATAACCCTGCCATGAACTCCTACCATCATTGATCACATCAACACATGGGAACTTCCAAATTCTCTATTCGTTAATTATTTAGTCAGTCAGTCAGTGTGATGGTTAATTTTTGTGTGACCACAGGGTACCTAGATATTTGGCTAAACGTTATTCTGGGTGTATCTATGAGGGTGTTTCTGGATGAGATTAATATCTGAATTGGTAGACTGAGTAAAGCAGATTACCCTCCCCAGTGTGAGTAGGCCTTATCCAATCCATTGAAGGACTGAATAGAACAGAAAGGCGAGTGAGAGAGGATTCACCCTCTCTGGCAGATTGTCTTCAACATGGGACACCAGTCTTCTCACGCCTTCGGACTGAGACTTGGACTAGAATCCATACTATCTGCTCTCTCAGTTCTCAGACTTTCAGACTCAGACTGGAACCATGCTATCTGCTCTCCTGGGTCCCCATTTGGCTGACTGCAGGTCAGCCTTCACAATCAGGTGAACCAATTCCTTACAATAAATATCTTTATATATATATATTTTACATATTCTATATATTTTAGATATATTATATTCTATATATTTTATATATATTATATTATATATTATTATTATATCTTATATATATATTATTGGTTCTATTTCTCTGGAGAACTCAGACTAATACAGTCAGTCAACGTTTACTGGGCACTAATATGTGGCAGGCACCATCCTAATTGCCTGAGGAATATCATGATGAACAACACTAGTTTCTTTCCTCAAAGAGCTCACAGTCCAGTAGAAAAAGCAAATATATAAGACAATGCTGTGTGGTAAGCACATTATACTGGAGAAGCAGAGATGGAATAATCTTTAGTGATGCCTATTGGGAAGGGAATAATCAGGAAAGAGCTCCAAAAATGGTGGCTTACAAGCTGGGTCTTGAATAACAAATAGGATTTCATCATGGGCCCAAGATCCAGAAGGACATTCTGAACATGTGAACAATGTGTGCAAAAACAGTGACTATAAGGCCACAACATTTTTTGAGATGATAAATAATTTAGTAAATGATAGGGAAGCACTAAAGGATCTCTACAACTGCTTTTCTCTACCATGTAAGAGAGCCTAGTAGTGTTCTTTACTTTTATCATAGGTCATGTGTATTTTGGCTACAGAAGTATTATAAGCTCCATGAGGGCAGAATCGGTGACTCCTATGTCTCAGTATTACTCCCAGGTACACAGTAGCACTCAATAAATATTAACTAATCTCCGCATTGATGAACAAACAACTAGTAACATATATTTGTATTATATTATGTAATGTTAATATGTTAGGTTGTGTTATATAACAAGTTATACTATTTTATATTTATGTTAACATACAGTGAAAATTCGGGAAATGATTTACTCTTCTGGACATTGGAAGCCCATGGGAGGAGTGTGAGATTCACGTCCAACATATTTCCTGAGTAAAATTTGTCAAAGCCTCAATAATAGGGAAGACTATAAGCACAGAAACTTATTAAGAGATTATCCTATTAGTTTCAAAGGTAATTGAAACGAGAATCAATTGGCTTATGATTGTTTCAAACTTCTAATTAAGCATATTATCCAAAGGATTAAATTATCTTCTGCCTGTCAATCTATTAACCCAAGTGTTTATTTTCATTATTCCCAGTAACATTGATTGAGTACATACACGGCACTATATAAGGTACAGTGATATACAGCCTTTACGTAGCTGTAAAGGGCCCTCCTGAAGTTGCTTGACAACATTTTTTATTCTCAATTTGCTCCGTAGCACCACTCTCTTCCACAATAGAAATGATTTTTTTTTCCTGTCAAAAATACGTGGCTAAGTACTATATTCAGAACTTGTAGATGGAGGCCAAAGAAAGGAGAAACCTAAATGGAACAAGCTTTCAATATAAGGAGGCAGCGGAGCAAGTAGTATCAGCTTAAAGCCTTTATTTCAGTAGGTAACTGATAAAGTTAATTTAATAATAACTAAGATTCACATCAAATATATCAAAAGGATTAGACTTTTTCGTCTCATAATTTTAGTATCTTTTTTCTGCCTACAAAATCTACCTGTAACATAAGAACCAAGAAACCCCAGCAGAATAAAAATTTATATTAAAGACTTCTGGTAAACCTATATAATTTTAACTTGGATTTGGAAGTACCTACTGGGAGAAAACTGGAGCTAATAAAACACATTTGCATGCTGTGCACTTGCACAATGAAAATGGAAAGCCAAAATATTTCTGCTTAATGGCTGAATTTCTGCGATTTTCCACCTTCTCTATTGAGACCCTGAGAAAATCAAAAGTTTTTAAAGAATTACCAAATTTTGCAGTTTGACCCAGAGTAACCAAATATGCCTGACATAAGATCCATTCAAAATGGAAAAATGATGCCAAAGTTTATAGTTTGGGATTTGTCTCAAATTCACTTGAATCAAGGTTCACCACAAGAGTCTGAACTAATCGTTTATTCTGATTTATCTCTTTGCATAATTTCTCCCCAACACTCATTTGGCTGTAGAAGAATGTCAGTAAATTGGAGAAGAGTGAATCGTCTTTCACAATCTTTCAGTTGTGCAGCCATTCTCCTGGGCCCAATGACATCATCTGATACTTAGACTGAGGAGAAAGGCGGGAAAAGGGCATGACTGGGCAGTCAGAGAGACACTTTCTCCTGCTTATAAGGGGCTAGAAGTGGGGCACACGTGTGTGGGGTAGGAAGTAAAATATTCCTTCTGAATAGCTTTAAGCCTCAAGTATCAGAGTACTTACGTACTTTTTATAGAATCAGCATTATATTACTTCCAAGCTTGTTTATGATCTTTCCTGATCTTATGATTTATGAATGTAAAAAGATGTATTAAAAAGTACTGAGAAGTCTTTCTTGTAAAGAAGCATGGTTCAATAGATAGAGCATGAACTTTGAAGAGCAGTGGGCAAAGAGGAGCATGGCAAAAGATTAGACTGGAGATGTAGGGAGGGGTAGATAATTCAGATGCCCTACGCCATCTTAGTAATTGGATTTCATTGGATTTCACTGGATTTCATTTCAACTACATTAATAAGTTATTCAGGGATTTTGAGCAAGAGAATTACATGATCGGATTTACATTTTTGAAGATCACTCTGACAGCTGTGGAGAGAATAGTTGGAGGGTGAGTGAAGGCAAAAGTGAAAGGAGGAATCTCAGATAGAAACTTAACAGTAGTCTAAATGAAAGGAAATAAGGCTTGTGCAGGGAAAGACAGTCTTTGGCATACAGTCTTTCAACTTCACTCAGCTGCCTAAGAATGGACCTGGGACCTGGAATCCTTCCTCACCAAGGAATAAAGAGCCCACACAGCCTGTGCAGGGCTTATCACCTCGCCTAAGAATATCTTTCCCTGTTTTAGGCTCAAGAAATGTTCCTTTGTTCTGCTTAAGTGTAAATCCGTGTGTCAATGGCCCTTAGGCACACCCCCAGCTTTCAGAATTTCAGACTCCACAGGGAAGAGGTTAGGGCCCTTCTACTGCAGTGTGAGAGAGTTGCCAGTAGGCCAGTTGCTCTGCATTGGCTGCTGAGGGATCCACTAGCGATGGGGCATTGATGTCCACTATTGGAGATAAACTTGCCCCTGTCTCCTCTCTGTGTGAGTCAAGCATTGTTCCATCCAGTGCTTGGCTCTGTTGTTTCTTCCTTAGTGACTTTGATACCAAGATGCTTTACTTATGTTGAGAGGGTATGTGGTGGTACAGAAGGAAGCAAGAAAAGAGACATTTGTGTAAGAGATTGAAATTGAACAGGAGTAAAAGATCAAGTAAATTATTGAATCTCAATCTCTGAATCTCAAGAACGAAAGGATTAGAGAAAGTATCTGCAAAGTTCTTTCCTTTTATAAAATTATATAACCCTGTGATTCTAAGTTTAAACAACCTAATATGTGGCTAGACCTTATATTCATCTACCAACAGTTGACAAAACTAATGTAACAGACACACTAGACACTGTTAATCATTGGCAATGTAAAGGCAAATAAAACATTCCCCATGACTGTCCAGCTGCCATCTAGGAGAAAATGCAGGACTCATCAGACAACATTTATCGTGAAGACTCATAAGAGAGGAACCTAAAAACAAGCTTGGAGATTTATGGTAAGAAAGGAGCCGATAAAATTTGCCCAATGTTGCAAAAACTGACCAACTCAACTCAAGTTAATTTGAACAACTCTTATTTCCTTTGCTTATAATCACAAGTAAACTATTTTATAATTTATTGAGCCTTCTCATTAACTTGGAGTCACTTACTCTAATTTACTTTGGTTCGGTAGATAAAACTCTTGTTCTCAAAGGCTATGTAACTATTGTTAAAGTCATATAGCTTTTCGACAAAAAGACGATCAAACATAAGTTTAAAACAGCTAGACTTATCCTAAATTTTTCCAAGTTCTTTGAATTCACATTCAATTTTTGCTTTCTTTGCAATATATTTTTTTGGTCTCAACATTTGGGAATTTGAGATTAGAGTGATTTATAGATACTCCTCCATCAGAATGGTGTTTGAGATACATACTGACATCTTATTTGTAATCTCTGCTTGTCCTGTTGGGAAATCTGTGATTGAAGTGAGTCCAAACCAGACCAATCTATTAAGATGCCAATGCAATCCATCCATCTGAAGCCCCCTATGAGTGATATGTGAGGTGCATCTCTAAGGCGATGGCTTACCACTAAACTTAGTAAGGGTTAATCTGATTTTAGCGAAATTTGGGATCTCAGAATACAGCATTATTTCCAGAATTTCTTATCAGATATTACTATGTGAATATGTTTTGGGGGGAGTGATTATGAGGTCAGTCACTCTCTATCCTTATCTCTTGTGATTTTCCTTTAATAGCCATATGCCCTATTCCAACTGATCTTCTGAATGAGCTCCTGAACATGGCTTTGTACTTTCCCATCTACATCTTCAGCTTTGCCACCCTCTGCTATCCATCCACCTGTCTGCTTACTTTGCATTTTCACACCTCATGAGGGCTGAGCCTTGGTCATATTTGTTTACTGTTGTATCCTCAGTGCCTAGTACTTAGTAGACACTCAATAAATATTTGCTGAAAGCACAAGTAAAATATCTGAACCCAGCTCAACCTTTTAGATCCAAAACAAATCTTTTTTCTCTTTTCTTCTCTGTATCTCATCAAATTTATGCTCATTGGCACTCATTTGTTACTATTGGTATTGTTATCATATTTTCATACATCCTTTTTCTATCCATTTAAATTTTAGATTGCTCAAGGATAGATATATTGCTCTATATTTCTGTGAACATCCACAGTGCAGTGTCTTATAGTGAAGACAGACATCAAAATAGTACCCTTGTTTTAAGTCTGATCACATTGAGGAATGATTATTTTTGTTTTGTCCATGTAGGCAAAGAACCATCTGTTGAGAAAACTCTAAAATAGTTAGCTTCAGCTGATTTATTTCATCTTAAAGTTTTGATGACTTGTCCTTCCATTATGGAATATTTTAATGGTGACCTCAATTTATGGGAAAGTCTCATTATTGTAATTGAGAACTTACAATTTGTAATAATTTAGACCCTAAAGAATTGGATTATCTTTGAAACAGCTACCGAGAAATGGTTTTGTAAGCAAATTAATTGGACAAACAAGATTTACAGTACAGCCTACATTTTTTTTAAGTGACCTCACCTGATTCTGAAATGTAAGACTTGGTTATGCGTTTTCTACCCCACTTATCAATCTTTGCTTCCCACTGATCGCTTTGATGTCTATGTCTACATATTTCTCCAAAATTATTGTATAAGTGTCTTGAAGACAAGAACAAGACTTCAATTCTTTTGTATTATCTTCCTCTCAGCACAGTGCTTTTGCAGTAGTATGTGGTCAACGGCTAATGATTGATTGATTATTGAAAGCCTGATATTTCGTCTGTATTTCTTCTACTATCTTTCTATGCTCCAATAATCATCTACCATCATTTCCAGAATTCCTAAATGGTTTCATGAAAGGGAGTGTGAAGATAAACAAATCTTAGATTCATCATTTACAGCTGGAAGAGGCCTTAGAGCTCAACCAAATCCAATCATTTAATTTGATGGAAAAACATGTGTTGAAAGCACAAAATTAATATTTGTTAACCCATCTCCAATTCCTTTTTCTAATGTTTATATATCAAAGGTTCTCTAAATCTGAACACGTCTATCTCTTGTTTTTGACGTATGTATGTATGTTTATGTATGTGCATGATTAAAAAATATTCATAGATGTGCTTGTATATGTATACACACATGTGTATATAGAAATAGATCCAGATACATAGAGAGGTATGTGTGGTGTGTATTTATATATACAGCTATAGTCAAATGTATACATACGTCCTTCTATATTTAATGTAAGTTTATGTATGCATACACACACATTTACTTCACATATATCCCTGCAAAGATGTACAGTTAATTATTGAAATAAGGGGAGAATTAACTCAGTAAACCAAACATATTATCATAGTGTGTGTTGTTCTTAGTTGTTAAAAAGTAATTTTATCTTAAATAACTGAAATGGCGCTGGCCTGATGGCATAGTGGTTGAATTCCCGTGCTCCGCTTCAGTGGTCAGGATTCATGGGTTCGGATTCCAGAATGGACCTACACACCACTCATCAAGCCATGCTGAGGTGGTGTCCCACATGCAAAAAATAGAGGGAGATTGGCACAGATGTTAGCTCAGGGCAAATCTTCCTCGCCAAAAGAAAAAAAAAAGAAAAGAAAACCAACTGAAATGATTAACAGAAGTTTCTTCTCCATTATTATATATGTATGCACTTTCCCTTTACAAAATATCACACTTTCCATACTTGTTCCTTTCTACTAAATTTTTCAAGTTATCAGAACTTAGATCTAAAAAATAAGCTGATTCCCGTTCTATCATTTAGAGAAATAATAGTTTTATAAATCATGAACCTGTCTATAATACAGATTTTTTTAATGTGATTCAAACTCATCAGAGAAGATGCCTTATTATTCACCCCAAGCTGAACCGCTAATTTTCAGAGACAAATGCACCTGTGGAAAAAGAAATCATATCTTTAAATTGCATTATCCTCTGACAAGACCACATACTGTTTTGTCCTTGTTGTTAATACAGAAATCAGAGGGTGTAAATCTCTTCATCTTCCTGTCAGCACTTCTAGCCAGGGTGTTAATGGCCTGCAGCCAGGAAGTTGTATAGGCTTCTAGCCAATCAGCAATGAAAACACTTAATTGGCTTTTAAAACAGGAAGCACAAGTTGGGAAGGTGGGGGATCTCAGTGCTAATGCACTTAGATGGAAACATATTTTAAATCTCCAATTAACACAAGGAACAAGAGATCTTAATCCTTCGTAATATAAAATGGGTAGAAGAGGCTTGTTTCATTAATTAAGAGAAAAGCTAATTTTACTGATTGAAAATACATTATCAGCATCTTAACAGATTTCTTTTCAGAGACTAAACCCAGTCTCCCCCTACCAAGAAGAAAGTACTCTAGCTTCTCCAGACAGAAGCATCAGAAAGGTCTCCTGCTTGGAAAAACCAACACATCTAAGAGTAGATGGTTCAGTCTGGTACAGAGGCTGCAGACTGTCTAATTCTGAGACAAACTGGATTGAACAATCATGACCACATTAATAATGATCAGTAATAGTTGGATGTGTTGTACATTGAGGCTGTGGAAATTCACCTTTTGACGTTCTTGGGAAAAAAATCAGGAAGCTGAGTTAAACAGTTGCCCAAAATATCTTGGGAAAGATATTCTCTGCTATCCAATGTATTATAAAAGCATTAAAGGTTATGTAAGTTGTAAGCAATTTATTTAAAGATTTGTTAATGAATGAGAGGGGAAATAATCATTTTAGAGAAGATCTAAAAATAACATCATTGTGGACAAGATCTAAAAGTAGAAGTTTATATGATTAGTGTCTTTAAATCTTAATTACATAGTGTTAAACTCTGAATATCTTTTCTTTGTCTTTTGCTGGAACTATCACTTTGCAGTTAAAATGACCATGTGGAGAAAACATAATATAAAGTATTAAGGATCACAAAGGGTAGAAAATAACATGCTTGACTCTCCATTTATAAAAATACATACTAATACTAGCTTAAAAAAATCATTGATGAATTTTTCTAAAATGCTCATATTACTGCCCAAGATGGGGGTCATCTGCCTACTGAAAGACATGCCAATAGTCAAGAGGCAGGGTGGTAGAAAAGGAAGGACTTTTTATTACAGCTTGCTAGCAAGGGGGAAGATGACTGACTAATGTCCAAAAGAACCATCTTAAGGCGCCCACAGAATCTTGAAGCAGTTATATAGGCCAAGGGTTGGAGGGGAGGCCATTAGGAAATGTTGAACCTCCTGGTGTTGCAGACTGGGAGTTGCCACATCAGATCTTTCAGTTGTCATGGAATCAGCATAGAACCTCTGTCCAGAGGCCATCACATTCCTAGAGAACTTGAAAGAACAAAGTTATTACCCTTTTGCAGCTGGGAAGGGCCATAAAATCTACAGAACCTGCAAATCCCCTAGAGACAGACCCTTACTTATCTAGGAAAACTAAAGCGAAGATTCAAAGGGACTGGTGAGTCCAGGCGATTCATAGTTCCAACATGGCTTTCTTCTATAAGATGGCTTCTCTTACACTAACTTTATGTTGAGCCGGTATCGCCAGGAGAAAATATAGTACAAGCATAGATGGGCTTGCATTAGTTTCAGAGTGAGAATAAGATTTAGATAAAAGCACAAGGAATCTACAAAGTCTTAATTGGAGATTAAAGTCAAAGTCAGGTTTGCAATATCTGCCGTGAGCTGCTGTCTGACGCAAAATCTTGACTTTCTTTCATTTAACATGGCCATGATCTCACACATTTATCATGGCTACTCAATTCCAATTTAATCATGCTCAGATTGCACTAGAATAGCCTTAGAGGACACCAACATGATCCTGAAGCAAAAAGTCTGTAGCAGAGTTTAGCAAACTATAGTCTGTAGGCCAAATCTGATCCACCATCTGTTTTTGTAGGGCCCGCAAGTAAGAATGATTGAATGAAATTTTAAAAAAGAATATTTCATGACATTTGAAAATGAGAAGAAATTCAAACTTCAGTATCCATAAAGCAAAGTTTCATTGGAACATAGCCATGCCATTATTTTACCTATTGTCTATGGCTGCTTTCGAGTTACAATGGTAGAGTTGAGTAGCTGTGGCAGAATCTATATAGTCTGCAAATATTTACTATTTGTGCTTTAGAAAAAAGTTTGACTCCTTGTCTATGGTAATGTTGACTCAGGAGTTCTAAATTAACTAGTCAATTTCACTTACAGTTAGTCAATGTGGTTGGGAGAATGATCTACCGATCTGGTATATTTGACCTAAGCGATCAACTGCACAAAAATGATCACTTAATACCTTAACATCCCATGTATACACAGCCCCAGAGGGCATTTGCTCACTTCAAATACAACTTTTGTGAAGACAATAAAAGAGGTAAAAGGAAAAAGAAGCAAAAGTTTATGAAACGGTTTTCTTCCACCTTCTTTTAGGTCCAATTTGATTTCTACAGCTATTTAGCAAGTAGCAAGTAACATAGTATTTGTTATATCAGGAATTGTGGAAACTCCAGAACCTGGTATTAGAGAAGTTTACACAAGGGGCCCCTTTTCAGTACCCTCCCCTCCAAATTGCTGGCAATACAATTTTTCAGCTTTTCTTCCTTAGCCTTCAATGTGAAATAAATACAAGATTGCATAATAAAGTGATGAGTTTGTGTCTGGGTATGTGTTAGAAGTTCTACAGCTAAAATAGCTTTGTTTCTACTAATTATTCTACTTATATTCCCAAATATCAAATATTTTTAAGACCAACTCCCTTTGAAGTGCTCTCAGATGTTACAGCACATGCATTTACTTATTCAACACGTTTACTGAATACCTACTTTGTGCCAGAAATTGCTCCAGGCACTAAGGAAAGTATAATAAATGAAAGAGATAAAAACACCCTGCCTTAGAAAAAATTATATACTTGTAAGGGGAATCAGATAATAAACAAGTAAATAAGTAAAAAAAAAGTATGAGAGAGGGTGATGACTATCATGGAAAAAAATAAATCAAGAAAGGGAGTTAAGCATGTGGAGGATGGGAACTGTGACAATTTTCAATAGGGAGGTCAGGAAAGGCCTTACTGAGAAGAGCTCTCAAAGAGTGAGGGAGTGGGCCATGAGGCTATGGGGACAAACCTACCAAGCAAAGGCCTTAAGGTGGGGTCTGTTAGGGGATTGCACATCAGTGGCCCTATGGAAGATGCACCATTGAATCAGTCCCCAGATCTACTCTGAAGGTCTTTCCTCATGAGTAACAGAGATAAAGGCAATACACGTTTCTAATCCAAGGGACAAAATGTGTTGTGCTATATAAGAGAGACACAGATAAGAAAGAAAGATAAGAAGAAAAGAGTGATTCTTTCAGGCACAGAAAATAAAAACAGGGTTTCCTGAAGAGTTGGATTTTACAGATTGCTTTAAAGGATGGCTATGAGGCAGTGTGGAAGAGGGGCAGCATTAGGAAAGCACATGATCAGAAAATGCTGCGCGACACCATAATCAGTGGGTAGTGTAAGTTTGATTTGCCTTGCATGATGTGGTGGGTGAGAGAGGAATATTAGAGAATATGGTGGAAAACCAAATGGGAGAGGGATTGAGGAGGGAGGAGGGTGGTAGGAGAAGATCACTCATGCTGGGGAAGAGAGTGTGAATTTAATCCCACAGGCACTTAGGACAAATATTTATTCCATAGCTGTAGAAATGGGGTAAAATACACAGGAAACAGAATAATTAACATTATGATGAATATAGTTTTTAAATGCTAAATGAGTGCATGTCTTGGGGTGTTAGGGCATGAGAAAACAGATTCACAGGTAGATAAATATGAAATAATATTTGTCTCTAAATTTTTCAGTAATCTCATAACTTTCATTGACCTTGCCTTAGAAATTGCCATTATATATCACACTTGACTGAAAAAAGACAGACAACCAAAACTTTCCTGAAGTTTCATATTTTGGCACCCTAACTATTCAGAAATAAACACACTCATGTACAAACACGCACACATATACACACACACATAAACAATCTCTTCCTCTAGACCAGTGAATCTCAACGGGGGGTGACGTTGCTCCCCCAGAGGATATTGGTAATATCGGCAGACATCTTCCACCTCACTTGCAGTTGTGACAAGCACGTGCTACAGATATTTAGTAGGTGGAAGCCAAGGATGCTGCTAAACCTCCTACAATGCACAGGACAGCCCCCACAACACAGAATTATCTGGCCCAAAAGTCAATAGTGCTGAGGTCTGTCTAGACCAATCTACATCAGGGCACTAGTTTCAAGGTAAGTTTGCCAGATAAAATACACAACATCAACTTACATTTGAAGTTTAAATAAACAATGAGCGAGTTTTTAGCATAAGTATGTCCCTTGTGATATTTTAGATGTAATTATACTAAAACATTATTCATTATTTATCTGAAATTAAAATTTAACTAGGCATCTCTTTGTTTTTATTTTATGGGTTTTTGTTTGTTTGTTTGTTTGTTTTTTGCTAAATCTGGCAATGCTACTCTAGGGAGATGGGGATTCTGAGTCAAGAGACAATAAACTGGATTATTTTAGGGGGCAGCCCCAAAGCAAAAGCCAGAGGCAGTTTGAAAGGGGACCCACGGAAGGCCTGAATTTCTAAGGCAGCTCCTGAGAACTATGTATTCAGTCTCCCTAGATTCCTGTTTTGATGACTACTGGGAACTCATTGTCAGACTTCACCCCAGACTACTGAATCAGAATCTGCATTTACACAAATCCCAGGGGATTCATAAGCACATTAAAATTTGAGAAGCACTGATCCAGACCATTTTTTCTGTTAGCCATTAAAACACAGAAGGAACCCTAGCGATTAAAGGCCTATAGTATGAAAATTGCCACCATAAAGCTTAGTTCTACTGCTTGAGGTCTAAATGTTCTTTACAAACTCTGACATCTCATATAAACTTAAGGCTTTCTTAATAATATAATAGTTGAATGATGTAGTCATCAAGTAAAGAATTCTGTTGTATAGGCCAAATTTGCTAAAACAAGTTATTAAAGTTATGTCCTGGTCAATTAGTAATGCAACTCTAAATGACATTTAACACCGAGTAAAGGAATGTAGTCCAGCGCCAAACTCGATCTAAGAAAAGCTACCCAGACTATCAGATCAATAAACAACAGATTGCTAGGTTCATCAGGACACACAGTAAGAGGAAGGAAATGTAAGGAGGGATGAAAACACTTTCTTTCATTCTACTTTGTGCTCCCTCTCACCCACATCATCAAGGATATTTCAAATAAGCCATTATGGGCTATGAGTTCTTCATCCCTGGACAGGTGTTCCAAATAGAGAACACTGATGGAAATGAGAGATCCTCTTAGAGGGAGTGCCCTGGAGGGCTGGGAACTACCTGACCTCTGTGTGGCAGCCTAATTTCCTCGCTTTTAGCTTCAATTTGGAGAGGAAAGGCTTCAGAAGACACTGCAGTCAGCTCTGACAAGGCTTAGCTTGCTTCTCCTTGAAAAACTGATAGCAACGGTAAGAGACCTGCAGCCTGAAAAATACAGAAGCCTCCCAGGGTTCACAAGGGCTGAGCACCACAGCACCGTCATGACTGCCTGACTACCAGTTCCACATGAATCGGTGGTCGCCTTCAGTACCAACAACAGCACGAATATTTTATACTATAGCATCCCTGACTGCGAGTTTAGTTTTTACCAATAGCTGAGATGATACTTGAGCCCACAGCTTTCTTTGATTCCCTATTATTATATTTTCTGAATGTATTTCTTAGTGTTTTGTGAGTGCACAGAGAATGTGATGTTCAATTTTCACATTTCACATCTCTATCAGAGGCAAACAGACAGATTGTAATGTGACCAAGTTTTCTTTAGTGAAAACTAAAACATGTTATATTCAGTGCTTTTTTGATGGCCAGGCTGAAGTAATGAATTTGCAGAGAATTTTTAAATGCTTTGGAGGGAACTTTTATTAATTCTGGCAAAGAATAATAGCAAGTAGTTCTTATCAGGAAGATAAAAGGTTCACAATCCAAAGCAAAAACAAAGTATTTTTGTTGTTGTTAAGAATTAAATGGCATATGTGTGGCATAGAGGAGAGAAGATATAGATAGGATCAGAAAATTAAACCTGTGAAAAACTAAACCTGAAAATTTTGGTCAAAGGAAATTCACCATTTTCTAAGCATAGACAATTGGCAATAAAGAATGATTATCCGGGCCTGCCTGGTGGCATAGTGGTTAAGTTCACATGCTCTACTTCGGCAGCCCAGGGTTTGTGGGTTTGGATGCCAGGTGTGGACCTACACTCTGCTCATCAAGCCATGCTGTGGCAGCATCCCACACACAAAATAGAGTAAGAGTGGCACAGGTGTTAGCTCAGGGCCAATCTTCCTTGCCAAAAAAAAGAAAAAAGAATGACCACCAAAAATTGGTTATAAGCTCAAAACTTTTATTTTTGTATTTAAATACCTATATAATATACCAATATTGACACTGATCAATTTTGATTATGGAAAAGTCCTTGTGACAGCTTAATTATTTTGCAGTACTAAAATTCAGCTATTCTGAAAATCATTTTAAGTAAGTGCAGTGAGCTTTCATGTTTTTTTTTTAACCATAAAGACAGTTCTTATTTGTCTGTCATTAATATAAATTGGTTTATAAGATAAGAAGATATAATTTAACTCATTCTTTGAATATTGCTAACTCTTACCAGTGTTTTGAGTCTTATCAGGAGTGTATTTGCACCGTCATCCATCAGGAAAATTTTAGCCAGTTTAACTAAGTTCATGGTATGTGTATAAATCCCAGAGATATCTATAAGGACCTCATCTTCATCTCCCAAAGGATCAAATATGAGTTTTTGTTTAACAAAGAAAGAAAATACAACTGTTGTACTTGCTGGTTTTGATCATGGGAACAAAGAGAAAGTAGAATGAAGCCTGGGTAGGAGAGAGGAGAAATTCAAGAGTGATTTTAGATCAAATCCTTACAGAAAACTTCCTTTCTGACACACCCTATGTGGAAAAATGCTTCATCTCACCAACTGGCTTTCATAGGATTTTGAACTGAGGGCCAATCAGTCATTAGCAGATATTCATATTCTACTCATGGAAACTTTCCCTTCCCTCTCTCCCCCAAACTCATATCGCTTACATCAATACCATCCATCTGGCAAGTACTAATCTACTTATGCCACCTACCATGTTATTAACTTTGATTGTCATACACCCATGAGATAGCAATGTAGTTTAGAAAGAACAAGCCAGGCCAAATTAGCCCTATTCACTGTGTTGACTGGTCTATTTCCCCGTTGGAGAATCAAAGGGCTTCTATAGACATGATATATCTTAATTTTGGTAAAACATTTGACAAATGATAGCTTCTTGTGCCCATGAGGTTTATTAACCCAGTCAAGGCTGTACTTTTGGCAGGGCCAGAGGTTTTTTTTTTTTTTTTTAAAGATTTAATTTTTTTCCTTTTTCTCCCCAAAGCCCCCCGGTACATAGTTGTATATTCTTCGTTGTGGGTCCTTCTAGTTGTGGCATGTGGGACGCTGCCTCAGCGTGGTCTGATGAGCAGTGCCATGTCCGCGCCCAGGATTCGAACCAACGAAACACTGGGCCGCCTGCAGCGGAGCGCGCGAACTTAACCACTCGGCCACGGGGCCAGCCCCGTGGGCCAGAGGGTTTTAAGAGGTAAAGCTTTAAGTAAGATTGAAGGGGAGAGTGGGAAAACAACCAAAAATATTCCATTTTATACTCCTCCACAGTAAGCTGATCTACATGTCTGCCAATTGATGTTTCTATATTTTCCACATCTTGGCTCTATTTTCAAGACTGAGTTAACCAACAAGCATATAGCTGGGGTTCAATAGATTTATGTGGGATGAATGAGATGCTTTTGTCTCATGCTTCTGCACTCTGTTTACTGTGAGTCGGAGAGCAGGGCAAATTTAGCAAATGTTGAAGAAGGAACTCTTAGAGGGAAACCTGATTCAGGAATACTAAGAGAATTATCTTATTGCTTCTGTTTATACTAAAATTGTGAGTTTGTTTGGTGGTGTCGTTGAGAGGGACTTGTGGGAAGATGGAGAGATTTTTGTAGGAATTTAAAAATCAGTGTGCTACTGATTTCAAATTGTAAGATTTGAACTTCACAGTAAGTATAATATTTTATGAGTGGGCTATCAGTAGGATTAACACAGTCTATCTGTGATAACTTGGAAAATTTCCAAAGGCCTTCTTTCATTCGTTTTTCTACGAAAGCATAATACTTCATTTCTTTTTTATAATTTGTATTTCTGACTTGAAGTGATCAGAGGAGACCAAACAACTAACAAAGAGTGGTGAAGACTTTTTTAAAGTGTCATATAATCCCTGAGTTCTTACAACTGATCAAAGCCCTTTCTCCGGGAGCAGTAATCCCTATTATAAGGATATGTGATCACCGGATCAGTGCATCAATACTGTTGTATCTACCTCAGAAACAGCTGTCAAAGCGACCAAAGCCTTTGCCTTGTAGATTTTACTTTATTACATTTCCTGTACATGTTTAACCTTATCAATCATATCTATCACAGACCACATAAAACAACAAGAACAGGGATGGGCCTCCTGTTCCTTCGGCGAAGTAATTAAGCATTGGACCAATCCCCAGTTAGTCCTCAATCAAGGGTCAGACAAAAGGAACAGGAAGTTAAGCTCTCACATCAACCAGTTTTTTGATCTTGGGGGCAACCACATCACAACTATGGGACATTTTTAACATCTCCAAAATGTGGACAATAACACTGTATTTGCTCAGACTATCTTACTAGTTTGTCATGGTGATGAATCAAGATAATGCAGAGTGATGTTCTTTTGAGAATGGAAAGGGAGCTACTTTAATTATGGAAAATCCCTGACTTTTGAACATTGGCTTTCCCAAACCTCCCTACAAGCGAGTAAACATTGCTGCCCCATTCCAGTGGCCTCCCCTCAATGACCCTTCTTTTGGCTGGAGCCCTCCTTGGCTGTGACATAACCTTCCACAGAAGCCGCATAGTAGAGCTCACTTCCTCTACCTTCACTCTCTACGCTATCAGTTCACTCTCCTCTCTGGGACTGCCCTCTCCAGCAGGGTTTTCCAAATGGCTATAAAACTTCCAACTAAACTTCTAAATTCTCTTGGTCTCAAGTCTCAGAAATATCAAGTTTTAGAGGGATAGGGAACTCAGCAGATCTCAAAGGGCCAGGAGAAGCCAGAAAAAGGAGCCCAGGAACACTGGCAGAATGTTGTGCCTTTACTAAGTAACATGTCACCACATTATGGGTAAGTCTGAGCATCCAACCACAAACAGCTATGCACATGCTTCTCTGGGTTTTGAGTTCCAAGTGAAATCTGCTCATTACCTGAGTCCTGCCAGGGTTATTAAAATGTTTCCTCCTTCCGATTTATGCCATCATCACCACTGCAACTGCTCCTGCTGCTTCCAATGATCTTCATATTGGATATAGGCGCTGACATTCTTGAATTCTAATTCTAACTCAAGAACTCATTTAAACCTAGAGCAAGCCATGGTCCATTTCTCCATGTGCGAAATGGGTGTTCTAGATCTGCTTCCTATAGGACAATCTTCACAAAGACTGAGAGCAATTGTTTTATGCAGTAAACTTCAAGTGCTACTTGACTAGACAACATACTGGTCCTTGCTATCTAAACTACATAGAAAAGAACAATAATTGTTTTGACTAGAAAATCAGAATGAGATTCCAACAATGCACATATTTGTGAAAACAAGCCAAAGTCATTTCATTCCTCCTTTCAAGTAATCTCTTTGGCATTAATTTTCATATACTCTTTTAACGAAATAGTGAAGTGATTTTTCTTCTTTTGAAAAACTCATGGCCAACGTTTAGTCTAAAAAGGAAGTTCTAATTATGAGGAGATTATTATTTTCTCATTTACACAGATTTGGCTCATTAGAGCTGTAATCTTTTTCCCTCAGCCCACAGACTGAAAGCAACCTTTCCCTGTGATCCTGAGAGTGAAAAATTGGCTATTTTAACAAAAGTTCAAATTACAGAGACTGGAAGGCCTGGCCTATGTGACCCTTAATAATAACGATGACCGGAGAAGAGATCAATTCTCATATTCCGTTTGATGGCCTTCTTAGTAATTGTTCATGGAAGTCACTGGGCCTCATCTTGGTGGCCTCATAAAAATATGATGTTAAATTCGAATTATGCTATATAACATCGTGGTGCCTAGCCAGCCAAATTCAAATGACATTCAGTTTATACTTCTCTAATCTCTTCAAGTGCTTCAGTGGGTCATTATAGAATTGAGTCTTAATGGTTAGAAATTAAATTAGAAAGGAAATATGCATCATGATTCTTTTGCACTAAAATGAAAACTTTTGTTCCTGGTTAAGTGGACCATCTTTCTCTTTTGGATATTTAACAAGAAAAAAGAACTAATTTAATGGAGTGAGCTCATTAATGCTACTCAAGCCCATCCATTAGCATATGTCTTCAGAGCAAAGATAACAAAATGTTACTCAAACATGTCCACAGTCTGAATTTACTAGAAGCACTTTCCTCTCAGATTCACCCCATTAGGCATTTACTTAGTGTTTGTTTTTCCCAGTGTCCAATCTGTTTAAGAAGGAATATCCATGATATGATTTTTTACTGTTTTTTTCTTCGAAATGAAAATGCAACCCATGTAATGGTGATTGATCGGTTAAATAGCAAAATACTTATGGAGCAGGAAAATGAAAAGAAGAGGATGTGGATGAGCTTAAACATGTAGAATGTAACCCACTAACTTAAAGCTAAGACATGTACTAATAGCCTGAAGAGGAAGAATTGATAGTTAAGACCAGAATTTCATTTTATTTATATGTTATTTTTTGTACAGCAGTTATTTCTAATCTGTGCCAAGAAACTCTAGGGCAAAGTGTTGTGCATACTTTTGAGTTATGGGAAGAAGTCCTTGAATCGATATACATATTGATCATTGCCTCAAAACTATTAACACGACTTTTAAATTACAATTGTCCCTTGGTATTCCTGCAGGATTGGTTCAAGGACCCCTGAGGATACCAAAATCAGTGGATGCTCAAGTCCTTTATATAAAATGGTGTAGTATTTGTGTAAAACCTATCCACATCCTCCCATATACTCTAAATCATCTCTAGTTTACTTACAATACCTAATATGATGTAAACGCTATGTAAATAGTTGTTATATTGTACTGTTCAGGAATAATGACAAGGGAAAAAAGTCTGTACATGTTCAGTACAGACAGAGGCCTCGGAGTCCTTTTGATCACTGTTGGTTGATTCTGTGGATGTGGAACCCATGGATATGAATGGCCAACTATACATTCAGAAATATTTTCCAAGAATACAAAGATACTCTTATCATTAACAAAAGAAAACTTTATTTAAAACTTTTACTAAATCCATACTCATAGACACTGCCACTTTCTTGTTTTTGTTTTTAAATTAGTGGCTATCAAGGAATAATTCTATTATCTTAAGTTCCATTGAAACCTCGAAAAGATGTCTTCATAAACCGAAGACATCAAATTTTATATATGTGCACACACATGCATATATACACATATACATACACTACATACGTACCATATATGTATATACATAATTTTCAAATTCACTAAGGCATGCAACTAATTTTGTACATTGGCTCAAATCTTTTAAAGGTATTTGTTGTCCTGAGTAGAATGATTGTAATCATCTTTACTCATCATTAAAACAAGCCTCCATACAAATTTGTATGCTAATGTCACTTTCAGTCACTATCCTCATGATCATTTGGCCAGATTACATATGTATATATATATATATATATATATCCCTTTAATAATAACACATTACTGAGGGTTTACACACACTTTTTCTAATCACAGTAACAACTCTGTGAGGTACAGTGACTATTCCCATTTTACAAATAAGAAAACTGAGTCTCAGAGAGTTTCTTGTGTCTTTGCCTTTGTCCATGGTAGCAAATTCCTAGTAAATCTGGAATGAAACTGCACTGACAAAATAAGTCATTGAGTATTTCATTAAAACATCATTTCAAAAGTTTACAAAGCTATACATAAATATGGGACATTATTCCATTTACTATTACAGCTATGAATGTAGAAATTCTAAGGGAGAAAAGAAGTAATTACAAAAAAAATATTTTCTCTTTTTGTCTCTCTAAGTTTTGCTCCTCATGCAGATCAAATTATTGGAGTTGCCATACTTTGTCAGGGACGCTCTGAGTAAAGATGAAAAGTTGGGATAAGGAGAAAAGATAAATAGAACCTGGAAATGGCCTAGGAAGAGAAAGGAGGCTGGAGAGCACTAGAAGCTGAGAATAAAGAGAGTTGAGAGCCAATGGGAACGGTTGTGTTACTTCACAGTGAAGAGCTCAATGCAGAGTGTTAAGGGAACCCAGAGATACCCAGAGCATGACCCTCCACTGTTTGCCTGATTTCCAGGGGCTGGATCATACCCTTGCGCTGACTACCTCTTCATTCCACTGTCCAGATGAATTGGGAGGCTGCCTCCACTGTAGGTCTAACCCTGGAAGCCATTTCTAACAGTTTCACTTAAGAAACCCAGGTCATGGCTTTCATTCCTGCGGGGGCCAATTACCTCTGCTCTGACAAACAGAAACCCAGCCAGTCTTTGGAAGGCCTCTCAAAAGGGGTATCCATCGTTAACAGGTCAGTGGAAACACCTTTGGATACAAAGAAACCAAAGATTTCTTTTCTAGAAATACACATAGCCACAAACCCTGCTGTTGGCTTTGTGTGATGGATAACTAATAAACAGCTTCAATAAAACCGAGTGCTTTGAATGAGATTCTGTGTTCCCGAATTGATACTCAGTTAAAGACAGAAAAGAATTAATAGCTGCCTGAAGCATGTCTAGGATGCATGTGAGCTTAGCAGGAAAATCAACTGTTGTAGATATAGGATGTCTAGTTAACAAATAAGTGATAGTAGTTGACTCTAATCTTACCTATTTTCAAAATAATTATTTTTTTCTAAGAGTAAAACATGGAGAGAGAGGATTTCATGAAATCTTACCAGTGGATTAAGGTAGGTTTAGTCTTCATTTTAAATTTCTAATAAGGCTGGGAAATGTTAATTCCTCTACGTCCATCTTCCCCGTCCCACAGTCACACTCACCCAACCATCATATCCATCATTCCAATATTTAGAAAAGTATTTCAGAAACTGTCTCAGCTCACTGGATACAGATTTATGAGCGTTGAATAAATAAGTGGTTACAATTTGCCCTCATGATACAAAATAGGATCCAAAAAAGCCAAATCAACATGTATACTCGGAGGGTTAAGTGTGCTTCTTGCTGGGCTGGGGTGTGAAATTAGAGGCATCGAGCACATAAACAGCCTCACCTCTACTTATGAAACCTATTAAAATTCTCTCTGACATGTAGCCTAATATTCAGCATTCCTGCTTTATAGATGCGGAAACCAGTAAACTGAGGACAGGGAAAGCTATTTGCCAAAAACTGGACAACTAATGATTTGTGTATTGGAACCAAGATCCAAATTCTTTACTGCCAGTGCTCTGAGTTTTTACTACAACTCTTGCCTCTCCTCACTTACAAAAAACCCTAAAGGCGGGGACTCCTGGCCCCTTGTTAGTCGCACAGACAGTGTCTGTGTGTCTCCAACTTGCTCATCAGCTGCAGTAGTCACCTATGATCATTTTTGCATGTTGCCCATCCCTACTCTGTCTGCTCATAAGACCTGTGGCCTTGGTCCCTCCCCCTGGAGCAGCGAAAGTCTGATATGTTGGAATATTTGAATCCTGCTTCCAGGCTCTGGAAATCATGCAATTTGCTATTGTTTCCTGTGTTATCAGTCAAGTTCCTGGAGATAAACAAAGCTCTGAGGAATAGTGACAGCATCTCTTGCAACTTCCCAACCTCACTTCTACCATGGATTAAGTCCATCTATGTGGCTTTCATGCCGAAATCTGGACATCTGGTTTCTCTGCTAGTTATACACCTGGAAGGTGTACTGTTTAATAAAATGGTTGTGGAATTTAACAAATTGTAGTATGAAAAGTTTCTCAGTACAATACTTAACATGTAATAAATAGAAACTAATGCTGCCTCCTTGAGCCTGATTTCCAACTATTTTGAGATCTGATCATCTTAGATGACTTTCTTTTGTTCAGTCATTCACTTATTCATTTGAAACTGCTTGGAAAGAATCTATTCTGTGTCCAGCTCTCTCCTGGGCACTGAACTTCTGAACTTGATCGTCTGCTGCCTGGTCTGTGAAAGCAACATGAGATTCCCATACTACTAGATATACCAGCAAGTTGCCCTGGTCCGGCTCACCTCTGGAGTCTCTTCCTCAGTGACTTTTGTCTTGACTTTTGCCTAAGCCCACAGTCCTTGTCACTCTGTCTCACTGTCCCAGCCCTGCCATTGATCTTAGGAGAGGAATTGAAAAGCTGAGATAAAATCAAATTAAAGGATACAATAACATGAGGACTGCAAAACCAGGAACTTTGAGGAAGAAGCAAAAGAAGTATTTCAAGAGGGAGAAATTTTAACTATAGCAAAACCATCAGTGTGACCTTGACTCATTTTTATAATCACTTACCTATTAGCTAGAGACGATAATAGTACCTGCCTCATGGGGTGGCTCTGTGACCCAAATGAGAGAATAAATATACAATTTCCACAGTAAGCTTTTAATAAATGTTGACTTTTCAATAAAAGCAACTATTATCCATAATAACTATTATCTTAATATACAGATGCTTGTTATTTATGTGGCTTGCAAGAAAATAAGCTTAGAAAATGTTAAAGAAATGATGATCTAAGTGCTGAAACTATATAAAAAATAAAAGCTCTATGCCTTGAATTATTTTCCCAAAGTAAATTTATATGTACCTCATAGGTCTAGTTAATGTTAGTGGACCAATTGAGTTTGATATATTATCAACATCCTTAGAAATAAAGAAAACATGTTCACTTTGTATTGATTTGCCTGTTTTCATAGACATTATAAACTTATCCTACATAAAGTATACCGGTGCCCAGAGATTTGTTTTGTTTTGTTTTTGTTTTAGGCTTTCAAAATCTTGTTATTCTTGACTTGTTGGTCAAATACAATTTATAAAAAACAGACAGATAAAAGATAATAAACAAACATCTCACTTTTTTAAAAAAAAATTAATATGAAAAGGTAAAAATTATTGCTAGAGAGCACCTTGAAGCAAAATGATTGTCTAAACAATAGTAGCAATTCTAGATATAAAAATACATTGATTTTGACTTCTTCTCTTGTTATGCCTGTAAGCCTGGTAAGATAGAGTGGAGAGTTTTGATATTAATTGTTTTTTTAATTCAGCCTCTTTTTTTTTTGAGATAGAATATCAATTTTAATTTAAAGTATATTACAACGGTACCATGACTGCTATTGAAATATGAAAAAATAAAATCCATCGTGTATTTTTACTATAACAGTCAAAGAAGGACATGCATTTCTGTAGTATTCCTGTTTTGTATACAAAAAGCTGTATTCAATGTCCCAGTCATTCTACTCACACTAAGTTAGTAACATATGATCTGTCTCAACTTATAAGATGATCATCTGGTGTCTGGTTAAAACCTATTGGTAGGATTATAATTGCAGTAAAGTAACTTGTTTACATAGCACACCCCTTACCATTGTCCATTGCTTATTATATTTCTTTCAATACCCAGCAGTTAGAATAAGGCCTAGGACAGAGTAGGTGCTCAATAAGTAGATGATGAATAGATAAATGTTGAACTTCTGCTATGATTCTAATAAGTCCATTTAGATTCAATTGACCTTCAGCATTAGACTTGACATTGCACATTTTCAGGTTCCCTTTTAACTCAATTTGCTATTTATTTGGAACAGAGGAATAGACAAAGAAGGCCTAGGGGATTTTGTTTTATAGGAAATGGTGAGTAGATTAACCCAAAGTGAAACAGTAATAACAACTTTATGACTAGATTTTTAACCAAATATCTTTCAGTAGTCCAGGGATTACAAACTCTGTGTAAAAGAAAAAGGAGTGACGGAGACTGTGGCTAATTGGGATGTTCATGGCGGGCCTAAAATCATTGCCAGACAGAAGGCAGTGGGCTGCTTGGGAACTCTATTGCCTTGGAAATTCTCCTACTTTACAGCAAACATGATAATTTCTGGACTGAGTCTTCAACACTTTAAGAAAATATATACATCATTTAATAAATTTGACTGAAATTGTATAAACATAAGGATAATCTACTGAAAAGATACATAAAATAGGAAAAATAGAGCAACATAATCTTAAAAGAGCTAGATATATTGTAATAAATTTTGAATGCCATCCTTAACTTGCTGTGATAGACATTTCTTTTGGAGGCGTCACCTCACTTTGAATAAAAAGATAGTATAGACTTTAAGCTACTGGCAGATTGGAACTGTATCATTAGTTGTAATCATCTACTTGTGGACTTTCCCTTCTTAGCAGTCTGAAAGAAGAAGAATACAAATCCTGTTTAATGCCTTGTTCATTTGTTACTAGAAGCATCAGAAGTTAGAGAAAAGAGAGAGGTAATATTGAGGCTATAAAACACCATGATTTTGTTAATATATAAAAGATAAAAAGGCAAATTAAAGATATTTGTGGCAGTCATTACTTTATCTGACCCAAACTGGTTAAATAGCCGTCTGGATTAGAATGTTCAATAGCGTGAAATAAAACCTGACTCTAGAAATTACTCTACATTTTCTAACTTGGAAAAAACAATAGGACTCAAAATTTAGATGTAACGTATTTAATTCCCCTTTCCTGAACAACTTTTATTCAAGTTCTTTTGTCAAAATCATCATAACAAAATTCATATGGGTGAAGGTAAAGCTCAATTGGAGGGCAACAGGTAGAGAAAATGTTTTCTAAAGAATCGATGAAAAGCAGCTTTCAGGGAAGCATGATCAAGCCTTTTCTATTCAAGATGCTAAACAATGTTCACTACATTGTTCCTAGCCACATGCTCGTTAAGAGCAACTAATAAGTCACAACTGAGGACGGAGATAAAGCAGAACTTTACTGTACAGACACAGCCAATAATGGGATTTTTCCCTCTACAGCAAGATCAACCAATGAGACAGCACGTTTAACACCAGCTGTAATAAACCAGTTAAAAATATGGTTTGAAGGAGGAGGGGGTAAGATTTTAATGCCTACTTTTGAGAAATCTTTCTGAAAAGTTAAAGCTAATTGCAGAACTAATTACACTTTTCTTGAATTTCTTATACACAAATGATGGGCTCCCAGATTAATTAACTTTACTTCTGAAGAACTGGGAATGATTCCAAGTTTGACTGTCTGATTACTCAGACTTCCATGGACTATATTCCTTAAAGCTCTGTCCTTGGGCACGTGATGGTAGCAATACTTTCACAGGGTATAAGCAGAAGTGCAGAAGTAAATCTCTGACTTAGCAGCTGATTTTCTATACTTCAGGGGTGGAAAAGAGAATTCTTTCTGGCCACCCCAAATTTAGTTGAAGATTCAAAAACAAACCAACCCCAACACCTATCTAAGTACTGTGATCTCTAGTTCTATTTGCTTCCAATTCGATTTTACCCAAGAGCAATAGTATTCTCTCATGATTTGGGGTGTTGTAATATTTTACAAAACTTTATTCCTGGGTTTGGACATTCATCTTTTTTACCTCCCAAATCAAATAAATGAAGTTGAAAAGTCCATGTGCTCTCTCTGCTAAATCTCCTAAATGTGAACACTGAAATCAAAAGTTGAGTTCACTGGCAAGCATGTAAGAAATCTATATCCCTTTAGCTCTTCTACTATAAAATTCTATGCTAGATTTTCTGCTCTAAAAAAATGGAAAAACATTCTAATAAATAATCAAGTTATAAAAGCTACTTGAGCTTTTATGAGCTTTGCTGCTTGGGGGTATATTCCCTTGCTGATGACGCTTTATTAAAAAACAAATTCTTGAGATTCTGTTTTGGAAGCAGGTACAAAAGATGCTACCTTGCCTGTGAATTTTTGTGCCTTGATCTTTTCAACACTCTTTTCGTGCCCTACACCAGGTTCGCAGTTGCTGGATTTAATTTCAGCTGCTCAGCTATGAGAACTATTCCCACTCTTGATTTTGAGTGAAGTTTTCCCTGTAGAGTTAGAGAAAGAGGGAGAAAAGTGGCCAATTCTATCCAGTGTTGGCAGGGTTTGTGAAAACGGACCCAGCAGGGAATCGGTCTTTGTTTTAAACAGAAGAGATGCTGTGGCTTATTTTCAAGAGGGAACAGCAACACATAATTAACTGGGGCAGGTATGACCTAGGGCAGATGGCAAGAGCAGCCCAGTAGGGAGCACACTGTCTAGAACAAAGCTTCCTGCTGGGCAGTACTAATCCTCAGAATTAGGAGGGACAGAGAAAGCTTTCTCAAAAATTATATGAGTTTACGCTACCAATGTCTAAAGCCTCCTGGAAAACACACACACACGTACAGAGTACATTGGAACTGATTGCAAAATATCAATGAAATTCAGCAGCAGGAAGAAGACGCGATAACGTTGTGATTCAGTAACAATGGCAAATATTTTTGAGCCATATATCATGCTCAATTCTTTAAAGCATTATTTGATTCCATGTTTGCAACATCTCTGAGGTACATACTGTCAAAGCTGCCTTTTAAAAAATAAAATTTAATCATAAAGAAGTTGTGGGATATGCCTGAGCTTACACTGTAAGTTGCCACACAAAGTGTTTGAGTGCGAATAGTCAAAAAGAAAATGGAACAGAATCGAAAGTCCAAAAACCCCTTAATATATTTGAGGAAATATGTGTAATTTCAAACCACTAGGAAAAGAGGGACAACCATATAAATTTTGTTGAGACAACTTGGTAGCAATCTGGAAAAATATTAATAATGTCAGAGCTTGACCACAAGCAATGAAACAGGACAAATTCCAATGGATAAAAGAATAAATGCAATTGTAAATAAATACACAAAACAGCTACTAGAATAAACCAAGAATTCTTGTATAATCTTGGAATGGAGAAAACCATCCCAACTATTAAACAAAATTCTGAAGCCCTTATAGAAAGTGTTTATAAATTAAATTAAATTGAAAATTTTTAAATTTTGTCATGAAAAATACTGAAAGTATTTCTATGATTCCAAAATGCATTCTTTTAAACCACCAATGTATATGCCCCTCCTCCCAAAAGTATGTGCCTACAGTATAAATTGATTTGGAAATGAAATGTAAAAAATCAAAACATTAGAAAATCAAATCAATAAACCTTTCCCTGTTTCTCCTTCCAACTACAGTATCAAAGCTGTCTTCTTCTGCTTTACCATTTTCAAGCAATTTATGGAACAGGATAATTAGCAGGCACTAATTAGTGTCAATTCATACAGCTAGATTCAAAATAATAAAACTGGAGGAATCTTGGTGACTACTGTATCCTACTCATGTTATATAGATGAGAAAAAGTGGCAAATGACCTGCTTAGTGTCACAAAGCTAATTAATGCTTGTGTCATTCAACTGGGGTATTTCTGCTGCTACCGATCACCTCACACAAGCAAAGCAAAGCAGAAGGAGCCCTTTTGTAGCTGGGGTAATAAACCTTGATCCAAAGATCTAACTTGGGAGATAATAATTTTTAATAACAGCATATTGCAAACTTTTTCTACAAACCAAATTCTTGTATATACTTTATAAACATTAACCTATTAAGTAAAGCGCTGTCATTCTTATGATGAAACGGAGGCATTTATCCAAGGCCATAACTAGCAAACAGGATCTGAAGCCCAAGCAGGCTTATTTCAAACTCTGCCTCTTAATAGAAGCCTGTGAGCAGTAAGTTTGTGGATATTAGCTGAATATGACCATGGCAAGTTCAATGTCAATTCCTCACACTTTCTAGATGTCCAAAAGAAATCAGTTTCATATCTTCAGGATAAGAAGTTTGGTGCTCTCCCCTATGCTCATTCCAACCCTAGCCATGTTCAGAGCACAATTTGAGTCTGATCTTTTGAGTAAAGCTTTCCCTAAAGGAGACTTATCCTCACTGATCTTCTTCTTATCTAAACTACTGGATAATTTATAGTTTATGCCACAAATTTATAATTTCATTATAGCTGTTATTGAATCGATCTAAATGATTTCATATGTATTTGGTTTGTTTCACTCAAATAACTTGTAAGCCAGTTGAGGACAGCTAGCTTCCTTATACAACTTCTATACTCCCTGAGCATCTAGCAAGGCAAAACTTCAAGAAATATTCTGTGACTGAGTGATTGCTTAATGATCCCAAACCTATACATTCCATCTCACTATCATGTGCCTTTTCCCCAAATTATACATGGGATAACGTTCTTTCTAGCTCAACATCATCATTCTTTTATGATTTATACTCCTGCCCATTCTGGATTGCGGGAAGACAGGGCAAGACACACTCTTCTCTCTTTTGCTGGTCAATTTTTTTACTCTAATAAAAAGTACAAGTCAAGGTGAAACAGCCTTCACATTGGTGCACTTTTATTCCTCCTCTCCCTCTCCTTCTCTCTTGTTATTACTCTCTTCTCAAAGATTAAAGTAATAGATAGATTAGGATTAGGTTCATCATTGAGAAATTGTTCCTATTCCTTGTAACTTACATTTAACCCTGTATTTTTAGTTTTCCTTGGAGAATTTTCCCAATTGGAAGTGTGTATATTTGAGGGATAGGGATTGGTCACAATGATGAACTGATGACAAGGTCTTTATATATTCATAGAATTGTCATTTGGCTCGTTGTTTGGGTGGCTTTATAATTTCCACTGGAAAAGCTGTGTTTCATGAATCACTATGGCTACATTGGTTGCTAAAATATTGAAATATTTCTGTTCCGATAATGAAATGGCTGCTAGTTTGAGCTCTCAAGTGTTGTGATGCTCACATACCCTAGTCCCTCCATGGAACATCTCAATATCCAGAAATCAACAGATCAAGGCCATTTGAGCAGAAAGTTTCCAGATTCTGCTCCACCAAACTGGTTGGCATTGATTCTGATTGGTCAGTGTTTGTACCTTACAGAATGTCCAACATTTTGACCATTCTTCTGGGTATCTAAGTTCAAAGATAAGTCTAAAACCCAGAGATCAAAGGAGGAATAGAATGGCTAGGTAGCAAAACATTCAAACCAAGTACAAATCAAGAACGTAAAACATACTTCCAGATGCATGTTGTAGGAGAGATTCCATATACAGATAGATGGAAAGAAAAATAATGACAAAAATATGTTCCAGAGTGAAAGTCCATCTCGGTAGAAAGCATTCCATGTAAAAAATGGATACGTTTTACCTACAATGTGAAGACCCTACAACATAATGCTCCTTTGCTAAAGAGGTCAGACAGGCTGACTTTGGTCTACATGGCAGATCAGAATCCATGAAAATATTCTCCACGTTTTTACCCTCTGACAGATTTATGTGCCCACCCCCAGTCTGAGTCACCCTCGTTTTGCATAGATCTTTTCTGAATATCCATCACATACACTTTCAATCTAAATGATTATTGAACTCTCATTGGAGGTCCCCCTCCACCACTGCTTATTCTAGTTGAAGCTGAGCCATCAGCATTTTCCTACTTCCAGGTTTCCACACTAGAAGATTAGGGTCAGACCAGGTACACCACTTCTGAAAGCTCCCAACCTCTCCATGTGAGACTAGGAGAAGCATTCACCACTGTATGTGTGTTAGGGGTGGGGAGCAGTTAAAACTTAATCATTTGAAGCTCAGAGCCTCTTCATTAAACTCTTTCCTTCCCATAGAACCATAGTCCATAAAGAAATCTAGTGCTGCTTTACTTCAATGCATGCTTCCTGTGAGAGAAGTGAGCCATGTGAAGGAATCTATTACCTGCTGGAAATCAATCAAATCCCTGGAAAGGACGACTGGAATCAATGCCATTACTTATGCCATTTGCCATTGCTTCTATTTAAGGATTTATTGTGGTGGCTCTATATTAGGCCCTATGATGGAGGACCAGCATTTTACATGGAACTTATTTTAAGTGAGACCTCCCTGTGTCTTCAGAAGTTGGGCATTACGTGATGCTGGAGCCAGGCTTACAAGCTCTAATTGTTTACTCCAGAGTTTTGCAGGGTCTTCTTCCTGGGGATTGGGGATGGGTTGCTCTTGGAAACACTATAGCATTTCAGTAGGGCCATTGCTGCATTGCATTATGATTTTTTTTTTTATTGGTTGAGGAGAATTATTGACATCATCAATAGTAATTACCTTATCTTTTACTGTCTTTCACATTTAAAAACAGCGTCAATACAAAGCTCCCTTTCAGAGTATCTACAGGTCACAGGGAGGGTTTAATGAAGAAATGTAAGCCAATTGGGCAGCTCAGTCTTCTTTAAGAGATACTGTCTTTTCCTGGTAACACATGGGAAATATTGTTGGAAATTGCTCTCAGACCTCTCTTAGGACTTGCTTTTAAGCTTATTCTGTGTCCTCTCTGTCTTTCTTGCCCTAAGGGAACTGGGATGCATCTTAGTGAGTTCATTTTTCACTGACATCTTGTCATGAAGGAAGTCGGATGTTAGCACAGATGAATACCTCTTGGACAGATCCTTTCATTGTGTTAGGCAGAAAACTCCCTGTCTCTAATGGCAAATTCTTCTCTTTCTTTGACCAAAGAATATTTTCTGTAGTTACGTCATGGAATATGCTACCTATAAAGCATAAATCCTGGGCCATTAATTCAGAACCTTTTGTTCAGAGACTTTCGATGGCCAAAATCAGAACTTCTCTCATAGACATCGCTGTGAGTCAAACATCAAGAAGCCCTGTCTTTCTCTGAGTTCATGAGGACAGAACATTAACAAAAGAAGCAACATAGTATGTCTTCAGAGAAGAAGGAATTTTAGCTTTAACTCTACATGGATCAGCTCTTTCTCTTTGAACTCGTTCATATTTATTTGCTCTACTTCTTTTTTGTGACATAGGGATATAAATACTGATCGAAGTCTTCCAGCATGGTTCTTGACATATGGTGTAACCTCAATATATATTATATAAATGAAGGAGTCAATGAATAAAATGGTGAGTTAATGTGAGGAAATGATTGCAAATTGCTTTGGAATGTACCATAAAATAATGTTAGAGTTAGGAGGCAAATTTAATACAAGGGGACCTTGTATTAACTAGAGCAAGGTAGAGATGACTTCTCTTAAATGGAGGATGGCTCCTATATAGAGTGACTACATGGTGCCCTGGGTTAGTCCCAACTAACTGGAAAGTCCCTAGGAGTCCTAGATCTCATGCCCGTGTGTTCCCCTAAACACACAGACTAAATGGGAAAACCAAAACCCAGAAATATTGAACAGCTTGCATAAGGTCAAATAACAATTTATTGTTGAAAAAACCCAAAAACTCCTCATCAGTCTTGAACCCTTATTCAACTTGCATTTTTCTTAGCATTAAATCACTACATAACATATTTGTTAATTTGTTAATTTCGCTATAGTGGCACTAGGACACTAGCTGCAGCAGCTGATTTTTGTTTTGTTTACTATTGGATCACCTAGAAGAGTGACTAGTATACATTAGGGTATTCAGTAAGTATTTGCTGAATAAATGGATGGATGAACGTATAGTAGACAAAACCCAGAATATACATTTTCTAATTAAAAATTCACAGTTCATCCCAGTATATCATATTTCCTGTCTGTAAAGCTGCTTTGCCGTTTTATGCCTTGACATGAAATATTGTAAAGCAGAATCAAATAATGAATCTTGGGTAAATGATGATGTCCAGTTCTACCCTTCATCTGATTAGGAAGAAGGTAGCTTCTTGACTCACTTCTTTCTGCCATTTTAATAGAAGCAGAAATCAGATGATTCTAAATATGAAAGAGTAAAAATAGGTGTACACAGCTTGGGTGCTTATTAGAAACAGAACAAATATGACAAGATTCCCCTTACTTAAAAAGAAAAAGTACTGTATTATTCCACATCACTTAACAGCACACCAAGTCAAACAGAAGTTTGTCCTTCTTAGCAGACAGATAGACATCCATTTATCTAATGATGCATTTGCCTAACTGGGCATTCCTGTAACTCAGAGATTGGGGGCAGTTGATGTGAAGCTAAGGGTGTTACTGAGGACTTCCTATATTCCAAGCAATTTTCTAAGTGCTTTACAACCGTGATACAATTTAATCCTCACAATACCCTTACAGAATTGTCACTTTATAGACAAGAAAATTGAGAGCAGAAAGAGATCAATTCCCTTGCTCAGGGTCATACAGTTGATAGGTGGTGGACCTAAGTCATTACATCTGACTTCAGAACCCATGCTTGTAAGCAACATGTTATATCATACTAATGTTATTCCAAAAAAGACTTAGTTGTCTATAGAAAAATCACTCTTGGAAGAAGAGTCAGCTCTGAATGGTCCCTAAATGTTTGCTCTTCTGCCCTACCTATGCTAGTCCATAAATATTAGAAAAATACTTAGGATTTGTTCCAGCAATCTGCTTCTGGATACTGGGTTAAATTTTGCATCATAAGCAACTGACATAATTGAGGCTAGCATTTGTGCAATGTGGGTGGTGTTTTAATCAGCATTGAGTAATGAAAAATCCTGAATATGATGTATGTTTTTTAAAAAAACCATGTGAGATTTGCTTTCTTTTACTAAACTCATGACTAAAGGAAAAATTAGAAATCATGTTAGTAAGGAAGCAGAGGTGTTTAAGGCATTCACAGAATTATTGGGCACACGAATTTAACTTTTAATAATTTGCATAAAAATTACAAAAATTCCTTTACAACAAAGCACTCTCTTTATGATCATTAAAATAAATCCATCTTCATGTATGTTTGTGCAAATACTGTCAATTCTGGGATATGCTCCAGCTTCAATCTTTGTATTTTTCTGCTGCATATTTCACATTTGGACACATGGATCAGAACTGTCTTCTTGATATCTTACCCAGTCCTGATTTTCTGGCATCCAAATGTATGTATGTAAAAATGTTATCTTCCATAAGAATCCCTCTCTACTTAGCAGATTAAAAAATTCTTTATACATCCTTAAAGCAAAATCAACCTTGAATTCTTCAATCAGTAATTAGCAAAACTGTTAAACCCTTTAAATAGACACGGTACAAATAATTGTATTCTTAACACAGCTAGCTATTATTGGTTCTGTTTTATAAATGTTGTTTTGGAACAAATAAGATTATTTTATACAATCTTAGAGAAAGAAGTCACATAGACCTATTTTGTGTAGTTTCTAATACATGCAAAAATTAGAGGTTCTTGCTACCCTCTTCTCTTATTTTTCTAGGATCTCTTCCTAGGTCTTATTATCCATCTAATGAAGGCGCTGAAATATATGACTCCAGTCCTGACTTTATACATGAATTGTGGATTTGTATATTGACAACCTACTTGACAGTCCCACTTGGATATCTAATAAGCACCTCAATTTTAATCTTGCTCCTGCACAAGTCTATCCCATCTTAGCTAATCAAACCATAAGTCAGCTAGATGTTAAGCCAAAAACCTAGGAATCACCTTCAATTCTTGATTTTCCTCCATTCCCTATCTTTGCTTGCATTTCCTAGTAGTGGAACATGAAAGAAGATTCTTGTTCAAGTGATTTATTGGGGGACTGCTTTATTGCACTGGTTCTCAACTTGAGCATGCATCAGAATCACCTGCAGGGACTGTTAAAACAGAATTCTGAACTCCATCTCCAGAATTTCTGATTAAGTAGGTCTGGGGTGGAATCTGAGAAGTTATGGTTCTAACATGTTCCCAGGTAAAGTTGCTGCTACTTTCCCCAAGACCATACTTTGAAAACCATTGCTGTAGGGAGAAAGGGGATGAGAGAAGATGAATGGAGGGTGAAGAAAAGCAAAAATGTGATCTCAGACAGAACTGAGTGATTGACAGAGAGACAAGTATAGCTCTTGGTAGCCCACACCCCAAAAACCTAGACGATGACTCTCCAGCTAGCAAAGGCTATCTGAACAGGGCACAAATAGCATCTACTACACCCCCTAAATCCATTTTTCAGCAAGACTTTTCAGATCCACCTCCAGAAGAGGCACTGAATCTGACCACTTCTCACTATATCCACTGCTAACACCGCAGTCCACTGTCATTTCTCACCAGATGGCAATTGCTTCCTCAGTCAAAATATCTTTTACAATGTTTTATCTAGGGTAAGAGCCAAATTCCTGGTACGGGCAATCTAGGATTTGCCGGTGGAAATTACTTAGCAACATTTTAGTTAAAGAAGCCACTGCTGCAAGTTCAAGGTCAATGTTTGAAACAAAGGCCTGACAAAATCACCTCTTAACAGATCTAGTCTTGCTATCCTACAAATTCTCCATTCTTCAAAGTGATTTTTTTTTTTTTTTAACTATAAAGCAGATCTTGTCACCTCTCCATGATTCTCCAGTGTGCTTAAAGAAAATCAAACTCCCTTCCATGGCCAACAAGGCCTCAGGATTTTTTTTTTTAATTAGTTTTTTTTTTTTTTTTTAAGATTTTATTTTTTCCTTTTTCTCCCCAAAGCCCCCTGGTACATAGCTGTATATTCTTCGTCGTGGGTCCTTCTAGTTGTGGCATGTGGGACGCTACCTCAGCATGGTTTGATGAGCAGTGCCATGTCCACGCCCAGGATTCGAACCAACGAAACACTGGGCCGCCTGCAGCGCAGCACGAGAACTTAACCTCTCGGCCACGGGGCCAGCCCCAAGGCCTCAGGATTTTCAGGCTCAACCCATTTGCAACTTTCTGTTTCCTCTTCCTAAAAGCTCTTCCTCTACCATCACTCCAAATCTCACCATTACTTTTACCACACAGAGATATAGACGGATGACTGCTTGCTATCATTCAGTCTCAGCCCAAACGCCATCTTCTCAAAAAGACCTGCACAGATTTTTCTACCTAAAATAGTTCCCCAGTCACTGCATCATGTTATCCCGCTTTAGTTCCTTCATAGCACCTAAACTATCTGAAGTTATCTGGTTTATTAATCTCTTTCCTTGTTTATCATGTCTCTCCTCATACGAATATGAGTTCTATGAAAGCAGACTTTGTTTTCACCTCACTGCTGCATCCTCAGCACCGGAAAGGTGTTTGCCATATAGTAGGAGTAGAATAAATACTGTTGAATACATAGATGAATAATGTACATGGTTTGAACAAAGATGATATTTTACTTCTCAGCCTTCATTTGCTCTACTGGCTGTAGGCCAGTTTTTTAGTTATTTTCTTTGAGGCCATGCTTGGTCATTTTGGATTAGAAAGATCTCAAGAATCAATCTGATCATGATTAATCAGCATAGTTCTCCCTGTCTGCCTCATGGAGACAGACCATGAGGCCTTGGCTAGGAAGCCAAAGCAAAGTAGGAAATGAAATACGCATTCAGGTACAAGGACAAACTGCATCCAGAAAGGTGTGAGAATCATGTAGGGTTGGGATCCAGGAACTGAATATCTGGGCAACAGAGTATAACCATCAAGTCACTCCTTCAGGCAGGATTTCTTTTATGGTCTTCCTTCTACAGCAATGGTTCTTGGTCTCCAGACCAGCAGCTGTAAATAAATCAGGGCCCACCCCAGACTTACTGAATGAGAAATCCTGAGGCTAGGACCCAGCGCTCTGCATTTTTACATGCACTACAGGTCATTCTGATGCTTGTTCAAGATTGAGGACCCCTTTTCCAGGGCTAGCGTCAACTGATTGGTGGTGAAAAGAGGTAAACTGTATTTTGGTTAAAGCTACCTGCAATTGGAAGTACAAGGTTTGAATCTGACTTTCTGCTTTTCATTAACCAGGCAGTCCTCAGCAAAATACTTTGTCCACTTATTATATTTCCCAGGTGAAGACAAAATGTAAAAGCTGACCCTCAGCATCACAGATAGTGTCGCACAAACTGAAGGTGAAAAGCACGCCAAAAAAATACAATGCACTCAGAATAATGATGAGTATTATCACAATTCAGAGAGCTATGTTAGATTTTGCTCTTAGCATAAATTTCTAAGCAATCATATCTGTTTTGCCAAGTGAAGACACTTTACCTGAATTGCCTTCAATACATATTTGATAATATTGTCAGAAGGGGGCTGGTGGGGAGGAGCTCAGTTTCTGAGGAAACACCAATTAGCCCATCAATCCACCTAGCTGTGCAATCATATCCTCTAATGAGAGGTCTGTAATTGTCATTCATGATGACTTAACATGTCACTGTTGATTAGTACAGAAGATGAGGATGTCTCAGGAGCAAAGTGAGACAAAGCTCACCTCACAACAAATTGGTTGGGTAGCTGCAAACTTTTACTGCGACAAGTAAATGACAACTGTAACACTCACATGTAAACACATATGCTTGAGCAGGTGTAGATTCTTGGGCACACACTTCATCACCTTATTTAATAGAAAACTTTTGCATAACTAAAAACAAAATCATTTTATATTCATATATTATTGGATAGGTGGATGCATTTGTATATTTTATCTGACTAAGTAAAAGGTTTTTATAGGAAGTGGAATATAAGAACTTGGATTTCCAAGTTCTTCTGGCTTTCAACTCCAAAATGCAACCCAACTCTATATGGCCAACATACATTTTTGCCCTGTGATTCTTCCACATGTCCGTTGATCCAGCCAAGGTAATCCTGTCACTTACTATTAAATAAATAAACTTCCTTTCATCTTTACTCAAGCTATTTCCTTTCCCAGAATCTTCAACACATTCCTTCCATTTCCCCAAATTTGACCTATCTTCTAAGGTTCTCTTCACATTCTAACTCAAGTCCCACATTCTGATTTTAGTGCCTCTTTCCATTTTTCTGAACTGTTACATAATTTACTGTTTTCCTGGCTTGTTTGTCATTTATAAAATGCATTGCTTTGAATTATTATATAATGTTGCCATATGATCAACTCTCAAAATGTTAAGATCCGTTGGGTTAGAGTGTGTTTTATGTTTCATTCCTGTGCTCTGAATAACATCTGGTTTATCGTAGAATTGAATAAACGCTTGTTAAATTATTGTATTTGAGGGTTGGTAGAATAATAATAATTCATCTCTTACCATAAAAGTTAGGAGTTCTCCTTTTTTCTGGAATCCTCTATGGGAAAGACACAGCCAACACAATCACTGATGGTGTGTACAATTACAGAACATTTTTCTTACTAATACATGAAAGCATTATCTTGAACAACTGCATAAATCCATCACTCACCAGAAAGGGATTCAAATACATTCAGTAAATCTCACTTTCTAAGGTGAGAAAGTAAAATAGTATTTTAAAATTATTTCTTCAATAAAAATGTCAAAGCAAAAATATTCCTGGTGGATCAGGAGAAAATTCTCTATATCAAAATACGGTATCCACTAAAATTTCTAATGAATGAAAATTCACATAATTTAAAAATAAGGACAAATAGTGTTCATCCAAAAGTTGTTGATGAACAATTTCAAAAAGAAAGAAACGCAAATTTTATTTTATTCTTTCCCATGGTATCTATCTGAATCCTCTTTGAAAAGCTTAAATGTTACACAGAGATAAAAAAGCCATTTTTAATAATAAGAATCATCATATCATAAGGATGTTTAACTTGAGTCACTAGATGTGACTTTTAAAGACGATCCATTTAAAAAAATCAGTTTTAAAGGTATTTAATTTTAAGGAGTGTATGTATACACACACATACACACACACACACACACACACACACTGATGGTTAAATTTTGAATAAATTTACTCTGAAATATTTCAATTTGCTAAAGTAAAGATTCTCTTTTCTTTGAAGGCAATCATGGATTGAATGTTGGCAGCCCCCCAAAATTCATATGTTGAAATCCTAACCCCTAATGTGATGGTGTTAAGGAGATGGGGCCTTTAGTAGGTGATTAGGTCATGATGGTGGAGTGTTATATGATGGGATTAGTGCCCTTATAAAAGAGATCCCAGAGAGCTTTCTTGTCCCTTGTGCCATATGAGGACATGGCAAAAAGATGGCTGTCTATGAACCAGGAAGTGGACCCTTGCCAGACGCTGAATCTGCCAGTGCCTTGATCTTAGACTTCTCAGCCTCCAGAACTGTGAGAAATAAATTTCTGTTGTTTATAAGTCTCCCAGTCTATGGGACTTTGTTACAGCAGCCTGAACAGACTGACAAAACCATAATTTCAGTTTCAGGGTCAAAATTATAGACTTGGAATAGGATCTTATTATATCATAACCAAAAGCAAAACAAAATCTGCCCTCCAAAAATATTCAGTTACAAGATGTCACCTTATACATTTCCAATGCAGTGAAATCAGCAGCAGTTTATTATAACCCCCGAGTGAAACAAATGTCTATCAGCAACATTTTCTCTACTTAAAATCCACATTTTGAAATTAAAAGAAAACAAGTTTAGAAGACAGGGGAAAACTAGAAGGTAAATCACTTTGAAATAGCATGGCATTCTCAGTGGTGCTTTAAAACTGAGTTATTCTTCTGTTTTGGAAACCAAAAGGACTGTGATATAAATTGTATTTCTTTCAGGATTTATGAAAACAGCAAGTTCTTTCTTGACCATATGTGATATTGTATTAAATAACCCACCACTCCAACTTTATTAATTATAAAACATCCACAGAATGTTAAATAAGCTAAACTCAGTCGTCTATGTCAGTGAATCAATTGGCAAATAAAGTATGCTTAAAAGGCTGTTTGCCCATGAAAAAAATTAAACTAAGAAATTTAAGAAAAACAATGCAAATTATTCAGCTTCATAGACTTTACAAGGGAAGAAATGTTTTCACAGTGGGTAGTAACATGAAAGAATATCCAATTATATGTGTGCATGTGATATATATGTATTTGTGTATGCATACATACATACACATATGCATACTGTGTGTGGGGGTGTGTATATATATGTATGTCAATTGTATGTCATGTCAGTTTCTTCCAATAAAAACCCTTTACTCTTTTGCCTCTGTAAAGTCTATTGAATGCACTGGACAATGATGACTTAGTATCTTACCTAACTATAGGAAAGACCATAGTTACAGTGCAAGAGACAAAAAATAGCACACTTAGAAATATATTTATTTCCTAATTTGTTAAATAATAGTTTTCATGAGGTTTGATTCAAAGTATTAAATTATTTTGTAAAAGAAAATAAAGTCATATAAATATTATACCAAACCTATTTTTCACAAATGTTTTGGTGCAGAAGGGACACATCAGATTGGGTGCTTGTTGTAAGTGTTATAAATAAAGATGTTCGGCCACACTCAAGACAAGCTCTCCAGGTAATTCGTATGCACATTAAAATTCAAGAAACATTGCCTGAGACCATTGGTTGTCAAACTTCAGTGAACATTAGTCCCACCTAGAAGGCTTGTGAAAACGGAGATTGCTAGGTCACCTCCCTAGAGTTTCTGATTCAGTAAGTTCACAGTGGGAACTTCTAAGCAAGTTCCCATATAATGCTGATGCTTCTGGTCTGTGACCACACTTTGAGAACCACTGCCACCATCTTCCTGAAATGTCATATTTTTTACTGGACCATCAGGTGAACTGGACTTCAAACTATTTTAAAACTTTACTTCCTGAGAAGGGCTCGAGAGTTTATATTCTGTGATGCTCATTGAAGCATCCATAAGAAGAAGAGGGCTGTGGGCTAAGTTCTAATCAAGAAAATTGCAAAGCCTCTTGTGTTCCCACCTGTGTGGAAGCCCAGCCCTCCTCCACACAGTGGTAATCTACAGGTGAGATGCACGTTTTCTCTAGAAGCTGTTTTGTATCCACTCAAGTACATGGGCCTTGAGAGTTCCATGCTGGAGTTTGGCAGACTGACCTGCTTGTTTTCCTTCAATGTCATTAGACAGGTATGTGCTCACCATTGATCACACATCTCACAACTACCTCACCCCAGTAGGAATTTGAGTTTAGAACCCCTCTATAAAGTATGGCAGAAATGTTTTGGCTTGGAATTTTCAAAACAACTGGCTACATATCACCCCCCAACTCTCTAAAAGAACCTCATTAGCTCTCCAATGGATTTCTGGGTTTGAGGACCACGGCACATCAGGGTAATAATCAGGAAGAATTTGTTCTGAAAATGTTTCCCCAGTACCCAGAGAGGCGGACTTGCTGTATGAAGGCAATGTGGACTAGGTGGACGTGAAAGCTGAGCAGAGTTTCATTTTAGTGTAATAAAAACTGAAGCACACTTTCTGGCACTAGTTAGATTCCAGAATGTTCTATCTGCTCAAATCTCTCCTAGTTTTTGATGGAAAAATCATATCCTTATTAAACAAAAGGCTATTTATTCTCTCTTGGGTATGGCAGAAGGCTATACATATGGCTAAACTAAGAGTAGTTTCGTATCATTAATGTTTAAGTTTAGAATTCTAGGAAAGAAATATAGCCCTGTTTAGTAGTGTTTGGAATTGCCATCTGTCTTTCAGGGACCAATTCTGTTAGCCCTGATTACTACATTGGTAATGAAAAGATTTTATAAGCACACCAAACCCAGGAAACTATATGAAACAGGAACTACTTGGCCTGAGCTAGTTTCTGTTTGCAAAATCAATGGCCAATAAAAGGGCAATGAAGTTGCAAATAACTTTTAATTATTCTTGGCAAGTTTCTCCATGAGTGGTTATAACAATGATGATAGTGGAATAACTGTTTCTCATTTCTATTTGCTACCTGTGGTAAATAGCAGACAAAGTGTACCAAATTTAAAGTTAATATATAAGCTGACAGAATTTTGAAAGAAAATTTGCTAATCTAATAAGATTGCTTCTGAGTTAGTAGAAAAGAGGTTCTTAAAAGTCCAAAAATGACTCCAGGGGGCTGGCCCCATGGCCGAGTGGTTAAGTTCGCGTGCTCCGCTGCAGGCGGCCCAGTGTTTCGTTGGTTCGAATCCTGGGCATGGACATGGCACTGCTCATCAAACCATGCTGAGGCAGCTTCCCACATGCCACAACTAGAAGGACCCACAACGAAGAATATACAACTATGTACCGGGGGGCTTTGGGGAGAAAAAGGAAAAAAATAAAATCTTTAAAAAAAAATTTCTCAAAAAAAAAAAATGACTCCCAAAAGTCTGACTAAAATTGTATACAGAAATTTGGGGGTACACAGGTCAATGCAGATTTTTTGGTAAGTAGTCTTTGCAATCCTATGAAATTCTTAAAGGAGAGTTTGGCCCCAAAAGTAAGAGCCCCCAAATAGACTTTTCATTTCTGAGATTTGCACAGACTAAGATAAGCAAACCCATGGCATGCATGATACACTTTGCCCATTTTCTCCCTTGGAAGGCCTCACTCTGCTCTTTCCCCAACGAAACCCATATCCAGCCTTCAAATCTTCTGTAGCACAGCATTTCAAGTGATCACTGTCAAGAGACTGAAGTTGTCATATAAAGTGACGCTTAACTTGTTTGTTTTTTTTTTAAAGTCTATGCTTTGAGTACCTCCAAAAAGGATCATGCTACAAGAGTAGTTTGAATCTGAATGAGATTAAACTATTTCAATAACAGATCTTTGCTCATATGCCAGGAGATGTTATCAAGTTCAATTATGAACTATTTAGGGTTCTTTTAGGTTTTCCAAATTATTTAATGAAAGTCTGCAGGGCTCAGTCATTGGTCCTCTTTGTTATATCTTCAGACACTCCTGTGGAAACGCCATGCTATCCAACATCTTCAATACCATCATAAGCTGATCACTCTCCTTTACATCTTCAGTCCAGACCCTCCTTCCTGCTCCAGACTTTTATATTAACAGCCTACATAACATGTCCATTTAGTTGTCCAAACTTATCTTGTCCAAAGCAAGATGACTGACATTCCCCTAAATCCTCTTCTGCTAGAATCTCCCACATCTCGAGTGATAGCAATTCCATCCTTCTAGTCTCTCAGGCCCCTAAATGTTATTGTCATCATAGTCTCCTCTAGTTGTCTCAGAGTCTATATCCAATCTGTTAGCAAATCCTGTTGGATCTATCTACAAAATATAACCAGAGCATGATCACTTCTCACCACCTCTCCTGTCACTACCCTCATCTGAGCATTCATCCTCTCTCATCTGTATTGTTGCCATAGCTTCTTAACTGCTGGCATCCCTGCTTTCAAGACTGCTCCCCTCTGTCCTAGTACAACGCAGCAGCCAGAATGATATGCTTAAGTCAGATCACGTTTCTTCCTCACTTGGCTTTCCATTTCATACAAAGCAAAATCCAAAGTCCTTACAAGAGTTTTCAAGCAGCTACATGATCCGGCTCTCACTTCCACTCATAGTTTATACCACTAATTCTCCACTGCTCACTCTGCTCTAGACACACTGATCTCCTTGCTATGCTTTGAATACGATAGTTATGTGTCTGCCTTGGAGCTTTTGCCCTCCCTGTTGCTTCTTTCCTCTGCCTGGAACATTCTCCTTCCAGAAATCCCCATGGCTAACCTTCTGACCTCTTTGAAGTTTTGCTTAAATGTCAGTTTCTTAATAAGTCCTAACCAGAATGTCTGATTAACACCAAGACTTACCCTATTTTATTAGTTTAGTCTATATTTTCTTTTTCTCTCTTTCACTCGTAATACTCTAATAAACTTGATTATTTACTGTGTCCATTATTTTTACATTATTTTTCTCTGTCCTCTCCTTTCTAAAATGTAACTCCATGAAGACAGAGATGTTAGTCTCTTTTGCTCACTGATGTATCCCAAGTAACTGGAACAGTGTCTGACGTAGAGGAGGTGTCCAATAAACCTTTGTCTAATTGAATTGGATTGTCTGGGTCTCTGAAGGTAGAGGAAGTAGGCATCTCAGGTCTCAGGTACTTAAATAGCCAAAATTATATAACTTCAAGTTAGAGAAACAACTATAGTATTTTATACCAGTCAACAATTATAATATAGCCATAACTGAGCAAATAAATTCAAAAGTAGAAGACCAGGATACAGAAAATGTAGGATGTTACTGTAACAGGAACTAGTCCACAAGAAAGGGCACTATCTGACTGTGGAATATCATCTAATCACCTCCTAACAGGTCTGCTGCTTCTGCCCTGGCTCCTAGACTATTCTCAACGCAGTGGCCACAGGAATTCTATGAAATAGCAAGTCACCTAATGTTGCTCACTCAGAATAAAAGCTGAAGTCTTTAAACTGGCCAACAAAATCTTACAAGATTTGGCTTCCCATTATGTCTTGACTTCATCTTCCTCTCTTCCTGGTTCACTCACCTCCCTCCACACTGGTCCATTTGCTAGTTGTCAAACACAGCAAGCAAGCTTTCACCTCCAGGCCTTTGTACTTGCTGTTGGCTCTGCCTGGAGCATCCTTTCTCAGATATCTTTATGGATTGCACCTTTCTTCCTGCAGATCTTATTCAGATGTAATATTCTCGGTAATCACTCCCCTGGATACAATATTTAAAGTGATATTCCCTTCTCTAGATCCACTACACTCATTTGCTGCTTTCTCTCTATAGCTTTAATATAGTATCTTTACTATATTATCTTATTTAACACACAGTATATTTTACCTTATTATCTTGTTTGTTACCTGGCTTGTCCTCCACTTCCCCAGTGTGTAAGCTCATAAAGGCAGGGTTTTTTCTGTAGTGTTCCCTACTGTATCCCCAGCATCTAGAATAGTATCTGGCAAAAGTACACACACAATACTTTTTGATGAATGAATGATCAAATGTGTAGATATACAGATACACACACACGTGAGAATGATTCACATGAGCTTTTGAAAGTGTCATTTTAACTGCTACCAAGTACCTCTTGAGATCTGAGTAGCATGGTCCCTCAAACTATGGAACTAATAGGAGAATTGTCTTTTTACTACTGAGCTTAGCCTTTCGACTTACCAAGCAAAAAAATAATATAAATCATTTATACTGTCGCGTCCCTCCAGAGGCATATCACAAATTTACAGATGTCTACAGCGATGGAGATTAGAGAGACTCAGTGACAGGCATGATACCTCCTTCACTTTAGAGATGATGGGTAAATAATAGATCTAAAGTCTCTCATCAGCTTATTCCTGCACTGCAACTAGAACCAGGGTGTTCCTACCAGAGCAATGATCTTACTGTAAGTTCACTCTTGAATCTGTTCCTGCAAAATGAGAAAATTCAGAAAACACACTGAGTAACAGACTAATGCACACAGCTTTATGTGGGGAAAAAAACGTTGGCCCAAGTGTAAAGTTATGTTTCTTGACTTGCAAGGAGCTCACTCCTGTATTTTCTGAGTAAATGATTACTCAGATTGTATTAGGAAATAGCTAAATTATCCAAATATTTTTAAAAATCTGCTTAATCAGACCACAGCTAATCAGACTAGTATTTAATTCAATCTAATCATTTTATTCCTTAGATGAGAAAACTAATCTATGCTTTATCACCTAACCATAAAGATGGCTGAGATAAAAATGAATATCGTCAAGCTTGGACAATTTTACCTTTCTTAAAACTTTTCATAGTGAACTTTGTATAAAAGCAAATAAATGTTTAATTCAGAAATTACTTATTATAAGTAATTATGGATTTATATATCTCATGTACCTTCGTCACTTGAGGATAACTTCTCTCACACAATACTAGAGCACTAACTGAAGGAACAGGCCACTGGGAGGCTCCAAGCCAAATGGACTTCATTGCCAAGGTAGACAGAAAATACTAGAGTTTCAATATTTATGTTGCATAATTACGACTCCTCTGAGATGAGTTTTAAATGCAATATAGTTTCAGGAACAGGTCTTCCTTCCGCAAAAGTGCTCATTACAACTGTAGTAGTGTTACATCCCAATTCTCCATGACAGTGAGGACTATCAAAGTATCTTCAGGCGAGAAGAAGAAAGATCACGCCCTTCATACTGAAACTGGAGATCTTAAATACCTTTAAACCAACTCTAGCAATTGGACCACATTTGTGGAAACTGTTATTCCTCATGTTTCTTTAAATGCTTCCCACTATGATATTTGTCATCTTTTTGTACAACTGGATTATTAGTTCTTTTGGTGGCATGCAATGAAAAGGGACAACAAAAATGTTGGATGACACAATCAGAATCTAATAAGATCTCAATAGTTTGGAAACATAGACCAAATCTTTAAAGATTATGATCAACAGGAATCAACACAGCATCTTGTATTTGTTTCCAACAATTTCAAAAATCCAGCATGAAGAAGACATGGGTATGTAGTAGAATGAGACCTGAGTTGCATTGGGTTGTAAACCGAACATGAACTGGGGAGTGAGGTGGCTGCTAAAATATAGATGACAAATGTTCAGGTTACATTAGTTACAGAAAGCATGGGAAATGAATTTTTTCTACAACTTGATCATACCATAGCTGGAACACAGGACTGACTATATAATTCGTGTGACCTGGTGCAAAATGGAAACATGAGGGCCCTGCTCCAAAACTATTACAAATTTCAAGTCAGCGACGGCAGAGCATTAAACTTAGCAAGGGGTCTTTCTAAGCGCGTGAGAGTCCTGCAAGATTACACAGGTCACAGGCCCAGGGAGCCAAGCCTACAGGAACTTGTGTTGAGTCTAAACATTCACTACACTTCCTGAAAAACCTCAGCAGTGGGGCCAGTCCGCTGGTGCAGTGGTTAAGTACACAAGTTCAGCATTGGTGGCCTGGGGTTCGCTGGTTCAGATCCTGGGCACAAGACCTATCTACTACTTATCAAGCCATGCTGTGGCAGGCATCTCACATAGAAAATAGAGGAAGATGGGAACAGATGTTATCTCAGGGCCAGTCTTCCTCAGCAAAAAGAGGAGGATTGGTGGTGGATCTTAGCTCAGGGCTAATCTTCCTCAAAAGAAATCAAACAAACAAACAACAAAAACTTCAGGGGTAAATTCAGAGGGGAGCAAAGAGAATGTGCAGATTTTAAACCAAGCCACATAAAGAAAGACTGAAAGAACTAGGGATATTTTCTAGACAAGAAATGACTAAAATGGGAGTGCCTGATCTTGCTTACAATTAGTTGAAGAGCTACTGTATAAATTAGGAAATAGATATACTTTCCATGACCTCAAGTAGTAGAATTAGTACTGATGGGTAGAGAAGCATATTTGCATTTAGTATCGCTATCTTTGTTGCAGGCAAATCTATTCAAGAAACTATGGGCTACCCAGGCAAGTAATGCTTTTGTAGGCACTACATAAACTCAAGAGGTCTTCTCAGTCTGAGGTTGAGTAGCTCCTCCCTCCAGGCCCTGGCTGATAAAGATATATCTATATCTGGATAGAGAAAAAGAGAGAGAGAGAGATTTTTTTAAATCTATGATGCATTTCCTATATCCAAACTAATTCTGGCTTTTTCAAAAACCATCATCTAGAAAAGATGAGAGCTCAGTTATGTTGCCATTCAAATAAATGATTAACCACAAAAGAAGTTTAAATTCTTTATATGGAAGAATTACCAATTTTTTTTTAAATTGAAAACCACATTGCCCAACATGATCACTGCACATACGCAATAGACTATTTCTGAGGAAGATTCTTTCAAAAGAAGAAGACTTACCCTTATCAAAAGAATTTTAAAAACACCACAAATTCTGAAGGTTCCCTCCCCACTCACCAAAGATAAGATTAAAAAATGTTTCAAGCTGTGGCCAGTCCCTAAAATAAAATTATATGCCTTCCCACAATGAACGGCACTTGCCAAGACTGGCACTTCTTAACTTAAAATTCTGGTATGTTTTATGAAGACACAACTCTGATTTGTACACAGAAAACTCTTAGTATCCTTTTTCACATTTCTCAGAGATGTAAGGTTGAGCATTTTTTACAACGAACATGCTAAATTTGTTTTCTACTTTTCTGGCTTTTCTTAGTCTGTATATTGGAAATATGAAGAAGGATACATGCAAACACGGATATCGAAGATGAGAAAAACCAATCGCACAACTGAAATCACTTGGAAAAGATGCTGGCATGAGTTTGGATTTGAGGATGCTGAATATATGAAGAATGAAGTGTGTTATTGGACGGGAAGTAGGAGGCTGTTCCAGGTATGAGAGTCACCTAACAGCAGAGAAAAGCTAAATTTTCTCTTTCGGAGAAAAGTAGGACCTGTTTTCCTCATGTAGACACGTGGACGCCTAATCTGATCTCTTTGCCCTTACTGCTGTTGTAACACCTTCCTGACACCATTCTTACATGATAAATGGCATTTCAGTCCTTTTGGCAGACAAATAGATGCTCCATGCCAGGATGAATGGGAAAAATATTGTTTGCTATTGTGTTGTGCTACTGAATACAAATCATCTACAAACTAGTGGCAAAATCTTTGAAATGGTAGCTTAAAATAGTATCTTTAGTAAATGTTTTGTGTGTAGTCACAAGGGAAAAACAAGGGCTAGACCAACACATTTTATTATTCAAGTGCTCTTTAAAATCAAAAAGTAAAATTTGAGGACAACTTGTGAAAGAGTGATTTGAAACTTTTTTTCAGCTTTTGGATTTTCTATGACAATATTACCCTTTTTTTAGGTGGGGGGGTTAGGGAAAAACCTTCCAAACTATAACTCACCACAACTTTCAGGATTCTGGCTGCTGGGCTTGCATTTTTAACCATCCTTACGTCAAACTCGCAGGATGTGAGTGTGGTACAACTTTTACCTAGGATATGTATGGAAATTCATAAAAGTAACATTGATTTTTACTCATAGGCACATGGGACAGTAAGACAGTTTGGGGCTTGTTCACAATTCTCTTTAAACAAAAGTTGACTTTTAAAAGCAAACCAAAACAATTGTGATCTTATTTCCCACGGGCCTGGAATTTAGGTGCTGAAACTTCATCAGAAATTTTAGGAGCAAAGACAGCTCTTTGGAATATTATACTGTTTTCACTTATTATCAACAACTTAAAAAAAAGGAATAGGTTGTTTCCATTGTAGATTATATATAGTAAATTATAACTATGCATTATAATGTATAAATTATACATTATAACTTTATAAAATTAATATAAATATAAAAAATATAAAACAAAACATAAATATAAAAATATATATAAAACAAAAAAAGGGAAACAAGCCTGAAGCTGTTCCTCTCAATTTCCACACATCGGTTGCAGGCTCATATAAAATATTAAATTTAGGAGGAACATTAGTTGCTTAATTTTAGTATTAATAAGAACAATAATACAGCAGCTTTCCTTTAGTAGGCACTGAGCTATTACATACATATTCTAATTGAATTTTTATGAGAACCTTATTTGTTAGGTGGAGTCATGTCTATTTTTAAAAGGAAGAAGCGAAGAGATGGAATAAGTTGACAAATATCTCCCAGCTGGACAGTTAAAGTAAAGATCTGATCCTAGGATAGTCTGCATCTATTCTCATTATTGTACCAGGCTCCCTTTCCAGACAGTAATGAATCCTGAGAATCTTCTAATAGAAATTTATCACAAGAAATTGATTATTCAAAAATCTTAACTTTAAAGAACCATCTTTGTAAGAGGTAAACGGGGAAACATAGCTTCAAGTTAGATTTCCTGTTCTTAATACTCCATCTTGCTTGTCTTTGGTTTTCAGTGGCCAGACCTTCAGTATAACAGAAGGGAGATATGACTGGTCTTAAAGTCAAGAGACCAAGGAACGACTCAGTCACTGACTAGCTGGGTGCAATAGACAAGTCCTCTAATATTTTGTCTTCCATTGCTCATTGCTGAGATGAAGGGTTTTGTCATGTTTAAAATTTCAGCAGCTCTAAAAGACTCAGCTTTTATTTTCTCTTCTTTCATCTTTCAATGCTCAAGCATTAGAAAAATTCTTTAATTTTTTTTCTTCAAGACTAATGATTTTGAAGTACAACCACACACAGGAGACTAGCCACGAATATAGCTTTAAAGCAATCAAAAGAACATTTCCCACAACTTCACACCAATGGATCCTGCCAGCATCTCATGATGTACAGCTGGAGTCCACAGTTTAGACAGCCCTTGCAAGATATAGCCCATGAATGGGCAGAAACAGACCACTTCATGTTTTTTAAGCTCTGTTTTTCTTCCTTCACAATTTCAAAATAAATCTGTCATTGCTCACAAGACATGAGGGAAGTAAAAGAAACAAAATAACTTTCTGGTTCTTTTAGACAGTCTACTGGAACAAAGTTGAGAAACGACTTTGTCACTTTCCCTTTTATTGAAAACTATGGTATTTCTCATCAAGATGAAGAAGTGACCCACTTTTCAGAGTGTCAAAATCTCCTTAAGAATAAATCAAGTCAACCAGAGGGATCTTTTTAGATGGAAAGCTACCAAGTAGCCACTGTTGGTGAATAATCTCACTGCTTTTTCTTACCTCCATTTTCAGTTTTAGCAGGAATGGCTCCTTATTCCATTTTGCTCCAAATTTCTCATTCACTTTCTGGGTAGTACACATTGAACAAACAACCTACAGGCATTATACCTTAATAGTACTACATTCCTGTTGCTCTGTCATACATTCTATTCCCTGGGTATAAAAGTTGTAAGTTACCCCTTTCAATCAGGTGCCCCTTTATTCACCCCTGTGCAGGACCCCCTGAAAGTACCTACAGAGTGTTATCCTAGTTGTTGGGGCCATTCTCAGTGAACACAGATACTACATAAGAAAATCTTGCAGTCAGGAAGTATAATCAAAACCATGATTCTGATCCTAGAATTTTCTGGTTAATATAATTAATAAAAGCTTCTTTTTATTTAACTCTTGTTTAAAAAAGTCCTCGTGAAATGTGTGAGTACACTGCATAGCCCACCTTCATAAGTAAACAGTAGGTAGCCTCAAGACAGAATATTTGACTTTCAAAGGATTCTGCAATCTTAGAAAGTGTTTGCTTTTCAATGATAACTGCCCAGAAAGTGGAGGAAATCGGACAAACTCTATCTGAGCAAGGTCACACTATAAATACATTGCTTAACAATGCATTTATTCTTAATATGTCTTTCAATACGTGAAACAAACACTCTAAGAGTAAAGACTATTGTATTCTCTTATATGTTCACCTAGAATTTAGCAGAGTCTATAGGTTTTTAACAAATGTTGGTTCAAAGTAATTAAAAACAAAAAGACAGAAGAACTGAAAGAATAAATGATTACAAGTTCTAATTATTTGAGTTCAGTTTTTCCTGTTTTGACTCGTTTTCTTTGAAAAAATACCACTTCTTAAACATCCCAATAATCTTCTTGCCATGGCCTAGATGGTTCACTAATGATAGAACAAATCCTATACTTAGCCAAACATCTATAAACGTGTATCTTAGTCAAAATCCTTGTGGATGATTCTTCAAACAAAACAACATAAGAAATCCTCCCCCAGATCTCCACCACCCATTCCACAGCCTTCATCCTAAAGGCCAGCATTTTTATCTGCAGAAAAAAGAGTGCCATGTGGCTGGACTGCCAAATAACTTCACTAAAATTTGAGGATCTCAAATACGCCACAGTCCTGACCTCAGAGAGCCTCTGACAGCCCCGAATGCAGCATTCATTTGAATACATATTGAAAATATTCAGTCTCTCAATGCTTTGTTTCCTTTTTGTTCAGGGGAAGGAAACAGGGTTGGAATTTAGGAGGACTTATGATTTTCATGTATTTCTGGTATGCTGGCTTACTTATGTTCTGGAGGAGAAAAGAATTAAAAATAAGAAAAATGACTCCAGCTCAGCTATCAGTTTACTCTAAGCTATAAATGGACTTCCTGGCTGTGGCCTAGACCTAGGTGGATTATTTAGGTCAATAGCTGGATAGAGGCCTTGGAAGTGAGCTGGGGATGGCAGGGCATGGGGACAGTAATTAGATATTCTGCACATTCTACTCCTTGTTGGCACTTATCTCAGCATGGAGAGGGGCTGCTGCATCCCAGAGGTGCTGCCTGAGAATATTGGACTTACCATTTTGGGGCCATAGTTTTACCAAAGCAGCTGAGATTTAGTCTTGTGTTTTCATCAAATGCTAACCCAGATTAATGGCTTCTGTGAATTTGCTCATTTATCCTGAGTCAACTGGAGAGAGTTTATGATAAGCTGTGTAGTTCAGTGAATATATTGGATAGATTCAATTCAAATGGAAACAAAGAGACTTCAAAGCTCAACAATCAATTTAAACTAAGAGACTCTTCTGGTGCTGGAAAGAGTAGCAATAAGAAGTCTCTGACTCCCAAAAATCTTTGTCTAATTTACAGACTCTGTGTTTACGACTTCACGTGCCTGTTATTCAAATATGTGACTGTTGAAATAATTCAGTAAATGACTTCTGAGCACCTACTATACGCCAAGTGCTGTTCTAGACATTGGGGATACAACCATCCCCAATACCAGAGACACAACAAGAAGAACAAGAGTTCTATAATACAATGCTTGCTTGTATATTCTAGTGATGTTAAAAGGAAATAAACAAGCCAACAGATTCATAAATAAATAAATATTTAGAAGCATTCCAATAAAGAAAGAACAATCAACTGAGTCAAAGGTTATGAGAAGTTGAAAAAAATGAGGACAGAAAGTGACCTTTGGATTTGGCAAGATGTAGGTCATTGATGACTTTCAAGAGATTGATCTCAAAGGAGGGATGGAAGAAAAGCCTCATGGAAGGGGATTAATGTCAAAAGAAGTGATGAAGAAGGGAGACAATGAGAGAATGAAGACAATACTAAGGGAAACTCAAAAAAATTTTCTATAAAGAGAAGTACAGATATGGGACAATATCTGGAGGGGGATATGCTGCCAAGAGATTTTGTTTTTAATGGAAGCTATCACATGTTTTTATGCTGATAAGAATGATCTAACATATACTGACAGCAATGAGACAGGAGGCAGACGGAGAAGAATGCACCTTAGTTGGTAAGAAGGGAAGCGAGGTAGAGCATGTACAGATGGGTTGTTAGAAGCCAGGAGGGGTCACTCAGGAACAAGAGGGAAATAGAACACACTGGCATGGGTGCAGATAAGTTGATAGGTTTGGTGTTGAGAGAATGAGAGCATTCTTTTATGATTGCTTTCTTTTTCTTGACAACTAAGAAGTGAATACAGCAGATAGAATGAGGAAAGAATGAATAGTGTTAGAGCTTAGAGAAGAGAGAAGAAACTACGAAATAGTGTCACAGAATGAGACAGCAAATTCACCAGGGAAACAAAGTTCAATTGCTCCTCTCGGTGTTGCCTTGAGATACAAGTCCCAAGTTTTGTGATTTTTCTCCAAGTTCAGCTTTTCAGATGCCAGCACAGAGAAGGCAGAGAGTAGGGTTTTTTTTACTAACAATGAGATTTTGCCATGGAGTTTCCAGGCTCTTAAGTTTTCTAGTTATCTAGTCTGAACCCATAACTTCCAATTGCTAGCATCTCTGGTTCTAGACCTAAACAGCAGCGGTTATTCACTGGTCTGTGCTTTAGCTAAGGTGCTCACAGTGGATTTTCTCCTTCCACATGTGCTGACTCTCCCAGTGTGGCTACTGATCCCAACTGAACTTAGTGCTGCGTTGGGAGACCTGAATCTCCAGTCAGCCCAAGGTTGGGCATATCATGTTGTTGCTTTACTTCTCTTATTAGACTTTGTAGCCCATCTGAATGGGCTAAATTGTACTGTAGAAGTCAGTATAACTTTGGAATAACTCATGGGCTTTAGAATTTTTGTGAAAAAAAAAATGAATGTGTGGCTTGCTTATAAAATATTGAAAACATTTTATACTTCTTACTTAGAGTCTTCCTACTTAAAGCAAAAGATTCTGTGTTTAAATTTTCTAAAAATGCAATGTCAGGAAAGTGTATGTAGGTGTCTGTATTCATGCATGCCTGTATATTAGGCAAAGACATTTAAATCTGTTTTTTATTTCTGTGGAAAAGGATCATTATTGTCATCACTCATTAAGGTAATTCTAGCTTAAATATCCTTGGAGCTTGGGAGCTACAATCATAAGTATTTAGCCTTTTAGTCTGCTTGTTAACCCTTCCAAATATCAGATGCATGAGAGAAATCGCTGTATCTAAGTATCCTTTCACAATGGAATCTCAAGTGGCGTAAAAGGAAGCAAATATTTCTACATGCACAGCAGGAAAAGCTTTACCCAATAATCATGATCCCTCCCACATTGGCAAGGTAATATGAAAGCTCACAAGTTAATCTTCTTCTAAAAAAGGAAAATCAGATTTACTCAGAAACATACTGGATGAGACAAGGTACCTTATTAATAATTGGCAGCTGGATTACAAAAGAATAAGAAACAGGTCTTTTATCTTCCTCAAAATAAAAAGGCACATGGTCATCTTAGGTTAACTGCACACTAATGTGGTCCCTTTTAAGCTTGTTTAAGTACAAGATCCTATGCGTCATTATGTTCTTTGCAGACATCATGAGAAACAAATATAATAAACAAAATCTGACATATAATTTTGGGGTAACTCATGTAATATCTTACATTTGATTCTAATTTAGATAGGAAGTCACAGATACCAAAACTTTAAGAAAAACTTTAGATGCAAATTTTAAAATTGAGAAAATGATATCCATTAATTTATTTTTTTTCCTGAAAAATGGGGAAATGACACTACTGGGTTTTATCAGTGGGATGCATATTTTGGGATCAAAAGAGGCAAACTGATTTGTGAGGAGTACACTTATTAGCTCTATTCTCAATTTTTTATTTCCTTTCTTTGATTTTGATACTAAAATTCATAATGAGGCTTCTTCTATAAATTTTGAATTATAAAATACAGTGCTTGATTGTACTACATTAATTGAGGGGCTATCTACCTAAAAGATATTTCTTTATAAAGATTGTAAACTCTCCGGGGTAAGAATTAAATCTCCTATTTCTTTTGTAATCCCTACCATATTGTAATGTACACTTAAATGCTTACTTTCCTAACATGGTAGGTGTAAGTCACAAGCCTCTAATTCTCTGCATGATACATCTTAGAATAATGTGACCAATTAAATGATGTAAATCCTAGACATAATTGATAGAATGATTCAAATCTCTACTTATCCTTTTGTATTTGTTCTCAAAACAGCCTCTGCTACAGAGGTGACGATCTTTTATTACATCAGTTTGCTTTGGCGTCCATTACCCTTTAAAATCAGCTGTGTTGTTCATTTTCTGTGCTCTGAATGTTCTGACAGCATGGTATGTGGTTAGTACACTAAGAGTGGGAAAATATAGAGTTTTATCGTAAGCTGGTAAAATAACAGAATCTCAGATGCTAGCTAACCAAAATGCTGCGTAGATCATTGGTCTAATGATCTTTCTTTTCCAACCTATTTTAGTTTCCTTATCTCATTCAGTTTTATATATTTTAGTATCTCAGAGCAGCCATTCACATCCATAAACTCTATAAACACCATAAAATTATGAATGGCATTTACAATTTACTCTTTTTATGCATGGTTCTTACTGTCAAAATGCTGTCTATTTGACACATTCCTTCTTCCTTCTCTTCTTTTTTTCTCATATCAGCATCACTAAAGTACTCTAAGTACCCTGTTTCCTCCAGCTGTATAAAATTGGACTGAGTCAGGAAAGTATCCTCATTGCCTCTTGGAAACAATGACATGCAGCAGCATTTCATACTTGGGCATGGCATTTAAAAACCATCAATAGCAAAGCAACCCATTTAGTATGCAAAGCATGTCACAAAGTGGCTTTAACCCGATGCTCTTCTTCCTCTCCCCAGGTGCCCTATTTTCCACTCAATCCTATTTTGGGATAAAGACACGGAAACATTCCAGGTGAGATTTATGATGGTAATTCGAGGAGGTTTGATTATTCTATCAGATCTGCTGAATGGCTGTCAATATTTCCATGATACCCTCCACTGGACAGAACTAGTTTCTGAAGAGCTGGGCTTCAAGGAAATGAAAATTGTATTCATTTATTCAACACATTTGTATAAAGCATCTACTATGTGCCATAATACTTTGGTTTAGAATGGACTTAGGTGCTCACAACCAAAACTTGTGGTTCAGTCCTTAAGGAGCCTCTAGTCTAGACATGAACATAAGTAGCTTTAACACAAGGTGAAAAAGTCTGCAATGGTTGAAACAATGAGGACAAAAAGCAAAGACTGACAAGTTCTACCTCGCTATGTGAAAGAAGGCTTCAGAGAGCTAGGGCTGTTTGAAAAAGGCTTTAATAATAAGATTTTTTTTTAGGGCTATCAGAGTTTTCAGGCACTTGGAATAACACAAACAAGGCATAGGGTAATGAAATTACATAGCATGTTTCAGGAAGATGAAGTAATACATTGCAGCAGATTTTTCTAAAAAATAACACATAAGTATAGAAAGGAATATATCAAACTCTTAAAAATATTAGCAGTTTTAGCTGATCATAAAATCAAGAGCCAAGTTGAACAGTATAAAAATATTGATTTAAAAAAAACTAGAGCCTATATGGCAACGCTAGATGTTTGAAAGAATGTGGTTTCAAAAAGTCATTTCCATAAATTTCATCTAGGGGAATAAATTATTAAAAATCCTTTTGATAAGAGACTTACCACATTAAAAGATCAATGTGTGTATATATACACATATATATTTGTGTGTGTGTGTTTATGTGGAGAGAGAAAGAGAAAACTTTTTAAGCCAGAAATCTCACTTCTGAAATTTCTCCTTAAAAAGTAATTTAAAATATAGAGGAAAAAAATAAAATATTTAGCAAGATTCTAATCACAAAATCATTTATAATTAACTTAGGATTGTTTTATAAAGATGAATACTAGGATTGAAAGTGAAGATGGCTAAAAGTGAAATGTCATACAGTCATTGAAATGATGCTCACAAAGAGTTTATGAGTGTCTATAAAAGGCTGATGTTATCAATAATAATGAAGAAATGCAGAACTCACAAAATCAATGTAGTGTAAATACAGCTATTTAAAAATAAAGAAATATTCATGCAAAATAAATCAAGAGATATATTAATACAAAAAAGATTGATCAGGAATACTAGATAATTCATATTATTACTGCTTTTTGCATTCTAACAGCACTACATAATAAGCACATATTGCTTTTCTAATATAAAAAGTTTATTTTTTAACAATTAAGGTCATCTTTAAAGTGATGATTATAAAAATACAGTATTTGGAGCCAAGGAGATAAGGATCCAATGTAATGCAACATCTGGAATATTATTTCCAACTTTAGGTAACAACTTTAGTGTCGCTAAACTAGAGAATTCAGGGAAGGACAGTTAAGATGAAATGGGTCCTGCATTGGCCACCATATTGCATGTGGTTAACCCAAACACTTTGAGTTATAAACTGCCTTCGTTGTGTTGTTTAAACTTTCTCAGCCTCACCTTCTCCATCTGTAAAATGGAAATGGTAACACCCAGTGGCGTGATTGAAGAGGAAAATGCTATAAAATACTCAGTTATCCAGAAGGAAACACAGCAGGAGTTTGAGAAATGTTAGCTTTGAAACAGGAAAACAAAAGGACATAGGCTACAGACAGAGATCTGAGCTCAGTGTACTGAGGAATTCCAAAACATTGGACACTGCCAACTTGGACAGGGCTTCTTTGGGAAGCAGGGAGTCACTCTCTTGCTGTGAATATAGTAGACCCTCCTTAATCGAGGAGGATACATTCCAGGGTCCCCAGTGGATGCCTGAAACTGTGGATAGCACCTAACCCCATAATGAACCTCATACTGAGACAGTGATCTGATAACTGAGACAGCTACTAAGTGAGTAACAGGGTAGCCCATACGGCGTGGATATTCTGGACAAAGGGATGCTTCACATCCTGGGCAGGACAGAGCAGGATGGCATAATATTTCATCACACTATTTAGAATAGTTAGCAATCTAAAACTTATGAATTGTTTATTTCTGGAATTTTCCATTTAATTTGTATTTTCGTACTGTGGTTGACCTCGGGTAACTGAAACAGTGGATAGCGAAACTGTGAATAAGGGGGTCTACTGCATCCTTTCTGCACCTGGAGGACCTGCCAGAGAAATTGTTTTCATTGAGTAGAGAGTGAGGCTGGGCTGTGCTTTAAGCCTTTTTCTTCTCCAAGATCATTTGGTTCAGTACAACTTTTCAACCAAAGCTCATAAAAATTTAGTAATATTTTTCCCCCACAGGAATGACTATTTTGGGGATTTATGAGTTGCCATTGAGTCTTCTCATTCACTGCTTCTCATTTCCTTTACAGCTGTGTGATTGTGAACAAGTTATTGATTCTCACTCTGCCTCAGTTTCCTCATCTTTAAAATGAGATTAATAATGTCTACCTAATAGGGTTCTATGAGATCATTTATATGAGTATACATGAGGGGCTCAGAAAACACCTGGCAAAATGCAAATACTCAATAACTATTAGTTGCTATTATTATTATTATTCCATAATTAGTTGGTTCTCTCTTTTTGCTTTTAGTACTCTAATAAAGCAGTTCTGTCTTGTAAATGTATCAACACTGGTGGTTTGGGGTTAGCTCTATAACTCTACGATTCTGAAGCTAAAAATTTCTAAGGCAAATCGAGCTGAAGTTGTCAATGTCTTTTCCAAGATATTTTTGCATTATGTGTCTTCATATATTCTCAGAGATATAATTATCTAATAATAAATCTTTATTATACTTTTACTTTTCTGATGTTTGCCTCCTTGTTTTGTGCCTTAATAATTAATTAGGCAGAAGAAAACAATTATTTTATTTTCTAAGCATGAAAATAACTGTATTAGTCAACTCAGCCTTCCATAACAAAATACCATAGACTGAGTGGCTTAATAAAAACTTATTTTCTCATAGTTCTGGAAGCTTGAAAGTCCACGGTCAAGTGCCAGGTGATCCAATGTCTGGTGGGAGCTCTCTTCCTGGTTTACAGATGGCTGCCTTTTCACTGTGTTCTCACATAGAGGAGAAGGGAGAGCTCTGGTGTCTCTTCCTCTTCTTATAAGGACACTAGCCCTTTTAGATTAGGGATGGATCCTTATGACCTCATTTAACCATTGTCACCTCCTTACAGGCCCTATCCAGAAATATAGTCATAATGGAGGTTAGAGCTTTAATACATGTATTTTGGGGGTAGAGAGTTCAGTCTATAGCAATTATGTAGCTTTCCACGCAGTCTTAGACAAATAGTAACCAGTCCCATGTTTAAGTATGATCATTAAGCCTGTACAGTCATGCACTGCATAACAACGTTTCGGTCAATGACAGATTGTATATACCCGATCGTCCCATAAGATTAATACCATAGATCCTAGGCATGTAGTAGGCTATACCATCTAGGTTTGTGGAAGTAGACTCTACGGTGTTTGTACGATGATGAAATTGCCTAACGAAGCATTTCTCAGAACGCATCCCCGTTGTTAAGCAATGCATGAGTGTATTTAGTTTTATTTGGATGTCACTCTCTCACCACCAGGTCACTCATCTTCTTTAGCCCACAACAGATAACCCCTATGTGATGTCCATAACTGAAACCATATTTTTTCTAGTTGCCTAGTCTTGCAATTTTGAAGTTATCTTTGACTCCTCTCCTTTATCATCCATTTTCAATGAGTCACCACATTTTCTTGACCCATCCTTTGAAGCAACTCTCGGCAATATCCCTTCATTTTTATTAACCCTGTCACCACCTCATTCCAGGGCCCTAATCACTTGATGGATCACTCTAACAGCATCCCAACTAATCTTCTTGCCTGTGTTCTGCTCACTCCAAGGGATCATGCAGAGTCAATTACTCTTTCTAATATAACCCTATTTTCATTTTATTACTTGCTGAAAAGTCTGTACTTCCCACTGTCCATCATATTAAGTCTAAGAAAGGCTCCGTGGTATTCCAAAGCCTTTGAATTCTAATAAATTTATATTTCCAACTACTTTTCAACACAAATTTTCTGTAAACTATAAAATTTAGAATGATCTTAGAAGTCTGGAGCAAATACTCAAGAATGTGTTTTTAACCTACTATTATTTACTAATCCTTACTTTCTATCCTGACATTTTCTTGTATGTAGCACCTTCCCAGTAAGGCTGCATTTTTCATGGTGTCATTCATTGAAGATCATCAAGTCTAGTCCAGTCATGCAAGTTGTGTGATGCAAGGATCAAGACAGCACCAAAGAGACCCTGATACTTACTCTGGATGACATAAGGTGGCTGGGACCAGAGGTCACCTTCTCTCAGGAGAAAGGCTCCATCTAAACACAGCTGTCTGTGGCTTCCTCTCCATAGCAGAGGGGATGGCAATTTCCCATGGGGCACAAGGTCCCCGAGAGCTAGGTTTCTAGCATCCCAGATATCAGGTCTGATGCCAATCCAAAGTGGCTGGCACCAAGCAGTTTGTTTGTCCCTTCACTGATAAGGTTGCCCTCTTACTTGCCTCATCCTCATGGGGCTGGGAGAGATGTGGCAGGCAGGATTCCTGCACTGAAATTCAAATCCTTGATGCTCTTACTGTGGCATACCTCCAGGAAAATGAAAGAATGGGTAACCCATATATATTAGGGTTATACAGAGAAACAGAAAAAAAAAAAAATATATATATATATATATATATATGAATAGGGAATTGTTCTCATGGGAACAATTCCCATTATAGGGAATGGGCTCATGTAATAATGGAGACTGAGAAGTACCAAGATCTGCAGTCAGCAAGCTGGAGACCCAGGGAAGCTGAGGCGTAGTTGCACTCCAAAAGCTGGCAGGCTGGAGACCCAATAGGAGCCAATATTTCAGTCTGAGTTGGAAGGCCAGAAAAGACCAATGTCCCTGCAAGCAGACAGAGTTTCCTCCTACTCAACTCTTTTGCTCTATTCAGGTCTTCAATTGATTAGATTAGGCCTACCCATGTTGGGGCGAGCAATCGGCTTTACTCAGTATACTGATTCAAATGTTAATCTCATCCAGAAACATCCTCACAGATGAACCCAGAATAATATTTGGCTAAATAGCTAGGTACCCCATGGCTTAGTAAAGCTGACACATAAACTTAACCATCATGCTGCGCCTTCTTTTCCTCTTACTGACCCCTATAAAGTATATCCCTTAATCCATGGCCTGTGATGCTATCAAATCTGCTCTGATCCCTGGTTCCTGAGATTTGGTGACCAGATGGGACTGACCTTGCACAGAGCCTGGCCATTATACATCATACATTGCCTGCCTTCCCCACTAACTGTCATCCTCTTGGCCTTCATTTACTCTAATACATTATATTTCAATGAGGTTTTCATAGCAGTTGTTGACCTGCTTCTTATTAGAATTTTTCAATAATTGTTCCATGATTTACATGTCTTTAAAAGAAAACAGTGTTAATTTATTTCATAAATACACAACAAACATTCTCATAGAATTAGTAAGATTCTATATACAATCTATGCCAGATATCTATTCCTATCTTTGACTCAGTATCCATATTAAATCTGTCTCCTTGCTCTACAATAAATCGTTTTGGATCCAGTTCTCAAATGGGATCTGCAAGAGGCCTCTTTGGTTTGTCAGTACCTGTTCAATAGCACCCGGAATTCGCTGGTCACAGAAAACCATTGCTTTTATATGACAGATTATGGGAAAATCCTCTCTGTACATTATTAACATCATCTACAGAAATTCAACTTGTGAAGTTCAATTTTGTCAAAAATCTCCAAGCTCAGTTTCCTCAAGTTTGAAATGCAAATGATATATATAGTATTATTCCCTGCAATTAAATGCAACTCTATCATTACTATTGATCATTCATCTTTAGTAACTCATTAACTTATAACACCACTTTTCATTTACATAAAGGAGGTGCTTATAGGTGCTAAATGCTTTTATATTTCTACCCCTTTAAAAAAGCCTTTTTCTCTCTACCACAATTATCAGGTAAAAGATTTGCAGACAATAATTTCTTATCACATTCTTATCACCAGAGATGGGGAATTTGGGACCAAGAAACCTGTACAAACAAACCTTGTTGGACTAACCCTTATCTTCCCAGCTACTTCTTCTCCATTTACTGCCTCTAGCCCAAACCCCTTTGTCTTGTCAATTCTTCACAAATTTACTGTTTTTGTCTAACAGGTATAAATGCTTCCTGCTCTGGTCACTTCTGTGGGTTTTCTCTCTCTTGTGAAGGCTCCCATTTACATGGAAAAATTTAATAAAATTTGTTATGTTTTTCTCCTTTTAATCTGTTTTTGTCAATTTAATTTTCAGACCCAGCCAGAGACTCTAAGAGGGTCAATGAAAACTTTTTTCTCCCCTGTACAACTCAATCTCTGCTGAAGGACAACGGCCACAAAGATTCGACATCAGTGTCTAATTGCACTAGAAAACTTTAAGGTTAAGAAGCAAGACTATCCTGGAATCACGTGACATTTTATAGGGAAAGATGTTTAGAGGTCATTGAGTTAAACTTCATCACAGAGAACCAAGGTAGCTTACATTATTTTCTTTCAGCACATACATCTTAAGCCCATGTATTGTCTTTGTTGGGGTTTCATAAGTTAGATGTTTCTTTTCTCTGCAAAGATCCAGGGGAGCAGCTCAGGGAAGACCCTCCATGCTGTGTAACTTCGGGAGCTAGCCTTTCTGCCTGCTGATTTGTGACGATCATTGCTAAGACCCACAGAATTCTGGTCTGTCTTTACTCAGAGGTTGAAGTTCCTGACCTGATACAGTATGGAACTCTCAGCCCAACAGTGTTCAGCAGTTCTTAAGATCTGTTGAATTTTAATGGAGCTTTGCCTTCGAGCACCAGAGTAGCAGATATGCAGTGCAAGACAACTCAGACCCAGACCCTGCTTACCTGCATTCACTTTAATTAAGTGGAAACTCTCAGGCACCATTAAGTCTCTGAGTTTTCTGGAAATGCATGCCCTTAAGCTTTGAAAATAAACATGATCTTGGGTTTGACCCAGGTTTTGACCATCCACCTAAATCATTATTTTTTAAGATGAAAGAATTGCACTTGGGTGATACTTTGCTACCACTTTCTCTCTTCCCTGGGATTTAAGACCTTAGGTGAGCACAATATGTGAATTTCCGCCTTTCTGGTGTAACCCTTATGCTCTCCTTGAAGATAAACATTAATAAAGCAAATTATTAGTTGCACTAAAGGTACTTGTCTTCTCTCTTGCCTAAAAAAACAATTAACTTGTCAACCTCAATTTATAGAAATAAGTGTATATATCTTTTTATGTGTTGTATACACATTGATCATTGAGAAGGGAAAATAATTTTCCAAGAGAAGAGAAATCTTATGAAAAATTTAAATGAAATACATACACATAAATATATGATAAAAATAATATTGGAAACGGTAACTGAGGTGAGTTATAAACATTCCATTTTGTAATCCTACATACAGAAAAGAAAAAATGCTCTAAACTGAATGCAATTATTTTCATTCAATCTCTAAAATACTGAGTGATCTTCTTCTAACTCAACAAGCCTTCTACTTATGGTAATCAGATTATTTTTCTTCTCACACCACACAGATCTTGCTGATTCCGAGTTCTAATCCAATTTACTAACAATAAATTCTTAAAAGTTGCTGTTCAAAAGAGTTTTGAGTTTGCTTATTTCTCAAAATACAAAACATAAATTAAGATTTCAAAAAGAACCCTCAGAATGGATTAATTTAGAATTTTGGTTGGCATTCAGTTTTTTCTTTCCTCAGATGTACCAAATGTCTTTTGTTGATAAGATAAAGATAATTGAAAGCGTGATTGATGTAAATTATATAAGAGAGCGAGCTAGGATTGAAGCAAATATCTTTTCAAAAGAAAATTTGTCTATTCAGATCTTAGATAAAAATAATGAAAAACTATAAAGAAACGTTCTCTTGTTGTAATTTACCATATTGATTTTTTTCTTATATATTTAATAAGATTGTGATTGTGCTGGAAGTGCTAAAATTGTTTACTTCTTTTCTAATGTAAAAAAAAATACCAGAATGCCACTAGCTACAGAATTTAATGTATGAAAATCAATTTATCTGCAACCTAAATGAAAACATTAGTTTTTCTTAGAGATTTTAGTCATTTATCAGCAACTCCCCATAATAAAGTGGTTTCATTTTCCAACATTAATTTCTATAGAAAAAGTTATTTTCCCAAATTTTTCCTTGTAACCAAAGCAATGCTGTCGAGCACAGGCATTTTCTTTTGAATCACTTCATGACAGCTTTCTTTAAAATTAATTAGCTCACCCTGTAGTTAACCCAAAGCGATAATGAATATGACTCATGAAACCTGATCTGGTATTTTTATCACATACCCCACACTATCAAAACTGATGGGGAAAGAAAAAAAGCTATTATTTAAATAATATTGATAAAATGTGGGAATAATCTTATGTCACATTATTCATAGGTCATCATTTTTATTCATAAAACCTGCCAAAAACTGCAGATGTGACAATTTGCCAGTTTGCAAGTACATCTGTATGGTATACGCTTATCTGTTGTGGGGAGGGTGGAGGTCAACATCTTTTTTAAGCAACATATGCCTTTTTTTTTTTTTTTCCAAATGAAGACCACACTCTGAATTCTATGATTTTTCACATTTTTTAATTTATAAACTATTTTTATGTTGCCTCGTCTGTACTAATCACCGTGCTGCCAGTTGGGATTAGAGTCTCCTGCTGTTTTGTCTTTATAGTCACCTAGGTACCTTCCACTTCAGATGCTGAATCAGTTGCCTCTCTCGGTACCATCCATCCGCCTCGGCATCCATTCACATAGCAGTTTCATAGCAGGGGATCGGCAGGCTGGTTTTGATCCCCTTCCTACTTTAGACCTTTCGATTTACAACCTCTGCACCTGTTATTTCTCCTATTGCCTTTAGAAGTGGGTCCATGGGGACGTTTTCACCAGCTCCTGGTGTCTTAAGAAAATTTGGTGACTTTTGGTAAACTAAATCTATTCAAATTGTTTTATTTTAATTGAAGTGAATTTTCTTTTTTGAGAATATATTCCTTTTACTTTTTCAATCGTTAAAAAGTCCTTTTTCTTATGAAATGATGATAATCTGTGGTAGCTCTGATTTGTTTTGTATAACTGCATTTTAGGGTCCTCCTTGGCAAGATTAAGAAAGTGGTAACCACAATCATAATCATGTTTACTAATAATTATTATTTTTATCAAAATGCCAAACTTTGAATGTTCCAAGGGTGCCCTCAAATTCCCAGCTCTCCCTTTTGGCAGCTCCTTCTAGATCCTGCTGTCCCCACACCAGAGGGATATGAGGTAATTGGTCAATAATACCAACAGAAATACAATTACTGATTGCTTAATATGTGGCATCTACTAGAAACCAGGATTACCCAGGCATAAGCTTTTGTACACACTAACCTAGAGTTGAAAGAAGTGGAACATTTTTAGTCAAGATCATCATGCCAAAGCTTAAAAGAAGCGCTCTAAGTAGTCAGTGAGTCAATTGAGAAGCTCGAAAATCTCATGGGTCAGACCAGCTAAAAAAATTTTAGAAAATGAGAGGAAACAAAGAAGAATACAGGGAACTAGCAATGAAAATAAAGGGGAGTTAAGTAAAAACAACAAGGGGCAAATTTAAGCACACCCTCATTTAACCAGCAGAATTATTATAAGAATTTTCACAGCACAATTACAGCAAGATATCCATGCAATAGGGTGACCTCTTTGCCTGCCACCAGCAGGTGGCAGTAGACACTCCTTTGGTAATATTCCTTTGGATTTATGGATTTTAAAACAGTGTTCTTTCTTGTCTCTTCCAAAATAGAGACCTTTAGTTTAGGCCTTTCTCTGACCATGTTGGTTTTCTTTTTTCTCGTTTAATTAATAATATAAAGCGTCATTATTTTTTAATGTGATATAATTTGCAAAATTTTCATTTTGTGTTTAATAATGATATATTTATTAAATTGTTTTCTATTTTGTATTTTGCTATTCTTGACCAATGTTATAGTTCAATCTAAGCTTTGCAGACATTTTTGGGTGTGCAAAAAATGCTAAGTCTTCTTGATTGAGTCTGTCAGTCAGAGCTACAATGTTAACTATGAAGTGCTTCCCAGTGGTTTAGGTAAATGTCAAACCACACCATTTGGCCAAAGTTGACCATGAAGAGATAAAATCAACATCAAACTAATAATCCAATTAAAATTCCAGAAAAAAAGATCTTTTAGGCACAGCAATACATTCAGGTGGACAGTGCCTAAAAACTGACCTTCCTAATGTGTGTGTGCGCGCGTGCGGGCGTGCGCGTGGGTGTGTGTGTGTGTGTGTGTGTTTCTACCAGTTCTCACCAGGCATCTAAGCTTCCGAAATCCCCATACATAAAGGGAAGCTTCCTAGGGAATAACTGGTAGATGACTGCAGCAGAACTGAAGTTAAATGTGGATTTTAGCAACACAAAGCATTAGTGGTCATAGCAACAGCAGAGCCAAGGCCCCGAGCCATTTAATGTGGCATCAGTCAGAATTAACACGTGAAAGGGGATTGGGATGGGTCTCAGTGGCCTGGACTGAAGGAACCACCAGTGAATGAAATATTTCCCATACATTCCCGGGGAAGATTGAGAAAAGAGGTGTGTAATTGGATATTCCTCACTCACAATAGGAAAACACAAAATCACATTAAACTCCTAAATCTGCACCTATGTTAAAACAGCATTTTGCAAAGAGGATAAACACCTGTTTTGCAATAGAGTCAGTAAAGGGTTATAAGATTATTATGGATCTTGTAAAAACCAGTCCAGGGGCAAAAAAGAAGAATATGATGGAATTGATGTATTTCAGGCTGATATTTAATGAAAAGCCAGATCCCGAGGACAAAGTTGTAATAATGTTTCTCCATCCTCGAAAGCCTCCAGCATCCTCTTTCTCTCATCCAATACTAAACTAATAGCTGTGCTTTGGATATTGCTGCCATTATTTTAAAACAATCAAGTATATGTATGTTTGTATCTATATAACGGCTTTCTCTTTGAAAAAAATGTGTACTACGAATGAATGTATTAATATCACAAGTGAGTCAGGTCACCTGTCTGGGAAACGGCTGTATTTGACACTTGGTTGTCAACAACCTAGCCAGACATAGCTGAGACAGGGCATCTTATCATGCTAAAAGGGAAGGTGGCTCAGTGGACCCAGTGATGTGATAGAAATTTGTAGATGAAAAATGAAGGAGATTTACCAAGAGTGAACCCTAATGTAAACTTGACTTTGGGTGATAATGATGTGTCAACGTAGATTCATCTATTGAAATAAAGGTATCACTCTGGGGGAGGATGTTGATAGCAGGGGAAGCTGTGTGTGTGTGGGAGGGTAGATTGGGGGTATATGGGAACTCCCTCCTCAATTTTGTTGTGAAGCTAAAGCTGCCTTAAAAAATAAAGTCTATTAAAAAACAAATAACTAAAGGAGATTCAGAAATAAATTCTTCATTACCTCCCTTTATGTCAACGTCAACAGCTTAAAGATATGTTTTAAATATACCTAAAACTCCTTAATAAGCTGCATCTTAATATCTTCAGTTTGTCCTCTCCAAATGTATCTAAATCATGCAGAAATTGGAACCATCTCTTGTTCCACTGACTTTAAGTGGTCTGTCAACAAACTGTGTAAACCACATGCCCCCTGAGACTGCCTGTCTTTCCAGATCACCCCAAAATCGTCTTGGATTCTCAATGTTCCCAGATTTCTGAGAATGCCAAGGTGGCTTATATTCTTTGCGTCTCTTCTATTTCCAACCTTGCATTTCTGTTCTTCCTCATGGTAATCCAGATGGGACATAAAACGTATTCATGAGTATGAAGATTTTCCTGAAGTTTAATTTTTTGGTAGAGTTTAAACCACATGAATGTAAACAATTTTAAACTGGACAATGGGCTTCTCATTTTAAACATGTCCTGTAGCCTTCCACGAGAGACCGTTCCCTGGCTTCTCAGCTCATGTGTCCTTACCTCACCCTAGCTCTACAATTCTTCTCTCTCCTCCCTGCCTTCTCTTCTCTCCTCCCTTTCTGGGCACAAAACATAAATTCCTATAATTTCTTATCCAGAAAAATCTAACCTTCTCTTATTATAGCTGAGTGTTTTTGCTGATCTCTATGCCCTTGGAGTCACACCTTTCACAAATGCTTATTAAGATATTTTGACAAATAAAGTTCCCTCCCTAAGATTAATTTTGGTGACAGTTGTTAAGATAATACATCTTACTTGGTTATATAAGTTGCATTTTGCTTTATTTGTGCTGAAACTACCTCATCTGAGTTGAAAGAGATAGGAGGAAAGCAAGAGATTATACATTGAGTACCTAAAATATGTTGGGCATTTGGCTAGACATGTGTGCTTACGTTTCAATATAAATCTTGCAATAACTCTGTGAGGCAGCTACACATTATTATACTTATTTTAGAAACGAAGAAGAAGAGGCTCACAGAAGTTAAGGAATTTGCTTAAAATTACACATTCATTTAGTAGCATAGGCTAGATTTGGAAAACCCATGGTGATAAAAAAAATAAAGTTTGTGCATTCCATCTATTGTCATAAAAAAGAAATATGGGCAACTGAAAAAAACACCAGACTTTAAGTTTTTAAAAAACATTTTCTGGTTCTGGCTAAAGAACTTATAGCTATGTGACCTTGGGGGAGTTAACCAAACTTCTCTGAGTCTCATCTTTCTTGCTTATAAATCTCTGATCCTTCTGATCCAGTTAAGTTGTTGTAAGGATTAGATGAGTTAATTTATATGAAGGTATTTTCTAAGTGACTGAGTTTTTTTCCATGAAGAAGAGCACAGATTTGGGGCGTGGATGGCCTGGACTTAAATCATGGTCCATCTGTCACTTACAAATGATGTGATCTCCTTCAAGTTATGAACCTCCATGAGTCTCAGTTTCTTCGTACGTTAAACAGAAATAATAAGTACTAATTTCTAAAGTCGTATGCACTAAATGAGACAAAGACTATAAAGTACTTAACAGGCGCTGACTCACAGTGAGATATGAATAAATTTAATTATCATTATTGTTGTTAAGTTGTTATATTTTGGAAGTATTGGGGGTGACAATTGCTCACTCCTCCTCTTCAACCAAAGCAGCTATGTATGACCATGCAGGGTATGCCTACATGTCATTCACATAGTCTGAAATATGAATTGTGCCACCTGGAGTTGTGCAATATGGTAGCACTGTCTTCACCAGGGTCCTTTCAAATCCTTTATAAAAATGCCAAATAGGAATGGCAAAGAGTTGCTGGAGACCTCAGTAGCTGCGCTCAGTCCCATCCCAAACCTAAACCTTGAACCTCTGCTTCCTCTCCCCTAAGCTCAGGAAGAACTTGGTTTAGGATACTCAGTTATTTATGTGGGGATTTATAGACCTGTTCTATAAACAGAGAGTAAGAAGCATCTGCGCGGCCTTTGCTTGTGGCCCTATTACCTGGTAAACATGTGGCCCAGTGCAACTTGGGCTTTCAGCAATCCAATTAACTACTTTGATTTGATTGGGAGGAGTTCTCTCCAATATCTCACCGTGTGAGGAAGTGAAGCTTAGTCTCTTCTATAATGCAGGAAGAGAAGTGGGTGTCATTGCTACTTTGATTAGCTTTAAAGCATATTCATATATAAGTGATTTGTGTTATCATTATTCATGGTTTTGATAAAGGTTCAGTTCCTATCTTCCTGTCTCCTAATGTGTGCTGCTTTGTAGATCTGAGTCCTAATCATTCCGTCTGTCCCCAGTTGATCATTTTAGTTTCTCTTGTCTGTACTTCTTGAAGAACCACAATGACCTCCCAGAGAGATGTTATAATAACACTTGTTATCACCCTTGAACCTGGCCACACTCAGGTGTTCTCCTCATCAGTGAACTAGGACTTCATAACTGTTTATTGTTTATAGAAATGCTGAGTAAATCTAAAGAAACTAAAGTGTCTTTCCTCATTTCTCCAACACTTAAAAAACCAGAACAGAGATATTGGTACACAGTATAAAGCTCTGGATCTGTGTGTGAAAGATGAACATTTTGGAAACAAGAAATAATTTAGGAGGATGTGTGTAATTATGCTGCTGGGGGACATCAGTCTGAATTAATAAACTCTGGCTCTTGGGGAAATAAACCCAACACTCCTTCATTAGGTTCATCAGCTAGCGCATCAGCTTCTTGTGTTTATCCTCCTCCCTTGGAATAACCAAAAACTGAAAAAGAATATTTCCTCCCAAGTCTGTAAGAAAAGCTGCTGATTTACATGGGGTGGAGAGGTAGTGGCCTTAGATTAATTTCTGATATGACTCCATCATCTTGAGAGACAGAATTGTATGTCCTTAGGCTATTAAGGGATTATCAGAGTCTATGGAGATAAAGAAAAATATTAACAGGCTTTAAAATTCTACTTTTATAGGCAACTGCTTAGACATATACAGCTCTTGCCAATTGATGTGCATAAATATATATAAATACAAATAGTTCTATTCTATTCATTCATACATTAATTTGCTGAACATGTGCTGAATGCCAATAATGTACCAAACAGAAACAGTGAGACAGAGGGGATGAATGTCTCTGAGCTCAAATAGGATAGATGGAAAGCTAAAAATAATAATCATCACAGTGTTGGGTTTAGTGGCGACACAAAACAGGAAAGTGATACAGACATGTATGTGTGTGTATCAGTGTTTAACAACAATATGACCTAACCTGCCCATGGGCACAATTCCACAGTGCAACTGGCATATATGAGTATATGAGTAGCCCCCATGCCTTATATAGGGGTCCAAGTGCCTTACAACATGTCCTCAGGCAACTTCTCAGTTATTTCTGGGAGTCTCCAGAGCCTGCCTGGGCTACCCATATGCCTCTGGCTGCCCTGACTGCACCCAGCCAGGGCTGCTGCTGAGTTCAAATTTTATTCACAATCTTCTGAATTTCCAACTCAATCTCACCTCGAGGCTGAACTAAAGAGAGATTAGCATTTTCCTCTGAATTAAGAGTTTTAAGCTTTTTCTCTGAGGGTTAGGCTCAGCTGAGGTTGTCTCACAACAGATTTCCTAGCTTTCAGAGTTTTCTAAGAGTTCCTTCTGGTCATGTGCCCAGTCTTTTAAAAAGTTTTTGTTTAATTTCTGGATAGTTGGATCTCAATGGATTCAAGTTCAAGGACCCTCTCCATTTCTCTGAGCAACAAACCTCCTCTGTTCACCCATATGCCATCCCTCCCAACAAAAGCTTCCTTGCCCAGAAAAGCAGTGCACGCAAACGTATTTGAAAATAAGGAGGGACACCTAGGTCGACAGCTCAGTTCATGTCAGCTGGGACCCTAGCCACTCCATCACAGACATATTTACTTATGTAGTTAGCACTGTGCATGATGAACACACTGTGTGTCTCTTTATTATCCTACCCACTCCCTAAGTTCTAAGTCTTTGGGTTAAACAGATTCAGGTCCAAATCTCATCTCCCTCTTACTCCCTGTGTGACTATGACATTTATTTTACCTTTCTCAGTCTCCTAGTCTTCCTCTATAAAAATTAGTATAAAAATATCTATTTCATTGGGTTGTTTTGGGGATTAAACAAAATGCTGACATTTACTCAGTTAATATTAGGTCATTACTTATTCTTTCACAAACTCCTCGAGAGGCCAATGAGTATGTGGGTTGCATAAGTGCATTGAGTCTCCAAAGCAAATTGTATATATAAATACACACATGCACATTTTTGTTTAAATGAAGCTTTGCATGCTAAGATCTTACCTCCTTTACCTGGAGGTTTAAATTCCCACATAGAGCCTAATCTTGATTCCAGAAGCCAGCCCCCTCCTCAAGGCTGTTTCTCTGTCAATAGCAATGTTAAATAGAAGGAACGAAACACTAAAGAGCTAGAGATAACTTCCCCAAGCTACTGCCTCATCCATATGGCTGGGGGCTGGAGAAGGGAGATCTTTCTAATTTGACTGTCTGGAAGTAAATGATTCAGAAGCAATTTGACACAGGTATAATTTTCACTCACTATCGTTTTGCCATGCTATAGTTCCATTTGCCAACTGTCAGCACAGTTAACAGTGTGTTACTGCTCAGGGGGACATCGACACAAAACGAAGAGAGGGTTGGTTTGAAAGAAGGAGGAGGATGAGGAGGAGGAGGGAATCGAACATTGGAATACAAATAAACTTGGACCAAAAACCTGGAGGTGGATCAGAGATATAACTGGCTTTTTACATGTCTATAGGATCCATGTTTTTTGTACAAATAAGCAAAGTGAAGGGAAAAAATAAAATATTTTGCATATGTCTTTATATTCTCAGTGACAGAGCTACAGTTGTAAAATCAGAGTGATTGGGTTTCCAGTTTGGAGCTGGAGTATATATCATTTTCCAAACCAATTCCACAGAATGCCACTGTTTTGTAAGATGATAAGAGATACTCCATAAGGAGAAGAGTTCCTAGGTTCCAAGTTTGGAAAATGAGGCTTAAAACTATCCCTTCTGTAAGATTCACACTGCACATTATTACAAAACTTTGAGAAGTCCCATGGGATGGGTGGACAGGTAGTTGGATGATAGATGGATAGACAGACAAATAGATAGACAGACTCTTCCTCATTGTTTAATCTTGCATTTCTCAAACTTATTTTACCAGGGAAATCTTATATTGGAGAACTTTTACATCTTGTAAAATAGTTAAGCCCTCTGTGATGAAGTTTCCTTATCTATAAAGTGGGGAGAAACATAGTATTTACCTTGTATTGTTATTGAGAAATTAATTGAGTTAATCCATATAAATAAAGCATTTAACACAGTGTCTGGCACACATATGTGTTAGCTGTTATTAGTATTGTGGTTATGATTATTATTAAAAGACACTACTTCTTAAGGAGGATGATGTGAGAATTGCAATATTAGCTGTGGTACATTGTAAAAATGGTCACAGTCTCTTCCTCCTCACCAAAGAGGAGTGTATTTTTCTATTCCTTGAATCTTGGCTGGTTTTGTGATGGGTTTTGACCAATAGAATGTGGCAGAAGCATTGTGAGTTCCAGCCTAGCACTTAAGAGACAGACCTTGTACTCATAGATTCTCCCTCTTGGAACCCTGAGATCTCCATGGGACCTCCATATGAACAACCTTAAGTTTGCCTGTTTGAGGATGAGACCACCTGGAGAAAAGTCCCCATCTTGCCAGCCAAGGCCATCACAAACAAGCCACCCACGCCAATACACCGGCTGATTGAAGAGCACAAGTGACACCAGCCCAGCTGGCCCAGACCAGAAGAACCACTAGCTGATCCAGTAACTCATGAATTAAATAAATAGTTATTGTTTGATGCCACTGAGCGCTGAGATGGTTTGCTATGCGGCAAAAGCTAACTGATACATTAGGAAAAGAACACTCCCGTGCTTTTACTCAAGTCTATTCTGCTTGAAGTCTCTCAGGAACAAAATGTACTTTGGAATACAATGTGATATGTGTGTTTTGCTATTTATGAGTAGTCATTCATCTGTGAAAGTCTGCAACATCTGTTTGGAGTTGAAAATGCTATCACACAAAGATCTTTTCAAGCATTTACATATACATCTAACCACACCATCAGCACCATTTCAACTAAGAAGGACAGCAGTCTATATACCAAACATATTATCATTTTCATATCCACCTATATAGCCTAAGAATGACAACTTGAGTCAGGGAATAAAGGATATAGTCTAAAAATAAGACACTGCTCATACACCACTGGGGATGTCATTTTGTAGAGCACTTCCTAGTATTTCTCATCAAAAAAATAGAACACTATCTTTTCTTCATCATTGTCCTTAAAGACTGTACAAAAAATCAAGATGTTGGAACGCATTTTTGTTTAAGGACCCATTTAAAACATCACATGCCATTTTGCACTTGATTCTGTGGGCATTTGAATCACAGAATTAGGTAGGGAACACTTAGACTTTCATAACAAATTTTGCTGAAGGTATATATTGAGTAGAACCTATGGATATATTTTCTCATCAGGAACTCTGCAACACTAATATTATTAATTCACTGAACACTACAGGAAAATGAATACTATTAGCATATATCATAATAAAAGTAGAATCCAGAAATATTCTTTAAGCTAATTCAACAAAATGTTCATTGACAATTACTGTCTTCGAATTTTGATAGCCGTTAATGATTCAAAATGAAAAACACTATCCTTGCCCTCAAAGAGCTCCCAGTCAAGCAGAAAAAGAAAATTATGTATCTGACGAACAATTAGAATTCAGAATTTCCATATCTTACTATAATTCTAATCTTATAATCAGCTAACCTAGCCACTGGTTATCTATAATAGAGTCAATTATGATAGGCATTATTATATTATTATAATATTATACCTTCATATCAGTGGTCTTTGACTCTAATAATAATTATATATTATTATATTACAATTATTGATAGAAATAAAAAAATACTAGGAATTAAGTTACATCAATAACTTGGAGCATTTTTTTTTCCTTCCCATTGTTAGGAATTGACTATGATGCTGTACTCCTTGTAATAGCTTTCCTAGCACTTGGGCATCAGAGCATTTGAAATGCCTTCTTAAATGTTGATCAGCAAGTGTCAGTTGGGTTCCATAGGAGTATTTCGCCAATCCTCCTCTTTTTGCTGAGGAAGATTGACCCTGAGCTAACATCTGTGCCCATCTTCCTCTATTTTATATGTGGGGTGCCTGCAACAGCATGGCTTGATGAGCAGTGCATAGGTCCATGCCCAAGATCTTAACTGGCAAACCCTGGGCCACAACAGCAGAGCATGTGAACTTAACAGCTAGGCCACTGGGTCGGCCTCCAATAGGAGTATTTTAAAAGTGGGGTTAACTTTAGGTATTTAGGTAAAATTGCTGAAATCTCTGCATAGAGCCTATTATGGTTAGAAGGATGCACCTTGAAATGAGACTGACTTGGGTTCACATTCTGATTTTGCCCAATAAGTTAGCTGTGTGATATTGAGTAAGTCATGTAACCTCCCTTTTCTTTGCCCTCTCATCTTAGTGCTCCCTTATTACATGTATGTCCAAGAGCAAAATGCACCATACCGCAAGCCAAAAAGTACCATTCTACCTTTCATCAAGTTTCTGATTTTCTTTTTAGAAAGTAAGGAGTTTACCGCTCCAAGGATTTCAAAATATCAAACCACTACAATCTGTTGCAGTTTAATGCAGTGCAGCATAACCTACTACATAGATCATAAGAAGAACGAGGACCAGTGTTCTGCTGAATGTTTACAAATTAATCAAAGTACCAAGTAGCCATGGAGCAGCTGGTTTCCAATTTCAAGAGCTTTCGAAATATGTCTGTATTTATTAAGCTTCACAACAGAAGGAGATTTCATATGAGTTTGTAATAGCAGTTCCTGGTTTACTGCAAACTTTTTAAAAAACAAAGCTCCCTATCAGTGGTCTTTGACTCTAAAAATAGCCTATCCTGCTCACTGCCTCCTCCTTTCCTTTATTTTTTTCCTCTACTTGCTCACCCCCTCCATGTTTTTCCCCCACCATGAAAAGCCTCGAGGACACACAAAAAATCCTTGGCTGATTAGAATAGATTCTGCCCAACTCAGAAGGTATTTGGAGTTTCTGCAAAAGACAGCACATTAACTGTACTTAGAAAGTTTCTCTGCGATCTCTCTGAACCAGCCAAAGCCTAGTCTGCTATTTCCTCCAGCCAGGATATAAATGTTTGCCACGTCTTGGCCATAGCCTGCTACCAAGTCACTTTCAAAGACTGGGTATTGCCCTGTAAGGCCAAGTGAAATAGAACCTTGAAGGAATTTTAATGAAGTCCTGTATGTTGAGGAGTCGAGCATGAAGACTCTGGTTGACTGTTTACCAAATGCCTGAGAGTAAGATTTGTATCAAGAACATCTTTTGAACACTACAGTGCCTTTTACAGACAATACAATAAAATACACAACACTGTAATGCACATAACTTAATTTTCATAATGATTCAGAAAGAATTATAGGGTCTTGTCAGGCCTCAAGTCACATTAATAGCAATAATTTTTATCATGTATGCCTGCAGATACCGAGACTAAAACTGCATTGCCCTGTGAGAAGTAATAACATTTTTATGTACTTTGATTTTTCTTAGTAGAAGCACAGTGAAAATAAATTATTTTGGGTTCTGGATAAACATATGCTTACGCTACTCTAAGAGTTTAAAGAGATGTTAAAACCAGTTTCTAGAGAAGTTGTGGAGGAACAAGTAAGGATGTCCAACTTATTCAAATTGACAGCCTATATAAATTGAATTTCCTGCATAAATGTTCATTCTTCACTTAAATGTAAAATAGAGTCTAAAGCTATGCTTACTCTCTGAAAGTATCTGTGTGGTGTGGGTCTGTTTTTCATTATGACATGCAACATGTTTTTAGAAACATCTGAACAGTGGGAATCAGTATGGTCTCTTGTTTTCAGCTTCCTTGAATCTCACGGGGCACCATCTGTCCAAAGACATTTAAGCCTTTCATCAGTGCTACGTAATATAATAAAATAGTGATGATTTACCTTCCTAGGCAAATCTGTCACCTAATTCTTCTAGGTAGAGTGTCAGGTCTTAAAATTAAAATGTTTATAGGAGGAACATAATGGGGAATAAATTTCCCTAAACTGTTTTGAAATTTACTCTCTCTTAAGAGCTTATTGGGGCTAAAAACAAGACTTTGCAAATGATTGTCTCTCTTATACAATAACTTAGAGAGGAGCAAAGGAAGCTTGAATAAAGCTATGGCAGGGGAGAGCTAGTGGTCCATATCCGGAGAGTCACATTCATGAGAGGTCAGCTCAGGAAGTCAACAAGCCAGGAAGCAGCAGGGAGAACACACATGAAGGAAGGCCAAGAATCCAGGGCTGAGTATATTTGGAACTAAATAGAAGTGCTTGGGCTAAAAAGGGGGAGGGTGTAGTTCCAGAAGTTAGGATCAAAGCAAAGGGCTTAGGAATAGACTTGAGGCACTAGAGTGGCCAGTGTCAGAAGCAGTTTTGGGGTAAGCTGATATCAGAAATAGAGGAGACCGAAGGAAAGGGGCAAACGAGAAATAGAAGCTCAGATTTCCTCTTCTGACTTCTAAATACTGTAAATTCCTCTCTCAGAATCATGAAAGGTTAGTTCAAAGCAGATGCTATAAAGCAACCTGTGTTAGCAAAGCTTTGACAATAAAGCTAAATGCCCTCCACTGCCCTGGTGTTCTAGAGAGAGTGTCCTATCCTTACTTTCCAAGCCTTTAAAATGTGTGGCATTTGAAGGAGGCTGTTGAACGAAATAGGAGTCCTTTGAAAAGATTCTTTCTCAAGTGCACCCTCATTTGTAAAGGTCCTTTTGTTTAGGAAGCACCTTTGTGCTCAGTTCTGGAAATGCATTAACTGAAGAGGTATTTTACTTTCCTACTTCCACTCAATTGCATTTTACCTTGACTGTCTTTATGGGAAAATGGTCCTTTTCATCATTCAGAAATTATTTTCTTTCAAAAAATCACACATTGTTTCTTATTGCTGAAGTATCTCGTTGTATATTCAATTATTAATGAAAAAAGTCATTCTCTTCAACTAAGCAGCTCTTTAAAGATGGGCTGGTAGTATTTTAAGAACAAAGTAATGTAAGCTTTCTTTACTCCTTTCACATACAAATAGATGGGCATAACATCACTCTCAAATTGATGAGGGCTTTGTAAAAAAAATGAATATCCATAAAATTTAATGCCTTAAAGACTAAAAAAGAAAACTGCATTTCAAGTAGAAACAAAGACCTCTTCTCAAAGACCTCTGTATATTAAACTTCATAACAGGCCAATGAAATAAAATTCCCATGCCATTTTGAGAAAATGAGTAGTAATGGAGCCTGGAGGACAAATGAATGGTGGGCTATGAAATTGGGGGCCTCTGCATAAATACAATGTTAAAGACACTCTTTCCATCCCCCCGCTACAATGTGAACTCCTTGAAGAGAGGCGCACCCTCATGGTGGTTGTTATGATACATACGCGAAACACGTATTCAATAAATATTAACTATAAAGTTCAATTCTCTATAATTACTTGCCTTCATCAAGATCAGATAGCATAGTTTGGTGGGTCCCAAACTTCCTATCACCTGTTACTTCTTTCTTCATTTTTTTCTCTATAGACCATATATTTGGAAAGATGTTGTCTAACAAACAATCTGAATTAATAATTTATTTTACAAGATGACCACGAATTTTATTAATTTTAAAGTCCGAAAGAATGTCAAGCTAAGTTATTAGAATGAAAAAGAATTGAGCTAGGTTCTTGGATTCTTTCTTTCTTTGTATCTATCTATTGAATCTGTAGAATCTGTTGAATCCTATGTAGAAAACAGATAAAAAATAATGAATTAACATTAAAAAAAAAAACGAATCTGAGCCTGAACTTGTATGACACATCTTAGCCCTTACCCTAGTCCCAGCCCTGTTGCTAGTTCAATAACTTTCCTTGGCTCCTTGGTTGCAACAAGTAACTTCCTAGGAAAGGTATGAGATATACAATTTCTGAGCCCTTAGGTACTCAAAAATGTATTTTATCCTTACACGTGATCAATAGTCTGGATGTTTAAAGAATTCTAGGTTGGAAAAAAAATTCTCAAAGAAATAAGAAACATTGCTTTATTGTCTTTTTGCATCCAGTTTGCTGAGGCATGTGGTGACCTGTTCGGGTTGTTTTGTGTATATGTGTGTGTCTTTCTCTCTGGAAACTGTTATTTATCCTTCACTTTCTTAAATCGTGACACAGATTCAGCGTAAGCCTTTTTCTTTCATCTAGCTCAGCACTTGACAGGCCTTTTCAATTAGAAGACATATCAGGGAAATAATTTTAGATATTTTTAAGTGTCGTCCCCCTCCATTTTATCTGTTCTCTCTTCTGGTATTCCTATTATCCAGTTACTAGCACTCTTGATCCGATCCTCTTATCATTTCTTCCTTTTTAGCTCTTTTTTAAACAGAACAAATCTTAGAGATTCCCTCTTTTCTATCTACTATTGATTTTTTAAAATTTCTATTAAACATTTTTAAAAATTTTAAGAGCTTTTTTTGTTTCGTTTTTGGAGTTACTGTTATTGGTTTATAAATACATTGTTCTCTCAAGTTTCTCTAAGAGTATTCTGATGGGGTTGAGGGCAGGCTGCTCCAAGATGTGCCACTGTGGTATGTGGACTATTTCGAGCTGAAGACAATAAAGACTCAGACTCCCCAAGAACATGCAACCTTTTCCCCCTAACTGCCTAAAAGACATTTAAAGTAAAGCCCTGTCCCCAAGACAGGCCATCACCACAGATAACTTTGGGTTCCAGTAGACTGGGAGGATCCTTGCTAAGCCCACTCTTATCAAAGTTCTATTTACCAAACATTTGCTTTTTCATTTCCATGTGGGTTGCCTTCCCCCACTTTGAAGACCCAAACCACTACCCCAAAAATCCTCCTTGTCTGTAGCTGAAGATACTTAAACAGGCAGCCTCGGCCATTTGGCTGAGTTGCTCAGTTTGCCTGAGCCTCTCCCATGTATACATGTTAGAAAGCTTTGTTTAATTTTCTCCTGTTATTCTGCCTCATGTGAATTTAATTCATTGTCCAGCCAGAAAAGCCCAGAGCGGGTAGAGGAAATGTCTTCCTCTCTTATGATTCCTTAATAGTTATTTAAAAATTCTCCTTGTTCACTTATATTATCTTGGAGTTATTTTATTCTTCTGATGTTTACCTTTGCCTTTCTTTGTCAAGTTGCAAGAATTTTTAAAATGCCAAGTGATCCTTTGTTGTAAATTTATATTGAAGTGTAAACCAATAGAAATATTTACCTGGGTCTCTCTGTAGGTGAGGGAGAGAGTCAGAGGCAAATTGCTTTAGTGTGAGTGAATGAGGAGCTCCCTATCGTGCTGGGAACCTCTCAATGCCAGAAAATGAATTCTTTGCTGATGTAGATCTCCCCAAAGAGTCCACTCAGGTTTTTAGAGAAGATCCTTCATTTTTGACTTAAGAAGTAGTGACTATTTGTTAGATATTCTGTATAAATGGATAGGGAAGAAAATAGCTATAGAGACAATCAGTTGGATGTTTCATTAATATCTCCCCCCACCCCTTTTTTTCCCCTCCCTCCTACCTGGGGTTTTCCTTGGTATTCAAGCATCTTCAAGATTCTGCAGGCAGATGAATACCATCCTCAGTTGGAATCCATCCAGGCATAGCTAGACCAGTGGGTTGACATTTCAGTGGACATCAGAATCATCTGGAGGGCTTGTTAAAACACAGCTCAATAGGCCTCACCCCCAGAGCCTCTGTCAGTAGGTCTGAGGTTGGATCCATAGCTTGTATTTCTAACGATTTCCCAGGTGATGTTTATGCAGCTGATCAAGGACCAAACTCTGAGAATCACTGCTCACAGCTCACCTAATGTGCCTGAGTACTACAAACATGTGAGGTTCTTATTCCAGAACAGTTTTCCAGATCCTACATCAATTTGATAATTACAAATCAGTACATTTAACCACTGAGATAATCATCAGAGAAATTCGGGTGCCTGCAGCCTCCTTAGTCTTGTTCCAGCTCTCTCCTCCTGCATCTGATTTCTGTTTTCTACAAATTGTTGCAACCTGTTGTCTACATAGACCCCCACCTTTTCTTCTTTATTAGTTTTGGGTTGTGCTTTGAACCAGTCTTGTAAACTTCCTATCAGTACCTGAAGAGTGGTGGGGATACAAATACGCATGTTTGGTATATAAATCATCTTGAAATGGAACTTGTGGTTGAAGGTATAAAATACAAGGATGACCCCCTTCCCTTTGGCTACCAACTTAACTGATGCTCAGATCACAAAATTGATGTAATATCTTCATCAGGTAAGGAGAAAACTCTTCAATATTAGAAGTTGAAAGGCCGGGATCCTAGTTTCAGATGTGTAACTAACTGAAAGCATAAACTTTAAAATAGAAGTTATAGTTTTCTGGGACCTAATGATCTTAAATCCAGGTTCTTCCACTGAAATTATAATTTCCTTTTGCACAGTTCTTCCCAGTTGCTATTATGCTTTCCAGAAGTCCCTGAAGGATGTGATGAGGATGCTATCCCCAGCAAAAGCATAAAAGACTTGAGATATCATAACATCATATCGATAGCCAGTCAATGCCCCTTCCAGTTATGTCCATAGCACTCTGAATATCAGGCAACTGACTGATTCGCAAAGTTCATTTTCTTGGCAATGAAAATATTTGCATACCCTTGGATGTGTTTTGAAGGAGGAAATCTCCAGGAGAATCAAGACAGAGATAGATGTGTACTGTATTACGATGACTTAGGCTTTAGAGGCAAGAAATTAGAGATAAGATGCTAAACCATTCCTTGGGGAGTTTCAGCTTCCATTGAGTCTTTGAGAAAAAACAAATACTCAAAAAGACAAAAAAACAAGAACACTGTGATGGATCATATGCTCTACTGGACTGAAACCCCCTTGAAGGATTTTATCTAATCTGGGCTGTTATCTCTTTAAAAAGAAAATACAGCCAGCTGTGGCATCGACCCTAGAGACATACTTGTACCCTTCACATTATACTATTCTTATTAGGACCTCTCATGGTAGTTTCTCTGATGAAGTACTTTAGACATTAACTATCAGCCAAAGGGAAGGAAGTGAAAGCAGAATAAATTTTCAACTCCAAACTTATTAAATCTCTAACACAAATCATCACATCATTTCTGCCATAAACTATGGCAGTCCACAGAGATGCATTTAATCAGGCTCTCTCAAAAATAAATTGCTGGTGCCCCACAATGCACACTTATAAACCTCTTGCTATTATTCACCTGATATTCATGGTTTACTGACTATTTTTAATCATGGTACAATGGAATATTCTTGAAAGAATAACTATTAACGTGAAGTTCCTAAAGCAAGAAATGTTCAGTGTGAATTGATAAAATTACCTTTTACCTAAGTGTCATTATAATTCTTTTAATAAAGAGGATCTGATAGATAATAGCTTCTAATAATCCAGAAGGATTCAACTATAGTAAGTAAAAGCAAGGTCTCACAGAGTCAGTAATTATATTATAAAATAAAAGGGGGGTATCATAGAGTAACAAAGCCTGATGCTATTTTGCATAAACTCGAAACCATATACATATTATACTTCAGTATATATCAGAATCATCCAGAGAGCTAATAAAGAAAACAGTCTCACTGAAGTAGGACAAGGTCTGGACTCGGTATTTTTACCAAGTCCTCCAGAAGATTCTAATTCACACCAAGTCTGAGAAACACTGCTCTTAGGAGCTAATTAAAATATGGGAGGGGTGAGAAGAGGTAGAAGGGGAGACAGAAGAGTTCAACATTATAGGAGGCTTTTGACATTGAAGAAATTCCCACCTCCCTCAAATAGGTAAAAGAGCACAGAGAATACTTCCTTAGGGACTTGTCTGCTGCAGCGTCTCTGTCTACATTCCCATATTAGTGAGAGTGTAATGCTCCAAAGTGTCTTTGGGTTCTGGACACTGACTCACTTGTGTTTCTATGTGGAGGAAGTTTCCAGCTTCTCTGTCCGCTCCCGGAGCATAGGGTAGAAAAATGAGACTACACGCAACATCTGAAAGGAGCCTTTGGCTATCTAAGGGAGAAATGGCTAGAGAAATCAGCAATGTCAGCTAACAAGGGGCTTGGTCATATTCCTATTTAATCTGAATAAATAATTAATTTTCTAAATTGAATAGCACTAAAAAATAATATCAATGTATTCATTTATTTTACATATTGAATTTGTTTTATGTGAAGGAGAATTTTTCTTTACTGCATTTTAAAAAACATATGGTCCCCACCTCATGCCTGCTTCACAGTTGGCATGCAAGATCCGAGCTCCTGCACCAGCTCTGACACTGGGCCACCCAAGGTCTCAGGTCTCCCCAGATGACACAATAAATCAGGCCCACTAAGGCTTGCAAGTAAACTGGGAAGCATGAGAAAACTGCTTTCTGAAAGGGAAAGCAGGTTATTCCTTAAAAATAGGAAAGATAGAAGCCACAGTTTTCCTCCATAGAAACCCGATGGGAGGAGAGGCTGAGAGCAGTGACTGTCCTATCCTCCTGGGCACGTCAGGTACTGTCTGCAGGAAACAAAATGTTCTCTGGACCTTGAAGGATGGGCCTCTGGGCCTTGAAGAATGTGGAAGGAAGGTGAACTTTGAATCCTTTAATGCTCTGGGTTTAAGATCATTATAAAAAGACTTGACTACTACAGGCAGACTTTTATCTTCTCCAAATGCAAGGTCCTGTGACTGTCCAAATCCCCTCTCTCTAGGTTGCTGCTGTACACTGGTAACTAAAGTTGTTTGACTCATGATTGGATTACTTGACTCTCAGGTAAACAGATAAGTCCAGGGCCCCAGCAATCAGGGGCTTGACCCCGAGCTCCCCTGCCCTGTAGTTCTATTCCCACTGCTTACTCGTGATTCCAGCTCAGCTACTGCCCTCAGCCCCGGTAGGACACTAGGACATACTAATACTGAGCCCACTGTGAATACATCAGGGAAGACCACAGACATGGTTCCCCCTGCACTCAAGAAGCTTCCCTTTTAGTGGCGGAGGGAAGTGCTAAAGAAATCATCATAAAATTATAATTGTTATGAAGGGCATTTAAGGCAGGGTGCTGTGATAGCAGCTACCACTGAGACTCCCCAACCCAAAGCTATCTCAGAAAAAGTGACATTTAAACAGAGCTCTGAAGAATCAACAGGAGTGAGCTTAACTGAGGGGAACTGGGATAAGGGTCTCGATGAGGTTACTCTATTTTCCAAGTCTTGATGTAGGAGGAGGCATGGCATGCTCAAGGAAGTGAAAAAGATTATTGTGGCCGGAGCATCATGAAGAAACTGATGAAGTGAAGCTGGCTATGCAGGAAGGAAAGGGAAAGGAGTAAAAGGGATGGAAGGAAGAAGCCAGTTTAGGCAGGGCTTTCGGGTGGTCAAAGAGTTTAGATTTGATCCTAAAAACAATGAGAAACCATTGAACATGTTCAAATATTTTTAAAAGACAACAATGGTCTCTGTGTGTGAATAGATTGCAAGATAATTAATAGATTTTGTGGTAAAAGCAGTCAAGAGATGATGGCAGCTTCTGTTTGCATGGTGCCAGTAGACCTGGAAAGAAATAAATGCAACAAGAAAAAAGAGTTGTAGATATAATCAACTGATCTTTGACAAAGGAGGAAAGGCAAAATTATGGAGAAAATACAGTCTTTTCAACAAATGGCGTTGGAACAGCTGGACATCTACATGAAAAAAAAAGTCTACACACACCTTACACCCTTCGAAAAATTAACTCAGAATAGGTCATAGACCTAAATGTCAAATACAAAATTATAAAACTCCTAGAAGGTAGCATAGGAAAGAATCTAAATGATCTTTGATGACTTTTTAGATACAATCCCAAAGGCATAATCCATGAAAGTAATAATTGATAAGTAGGACTACGTTAAAGTCAAAAATTTCTGCTCTGTGAAAGGCACTGTCAAGAGAATAAGATAGACCATGGACTGAGAGAAAACATTTGCAAAAGACATATCTGATAAAGGAATGTGATCCCAAATATACAAAGTACTCTTAGAATTCAACAATAAGAAAATGAACAATTCGATTGAAAAATAGGCAGAAGAATTGAACAGACACCTCACCAAAGAAGACATACAGATGGAAAATAAGCACATGAAAAGATGCTCCGCATCATATGTCATTAGGGATATGCAAATCAAAATGAGATATCACTACACTCCTATTAGAACAACCAAAATCCAGAACACTGATAACACCAAATGCTTGAGAGGATGTAAAGCAACAGAGACTCACATTCTTTACTGGTGGGAATGCATAATAGCACAATCACTTGGGAAGACAGTTTGGCAGTTTGTTACAAAACTAAACATCCCTTTACTCTACAGTCTAGCAATCACATTCTTTGGTATTTAGCCAAATGAACTGAAAACTTATGTTCACACAAAAACCTGCATGCGGATGTTTATAGCAGCTTCATTCATGATTGCCAAATTCTGGGGAGCAATCAAGATGCCCTTCAGTAGGTGAACGGATAAATGAACATTGGTACATCCAGACAATGGAATATCTTTCAGTGTTAACAAGAAATGAGCTATTAAGCCATGAAAAGACCTGAAGGAAGCTTAGACGCTTATTATTAAGTGAAAGAAGCCAATCTGAAAAGAATACATATTGTATGATTCCAACTATATAACATTCTGGAAAAAGCAAAACTAAGGAGACAATAAAATAGATTAGTGGTGGGGCCGGCCGGGTGGCACAGCAGTTAAGCTCGCACATTCCGCTTCAGTGGCCTGGGGTTCGCCAGATTCAGATCCTGGGTGCGGACGTGGCACCATTTGGCAAACCATGCCATGGCAGGCATCCTACATATAAAGCAGAGGAAGATGGGCACGGATGTTAGCTCAGGGCCAGTCTTCCTCAGCAAAAAGAGGATTGGCAGCAGATGTTAGCTCAGGGCTAACCTTCCTCAAAAAAAGAAAGAAAAAAAGATTAGTGGTTGCCAGGGGCTATACATTTCACTATGCATCCATCAAAACCCACAGAACATGCAACACCAAAAGTGAACTTTAAGGTAAACTATGGATTTTGGGTAATAATGATGTGTTAGTGTAGACTCATCAATTGCAACAAATGTACTGCTCTGATGTGAGATGTTAACAGTGGGGGAGGCTATGTGTGTGTGGGGAAAGGGGGTATACAGGAACTCTCTGTAGCTTCTGCTCAATTTTGCTGTAAACTTAAAAGTGCTCTTGAAAATAACTCTATTTAAGAGAAAACATGTTTCTTAGAGACTAGACATGGCTTGTTATTTGACTAGAATGTTGCGGGTGAGAGAGAGAAAGAAATAACATTGCTCAGATTCCCGTCTTGGATGACTCAATGGATACAGTTCTATTCACTGCAACTGGACTAATAGGAAGAGAGAAGACAGAGAGGATGATGAGGCAAGAGAGAAATGGAAAAGGAAATCAGATTCCTGGTTTAAACTTAAAATACTTCACGTTGTTTTGCCCTTTTTCTTTTCTTTTAAATTTGGAGGTCTAGCCTTCATATCCTAACATTTTTCATTGAAAAATGTAAGCCACTTATAGGGTGGCATAGCATGGTTCTGATAGAAAAGTGCAAACAGAAACAAATGTTTTTGTTCCCATAAAGAAAGGCCTGATGGCTTAGAGAAAAAAACATGGTGTCGGGGTCTGAAAGATTTGGGTTCTGAACCTGCCTTGGACATTCTTTGGCTGTAGAGCAAATTACCTAAACTGTTTGTCCCTCTGTCCCCTCATGAGGGACATTGCATGCAGGGTGGTTGTGAGGAATATAAATATTTTTAGGAAACTGGCTCAAAGTTGGTCCTCACACAATGGAAACAAGTGTTGGGATTATATACTGGGTGCCTCTCATATTTTAACATGAATTTGACAGCCGTATAAAATTATAATGCAATTAGGTGGGTGTGAAATAATGCTGAATACGTACCAGGAAGAGGTGATTTCCTAGAATTCCCCTGAAACAACCAAGAACTGAAACTTGGTACCACACCTTTAATTGAAGGCACCCCACTTTTTTGTGCGTGTTTGTGTGAGGAAGATTGGTCTTGAGCTAACGCCTGAGCCAATCTTCTTCTATTTTATGTGGGATGCCACCACAGCATGGCTTGACAAGCAGTGCTAGATCCGTGTTGGGGATCTGAACATGTGAATCCTTGGCCTCCGAAGCAGAGCATGAACTTAACCACTACACCACCAGGCTGGTCCCAAGGGCACTGCACTTTTTTCTAGATAGCCCACGTTTGTTCTTTTAGGGAAGCCATACTAAGTAGTCAGTCATCTAGGTATTTCAAAGCCTGATACCAAAGGATGACATGTATTTTCCTCTTCTGTTGCTTCCTTGTTCTTTCTTCCCTCACTCTTTTCTAATTGCTTTCCAGAAACTAATTCTTTAGAGGATTTATCTGCAGACATTCCAAAGTGTAAAAAGGGTGTCTGTATTATTAAAAGTTGACTGAAAACCTACTGAGTGCTAAATATAATAGAAAAGAAAAAAAAACACTCAACCACAAAGAAGACTTAACAGCAAAACAATAAGATTAGAATGAATGTGGTAAGGCTTTAGGAAAAGGTCTTACGCCATCCACGAAATAACACAAATGTTGAAATAAACAGACTGGGGATTAAGAATTCTCCAATCAATCAGAGTCTTCTCTGCAGAGATTTGCCGTAGTCTTCTCCTTGGGTAGCACACAGTTTAGTCTAAAATGTTGAGGGCAGTGTTGTAGAGCTCTTTCTGTTTTCTACATGATGGGCTGAATGATTAGTATGATCGTGGGTCTTCGTAATGAAAATCGGCAGCCCTGACCTGTGTTGAGCACATTTGTAGGTTTTTTTCCCCTTGGTGACCTACCACACGTAAGCCTTCTGCCTCCAATTTCTGAGGCACAGCAGCCAAGTGAAAAAGTCTGAAAAGGTTACTCATTATAAAGTGAGAAATGGATAAACTCATAATTTTTAAAGCATGTGAAACACATGTTCCCCAGGTAAGACCTTGCACTCCAAATGTCAGGCCAGAGTGAATTCTTAAAGCTCAGTTATAAAGCTCAGAAAATAGAGTTTATAATGAAAATGTTGACAGGCTCTTGGAGCCACCGCAGTATAGAAAATTTAATATGTCACCTTGTTTTACAAGATTTTACTGGCATAGAAGAAAATTAAAACATTTAACATCTTTCACTTCACTAAATTGCTTTCCTCCTCCAAAGTGTGGTGCCATTTGTAGTGCCATTTCATTTATAAACATCCTTTTTATTTTTACTGGGCTGAACACGCACATTCTCAGATTTGTACTCAACATTTCTTTTCCAAAGCACTGGAATGCTTACTGAGGTAGTATTATCTTGTAATCTGATTCACATTCTCTGAAGTCACGCTAAGTTGTAAGAGTCTGGTGGAGAAACGGGTGAAATTTATTTACATAGCTACACAGGCAACATAAATAATGCTGATTATTAAAATATTTTCTAAGAGCCTTTCAAAACGCCTTTTTCAAAGAGAAACTTTTCTGCTGTAGGTAATTATACAAATTCAGGGGGGAGAAAAGGCTTAGAAAAGATAGCTTAGAGTTGGAGAAGACAAACTTACACCCTCTGGTAAAACAGGATGACGGCACGCATTTCTTAACACAAGTAGACAACAAGCATAAAATGGGAAATAATTTTCTAAGTCAGTGATAAATAATCAAGATTTTTATGAAAACATAGCTATTAATCCAAGTCACATCATTAACATGAATCTCTTAAGCCCAGTAATATTTCTATATCTTTAATGACCATTTACTTTCATGATATGTTAAAGGCTAACTGGGGTAACTGGCCATTTGCAGTTCGCATGCCTTCCCAGAGGGAGAAGGAAGAGTTCCAGGGTTTGCTGGTCTGTTCTTCAAAGTCACGACAAACTTTGCTTCAGACTTTTGCTAAGTGAGAATTAAGAGATGTAGTGTTTCAATATCCTCAAAGAACAAAATCAAAATGCCGAATATTATCCAAGTACTTTCAGCACAGTCATTATTTTAGTACCCTGATTACTTCAGGAAGGGGTATTGATCCCACACTATTGATGCTAAGAGCACGTATAAACTCACATGTTTACACCGGCCATCTGAAAGGAGAAAGACAAGACTCTGGATGGAAAACAGGCCAAATAGTTATAAAGCATGCAGGACATGAAGACACGTTTCCACATAAGAAAAAGAGGGCTTCTTTTTTCTTTTTGCTGGTTAGCCCTGAGCTAACATCTGTGTCAATCCTCCTCTATCTTTTCGTATGTGCGACACCACCACAGCACTGCTGGTGAGTGGAGTAGGTCTGTACCCAGGATCTGAACCCACAAACTCTGGCTGGCGAAGCAGAGCACATGGAACTACAACCACTCAGCCATGGGGCTGGGTGCAAATTGGGCTTCTTCCTGGGGCTTTTCTCTTCCCATTTTCTTTAGAGTATTTAGGGAATCTTCAATAGTACCCCAATTCTCTGTTGTCCATAAAACCTCATTTACTGAGCCCTTTGTAAGTCCCAGGCCCTCTGCTAAGCATTACTTGATTATCTTCACAGTAACCATATAAAATAGGCTCATTTCAAAGATGGGAAAATAGGCCCAGAACATTTCCATACTTAGCCTGAGTTTACAGAACTAGTAAACGGCTGGAGATAGGATCCAAAGTCCTGTCTGTCTGGCTCTGAAGTCCATGGTCTTAACCACCATACTATGCCATACAACTAACCAGAGTTTGTCTGCCTATGGGAGCTAAGAAGATATAACATGATCTGTATCTTCATGAAGTTATTGACCAGAGGAGGAGTTGTGTTGTGTCTGTGTGTGTGTGTGTGATATAGTGTAGTATATTCCATGCTATAACAGGAGGAAGCACAGGTTACTGTGAGCACAAAGAGGATGGATGCTCTCCTAGCCTAAGGAGCCAGGTAAAGATTCTTAATGATTGGCTGCATGAACTGAGTCTTGTAAAAGAAGAAAAAATTCAAGAGATGGCATGAATGGATAAGAAAGTAAAATATACAGAATAAAGTATGCAAAGCCATGAGTACCAAAATATTCACATTTAGGACACTGCTATAAAAACTGAAGGGATACATGTGGATGGGGTTATATATGGGGCAAGAGGCGCAGGCAGGGACCAGACCCTAAAGGATCTTTAGGCCACCAGAAAGAGTTCCCATTCTTTTATAGTGTGCCAATATGAGCAAATGCCATTTTGACAGTACATATAGAGCCTGGGAAATTCTGGTTTGAACCTAAGGGTAACCTCAATCCCAAGTTATCCCATGAAGTGGTACCTACTAGAAGCCTCCTTTCAGGGAAAGCAGTAGAGACATATAGCAATACAGGAGGATCCTAGGACACAGATGAGATGTTTTCCTCTAGGTTGCTGTATATAAGAGTCTCTGTTCTTTTAAAGTGAGACAAACACCTGTGGCTGTTCGTTAACAGTGTCAAGTCATCATTAGTCTTATCGGACTAAGTAATAGACTTTAATGATGTTTACAAGTCAAGGAGAAGTCAGCTCTATTTGCTTGGCCAATGGCAGTAAAACAAATGCTGACCTCTGACGTTTAGGTCCAGGCTAACAAAATGTTCTTGATCTACAAATATCTATTAAAATGAGGATACCCTTTGACTCAGCAATTACGTTGCTAGCTATGTATTTTAGAGAAACTTGTCAAAGATGTGCCAAAAGAGTATCCACTAAATGCAAGAATATACATTAAGGTAATATGAACAAAAGTGAAACAATAGAAACAAACCAAGTATCTGTCAACATATGAATGATAACCCGTAAAATACTATGCAGGAATTAAAAATATGAGACTGATCTGCATGAACAGATATTTTAAAAAGTCCAAGCTATAGCATTAAGGGAAAAAAATAAGCCGTAGCATATTGACAGGGTAATCAGATAATCTAGTTTATGTTAAAAACAAACAATAAAGGCAGAAGGCAGGTTAGTTGTTGCCAGAACAGGAGGGGAGGGAGAATGGGAGTGACGAAATGTTCCAGAGTTAGAAAGTGGTGACGGTTGTACAACTTCATGAATATACTCATAATGAGTAAATTATATACTTTCAAAAGGTGAATTTTATGGTATGTGAACTATTTCTTAATAAAAAACAAACAAAAAAAATCCCAGATATATGCAAGGTGTATTTGTTTGGGGGTGGGGAGAGTTAAAAGTGACATTTATTTTATCTGCAACTACATCCTCCAAACCTAGGCCCCTCCTATGCTCTGAGACTTAATTGGAAACACCCTTAGAGAAATAGACAATGTTAGCTCAGGAAGTGTCCAGTGCCCTGTGGGAGCCAAAGGATGCCCCCGCAAGCAGTGCTTGTATGAAAGAAATACTAATTATTTTTTATGTCATGTTCCAGCCTTTGGAGATGAATTTTCCTTGCAAGAGGGGCCACAAAAATCCAATCCAATAAAATCAACCAGCACTGAAACTTAATGTTGAAATTATATAGGCTTTATTAATCTTTAACACGCTTTCTTAAATAGACTTCTAGTTGGTGACATGCTTCAGGTAAAACCTCAGCAAATGAGCAGCCCCTTTTAAGGGTAAGAAAGCTTCACGGTTACAATGAAACTGAATTTTTTTTTCTTTTGGTAAAATACAATTTTTAACAATATGCATAATAGAACAACAAAAGTAGAGGATTTATAAATCAAACAGTAGGTTTTATGACTATGCTGTTCATCAATAGATTTAAGACAGAGGCTTAGATAGGAAGAGTCATCTAAATGAGAAGAAATGTGAGCGTGTGTGTGTGTGTGCATGCTCTGTATTTCTGTCTAAATATTTCTGGGTGACCTAGGTTAGAATATAGATAGTGTAAATCCAATTGTTTAAATATTTAATGGGAAATATGCAGACAGTAGAATACAGATTCTCTTATACACACATCCCCTACCTGTACTGATACTTATCAAACTATTTACATACAATTACTCTAACCCAAGTTCATTAGATTCTGAATTAGGCATACTACCCCGGGGCTTCACCTCCCTCTGGAAATTAAATCTCTTATTTTGGGTACCTTGACCCAATTCCAGTGTGTGCATGAGGGGGCTTCCCATGCCACCAACAATTATCTGGACCCCAACTAGGTGTCCTTACAATTCAACTCAATTCTGACACCCTACCTGGAGATAGCATCAGATTCCACAGGTTAAGGGTTCAGTCCAACACGATTGCATCCCCATTCCCCACTTCAGACACCAGTTGCAAGCCCAGATTGTTATCCATGCTTCTGACCAACTGGCTACAGATTGGAGGTTCCATCAATCCTCACCTTGGACTTCAGACACCAATTGCAAGTCGAGGTTGTAACCTATACTTCTGACTGACTGAATATAAATCAGAGGCTCTCATGACCCCCTCCTCAGGTTCAATTATTTCACTAGAATGGCTCACAGAACTCAAAGAAACATTTTACTTACTAGATCACTAGTTTATTATAAAAGGATGTAACTCAGGAACAGCCAGATGGAAGAGATGCATAGGGCAAGATATGGGGAAAGGGCTCGGAGCTTCCATGCCCTCTCTGAGGGCACCACTCTCCCAGCAACTCCAGGTATTCACCAACCTGGAAGCTCTCAAAACTCTGTCCTTTTTGGATTTTTGTGCAGGCTTCATTGCATACATGTGATTGATGAAATCATTGACCATTGGCAATGGATTCAACCTCCAGCCCCTCTCCCATCCCCAGAAGTCAGAGAGTGGAAATGAAAGTTCTAAACCTCTATCACAGGGTTGCTTCTCCTAGCAACTGGGACCCCATCCTTAGGTGAGATCCAGATGTCACCTCATTAACATAACAAAAGACCCCCTTTTCTCTCTCAAGGCTTAGGAAATTCTATGGATTTTAGGAGCTCAGTGCCAGAAATGAGATGAAGACCAAATATATATTTCTTACTATAAATCACAATATCACAGCCCCATATCTCTATATGATCCAGTTGGAGCAGGTGCCTCTAAGGGTATTCAGTACTTTCACCTATATATACTAATCCTGACAGGAAAAGGTTTAGATGATTTAGGGACTATAGACACTGAGATTTTCCACGATTTCTTCTAACTAACTTAGTTTCTAGAACATCCCCTAAGTTTGAATGTTCCTTATTTTGTAGAAAAACTTTGTATCTAATATAAATAGTTTAATTCAGAGGTCTTTATATAATATTAAATTTAAATAATAAATCATACCGTGGACATAAAAAAATAATAGAAAAAATATCAGTACCAGCAATTGGTTCATAAAATATATCAAATATATTGTTAGTCATAATTTCATCAGAGATTTACAGTTATGCCACCTGATCTATCTACTTACTCTGATTTACGTCTTTGTTAGCCTGACATTTATTTAAAAAATCAAGCTTTTGTATTCCAAATGCATCTTCTAGAATTCAAGAGTTTTGGGTTACTATCACTGAGTTATTTTCATTTTTATTCCAGTACCAGCAAAAGTGACACTGTAGCTAGCTTAAGGGTTGAATAAAAGAACAGTCCTCTTAAGATACTGATTTTTAGAATGAATAATTAGCTACTTCCATTGTCACATGAATTAGAATTCATAACAAAGAAAAGGAAATGAAAGGTTGGAAAATTTTTTTAAAGTTATTTTGTTGATGTTTCTACTATAAAAAGCCCTGTCAAGTTCTCTTTTGTAATTTTCATAATGTAGAAGATGTCTTTCCACTCTGCATATTTTTCAGGAAGATATTCTATTTTAATTTTATTGCAGAGTTAATTGACTTAGGAAGGAGGCAACTAAAAATCTACTCTTTAAAATGCAATTATTTAAGTTGAGGGTGTGGGAGTGTGCGGGTAAGTAGGCATTGGGGCAATATTGGTGATTATCCCAGTTTTATTTGGCAATAAAATTATAAGATTAGCACACATATAACAATTACTTATAACACCACATATCTTCCCTATATTTTCTTTCTCTCTCATGTTTTAACCACAAAACAATGGGAACATTTAGCTAAATGGAGATAATTAAGACCATTAAAAATTATGGAGTTAGAAAAATTTACTTTCCCGCTTACCATTTGAAAATAAACAATATCCCCATTGGTTTAAAATGAAAGCTCTGCTCTGTAGCTGAACCTTCCCCAAATAGAATTTTGAAAGTATTCAAAGGCCCTGGGATACATTTTCCAAACTGCTTCACTGGATGAACTTGACCTTCTAGGCAAGATTCTTATATTTTGTTCCCGTAGAGAAAAGGAATACGAACATTTTTCTTGCTGTTTCCTTTATATAACATTTGAGAGACCTGAGGCAAAACAGTTTATTCTCCCTTCTCCTAAGACAAGCTCCTCTTTCTGTTTCCTTTTAAGTAAAAACATAAAGGTCAGGTTATCATTTCACAAAATGCTGCATTCTGCTGAGGCGATTCCAGCTTCTCTCACCATAATATGCTTTCGCTAATTATTTCATAACTCATTTAAATGGGAAGCATTCTGGAAGGGAATTCATTGAAACAACTCCTCAAGTAACTAATTATTTTTTTTAAACACAGGGGAATTTTAATTATAATGCCAGTGTTATTTAAAAGCAGAGTGCGACAATTTGCATCTTGAAACATCTATTGTAATAGGGAAGAAAAAAATATGCTCCTGAATGAAATAACAACTCAAGTAAATGCAATTTAGTTGCCCTTTTATTTTCTTGAGTTTCAAGAGACAGGACAAAACGATGGAAACTTGTAAAACCACTTACAAAGATTAAAAGACAACCAAAATCTTGCCCCTAGAAAGACTACTTGTAAGCTTATTTTTAGAATTATGTGTTCTCTGTATTTCAGGAGAGATTTATCATGTGTCATTATTTAATGTATAATAGCAAAATAATAGCTATGACAGCAAAATCTTCTCATCTTAGAAGAAACCATCCAAATCATAGTGTTTTTCCACAAGAAGTTGATACTTTCAAGGGATTAAATTGACAAATAAAATCAACTTTAATTATTATTATTATTATTTTCCACTAGTTTATATTTTGGAGAGTTTCATTAATTAAAAATAAATGACTGATTGGGTGGGAAACTATTCACAGTGTCCTTAAATCTAGTCCTTAGATGGAGAAGTGAATAAGTGTGCACCAAAGTCAGACAACCTGAGTTCCAGTCTCTGCCTGTTGAAAATCATTACCTTCTTTTAGCTTGTTCTCTGTCAATTTGGGTATCTATATCACAGAGCTTTTTTGAGCACTATGAGAAAAATGCATATCAATATAAACTGAGCAAAGAACAAAATGTTACAAAACCAAGTTGATGGTTTTAATATTCAAGATGTAAATGCTTAAAAAGTAACAAAAGAAGAATCTAGCTGCATACGAATGCACTATGATATACCCTGCAGTGTGTGCTACTTCACCTGAGCAGGGATGTGCTGATCCCACTCAGTCCCCAAGAGTGTGAATGCAAGGAGAGGTAGCACTCAGCTTCCAAACATGCTCCTCTGCAGGGAAAGTGGGTGGGCAAGTAGTGTGTGGTGGGTGGGTATGCTGGATAGTGAAGGTGTGGTGGTGGTGGTATAAGGGAAAATGAATAAGATGGTACTTCCACTATTATTCAGAGGAGTTCTGTAATGATCTGGATTTGTTACACATTGGCATTGATTTTTTTTTTTTCCTAAAGGAAAGAGTCTTATGTTAAACTCCCAGTCTAGACCAACTAATTCCTGTGAATCCAGCTTCCATGATCTTTTTCAGTTAAAAAGATGTGAAGGAGATTCGGTTGAGAAGAATGCCCAGCAGTTTTTTCCGAAATGATAGCAGCAGTTGCTTGATCTAGAACTCCTGTTCCGGACAGTACAAATCATATTGGCTCCATTGACATAATAGTAGATCAACTGGTGAAAAATGAGTCTTGTAATCAAATGGATTTTGGCACTATTTACCAACAAATTGCATAGATTCAACTTTTTAAAAATTCAATTCAGGCCTGCCAGTTTGTGTTACTAGATTGCAAAGGCACGTATCTGATCCAAGGTGACAATATTTATGGCTCAGGATTTGTTGCCTGTGTCACACCCACTCCCCCCTAAAAAATGCTTTGCACCATCACGAGAGAATATTGAAAGTTGTTATTTCTTAATAATAATTGTAATAACATGATAACCATTATTAGGTCTATTTATACTACTACTTCCATTGAATAAGAATCTACCCTGCACTAGGGCTTTACATTTTAAAAGTTACTTAAAAGCCACCACAGCCTTTGGAGGTAAGTTGTTATGATGTCAGTTTCAGAGAAAAGAATCCAGAGGCTCAGATAGCTGGCAACATCTGGAGTAGGGAAGATGTGCTTGGCCAGATGCAAGCTCATCTTGAAGTTATGAGTTATGGAGGAATGAGGAACTGACAGGTGCCTTTTTTTTATAGTAGCATATGGATATTCCAATTAGGTCCATCTTCTGATTCCAAAGTCCTCAATACTGTTATTAACTAATTTCTAGACTATTGAAATAGAAATCAAATTATGCTAACTCAGTCCATCAAGAGTATATTTATATAGGCACACATATAAGTAAGTTTAATATCATGAAGTCCAACAAAAAAGAAGAGAAGTGGAGGAAGAGGGAGAGGAGGAGGAAGCTGATGATATTGACTGAAAACTCTCCGCTTATGGCATAAAGCCCTACATCTTTGTCAGTAAAACCAACGTCTACTGAAAAACTACCCAACATGCCAGACGCTTTGCTAGGTACAGAGAGGGGAGGGTGATAGGAGAAACTTTATAGATAAAATCTTACTGTTTCTCTCTTCAAGCTGTTCTCAGTCTTGAGGGTTAAACAGAGGTATCCACAGCCGCGAAATACTGCACTGTTTTAGATTAGAGCTAATTGAATACAGAAGAAATTCTCAAGTTTCAGCCAGTACCGGCCAGATTGTTTTCAAATGAAAACTTCATAGCCCGGGTGCTCCTTATTGACAAACCTCACAATTACCAGAAATACCAAGAGTCGGTAGCTCGTTACATCCAGAGTTTTAACAAGATGTTCTACGGGATCATAGCCCTTTGTATATCTTTCCTATCCTCCCTCCCTCTTCAGCTAAGTGTGTACTCCGAGTTTAAAGAGCACTCGAAAAGTTCCTAGAAAATAGGATGAACAGCGCATAGCAAAATCATTGCATAAAATGTGCTGATTGATTAAAGGCGGGTTTCATTTGTCATATTTCTTTTTATCAAAAGACGCTTTGAGAAAGCCAAAATGGAAGAGGAGCATTATATTAAATGGGCTCTACATAGCACCTGAGGGTACAGAACAGATGTTTTTTTCACCCAAGCAAAGCTGACTGTTACCTTTTAGTAGTGACTGGTTTATTGACTGCTAATGCTTTAAAAATGGGATTAAATCAGGCCCATGGTCTTTATTACGAGGAAGATATATGCCCCTTGTGCATTCCGGCGGTTTGGCAATCGTAACCTCAGCAGATATAACATTGATGTATGCTGTGTTGCCAAACAGCAGGGTAAGTGTTTAAAATGCTGTGAACAGGCTTATTGCCTTGAAATGATACAATCTAATATTAGATTGTAACTCAGTGACTGAATCTGCCAGCCTGTCCTTATATAGAATACGAAAGTCGAAGCCACTTTATTTTAATATCTCACAGGGAAGGAATCGTTCTTCATTTTGCCATTGAAACAGAACATGTAAAAGTGAATCTGGTTTGCAGGAAACTGAAACCACAACATCAGGCCATTTTCATTAACAGCGTATGTGCATCTGCCTTTGGAACAGGGCATTGAAATGCCAGCATTCAATTCGGCAGAGCTACCTTAGTCTTGTGGGTGACTGATGGGTCGGATCTGAAAGTCTCAAAATTCTCAAAAGAGGGAAAATCAAATTGCACCCTTTCCACTTCATTTGGAGCATTCTGGGAAAGCAGCTTTTACCTTAATCCTCAGCACTTGTTCCACTTGTTCTTTTTAATCAATCATAATTAACATAGCCTCTCAGTCATCTCTACACTTTCTGCTCATCAATCAAATTTCAGACACCCATCACTCAAAGGTCCCAGGTGGTTGATAGCCTTGGTTTTCGTGTGGGATGCCATCTCACGTGTCTCCTGAGTAAAGGAGACTTTCTGCATCCAAGTTTCAGTCTGTCATTGCCAAAGCAGGTGGGGGTACCACTAAATAGATTGACCAACCATCCTAGTTTCACCTGGGACTGAGGAGTTCTCAGGACATGGTACTTTGAAGTGCTAAAACCAGGTCAGTCCAGGTTAAACCAGAGTGGTTGGCCACCGTGTCATTAAGTGATCCTGCCTGCCAGGATCCATTGCTCAGGACCAACCTGGTTTAACTGAATATGAAAGAGGGTTCTTGGCGGGGAAAAGAAGCCACAAAAGAGTGGCATGAAGCCGGATTTATGGGCTCATTGCATATCTGTGAAATCTAATTTTTTATATCATCACCTGAGAAAATCAGCTCTTTCAGATTTCAGCTTTGTTACACCTTCACTAGAAGAGTGTGTGGGGAGTGGTGGCCCTGCCTTATTGTCCTAGAATATGTCATTGCTGAAAATGAGTCCTCATTCTGATCAGTTTTTCAGGATATAATTTAAATGGGACCTGGGAAATAATGGTTCCATTTTTTTGCTGAGAATTAAACATGAAGTTTTAAAGCAGTCCTTCAAAACTGTTTATCCATTTAAAGGCCTACATTTATTTCAGATTGGATCCCTTTGCCTTGCTTTGTGTCTCACTTAAAAATTTAAAAAAAAAATCAACTTTTAGCCAAATCATTATAGAAATGAGTAAAAATTTTATTCTTTTCCCTACAGGTCTAATACTGTAGGGGTGAAAATAAATAATTACAAGCTGTCCTTTAACCAAAACAAGTGGGGCAGAAATATCAAAATCAATGGACAAAATCCATCTAGAAGATTCAATATTATTTTTTTTGGTCTGTACCAATTTAAAATATCCAATGAAAAGAAAAACTGTTCATCTTATTACTCAGTTATTGAGTCAAAATATTACTAAGCATTCAGATATTTGTAAGCACTAATAGAATTTTTAATTTCTTTTTTTGTGTGTGAGGAATATGGGCCCTGAGCTAACATCTGTGACAATCTTCCTCTATTTCATGTAAGGTGCTGCCACAGCACGGCCTGATAAGCGGCACTAGGTCCACGCCTGGGATCCAAACCTGAGAAACCTGGACCACTGAAGTAGAGTGCATGAACTTAACCACTATGCTACCAGCTGACCCCAGAATAGCAATTTTAATTTCTCATTTGGAGATGTATATGTTGCAGGTTAAGTCATTATAAGTAAAATAAAATTCATGGCTCTGAAGGTAAAAAAAAAAATTAACTCTTCAAAGTTTCAGCATTACTGATGCTATAAAATGAATGAATTAGAAAATTATTTTTATACTAGTGAAAAGTCCTCCCTTAGACATAAGCAGTGGATCAACTTAAGCCAGGCTTTATTTCAAAAACTCTCATAATGCTCTATTAATTGTTGAGATCCTTCTTGTGTGCCAAGCTAATTTTAGGATAAAAGTCAGTCAAGACCATAAAGGAATAAGCATATATCTTTTTTTACATTTTTCCTTTATCTTAAAAACGTACATTGTCTCTGCGAAGATTATTTTCTTATCTCAAAAAAGGAATAAGAAGAGATGGCGAAAGAGGAGGAAGCGAAGGAAGAATCTGCTTACCTGCTACTGCTACTCTTGCTGTCCGACTAATAATTGACCCAGAATCTCCTAAAGATGCCTCACATTGGTAAAGTCCCTCATCTGGTTTGTGGTGCCTGGAGTGAAGTATGTTTTGTATCGAGAGAGACCCATTTGGAAGTTGCTGCTTCCTTTCGTCCATTCCCAAGGCTAGGTGGATGCCATCTTTCTTCCACTTGATAACTGGGACGCCTCGGTCAGACTCTGCAGAGCAGTTCAGGAGGACATTTCCTCCCCGCATTGTGATGGCATCAGAAGGTTCAGATAGGAAGTGCAGTGATGTGAAAGCCTTAATCTGGAAACCTGGAACAAGACAGAACAGGGAAATAGGTTTGCTTATTCAAATAGATCTCTAGCTTAAATCCTCTGCTTTTTCTTTACAAAACTTTTTCAAAAAAGTTAGAGGCTTTGAGAAATGTCCAGGAAAAAATGAAACTTAAAATCAAGAATATTGAATTAAAGAAGTGAAAAAGTGATCAATAGAGGTAACCACAATTAATGAAACTGGCCCAAAAAGCATTAATATGAAAAATTAAGAATTCATACAATTCTAGGCATGGCCATCATCACATATCAGTCAGTACTTGAAACTTTAGACAGAAAAAATACTAATATTTTCCAAATAAAACTAGATTTTTTTTTTTTTTTTTTGAGGAAGATTAGCCCTGAGCTAACATCTGCCACCAATCCTCCTCTTTTTGCTGAGGAAGACTGGCCCTGAGCTAACATCCATGCCCATCTTCCTCTACTTTATATGTGGGATGCTTACCACAGCAGGACTTGCCAAGTGGTGCCATGTCCGCACCCAGGATCCGAACTGGTGAACCCCAGGCTGCCGAAAAGCAGAACATGCACACTTAACTGCTGTGCCACCAGGCTGGGCCCAACTAGATATCTTAAAGTAGCAGTGGTTATCAGTGGGGAAGCTAAGATTTAGGGGACTATTTCTATCTCTGCATTCTGATTATAGCATCCATTAAATTTTGAAAAGTCTGCTCAGATGTGGTGTTTCATTAACAAAAATAACCCAACTCTGAACAGAGCGGAAAAAATTATTTAAAACAAAGCTCAGGTGGTAAAATAGGTAAGAAATCCCACTTGCAGAAGCAAGTCAATAAACTACTACAGAAAATCACAAATCCCTGCTGGGTCTTAATTTCCATCCAAATGTTGCTCATGAGCCAGGAAATCTAAGTAAATATTATAGTTCGATTTTTTTTTTCCACATAAACAAACATGAGAAATCAACAGGAAGAAGAGAAAGTCACTTAAGAATCCTGAGGGGGTGGGACAAGTATAATGAGTTAAAGCATATTCTTTTCGGAGCTGGCAGAATAGCATTTGGAAGAACGCTTGGTTGTTGATTCAGACTTTGACAAGGTCTCAGGAGGTCATTGGGCTCACTCTTTGCTCAGACAGGTGTATACCTAAATCATTCAAGTTAAATTACTTTTAATTTCATTTTTAATGATCTCTGAGGCTAAAGATTCTACAATGTCCCTTGATATCTTGTTTTCAGTATTTAATCATTCTCAGAGTTTAACTGAATTTTCTTGCTTCCATTTAATCCCATTTTCTCCTGAATCGCCTTGTGTGAAAATGCAGAGGAGATGGATATTTCTTTGCAAGAGTCCTTTATTCCTTTGAAGCAGCATTTAACTTCTTTAAAAATGTGACCTAAATTATGTTTCATCCTTCATTTTTCTCAGGATAACAAACCCCAACTTCATTAGCTTCCTTAATTTTTCTAACGGGAACAATTTTTGCTATACTTTGCAAAAACTTTCCAGTTTTCTTTCATTTAAAAAGGAGGCATTTAAATTGTTTATAATCAAAACTCTCATAAAGGATGGACCCATACTAGCTCCAATGGATGGAATTATTCCTAGCTTCGTATGCTGCGCTGTCCAGTGAAGATAAAGCTGAATAGCTTCTCATTGTCTCTCCATGGTGTTATCTGCCACGCTCCCACACATACAATTTTTCCACACCTTCTACTTGAGGTCTGTTACTTTACCCTTTGTGTTCAACCTTGCCTGGTGAACTGCATCATTCACTGACATACACTCATTTCATCCGACTAGGCCATTCACCAAAAGAAAGCAGCTGGAACTTTGCTAAAATGAATATAAATTGTAAAATAACAGTGCCCATTTAAGTCTACCATAAATAATATTGGTCAAAATCTCAAAGGACACAGCCCGGCCCCCTCATTGTCTAATAAGCTACTCCTCCCCACAGATCCATAGTGTAGTCAATATAATTCCTGCCTGTTCAGCTAGCGGAAAGTATGTCAAATTGGGAGTCTGGATATTTAGCCCTTGGTCCTAGTTTTATTACCTAAAGATCTGTGACTCAAAAAGTCTTTTAAGTCCTCAGAACCTCGGTTCCTTCATCTGTAAAATGAGGTCATTGAAATAGGCAATCTCTAAACTCTACATCCAGTTTGGAAACTTTCAGAACTAAGATGGGTTGAAAACATCCATCAAACGAACCCTGTTCTAAGCTTACAGAGATGCAGACTATTTTACTTTAAATGCCTCCCCCATGTCCACAAGATATCCCCCTTTATAAGAAAAGCAATACAAGCTAGTGAACACCTAGCTTGAGACACACCAAGGAGGAGAAAGCAGAAAGAAGTTCTAATGTCCTTGAATGTCAAGATATTTCACTAGAGTAATACCTGCAATTTCCATAGCATTAATAAGGTAGAAATAAATTTAGAATTCAAGACCAGGCAACTATATTAAAAAGCACTTATTGCTTTTTTGTTCTTCCTGGGGCCTATATTTTAAACAACAACCTCATGTTGAACACCTTATTTATGTCACAGAACACATAATACATTGAACGCAGCTGTTTACGACAGCATGCTAATGAGCATATGTGCCCATTATCACAAATAAATAATCCACTTAATCTGAAACAAGGAGGTTATGACAGTTTTCAGTGCTGTGAGTACATGATTTAGGAAAGTTAAATAAAGATTAACTTTTCTTCAATACAATTACCCTTGCAGTTCACTGGCAATTTGAGCTTTTGTACTTCTTACAACAATTACATTTTGAATATATGGCTCTGGAATAAAGGTACCTCAGTACTTTAAGTAACTTGCATTGCTTACTTAGTTTTAATAATGGACCCAAGCAAGCAGAATGTATTGAAAAATAATAGATACGTCTCCCACGGTCTCCTTTTGAAAGCTTCAGCCCATGTTAGGCATCAGCTGCCTTCACTCCCTTAGGAAGGATTTCACACAGGCTTAGGAAAAGTCCCACTAATATATTACACTGACTTCGATTTGGGTTACCTTCCTCCCTCTTCTCGTACAATACTAGGGTTCCTTGGAGGGATTTTGCCTACCAGCATCTTTTCTTAAAATGAAATAATTTTATCAAATTGTTTCATCCAAGAATCAATCTGAAATCAACTACACTGATTTAATGTATGAGGAGAGGAAGATAGAGAGATGATGAAATTGAAGAAGACAAAGAAGTAGAAATAACTTTTGGAGCTTGCAGCTCAAAAAGTTGCGGCTGGAGTTTGGGCAGTCAGAGTTTGATGAGGCTATGGATCTCCCAAGAAATCATCAGAAAGGGATAGAAGAATGCTTCTGAAGAGTCAAAATAAAACTACCTACTTTACAATTTTACAGAGGATGGACAATTTTACTTTAGAATGACGATGGTGTGAATTTCACCTGGAAGGAAGCCAACTGGAGAAGTTTCTGATTTGTTTCGGTTTGGCTTCATTTTTAAGATGCTGGTGGTCATTCTGTTGAACACTCCAACAGTCACATTTCCAAGCCTTGCTTCATAAAAGAATCAATCCATTAGGCTTGATGTAAAATTATGTAAAGCAATTATATTTTGGAAAAATATACTTAAGACAACCCAAATCCCATCCGTGAAGAAACTTGTACAACTGAATCTGATACAAGAGTTGATGAGAATGAGTGGATCTCCAGTTCCCTCTCCCTTCAAATGCTGGCTTGGGAAGATTTCTAATCTTTGGCTAGGACTTAGGCATAGAGCCATATATGAATTTAACTAATTGTATATTTTCTTATCTGTGTCGTTCTGAGGAAAAGCAATACGTGTCATATCGTCATTCAACACCATTCCTTTTTTTCTTTTTCTTCTTCTGAAAGATGGTAGTTTATAAGCAGATACCAACATAGCCAAACCTTCAATGTTTCCTTAATGAAAATACAAATGAGGACCCACTCTTGAAGCCCTCAAAGTGACTCAAAAGAAGAATTGTTAACATCCATTTGCTTTAGTTTTATCAGACATAAATAAGCATTAGGGGTAATACTGCTAGAGATATTCTGTTTATATTAGTTGAATATTTAGAGATAGAAACAAACCTTAATGTATTTAGACTCTCACCAAAATGATCAAATAGGAAAAATGTTTCTGCAAGCTTAAGTCCCTTTGTGCTTGCTCGCCTTATCATATTCTTGTTAATTTAAAAGACCATTCAGACACAGAGGCAGACTAACTTGGAATGGGTTTTTTAAGGTATGACATCTTGTCTACAATATCAAACATTGTTAAGCGTGAAAAATAATTCCCCATGGAGTCAGAAATTCCTTTACAAGTCCAAAATGTGAATGCTTCTGGTTAAAGCAATACAAGCTAAAAATGAAATTTATGAAAAGTAGCATGGAAGTAAAAAGAAGCTCCTAAAAAGATTTTAAGATTAGAAAATGTCATACAAATCCCCATAGAACTTGCTGTGTATAATTTTATCTCTTGCAAATTACAAAATCTTTCACTTTGGTTTGCTCGGAGATTATGATGATACTTGAATTCTTGTAATCAACCCAGAAAACTCTGCTATCATTATCTTTTCTTAGAAATATAGTCTACTGCATCTGTTTTGCTTGTGTTATGATAAATAAAGACATCTTCATTGAAAGAAATTAAAATTATTCTATGGGTGATAGAATATTATCCATTTTCAATTCATCAAACATCAATTACATGTGCAATTCTAAGTCTGGCTTTCAGCCCTGGCAAGAACTTATAATATTTGTGAGGCTATGTGATGGAGTGGGGGATTTAAAAAGCAAAACTGAAAACCATGAATTAACAGAACCCCTAACTATATGTGAACTTTGCTGGGTTTAGGAGACCATGATATAAATTCTGAAACAGTGGCTCTCCAACTACAGTCCCCAGAGTAGCAGCAGCAACACCACATGGGAACTTGTTAGAAATGTACAATCTCAGGTCCCAACCCAGACCTACCCAAATGATAGCTCTGGAGGCAGAGGCCCACAATCTGTGCTTTAAGAAGCCTTCCATGGAATTCTGACATTCACTAAAGCTTGAGAATGCCTTCTCGAAAACATCTGGTGGGCCTGGACTACAGCATGGGGGTCCTTGAGTTCTTTGGACTGTCTTGCTATAATTGTCCATATTTGAGGAATTTGTGCTATTTGGGTCAATTATTCTTTGAAGTAGGGAGATGAAATTATGAGGATGATCCAGGAAGGCAAATACTCAAACACGTTTCAACACATATTTTATTAATACTTGTTGTACATTTCTCTTTGGAAGGCTGAAAAAATGTGAGAAAAGGACCAAGAAAGAGGGCTATTGTTGGTCATTCCTCATCTTTCCTCTCTTGTAACCAGGACTCTCTTTGGATCCCAAATGGCCACACTCCATTCAGCAAAATTAAAATTGCACAGTCGATTGGACATGTAGAATGCTCCTTGGAATACTCATGGTTCCTTATACAAGAGCTGCCAAAAGATTACTTTTGCTCAGCTACAATAGCTACAATCCTCTCACCAAAGAACTTTGGGTAAATACAGTATTCTTTATCAGATTGCATTTCTTTCATTATATTTTAGCTCCACGGTATAATTATAGCACTTTGAATATTGGAACTCTAGACACTTGCCTTGCTAAACTGCTGGTCAGTCAAGTTTAGCCTTTAGATGGGGGAATCCATAACAGCACTCACTCTGCTATAGCCAGGGGGTGTACTACATGTTCGTCATATTAACGAAGGAAATGAACTTCAGCCAGCCCAGAGTGAGAAAGTGCATTTCACCAAAACACCAGAACCAGTGATCACTGGGTTTCTGTTTAATATAATATCTGTGCTTTTTTCCTATTCTGATAAGAAACATAGTAAAAATAATTGTCAGAAGATGTGGCCAGATCTTAAAAAAGATTGTGTGCATCCCAGCTGTTGCTGGAGACTAGCGGATTTTGAAGCCATTCAACCCCAAGACAAGTTTTTATTACTACCAAATGGAAATCAGAGACGAATTAGGTTTTGTGGAATTTATCCCTGAATTTACATAATGCACAGGAAGACTTACTAGGAAGAAACACGGGTGCATTTTACTATGGGAATTTATTGTATTGTTAAAATATAAGGAAGCTATGGATGAAAATTTAAATGAAAAAATTCGAAGGACAGTTCAAGTTCCTCCCCTATGAGAGTTACCAGATTTAGCAAATAAAAATTAAAACATCAGTTATATTTGAATTTCAGATCAACGACAAATAAAGCTTTAGTATAAATATGTCCTAAATATTTATATTAAATAAATATTGCACAGAACCTACTTATACTAAAACGTTATTTGTTGTTCACCCAAAATTCAAATTTAACTAGGCATCCTGTATTTTATTTGGCACCTTATCTGCCATGAAATTACTTCCTTGAGACCATGGCAAAAGAAAGCCAATCGTACTTGAATTCATACTACTCCACTCAGTTTTCACATATCTATAGAGAAGAGTGAACTCTTGGAAAGCTACCATGATTGAATCAGGAAAAGCGATTTTGGTGTCGGGACATTTGCTGACCTAGTCCAACACCACCAAACAGCCACGGAGAAAGGTCGCTGAACCCGATTTGTTCTTGACACAGTGATTCTTCTTTTTCTCTCCCCTTTAAAAGACAGGGAGCGAAATTCCGAAATATAAATACAAGATGTGGAGTTCAAGAAGCAACTGCCCCAGCAGAAATCTCTTAGTGAGCCCACACTGAGGCTCCACATCAGACATTCTGAGCACGTGCCATCTTCCACAAAGCACAGGATGCTTTGCTGAGATCTGAGGTTTGTACAGGGCAAGAAGTGTGCGCCCCAGGCAACTGTGTGAGTGTCCTCTGGCTAAATCCAATGGTAAAGAAAAATGATAAGGGCTAAGGTAGAGTGGGGGAGTAGCTTCCTCATCGCTTTGCTGCTTCAAGAGCTAAATCTCTGAAACACAGCTTGATTTTGCTGTGTGATACTGAGCAAATTGTAATGGGATTTTTTTTCAGCTCAACAGGTAACACAGTCTGACATCTAGGTTATCATTCCCTGGGCCTCATGCAAAATTAACACTTAAAAGAGAAACTTTGATGTAAGGCTTAATCTGTCCTGGGTTTGAACATTTACCCTCCTCTCATTTTGGTAAAATGTAAGCTGGCTTTCTCCTCTCTTGTGTTTTTTATCAGTTTTTCTCAAAGGAGGGGGATGGATGGTTTTTATGAATTTACAACTGTCACCTGGAACACTGAGAAAAGTTATAAAAGTACCAGTTAATGAGTACCCAGTGCATAGGAATACCTCCATCTGGATGGCAGTGAAGAGCAGACAAGCACTGGAGATGCTGTTAATTGTGCAGGGACCAATCAACTTTTAGAACCTTATTACTAATCAAGTTACTTTTATTTATTGTTTGCAAATAAGAAAATATGGACATAAAACCAAATAGTATAATAATTTCCCATAATCCTGCTCAACTCGTGATAGCCACTGTTAAAGTTTGCATGCAGTTCCATGCAAGAAATTATTCACTCTGGTTTCACTTCCTCTTCATGTAAGGACTCTAATCCCATCACAGGGGCCCCACCCTCATGACCCCATCTGAACTCAATCACCTCTCAAAGGCTCCACCTCTAAATACACATCCAGGGTTAGGGTTTCAACGTATGAATTTTGAGTGGACTCAAACATTCAGCCCATAAGAGGCATAGAGCAGATATCTAGGGGAAGAACTCTTCAGGGAGAGCAAAAAGCAAGTGCTAAGGCCCTGAGGTAGGAGTGTGACTAGTCTTTCTCAGAAATAGCAGAGAGGCCCACGTGGCTGGGTCAGATTGAAGGAGAAGGAGAGTTCAAGGAGCAAAGATGGAGAGGTCACAGGGAGGTGTGCAGGACCTTGTAAGCAAGCAAAAGAACTTGGCTTTAACTCTGACAAGATGGAAACTTAGTGGAGTTTTGATCAGGAGAGTGAAAAGGTCCAATCTGTATTTAAAGCAGCAGTTCTTGACAGGAAAATATTTTGCTCCCCAGGAAATATTTGGCAATGTCTGGAGACATTTTTGGTTGTCACAACTGGGAAAGGTGCTACTGGCATTTAGTGGGAAGAAGCTAGAGATGCTGCTACACATAGGACAGCCCTTCACAAGAGAGAATTATCCAGTCCAAACCATCAGTGGTGCTGAGGCTGAGAAACTCTTTTTTAAAAGGATCATCCTGGTTGCTGTGTTGAGAATAGTAGTCATTGGAAGAAGCAGAGAAACCAGTTGGGAGGCGACTTCCATTGTCCAGGTGGGAAATGACGCAGCTTAGACTAAAGTGTAACAGCAGAAGTGGTGAGAAATGGTCAGATTTGGGATCCACTTTAAAGGTGGAGCCAATGGGGTTGTGAGGAATTAGATGTGGTTGTTCAAAAATGAAAAGAGTTCCAGAGGACTCCAATAGATCAATAGAGCAATTTATATAATTTATATGCAAAAAAGGCTTACTCCCTGCTGCAAAAGAAAGCTCTCAGCACAAGGAGTGAGGAGACCTGAGTTCTTTGTCTAATTCTGTCACTCACTAGCCCTCCGAGTTGGGCTACACCACTGGGAATCACTGTACTCATCAATAAAACAAGGAATTGGATTAGATAACTTCTAGCTGTCTTCAGCTCTTATATTATAAAAGTCTATGGGTTCACACCTATTAACTTTGCTACTTACAAAGAAATTAGCCTCAAATTTAGGAGTGAATTTGTTACATGAAGAGATTTGCTATAATCACCCTGCAATCAGTTTATCACAGACTTATACAAGACCGCAAAGAGATGCAGTTACTGAAGGTGCCGAGTGACCAAAAACACACCTCATTATCCATAAAATAGAGAGAGAGTCTAATATTTCCTCTTGAAGATGAAAGACTGCAGAGGTCACTCTGCCAACAAAGCACTGGCTGCTTTATTATGATTAATGAGAAATGAGGTGTTCATCTTGTGGAAACTGCTGTTACAAATATGAAGGATTAATTCCATAAAGCTCTGACAGGTCCAGGGAAAGCCTTAAAAATTCAGCAAACGTCATGGCTGACGTTATGGTATAAATTGTGATGTGGGGACCCATATTGATAAAACATTTGTGTTATAACGAGTCTAATTTTCTCAAAACAGAGGTCAAACAGTGGTTTTCATTAAAATGCTGTCATTCATTTTGTCATGATATTTACTGTATCTTGTCTCAGCAGAAAGGTGATATTTTCCTGTTTAGTCTATGAATGACATCAAAAAGGCAAATTCACAAGGATAGGAGAAGCATCAACTTGGATGTGAGAGCCAGTGAGCTTTAAGCCACTCAGAAGGGTAGCATGTATTAAAGGATCCTCTCAAACAACTGGTTTTATTAAATGGTGATTTAGCTTCAATGGGAGATGACTTGGAGAACAAGGGTGAAGTCCCTATAGAGGGTCAGAACCATAAAGGGACTCCTGAACATGAAACATGCAACATATGCATGATCTCTGTGAACTTTAAGGATGAAGGAACTATTTATGTGTCCCTCACCTAAAGGAAACTAAAAGATAAAGAAACACATAGGTGTTTCTCCCCTAAAAAGCACTTATTGCATGCATAAGTTACTTGTAATTCTCAGAAATATTCTAATTAGAGCCTTCCCTAGCATCCTCAGACCCACCATACTAGCAGTATGGAGCTGGTGTTGAAGGCACTCTTGCTTGCTTGGTAGTTCAGAGTTGAACGGGAGTGGGCCAAGGAATGACTGACCCCACTAGATCTATATTTTTAAAAATGCGTTATTCAAATGTATAAAATCAAGCTGATACCTCAGTGCCTAGAAAGCCACTATTGGATGGAATCTTGAATATTCTCTAGACTGAATCTTTCATAAATCCTTTGCTGGTCAAGTCCTGCTACAGACACCAAACAAAGCATAAGCACAGACTCCTCTAGGAGCTATATTCATTACATTCCAAGTGACAGTCGGTTCACTTGATTTCCAACATGGTGTGACTTCCAATAATATCTTAGAATTTGTTATAAATCTTAAGCCAATTAAATAATAAACATTAATTCTCATCAGGTTCTCATTTTACAAAATGGAAAAGATAGACACAGGCCTGTGCAGAGATAGAAAGTCTTACTGAGCAGCAGTGACAGCCTCAGCTCTTAGAAGTGATAGCTCTTTATTCTGCCTCTCTTGTGGCTCTATTCTTTCTCTCACATGTATTTATGAGAATTTCTTCCTTATTATATTGCAAACTCCAACAGAGCACAACTAAATCGTGTTTGTCTCGCTATCTTATGTAACCCTTATAGTCTTTGTCTATCACAGAAGTATTTAATACATATTTATTGAATAAATAAACTTACAAAGACAAAAAAGTGAAGAATTTAGGAAAATTAGCTAAATTGGTGAAAGAAAATCGTAACATGAGTGAAAAAGAAATTAGATTTAATTTTCCTAGCTTGGCTGTGAATGATGGAGATAAATCAATATTACTGTCATTAAAACCAAAAATTATCCATATCCATATTTATGACATATCCTGGCATACTCTGAGGAAAGCTGGCCATTTTTTCTGTTAAGAGCCAGAGAGTAAATATTTTTCAGATTTGTAGGCCAAGAGGCAACATTGAGGATATTGTATAGATACTTATATGATGATTTAAAAGGTAACCATTTAAATATGTATAAATCATTATTTAAAAAAAAGGCAAGGGGCCAAATCTGGCCCTCTCTCAGGGCTGTAGTCTTTGACTCCTGTTTTAAGAAGATGATACTGCTGATTCCCAGTGAGGGGGATTAAAGCTTGGAGCTGCCACCTTGGGCTAAACTCACTTCCCTTAATACTGCATACCTCTTGATAATGGATTTACCATTTACAAGAGCTTTACCAAGAATATTTGGTCTATAGGCTGGGCACATAGGGGAACTTTTTCAATATAGTTATTCATTCATTCATTCACAAGTATTATTAAACCTCTATTGAATGCTTATGTAGCTCCCCAGGTACCTTCTTCCTCCCAACAGTCCTCTAGTTCAGGGCCATAAACCATTTATTCCATCCTCTCCTTTCTTGTCCCTCTCCTTGCTGCCTCTGGACCCTCTTTGTCCTGTTTAAAGTCTCTGCTGTCTGCTGTACCTATTCCCGAGGTTTAGCAGGCAGAGCAGTCAGGGAATTCTGTGGAAAATGTATTCTTCTAATTGCTGACAATATATAAAACACAGGCTATTATCATATCATCATTTACTAAAAAGCCCCGGAGAAAGGGAAAACAGTCTTGTTAGCTTTTTTCATCTCACATGAATAAATATTCACAGTGAAGGGAAAAGCTGTTCCTTTTGTTTTCTTGGCGCGACTAAGCCAGCACAGTCTAGCCCACACCGCTGTAGCACCCGGTAGAGTTTTTCAGTGGCTTTAAAAAGGCTGCAAAATTTCATTTACACATGATGAGTAAATTCTAGAGATCTACTGTACAGTCTAATGCCAAAGGTTAATAATATTTAATATTAAATAATATTTAATATACATTGTATACTTAAAAGTTTGCTAAGAGGATAGATCTCATGTCAAGTGTTTTTGATGAAAACATTAAAAAATGTTAAAAATAGAGCGAGAGGAAACACTTGAAGGTGATGGACATGCTTATGGCCTTGATGGTGGCGATGGTTTCACAGGCGTATATTTATCTCAAAACTCATCAAGCTGTGTATGTCAAATACATACAGCTTTTTGTATATCAATCATACCTCAATAGAGGGGCTCAAAAATAAATAAATAAAAGACTTCTGGGTAACTCGCGGACCTGAAGGGCTCAGGAATTGTGAGTATCACTGTTGGTGACTTACGGATTCCTGAGATTGTTTAACTACTTTTCACCCTTCCTGTGTAAGCTTCTTTCCAGTGTTTTTCATGTATTTATCTTATTTGACCTTTAACAAGTTCTTTTCACACTGTCTCTAATTTAAAAAAAAAAATTGCTAAGAGTCAAAGCAAAGAAATGATCTTCTGTGCCATCATTTAGGAACAGTAAAAGCCAAAAATTTATCTAAATAATAAACAGCAGATTCCCTTGAATGATAGACACTGTAATTCCATTGAGAGGTCCAAGTGTTATCATAAAACATTTAGATTAAATTTATACACAATTCTCAGATGAAAAGCAAAACCAAGAGCAGAAAATGTCCTGAGTTCACCGAGTGGAGTACACAGGTCTCCATCTCAAAGCGGGGCTCCCCTACAATTTATCAAGTGGACACAGCTTTTCCCCCATAACCCATGATCCTTGGCAAATACATTTGCTTTCTTTCTAATTCTGCCCCACTTATGGGGTTCTCTCCTAATGGCTTTGGCTTTTTGAACTTTACATTACCTCAAGATCAGAAAATCCAGGGACTTAATAGATGTCACCAAAACATAAAAAGGGGATTACTTTTTGTTATAGAACATTTTGATTTGTAAGCTATGTACCAGGACTGTAATTTTACAAACCATCATTAGTATAAATTTTAAATCCTCTTAGCCAAACTTGCTTCTATCTTTTAACGTAATCAAATAAATGAAATCTTCTCTCTCCTTTCTAATTCTTTTTATCTCCAGTTAAAAAGCAGCATGAAAATATGCCTTTGTTATTGTATAGCCAGGGGAATGAATAATACAGACACAAAAATAACTGATAGGGATCAAAGTCACTTCCAGACAGTCAGAGCCATTCTTTCCCACATGGGCTGGTCCGTGGGTGGGGACATTATTCACCACCTTAAATCCTGGGTCAGAATTACATTAAGATTCCATTGTAGCTTACAAACATTGTGTTATCTCTTTCTCTATTTATTTTTTCTTATATTTCTGTAACTTAATTAGAGTTTACATGGTAGCCTCATTTGATCCTGTTTGTCAAGAAGAGATTGTTAACTTTCTTTTGCAGATAGGGAAAAAGGCTTAGAGAATTTACTGTCTTGACCAAGGTCACATAGTTCAGTAGAGGATCTAGCAAGAAAATCAAGATTGATCTTAATTCTAGTCTAGGTCTCATTCTATATCACCTTTCTGCTTCTTAGATATGCCCTTTGTTTTTCTCACACTATATAAAAAGTAGCATACATAGCCAAGTGGGACTAAACCAGCTCAGAGGTGGAATAGACAAAAATATACAATAAAAATTGAAATGTTTAATACAGATTCCCCCTTAGTTACTGTGGTTCCAGAAAATCCATCAAGCAGGGTTCGGGCACTGAAACCTCTTGGTCATGTAAATATGTAATCTAGGAAGAGGGACAAAGTCAATGATTCTATGATATTCAAAATAACTTGGTATAAAATGGCTTATCAGACTACAGATTTTGTCGCCAGTCAGCCCGTGGAAAGATGAGCCCAGGGTTAACAGAGTGAGCACTGGCAAGAGAGGGTCTGGGATTGCCTAGGAAGGGCCCACATGAATGCAGTTACTCTGTACTTCCAGCAAGATACAGAGCACCAGCTTGCCTGCCTACAGACCATGGATGGGGGATGTGGAAAAGGAGGTCCCCAGATGCCGGAAGAGCAAGACAAACCAAAAGAACTTTGTCCACTTTACTTCCTCCTTGGGGCTGTCCCTGAATCACAAAAAAAAAAGAAGTCTGGATTCATCCTACATAACCGAATCTATGATGAACCAAGGCATTTAATCATAAGAATTTATAAGTATCAAACCTCCCATATTTTGGGTTAGCCTAGATAATTTGTATTGGTCTACCACATATATTAGCACCTGATGTACTACTTTTAAAAGTCAAGAATTTTGTCTAAAATTTTGTTTAAATCGCTTTCCCTGTTTGCGTTTACCAGTGATGAACATATAATAGACGATAAAAGTGTTGAGTGGTGTTAGTCTCAGGGAAAGAGACTATCTTGCTGTCTTTAACCAGCTCAACGCACTGAAGTGGGATAAAGGAAAGAGAGTGAACATTTGGAGCTTCCTTAGTAATTAGTTTACACTAGGTCCAAACTTTGGTTCACTAGCTGCGGGCCTCAACTGTAGTCTCTCATTTATGAGCAAGCAGGACCCTAAGACGCTCATAACCAGACTCTGCAGATTAAAGGCATTCATAGATGCTTACCTGGGTGTCTCTAAGATATAAGGTCAGTGACACAGTTGGGAAAGGTTTTAAAAGTAGCTTTTAGATGAAATTGCTGTTGAACATCAGGACGCCAATCATTTCTACCATTAATGTAAAATAAAGTAAAATTTAACAAAAATTGTATATAATACAAGGACAAACTAATTATGACACTGTACATTTTGCTCATAGCTAATTTCAAGCTAAATCCCTAGAGTGATTGCTAGGATAATCACATAACTTTTTATACAAATCAGCTATTTTTGAGACTAAAAGGAGACTCAATTTATAATTATGCCAGGACAACATGTATAAACCAGAATTGTTTTAGGCAACCTGGGATGTGTGGCCTCCGACCTATCACTGTTGTAAAGATGATACAGATGTTCATACTTGCACTCTTTTTTGAAACTAGTTTATTTTTATCTAATAGTGAGAAATCTTGTCAGGCACTAGAAGCATTCAGAATTAATTACATTGAAATGTTTCTATTTCTGACCTATAATATACTGTCATGCTTCTGGATTTTTAGTTAAATTTGTATTTAAAGAGAATTATTACCTCATTCTCACCTAAATATTGGTTACTCATTAATGGAAACCTTTTTTGGGTGTGGATAAATGGCTAATATTTATTCGAATACTTCCTGGTAGTAACCAGAAATGGATGGCTGCAGGCTCATTATACTGGCATGTAGCTGTAAATAAATTGAAACCAAGTGTTTAAAGAATGTGATGTGTCTGAGTGAAGGGGACTGTGAACCAAAAAGTATTATACCTCCTGTCAGTCTGCAAAGTGACTGTGAAAAATGACACATGAATCATGGTAGAAAGGACTGCAGCCACTTAGACACTATTAACTCCACTGGCTTTTACCATGAAGAATAATGGCAGAATGAGGCATGGGAATCGGGATCACAGGGGAAAACCCTGCTTCCTCATATTCAATGACTCACAACTCCATGCCCTTTTGCTTACTAGTGGTGGGTTCAACGCTTTGACACAGATAAATACATTCAGAAAAGCTTTCCAGTCAATGCTGATAAAAGCAACTAACAGTTTAGCATGGCCATAGCTAAAAGCAGGGGAAATTTACAGAAGATTGACTTGGTACTTTTGGTTGCATTAATTCATATATGACACTTTTCTAAAATTTACGTGGTATTAATGAATATTCAATTGACCACACCAGGACAGTGTACAAATAACTGCTAGATAATATAAACACTAATCATATTTTTGAAACTTTTCATTTTTAGGAGGGAAGAACAAGGGGACCAATACTTAAACATGATTTAATTTTCAACTACCTGATGAAATTATTATGATCTTGATTTTAGGGAGAAAAGTGAGACCGAAGTCTGTTTATGTTTTGCCCAGTGGATGAGCTTGAATTTGAAGTATCTTTGACTCCAAACTCCATTTCTGACTGTCAGATTTATTTCTCTATCTCAGGAGTCTGCAATTATTTTTCTGTAAAGGGCCTGATAGTAAATATTTTTGGCTTCGTGGAGCAACTACTCAACACTCTACCACTGTAGCAGGAAAGTAGCCATAAACAACATGAAAAGAAATGGATGTGGCCACAGATTCCCACCTGGCCCCCTACTCCAAAGTAACCATCGGAAATGAAAGCAAAACTAAACAAAATTATGTCACACACTAATAGTTGAGAATATCTTATAATGATGCCCCTGTAATACTTCCAATAAATAAATCCTGGATAGGAAAGAATTGTGTATATTTTGGCAGTCTTTAATCTTCTCTTTCATAGTCCTGCCCGACTCACCACCCACTGGGCATCCAGTGCTTTCCTACTTGCATTAGAGTTCTCTTCTCGAAATACCAGCCAGCTTTCCCTCCCTGGCTGATCTGTATTACATTCTAAACCCTTTTTTCTTAGGCTGCCCACTTTTAAAATCTATTCATCACCTGGTGGAGGGGAAGATTCAATAACTTACACCCATTAAGGTATGATTCGCTAAAACAACTTAGTATATCACAGAACACAAATATAATGATATACTAGTAAATAATCAAAATTATCGCTGTGAAGATCAGGAAGAAACTTGCAATAATAAGCAACTCATTGTGATAGATCTGTGGATGCTTGGTTTAAGGGTAAAATTCCCTTCTTCCTACACATCAAATAATGTCATGAAGTCAACCATTGATTGCATATAAAGATCACTATATTGCCTTCATGTTTCAGTACGGTTCTAATGTACTCTGTATATGTATAAATACTTGTGTATGTAAAGAGGAAATAATCTGTGGCTTCTTCATCCTAAACTCTTTTATTATAGAGGGACACTGCTGAAATAAGCATGGACAAGTCTTCTGGCGTATGACTGAATATCCTTTTTGTAATTGTTAACTGTATACCACCTCTGAAAGACACAGACATGCAACAGCTCTTTCTTTTTGTGCATTTTTTTCTTTCATTTTGAAGCCTGCTCCCTTCAGAGGCCAGATAGCAATGCGATAAATTAATTTGTACTTTGGAGTGAACTCTTTAATCCTTTTTGTTCTCTCACCTCCCAATCAAACACACACTCTCACATTTGCATGTATTTACATAATGAAACATTAATTGCACAGTGTCTAGGATAGGACAAGCAAATGCTCCAATCAATCACAATAACTTGCATCAGGAAGGTGAAAAACGCTGCCCAGCCTTATCAGGACCACATAATAGACACAAACACAGGCTTGGTGCCTGTTGTGGGTGTGATTTATAACCAACATCTGAAAACAAAAAGCAGAAAATTACAAGGAGACTAATCAATAACAATTATCTTAATGATAGATGGACAAATTTTATTCTTTTGTTGGGTAGTAGTGCCAGTCTCGTGGTTTGTTTGCAACAGGGGATAAAGATTAAGCAGACTGCTCTAAAAAGCTAATGAGGTCTGAAAATGCCTAATTCCTGAGATGTGAAGAGTGGTGGCATTATCTGATTTGCCTCAAAAAACTGTGAGAGTTCATCTGAACAAGAGAAAGTGACTCCCAAATCCTCCCAAACAGCCGTCTCTTAACCCTTCTAGCTTTCACTTGGTCTTTCTGGACTCTACCCACATATGTGTGTTCATCTGCTTAAGAAGGTCCAAATTCCACAAGTGTAGCTGGCAGGGCCATACTGCGTGCCTATAGCCAGCATCAGCTCTGATTGATTGCTGCTGAGCTGTGTCACTTGTTAATTATGTAAAAATTGATATACAAGTGTACTGCGTTTGGAACCCAGTACTTACAAAAATCTCCAATAGTTCACATACTTCTCAAGAGTTTTTTGCAAATATCAATCATAGTGCCATGTACGTATTTGGGTCCATAGCAGCCCAGTTTTTGTTGGATTTCTTCTTGGAGCTATGGTAGATTGATGAGTAAAAAGGAAAAGAGAAGAACAAAGGATGCTGTGGCATTCCTCAAAGGGCATGCCTCTGGAGCATGATTTCTCATCATTGGCACCATTGACATTTGGGGCTGGAGAACTGGACAATTGTTTGTTGTCGGGCTGCCCTGGGCATTGAGGAAGTTTAGCAGCATCCCTGGTCTCTACTCACTAGATGCCAGTATTCTTTTCCTTCCCCTGCCAGTTATGACAATCAAAAATGTCTTCAGGCATTACCAATGCCCCCCAGTGGGGAGGGGCAAAGTCATCTCCAGCTGAGAACCACTGCCCTATACCCTTCTGTATAAGAATCATGTGTAATGTTCATAAAAAAAAAAAAAAAGTTCATTAAAGCAAACTGCCAAAGATTACTTGGTCTCGCAAAAGTTTTGTTAAGTATTCTTTGAAATAAGTGGATTCCACTCAGCCTTTAAGTCAATCCTTCAAGGCGTTTATAAAACATTGAAAGCCAAGAAACTTAAATTCTCTTCCTGATGTTCCCATCCTGCCTGCGTGGCCTTGGGCAATTAATCCTCTTCTTTCCTCTATATATCACTTGCCTCCTCTGAAAAGTGAAGAGCTTGGACAAAATGATTTCCTGGTCCCTGCCAGGTCTAACATTCTGTGGCTCTACTATTAGGAAAAGTGATTCCATGGATTAGCTTTTTAACCAGGAATGTCCACATGCTTCCCAAAGATCCCATCCAGTGTGGGTCACCGTTCTTCATTCAATCCTTCCCTCTCTGAGAGTAGTAAATATTTCTTACTGACTTTAGCATAGTCCAAAATTTTGACCATACAAGGAAAAATTTCGTATGTTAAAATCTGAATATGTAACTCAGGAAAGGTGGGGGCAGTTCCTCTTTCTGTGTGTTCAAAGAGACAGAAATAGCAAGGCAGTGATAATTAGTTAGGGCTTCCTTAAAGACTTCGGCATGATCACAAAGTGAGCAAATAAATAAAAACAACAAAACAGTCCTAAATCAAGTCCTATAAATCAATTGCCTGTTTGGCTAAAGCTTTCTTTTTCCCATTATAATAGTTTTATTCAAAATAGAAACTATACTTAGGTTAAAAAAAAACTAAATAAATGCAATTGTTGAAAATCCAATTTTCCTGAATTTGACCCTATGGGTAGTGAGGTCTCAGAAGCACATGCTTTCTGATTTGTGGTTCTCAGAGCCCATTAATATTTGTAATCACATCTCCAAATACACACTATTTACATAGATCCCTGGAGGTTCTAGAGACCAATCTGCCCTTTTGACAGCTGTCGAATCCTTGTTTGCATGAAAGACGCAACAAGTCAATGAAATCATCCTTCAGGACTCTCAGCCCTGTCAGCTATTGGCTATTGAGACTCATCCATCCGTAGGTCCTCATTTGGGCCCTCTCATAACTGATACGTTAGCTTGCACATTCATGCAATTGCTCATGTGAGTACAAACGAAATGACATGACAGAAACACAGCGTTATAATTCTCTATATCCAGAGACTCGGATGACCTGCCTGCCAATATACCACAGTGTGCTCCCATTCACCATGCATTTATCTCAACAAAATGTTGACGAAATCATCTTTCATATAGAGTGCTCTTGTCTCTTTTCATTGCCTCTCAACAGTCTAGAAGATGCGTTAAAATACAATGATCCTTATATTTTCTTGTATAACAATCTTGGGAAAAGGAAGGCAAACTATCTTGTCCTAAGAAGTGGAGCACATAAGCAGTAACACTATACAGAGAAATCTTTAATCGACACAATGGTGAAATATCTTCCAAGTGTCACTGAACTTTAGTAGCCTCTGGTAATTAAAGAACTTCATTTCTAAGGCCACAAGTACCAAATAATTTATATCAGCAACAACTGCTGAATGTTTTTTCAGTAGCTTATGGTCTCTTCATAATAGTTCTCTATTTTATTGATTAAGAAAGACAAAGAAAGAGGCAGGGCACATGGTCATAATTACACAAGAAAGGCCTTTACAAATCCCAGGAACCATGTCCTCATCAATACAAAAGCCTTATTGGTTGAGGGCTACACACCAACTCTCTAACCATGAAACCCCTCTAGTTTGAGCCAAGTACTGCCTAGGAATTGGAAAAAAATGTTTACCATTAGGTGAATAAATTGCATCACTCTAATGAAATGAGAGAGTTGGGAAAATCAACAGCTAATTCATTGCAAATGCAAAACCACTCTTTCTCACTAAAATGAAAGCCACAGTAAAACTGATGGGCCGTGGGTTATGAATACATTGTTATGGGTTTTCAAAACCCAAAGATATTTTAAAAACCATAATCCAAACATAACCAAGCCATAAAGCATTCAATAAGAAATGTGTACATTTCAGCCCTGCCATTCCAACCAGCACCACCAGCAAAATTCCCCTTTCACGCTCTCCTGACCAGCTGTATTTGGTTACACTTCATGAAAAGTCACAGCTTCCAGATCCCATTTTCTTTCAATTCGATGGATTTGGCAATTTCAACATAAAGAAATTAAAATTTAAAAATAAATAAATAAAAGTATCTGCGGGTCATAAAATTGCAAGCTCAGCTGTTTTAATGTTTAAAATAAATGTTTAATGTCCAACAGCCGGATTAGGTGATATTACGAATGTGGATCATTTTCTTCTCTGAGATGAACAAAGCAAATAGGAGGAGGAAAAGCAATCAAAGTTACAGGATCCTGAAACTCTGTTATTCATTACACTGTCAGCCTCACGTCAGAACTGGTTGTCACGTTGCTAAGTCTTATCCCAATCATTTATTAGCCCAGAGCAGTTTCAGACAAATAAGAGATGTTCCTGTTGACCATATTAAAAAATATTGGTCAGCCACAGTTATTTTCAGAAAAATAGCACTATTTTGACGATCCACTGACAGTAAAACTCTGGGAGATATTACTTGTACACAGGTAGGGAAAACAAATTTTTAATTCCCATCGCTAATCATCATGGATTTCCATTTCTTACAATTTTCTCTTGATGGTGAAATCTATTATTGCTAGATAACATCATATCTAAGAGTGACTTCTATCAAAATAGATGAATATGTTTTTCATCTTGAGTGGGAGATAATTCCTACTTATTAGACTCTTAGGAAATAACCAGGGATTTCCTCAGCAAGAGAAACTTCAAGTGTGGGGTGTTTCCGACAGCTGGCAGTTTTCCTTTCATAATTATGGTTAATAATAGTAATAACATAAATAGCAGCTTCTATTGTTGAGTTTTTAATCTGCTACTCTATGTTAAATATCTATTATACATTATTTAAAATATTCCTCACATTTGATCTATAGTTTAGCTGCTACCATTATCTCTATTTTATAGAGGAGTAAACTGTGGTTCAGAGAAGCCACATAACTTGGCTTTTGCCATCCAGCCAGTAAGTGACAGAGGCAGCACTTGAACTTGAGTCTTCCTGACTCTGGCGACTGTGCTTTTGATAAAAAGATTACATTTAGAGTTGGGAGATCTGAGTTCCAGTGCAAAAAATTAAAATATAATATAAAATTTAAAAAATTGTTTATGCTTTAAAATACTTCCAAAATAACTAGAAAAAGAGGAGAGATTTACACAAATAATGCTGAAGAATCCAGTGTACTGGGAGACCAGGCAAGTGAGGCACATGGGAGATGAGATATGAAAGAAATGACGTAGATGGATTAGCAGAGAAGATGTGAGATGATGCTACAAATAGAGAAATCAACTAAAATGAAGGTACTGTGAAAGAGAGAGATGGGATTCAATAGAAAATTGATCATACTATGCAAGAATCACTAGACATCAGGAGAAGGAAAATTGCTGGATTACAGAGACAAAGTACTGGCTAGTGGTTATGATCACAGACTCTAGAGGCAAGCATTTAGGTTTAAACCCAGTCTCTGCCACTTACCAGCTGTGTGACCCTAGCAAGTTACTTATCCTCTCTTTTCTCTTCTGTAAAGCAAGAATAAATGTTAGGGGCCAGCCCTGTGGCCGAGCAGTCCACACACACTGCTTAGGTGGCCTGGGTTCATGGGTTCTGATCCTGGGCATGGACCTACTGCACTCATCAGCCACACTGTGGAGGCACCTCACATACAAAACAGAGGAAGACTGGCAAAGATGTTAGCTCAGGACTAATTTTCCTCAAGCAAAGACAGAGAAAGACTGGCAATGGATGCTAGCCCAGGGACAATCTTCTTTACCAAAAGAAAAAAAAAAAAGAATAAGTGTTGCTACCGATCTGCTAGAGCTGTTGGGAACTTTTTTAATAAAGCGTTTAACATATTGCACTGTCTCTAGTAAGTGTTCAATAGTTGATCATTTATCATGATCAACATGGGTCAAAATTTGATGACTCACTCTCAGTGTGACCTTGAGCAAGTTACTTTATTTCTCTGCCATTCCATTTACTTATCTTTGAAATGGGAATAATATTAGAAACTCACCTGTTCCGCCTGATTAAATGAGATAACGCATGTCAAAAGATTTCAGAAAGGATAAAAGTGTTACTACAAGAGCGTATAGAAGTGGGGTGGTACATGAAGACCTTCTAGTGCTTGACTCAACTGTGTACATTTGAGCCAAACAACAGTGAACCATGTGTGGACTTATCTCTACTGAGGAAAGGAAGGATTAAAGCTGAGAAACTGGTATGCATTTCATTTCCAATTTACATATCCTATCTCTGTTGCCTTACCCAGTCTCTTGTGTCTGTCTCTGTAATATATATCAAATATGCCACCTTAGTCAAAACTATCCACTTCATTTAACACGTAAGTCCTTACTCCTAGAGAGATAAAACCATCCTCCCCCATTTTGAGATAATGGAAAAAATATACATATATTAGTCTCTGCCCCTGGTTCCTGGTGCAGAGCTCCTACAACCCTTGTAATTTTTTAAGTGATAAGAATGCTAGGAGCATCTTTTGTTCTTGTATTTGGTCTTTGATCCTGTTCCCTGGTTCCTGACACAGGGCTCCTAAAATGCTTGCAATTTCCTGGGTGGTAGTACTATCTTTTGTTCTAATGAGATGACTCTTAGTGGGGTCCTGGACTGGGGCTTGTCACCAGAAAGACCAAGTCATGATTAGAAGCTAGGAATTTTCAGCCCCATCCCTCATTCTCCAGAGAGGGGAGAGAGGTTGGAAATGGAGTTAATGCTTGATCATGTCTGCTTCCAAAAATTGAGCAGAGACTTCAAGAGGCAGTGCCACGCACAGTGGCAAGTGAGGTGTGCATCACCTAGGCTCTCAGCTTTGCTCAGACCCTGGCAGAGGCTGCCTTTCTGAGCCCTCCTTGGTCAGGAACCTTGACTCTGAGCCTAGCGTTTATTTCCTCCTGCAAAAGGTGCCTCAGCCTCAGAAGAAGTGTGGCTGCTGATTGGCAGGTATTTCTTGATTAATCAGTCACAGGCTACACACGGCGCTGCTGTTGATGTGGCCTGGTCGGCAGATGCCTACAGGGAATCCTTTGAAAGAGATTGGGAAGGACCCCTGGAAATCAAAATCCTTCTTTTAGTTTGCACTTGGCTATTCCTTTCTTTGGGGACAAAGCCTTTCATGTGACCATCAAAATGAGGTTTCAACTGCAAACATTTCTGGAAGGGGGAACAGCTTTATTTAGGTTTTCACTCAGGTTCCTTCCTGAAATCAGTCTTCCATAGCAGATAAGACTGAAGGAAGGTTGAGACTCCCACCCAAGGAGGGAAACTTTGTAGAAAGGTCAAGATGGAAGTGGGGGTGCTCACTGTGCCGGTGTACCGATTCTGATTCTGCATGCAGGAGGTGTTTGAGTGGCATCAAAAAGACAAGGTAGGCTTCACTTCAAGAAGACTTTGGGCTACTGTGGAAAAAGGGAGACAATGTTTAACAACTAGACAAATGATTGTTAAAGGATAGGGGTAAACAGGACGTACTGATCATGTCATTCTCTTGGCAAGTCTTGGGGAGATTTCTGGATCAATTTAAGTTCCAATTTCAAGGTGAGGAGAGCAGCAGAGTTTTGGGCTACCATAGAAAACTTAGGCAGTTTGTGAAGTAAGAAAAAAAAAAATGAAGTGTGGGTGAACTAAACCTGGCCAGCGAGATCAGATTAAAAACAGGGTATGACAGGAAAACCTACAAAAAAACAAGATAACAGGGTCAGTTAAAGAGAAAATGAAGTTGCTATTGGGTGGAGAAAGTAATGGGTAGTCACTGGAGATCTGAAATACTCAGAATTGTCCCTCTCTGCCTCTTCCCAGCTCACCCAGCCATGGGTTTGAAGATTTTCAGCTCGTAGAATCAAGCCTGCCTGGTACAGAGACAATGGTGACCAGGCAGGTTAAACGGCTCTGACTCACAATCTGGTGGGTCTGGAATTAGCCACGTTGCCATAAATCAACAAATAAAGGTTCATGTGGGTGAGGCTTAGGACCATTCATGCCCTCACTTCTAGGATTTGTCTCATTGGCATGATTCAGGCTCCTAGTATTGCTTTCTTGATTTATGCTAAAATTCCTTACTCTGGCACATAAAGCCCTTCCTTAACATTAGCTTACTTGGCTGGGCCCCTAAAATCCAAACAAGGCCTTACGAGCATGGCTCCCCAGTCAGACAGACCACTCCAAGCCATGAGGCCTTGTCTGACTTCAAATATGCCAGCTGTAAGGACCTTCCATGGCCAAGACTTACCCTCCAGAACTCCAACAGAGTGTTGTAAGTACGGTCTTCATCTCCCTTTGGGGATGGTAATTTGGTCTGAAGGACTGCTAAAGTCATGCCTGCCCCTTTCTAAGCTTTCTTCCTTTACATCCCAGGCTATTGTTGAGGTTCTACAATGCCTCAGTGTTCACCTACTCTCTGACCTACAATACTCATCCCGCTCATGGTAACAACAGACAGATTTTGTGCTACTCACAATGGCACAATCATTGGTAGATCTTCTGAATTGTATTTGTGTTGAAATCTGTGTCTCATTCATCATGGCTGCATCTTGGATTTTTTAAATTATTTATTGACAATAGAAAGATTTCATTTGAATTTAAAAATATAGTCTAGAAATTAGAGCAAAGAGACAAAAATGTAAAATGCGATAGGGAAACAAAATTAGGGGATCAGTTTCAAAACTCCAATCTCTGAATAAAAGGAGTCCTGGAAACAGTTTACAGAGATAATAGAAGAGAAGACGTTATCAATGGAATAATTCAAGAAAATCTCCCAGAATTGAAGGGCACACAAATCTTGATTAAATAGACCCACATCCACTCCATGACAAATATTCATAGCAAGGAATATCATGAGAGTTCAAATCACTTCAGACAAAGAGAACGTCCTATAATTTTACAAAAAGATAGAGAGATAAAGAGAGAGAGAGAACCTAATAGGATCAGGTATCGGAATGCATGAGATTTTTCAAAATCAATCCTGGAAATTAAAAGACAATAGAGCTATACCCTCAAATTCTGTAAGAAAATATTTCCTTAATAGGAATTCTATAACCAACCAAACTACTATTGTGCACTGCATAACAACATTGTTTTTTTTTTTTTTAAGATTTTATTTTTTTCCTTTTTCTCCCCAAAGCCCCCCGGTACATAGTTGTATATTCTTCGTTGTGGGTCCTTCTAGTTGTGGCATGTGGGACGCTGCCTCAGCGTGGTTTGATGAACAGTGCCATGTCCACGCCCAGGATTTGAACCAATGAAACACTGGGCCGCCTGCAGCGGAGCACGCGAACTTAACCACTTGGCCATGGGGCCAGCCCCTGCATAACAACATTTTGATCAATGATGGACCACATATACAATGGTGATCTCATAAGATTAGTACCATATAGCCTAGGTGTGCAGTAGGCTATCCCATCCAGGTTTGTGTAAGTATTATAAAGGAGGAAGAAATTTTCCTTCCAGGTTCTTCTGGCTGGTCTAAGAATTAAATTGACATGAGACAGATTAACAGGAGAAAAACAAACAGAAGTTTAATAACATGTATACATGAGAGAAACCGAAGAATACTGAATAACTCACCACAATGGCCTAAGCCCACACCTTAAATAGCATCTTCCACTGAAGATAAAAGGAGCTGTTAGAGGTGGGGAGAGTCAGGGACTTCAAAAGGAAGGAAAAGAATTCACAGGTAGGTGAAAAGGAGCAAACATTTGGAAAACAACTGTTTGTTTAGTCACACAGAAACAGAAGAACACACAGAGAAGCCCAACAAACAGGCTTTTCTAGGCTCCTCCCTGTTACCTTTTCATGTTCATAGCATTACCTAGTTCATGTTATGCTAAGGTGATAGCTGGCTTCTTGAGACAGGTTTTTTTATCTGAATTCTTTTAAGAAGTTAAGGGGGAGGTAATAAGAAAATCTTTCTGAATTTTTAATTTTTAAAAAATAATTAGCCAAAAATAACCCTTACACTAAAAGGACACATTTTGGGGTGGTAAATTTTGTTCCCCTTCAGTACACTCTATGATGTTCACATAATGATGAAATCACCTGATGACACAATTCTCAGAATGTGTCCCCATTGTTAAGCAATGCATGATTGTACTAATAAAGTAAGAGGGTAGAATAAAAACATTTTCTGACATGCTAAGTTTCTATTCTATCCACCCCATCCCCATGAATCCTTTCTTAGGAAGCTACTGGAAGATAGAATCCACCAAAAGGCAGAGAATAAAGAAGACATGAGCGTCTGGAAATTGGTGCTGCAATTCAGAGGGGAAGAGGAGGGAATTCTCAGAACAGTGGTGAAAAGGGCCCTGCGTCACAGCAATGCTCATTGTGTAGCAGTCAACCATTTCTGATTGCAGCAGGTCAAGAGTCGCTGAGTGAGACTGCCTCAGGAAGAAGCTGTTGGCAGATACGTCTGAACAACTGGGAGGAGATTTAGGCTTGTAATGAAGAGAGAAATACATAAAACTAAGAAAAGGAAACAAAACTATACAAAAGACAATTATTAATTCAGTGGGGGGATTGTACTGGAAAGCAAAAGTAACCGTAGTATACTTTGATTCAATATTGTAAACACTGAATATTGATCCCAATAAAATTAAGATATAACTTTCTTGGGAGCCTGAGGATGAGGACAGGGCACATACATGGTAGAGGTGAATGGATAAAGAGGTATGAAAGAAAGTCAACTCTACTTCTCACAGTAAGAAATCAGTAGGAAATGCTTAAAATGGGAACGTCAAAAAGGATCAACATAAGCATGTTATTTAGAGATATGGAAAATTCTGTAAGAATCAGCCAGAGGCATTCCATGTGGTTACTTCAGGGAAGAGGGAGAGCTGAGGTTGGGTGGCAAGGAAATGATGTTTTTATAACAAGCCTTGCAGAACTCTAGAGCTCTTTAAGTCAGGTACATGCACAACTTTGCTAACAATGAACGCAAAATGTACTTTGCCTAATTCTAAAAAGTGATTTGAAGTAATTCCATGGCTAGGAGACCAACATACAAGTGAAGAAGAATCAGAAGTTAAAAGGTGTGAATGAGGAGGATCATTGTGACTTTAATAATGGTGATATTTTTTCTTAGCCAAGTTGTCCTCACCTTGCCTTAGGACAATGGTCAGTTGTCTATTCCCAAATAGCCTAGCTTTTCTCTCTCTAGGTAGGTAAGACATCATCTGAGAGTTAAAAGTTGGCTTCACACAACTGGAACTTGTCTTCATAAACTCAGGGCCAACCTGATAAAGTCAAATCCGACCTGATCTTTTATACTTGGAGCAAACAGAACTGTAACCCCCTACTGTCCTGTTAAGTGCAAAGTTTGCTCATAATAACAGTATGTTTAGAATTTTGTGAGCTTGATGGGAAAACAGAAGGAGCAGCCCAACATTAAATTATTCACTTGAACGACTCTCCAAATTGAAATCACAAAGATTGCAAGTACAGAGTTGTAACTACACAGGAATCCATTTGAAATAATTTCAGATTCGAACATTGCCATACGGTCCTGTTGATTTCGATGGAGGCAGCCTACTCGTGTGGATAATACTATGCAGATGGGGCAGTGGTGCTGGGGCCTTCTGCCAAGGCCATCTCTGCCCGAGCCCACCTCTGGTGCCCAGATTCTTTTCACATAATCTGTAAGGATTATATGTCTTTTTGTGGGGGCTGGAGGAGCTCAGGCTGGAATGAAATATGTGTACATAACGTTAGTTATCCTTCAGATGAGAGGACTTCTGCTGTGAGGACCATGTGGTTCCTCTATAAGGTGGTTGTCTGCCAGGAAAATGAACTCATCTGCTCTAGTCAGATGCTAGCCTTCTCCCAGCCAGTTACACAGGGAGCAGCAAGAAGTTGCGTGTTAGAGAATCCTGTGGGAAAGACCCATGCATGTTTAGTAACCTAAATAGAGTTGTACCTACATGATTTCTAATAAAAAGTTAAATGGTCATATGAATTTCATGGTTAGGAGACATCTTTCCTTACCTCTCATCTCATCTTAATCTTATCTTCTTTTCACCTGAAATCCAGGCCCTCCACAGATGGAAAACAAAGGTTGTTGGCAAAGGCTACCTCAATTGAGATTTAAGAGGAGTGTGCCACAAGCTTTCTGGTATGTAGCACTAAAGTTGTCACAGGGCATGGCCATCTGCATAAATCAAATTCTGGACCTATCTCCCAAACTGGAAGATAATTTCAAGAATTTAGTGGCAAATGAGCAGAAATGTGTGGTAAAAATCCCCTTTGTTAATTTTAGGTAAGATCCACTCAAAAATTATTTTCATTTCCTCTTTATTAAAGGTTAATTCTGTATGGATGATGGAGATGGACAAATCTCTAAGAGTCAAGCTTGTGTTTCAGCCTGGGAAGTAATCCACTAGGATTCCTCCTGATCACCTGTGGCAGTAGGAATGTATGTGGAATGTCTCCTGGATAACAAGGTCTCTGATCTCACCTTATTGTGTTCAGCCTGCAGTGTTGCTTTTCTGTCCTTATTTCTTCTCCACACATCAACGAGTGAGATCAACTTAACGTGAAATTCAGAGCTTGCCATTCCTCTGCTTAAACCTTTTTGGGGAGTCCTGTTGCAGGGACCCCTAACTCCTGAATGTGAACCACCATTCATGCATGATTGGGTGTCTGGCACCCTGCACTTCAACCTATGCTTTGATCGTCATGTCACAGCCACAGTGGCCTCCTTTCTGCCCTTTGAACTCACTACTCTATTTACCTGAAATGATCTTCCCAAATTTGCACCCGGCTATTTCCTACTTATCTTTTAGTTTCAGTTTAAATATCATTTCCTCTGAAAAAACTTTCCTGACAGACCCATCAAAGGAAAGGCCAGACCTCCCCTCAACATGATTCTCTCTCACGGTATGGTCGATTGTTTCCTCAACAATTTGCAGTACTAGATTTTTGTATTTTGTAGGTTAATATTGATCTCCCCCACTGGACCATAAATGCCACGAGGATTCTTCTGTTTCTTCACATTCACCATTCAACACTCAGTGCCTGGTAGAGTGCCTGCTACCTCTCAGGGGCTCAATAACAATTTGCTGCACAAATGGATGAGTGTATAATCTTCCTCTCTGAGCCCCTACACTTCTTGAGAACTGTCACAAAACTTCGTTCTCTTAACCACTGACTTTGCATCTATTGCAGGCCCTAGCTGTTTCTTAAGGTTGATTGTTTCTTTTCCCTTTACAGGTGTCTGTAGTGGGTTGAATAGTGTCCTCACCAAAATGTATACCCTCTTGGAACCTCAGACTGTGACCTTATTTGGAAATGAGTTCTTTGCGATTGTAATTAAGGATCTCAAGGTGAAATCATCGTGGGTGTCAGTTGGGCCCTAAATCCAATGACTGGTGTCCTTATGAAAAGAAGAGAGGACACGGAGAGACACAGATATATGAGGAAGAAGGCCATGCGAAGATGAAGGTAGAGATTGGAGCAATGCAGCTATAAGCCAAGGAATGCGAAGGATTGCCAGGAGCCGCTGGCAGCAGGAAGAGGCAAGGATGATTCTCCTCTATAGGTTTCAGAGGGACAGTGGGCCTGGTGACATGTTGACTTTGGACTTCTGGCCTCTACAAGTGTGAAAGAAGAAATCTATGCTGTTTTAAGCCACCCGATTTGTGGTAATTTGTTACGGCAGCATTAGAAAACTACACCAGTGTTCTAAGAGCAATGGTATTATTCTGTAACCTCTGTGACTTCCTTTCACAAAACTACTGAACAAGAAGCTAACACAGAGATAAGGATGCATATTTAGTAAGTCCCTTTAAGAACTCATTTACAAACGCATAGAGGAATGATAGAAGTAGAATCTTGGAATTAAAAGGATCATCATAGGTTATTTTTTTCAACCTCCCCACAATACAGGCACTCTGCAGATCATTCCTTCCAGATGGTTCCCTGGCCACTGCTCGATAACAGGAAACTCACTATCCCACAACATTACACAGAGGCAGAACTTTTAGGAGAAACAATATATGTGCCATGTAACCCACAGCTGCCCGTTAGACTAACACTGGGTTGATTGCTGCAGCTGCAAGGCACCTTTATAGCTTCAAAGAAGTAAACCAGCTTCAGAGAGTAGCAGCATTGTGGTTTAAATGCTGACAAAATCTTGCCCTGTCTTCCTTAAACCTAATTCAATTTTTGCAAGAAAGAAATAATAGAAATATTATTCCGTGACATAATTTTATTCAATTATCTCTGCCCAGATCCCTGGGGCAACCAAAGAATAGAGTTAATTTTCATACTTGTGACCAACACCCCAGTCAAATTAAATCAAATCAACTAAGACTTATGGAGCATTTTTCTTTTCATAAATGTTTTATTGAAGCAATACACAGATCTAGAAAAGGACACCAGTCCTAGCATACAGCTCAATGAATCCTCACAAAGTGAGCCACCTGTGTACCCTGCACTCAGATGAGAATCAGAAACTTACCAGCATCCCCGAGCTCCCCTCCTGCATCCTTCCAGTTACTGGTACTCCAACAGCAGCCGCTCTCGCGACTTGTAACTCATTAGATTAAGTCGTGCTGCTGATTTTGTTTTCTATTTTTTATGGTTTTGTGGTAAAATAAACATAAACACTACCATTTTAACCATTTTTAAGAATGCAATTCAATGGCCTTAAAAGTTCTGCCTGTTTTTGAATTTGATATAAATGGAGTCATACAGAATGTACTTTCGCGTATGGCTTATTCCATTTAGCACCCATTTAAATCAAGTCATGTTTCTGAAAAGACAGTAAATAAGTGTCTTTTTAGGTATTTTATCCATTGAAGAACAGCACCAGTGAAACTCTAAAATAGGCAGTTTTATGGGTTAAAGGCCCCTGGAGACATGTAGTATGTTGGTGCCCATTACACACAAATGTAGTTTTGAGTCTCTCAGATTACTTCCCTGGGGACCACCTGCTCTCTGTGGGCGAAGTTTCACTGCTTTGTGGTTTCTGAGCATTCGAATGTTAGGATCTGTGGCCACCATGAGAAGCATCATGGCTGGTCGCTGGGCTGGAGGTTGTAGAAGCCCAAAAGTAGATGGACCTTTCCTTTCTGGAATAAACAAGGTGTGGAAATTCTCTTAATTTAAATCAGAAAGAGGTAAGGAGCCACCCACGCCTCAAATGTCATAATAGCATCGATTAAATGAAAGGTACCCTATAAACCTGAGCTCCTGATTTATAATGTGTGCTGTTTCAAAGGTTTTATGACATACAGTTTAATGACTGAATATAAAACATTTTTATTTAGTTTTATGGGCCTTCTGCACCAAAGTTTGTGGACTAGGCTTGCTCATCCTGTTTGCAAATCTAGACAACTCTTGGACAGTCTACAGAAGCTCCATTGACTTCTGTTCCCTGGGGCCCTCTTGCGGTCAGTTCTCACCAGAGAGAGGATTCATCTATGAAGTCAGCTCCTTCTTACAGTTTGTTTGATACAGATGAAAAGGCAGATCACACTGCAGGGGGAAAGAGGATAATACTCTGGTTCTTGGCCACTTGTGTTATCACATTTAGATTCCCATCTATGAGTCCATTCTCTGTCCTGTTTTAGAAACCTTAGAGACTTCTTTAAAAAACGATCAGAAAGCTTCAAGGTTAGCAACTTTTTTTGAAAGTTTCAAGATAGAAAAATGGTCATCTGTGACTGAAATAGTAGAATGCTCAGAAAACAAAGGAGAAGTAACATCACGTGCACATATAAGGAGGGCAATGGGGAGTTAGGACATGGTCTTTATAAGGGTTATGGAACCATACAGAAGATGGTGATAGTTTTCCCATGACAGCCCAAAACAAAATGCTATCTTCACTCCTCTTGCTGGTGAAGCCTCTTCCTGACAGCCATGTCGTCACTATGGACATGGTAATTGTGTGGTGTTCTTAATTGGACATCATAGTTATTTTTCTTAACCATCCATCACACAAAAGAGTTTGCCAAGCACAAGCCTCTGACCCTCAATCATAAAGCCACATGTGAGACTACAGAGGTTTCAATGAGCAGCTGCCACCGTCGTATCCCATTATGTCTTCAAGAGCTTCCTTGATGCCCACCAGTGAGGTCAGAAGCGCTCTCCTTCCCCTCACTGTCCATCACAGCATGACAGGTGAGCAAGAGAACAGCCTCAGAATGGTGATGTCCAAGGAAGCCTGGGGTTCATAGGTGCAGTTGATTGCCAACATGACAGATTGCTTGTTTCATATGCAAATAAGGAAGGAAAAGAGGGGCCCCATGGGATCTCTGTGCTTTGCAGCAGGCAGACACAGCCTGTGGGCATGGGGCAAGCAAGCCAGGACCTAGCAAGGGCCCCTGCAGAGGGGGTGAATTAGTGAACAGTGAACTGAGAGCAGCTGAAGACCCCAGCCCTGCATCTGCTCCCTAGTCCTGAGCAGGGATCATAGAGTCACAGTGCTGCGAGACAGGACTTGGAGATGTCTATGCCACCCCTTCTTTCTGCAGATGAGGAAACCAAGGCACTGAAAAGTAACTTACATGCTTCAGGTCATGCACTTGCTTAGTGCCAGGGCTAGAAGGAGAACCTAGATCACCTGGTTCCTAAGCCAGAGCTTCATCTACTGCATTTACAGCCTTCAAATCCAGAAAAAGCAGCTCTCTCAAGAAGGATCACTACAGAACATCAGGGGCTAGTGTGGTGGGGGTAGTGGGTTATACATTTAGACTCTGTGTGATTGGGCAAGAAACCTAAACATAGCTAACATTTTGTCCTAAGGCAATTCAAATTTAGAAGGGCTGTTTTAATCAAGGGTAGAGGACCGTGGGGACCCTCAATGGCCCTCCAAAGTGAGCCTCCATACAAGATTATTCCACAATAGTGAGAATTTCCTATAAAGGTAATGATTTCTCACACCCATTCACATGTTTAAATTCCCTAACAAAGTGAAGAATCAGAGAATCTGATGCTAAAAATAATCCTTATTCTTAAAAAATGGAAATTGAAGCTGAAGGGAGAAGGGGTTAAATGGTGTGATTCCTCACCACTCCCCCACAAAAAAGCAAGTGTGAGAGCGAGAGAGGAGAAAGTGGTGGTGGTGGTGGGGAGGTGGTGAGGAGAGAATAAAATTATCAATACACATAGCATCAACTTGGAAAGAATCCTTATATTGAAATGTAACCATTGAATTCTTTTAATGCAATAACCAGAACTAATAAATAGTCATGCAGTCTTAGAATTAAAGATGAGTGTACCTATAAATAATGAGAATTCCAATGTATGAGATGTTTATCCAAATTACCAGGAACACTCAACTTGCTCACCCACCCTCCAGATAGTATCATTCCTTTTTTCAATATAGCACATCCCATCCAGTTCTGTACACAATGCTCTTCCATTTCTGAACTTTCTTTATAACATCGTAATATTTTAAAAAATGTTATAGAGCTAATTTAAAAAACTTGCTACACTAAATTAACTGCATTCATTCTTGCTTGCTCTCTTTCTTTGTCTATTCAGCTGGATTTTATATAGTTATAAATATCATGCTCACTAAAGTTTTCAAATAATAATGCAATGCAATCAACATCTGTCACAAAGGTATGTTTCTTATGTAACATTGCAGCAGATCCTAAAGGGTTTAAATGCTATGTTGCTGTGGACCCTGAGGTCAGACAAACAGTATTGTGTCCTCAGTATTTCTGTCTGGTAAATGAGTTGGGAATAATCATGGCATTTATTACGTAAGTCTGTTGCCAGGATTAAATATGACACATATAAAGTACTTACACTGTGCCAGGAACATAGCCGTAGTTTAGAAGTAGTACTTAAATAGACTAAACATCCCCAGATGATAGTTTGTAGTCTTAAAACAGAGTCCAGGTAGTTAAATCCTCATAATACCTGCTCTCTTACTCAGTGTTCTCATCTTCCTTTCTCCATAAACTTATAAGTTTGGCCTGCCCTGACATAGAGTGTGTTTTGATTATGAACATCTGGCCAGCAAGAACCAAGTGCCTGCTTATATTGCACTTAGCACAATGCCACATGCAATTACAGTCTTAACACTTCCATTCTGATGATAATGATGATGACGGTAACAATACCATTGGTAATGGCTAGGAGATGACAAATGACCTGAAATTCAAAACTTGCCCAAGGAGGGGCCACCTCTTAGAGGTGGGCTGAATGTAATAAAAATGATCATCTCAATCATAGATGCAATTAAACACTTTCCTGCAGGAAGCTGAAACTAAAAGATCCATCAAGTGCATTGGGGGCTGCTCTGGGGAGTATTTCATGTCTTCCTCATGCTGCAGACTGTACTTCAAAATGTTTACAGGCTATTAAGTACCCAAGATCCCAAGGGGTGCCCAGGTGCCCAGAGTGGTGTCTTGAAGCTTTGTCGTTTTTGCTTGAGGGTTTTTTTTGTTCTCTCCCCTCTGTTCTGTCTTTCTTGTAGAAATGGAAGTTCAGTTTTGAACAGGTCACTCATTTTCACGGTTTTGTTGAACTCCTTGATTCTGGTCTGAGTCTTTGCGTCTTGTTTTGTACAGCCAGCATTGTGAGCCCATGTAAGCAGAAGTTAAACATTGTCCTTTTTCCATTGCCTAGTTTGTAATGGTATCTGAATACAATAAATTCAAGACAAGGTACACAAAAGGGAAGATCTGACGTAGAGAAGCTGAATTGGGCATCAACTTCCGCAAGTCCCTCGGCACTCTCCATTGACAGAGCCGTCAGAAATTTCCCAGCTAGGCACTAAAGTGGTTTCATGTCCCAAATGGCCTCTCTCTACCAATCAGGAAAATTAATTCAGAAGTCAAAAAGAGAATGGAGCGAGCTCTGTTTCCCTTAGAGGACACGTGTAAAGAATGAGAGGCCAACTCAAGAACAGCAGTGAGAAATACATTTCAATGGATGACAGGAAAGGTAGGGACACTGTTGTGGAGCTCTCATAAACGCAGCAACTCCTCGCCCTGTGAGCCCTCTAAACAAAACTGTCTTCACAGATCTCCTCTCTGCCTTTGCAGAGCAGTTCGCCTATAGGTTTAAAGCACACCAATTAGGATATCAAATCACATGTGGATGAAAGGCAGCACTGGTAACAACGTAATGCCGGATTATGAAAATTAAGAGTGCCAGCATGAATGTTTCAGAAAATCAAGTTTCTCGGTATGACTTACTTTCTATGGACTGTTGGTCCTAGTTCCAGCTCTAAGTATTTGGGGAATGCTTAGAATACTTAGTATTTCAGGATTCTTACATGGAATATGGATAGAAGAATATTTTCTTTGAGATGAATCACGTATGTTGTAATAGACTCACTTTTCTCATGTGTAAAATGAGATGATAAACACTTCATGGGGTTATGATAAAGGCTGAGAAGGCAACATATGTAAATTATTTAATACAGTGCCAACATCATAGCGAGTATTTTACAAATGGTTGCTAAGGATAGTAAGTAGAATAGCAATAAGATAAAAATATTATATTACACATATATAACAGTCTGCTTAATCGTGTTACCTAACAGGGTCATTTTTAAAATTAAGGAGGTGGGAAAGTAGTTTATTTGATTTTGATGCTTTAATAAATCTCTTAGATCTGTGAGAGACTGGCTGGTGCAGTAAAATCTAATTTGTAGAATATGCTTATGCTTGTCAGACATATAGAAAAGTCAGCGATTTCCTCAACTTGATATTGACAACTAGTAGTGATTGGAACACATGCTATGCCATTGCCACAAGGGACCTCAAAGATGGCATCTTTTCCCATGTCTGTCTTCTGGGTCAGAAAGTGGTGGGACAGTGGCACCTCCAGCATCTCCTACATAAAAGCAGCAAAATCAGCGGTACTGTGATTCTTAGAGCCATCATTTCCTTCCCCAACATCTAAATCTGCAGTCAACTCAAAGTCTGAGAGTATACCAACAACCTTGGTGAGTCAAAGTTAAAGTTCAAAGACAAGAGGTCAAATCCTATGGCAGGTTTGTAATGAATTAAATATTTCATCTATCATTCAACAAAGGTTTCTCGAAGGCCTTCTATGTGTCATTTTCTCAATATTGAGCATACAGCAGTGAGAAAGACAGACAAGGCATTTGTCCTTATGTTTCTTAATAGTCTAAAGAGGGAAACAGCCAACAACAAATAAATAGTCATAATATAACAGTGATTGCTATGTTATATAAATTAATATAAGGTCACAGTACAGAATGATTTGCCCAGGGATGGGAAGGACTTATTTTAGGCAGGATGGTTTTCTATCTGGTATACAATCAAGTCTTTGGCTTTCGTGTACTCACTGGCAGAATAAAGTTATTCTGTTAGATACCGAAGATTCTTTCCTAGTCAATCACATAAACTCTCCTAGAGACCAGCCTCTCTCTTCTGTAAGCCTTTATTCCCAACAAAATCCTCCCTCCTCTCCTTCTACCCTAGATGTGGATGTCAGAGGTGGAACAGGGAAGGTGCATCAGGGAATATAATGCAATTACATCTAAAGGTTAGTTAAATCAAAGTAGCCTCTCTTTTTCCATATGCTAAAAGAAATACAGTCACGTGCTGCATAACACATTTCGATCAACAATGGACCGCATATATGACGGTGGTCCCATAAGATTAGTACCATAGAGCTTAGGTGTGTAGTAGGTTATACTATCTAGCTTGTGTGAGAACACGCTCTGATGTCCACATAATGACTAAATTGCCTCAGGACACATTTCTCAGAACATATCCTGTCATCAAGCAACACTTGACTGCACTTGCTTATTGTAGAAAATTTGGAAAATACACTAAAGTATGAAGAAGAAAATTAAAATCACAATCTCACCCACCAGGGAGACTAGAATTAATATTTTGGTGTGTTCCCTGCATGTTTTAGTGCATGTATCTCTCTCTGACACTCATGAGTGCATACACACACAAGTTCACAATGTACACTTTGTTTTTTATCTTACATTTTGTCTCCTTAACACTACATCTCTAGTATATTCTCATATACAATAAAATTCTTGAAGATAGTTTAATGGCTGCATAATATTCCATGCTATGATTATAACATACTTTAATCAGCCACTTCCACATGGATGGCAATGTAGGCTATTTCCAATCTTTCACTATTGTTAAAAATGCAGCTGCAATATGCATCTTTTTATATATATTTTTGCCCACATCTCTAATTATTTCCTTAAAATAGATTCCAATGAGAAATACTGGATCAAGGGGGAGAATAACAAACATTTTTAAGGTCTTTGATAAAATCACCAAATTGATTTCCAGAATCTTGGCCAGTGCCGAGTTTACCCACAGTGTCTGAGAATGCCTCTTCCACCACATTCTCAAGAGCACAAATGTATTATTCCTCTTTAAGTCTGTTATTTCAATGGTAAAGAATGTATCTCACTCCTATTAAAAATCTGATTAATTTGTTTATTCACTGAATTGTAAAGGCTTCTTTCTATGCATTATTCATTCATACAGTTTCCTTCCTGTGAATAGTCAAATTCACATAATCTTCCCATTTTCCTAATGGATTTGGAATCTATTCTTTAATTCACTTTATAACAACTTTGCTACATAAGGATTCTTCCAGTTACTTAATGGTTGTATTAATTTTGGGAACATATTTGACTAATTGAGATGAACTTTCAAAATAAAGTTACCATGGCATACATTTTGTAAAAACATCTAGTGTTGAAAGATTCAAAGATGGTACACCATCCTCACCACTGGAATTAAACGGAAGGAGATGATGGAGGCGACTGTGCCTGGCACACAGTGAAAGCCCATGCAAGTCGGTTTCATTCCTGTCCCAGAAGATCTCCCTGCTGCCCGGGATGGGTCTCTTGGTCTTTCTGTGCTCTCCAGACTCAGAGCTGGACCCTGCGGCATGCTCTTGTGTCTTACATATGCCCCCTCCTTGGCATTGCTCTGTTTTCCTAATCCATTCTAATTTCTAATATAATTTTTAAAAGTTTTAACCAGATGATGATTTGGGAATTAGACAATCAGTCTTTCTGGACAATGAATAGCATGATACATTAGAGCATGACCTTGGAATGGAATAGATTTCAAATAATGATTATGTAAGTTACTAACACTTCAGTAGTCCCAGGATATGCGACCTTGGACTAGTCATTTAAACTGCCTGGACATGAATTTTATCACCTGTAAAGTGGAGTAATTATAAATATCTTGCAATCCAGGTGCCCCCTTCATGTTTAACAACAAAAAAACACCTTGCAGGAGTTGCTGTGGGACTGTAGGGGTGGGCAGAGAAAGAGCAGAGCAGATTGCCAGAAACAGTCTGGATCCAAAATGAATCTCAGTAATGTGTGTTTGTTCAGCGCTTGAATTCCTAAGACTAAAGTAACAGTGGACAAGTGGATCATTCTTTATACTAAGCTATGCAGATTTTGATTCTGCCAGAAAGTCTCCCAGGCCACGGTTTCTTGAGCTGACCCTTTTAACCCAGGATCCTTTTCCTCCAGCTTAAATGAGAGCTCAATTACTCTCTAGCTTTGCCACAATTTTGTCACAACATAGCTTCTGACGAAAAATACTAAATCAAATTTGCCGTCTCACTTATACTATTGTTTCCTCTCAGTCTTTTTATCTTTAAAAAATTGCTGATTGGGTCTCAGGTGAGCCAAGGAACAAATTCTTGACCTTCTAAGGCTGAGCTACCTACCTACTCAGACATGGTGACCGTGACCGTGGGTGGGACTGCTCATTTCCGAGACTCAAACATTTCGGAGGAGACGGTTATGGAGTCTTCTTGTTGACATTTTCCCCAACTGCCCTGCAGGCTGTCTATGCAAACGAGTGTTGATGTCTGTAGACTTTGGCCTCTGCTATTGGATATGACCCTGTCCACCAGGGTTCTGGGTTAAAGTTTTTCAAATATCTTGAAGCTACAGAAATTTTATATGAAAAAAGGTATGAGAGAGATTTTTGCCGATTCAGAAGAAACTTAGTGAGATAAGAAGATGTAAAAGAGGCCCAGATATTACAAACTTTACTTAGTATCATTCACCAAGAAATTGTCAAAACTAGCAGCAAAATGCGGGGCTGTTGTCTCTCTATCCAAGCAATGGCAATTAGGGGAATAAGCAGTAAGAATAATAAATTATCTAGATAATAGGTTTAAAATTACATGTCAGAGTAGAAATGGGGAGAAAGTAGTAAGTATTATAACATCATTTCTTTCTCTCCTTTCTTTTCGTTATTCCTCTCCTGGGTCACAGTGAAAGAAATTCCTTCCCCTCCCATATCCAGTTTACTGAAGCCATGGCTTTCTCACCCTTTCATGCCTTTCCACATGCTGTTCATGTGGCTTAAAGAGCGCTTCACTGCCTCAGTTTCCCCTCCCTCCACCACATCATTTCTCTCCTACTTAACTCTCCTAGTCAGCTCAGACATTCTCTCTCCCGGAGACCTTCTCTGATCACCTGTCCTCACTCCAAGTTGGGAAAGATGTGTGCTCAAGATTCTCACTCTTCTCATAACACTTTTCCCACCATATTTTTGTATTTGTTTACTGTGAGTAATGTATTAGAATCTGAGCTCCCTAAGGACAACGCCTACCATTTTCCATCTCTGCCTCCCCAGTGTGTATGGTAGTACTGGTGTGATGCTTGTTTGCTGGTGGATGGAGAAGGGATGAATAAACAAATAAATAAAGCTGTACATACAAAAGTGCAAAGCATTTTTGGGCACTGCTTGAACTGAACTGGTAGGATCCTGAATTGTTCTTGGTAATAAATGTCCTGCTTCAAGGTCAAGATTAGACTGGAACTTGATGATAGAAGAGAAATGAACAGGATTCAGAAATAGCCTCTCAGAAACACAAAATGTCCGAGAAAACAATGTTCACAAATAGCCACCAAGAAATGACAGAAACCTAATTACACTTGCAAAATATTTCACAAAATCCTAAAATATTATCATCATGCTCTAGGTTTTTATAACTATAATTCTCAAACCTTGGTCTGTAGAACTCTTCTTGTGAGGAAAACTACATGACAATCATGAGTCCAGGGCTGTTTTCTAAGGACAGCTGCGACTGATCCAGAAGCCTTTGCATGCACTGGATTATCTGACCGAGACCTTTGTTGCCTAGAGTTCAAAATTCCAGTAACTTTTCTAAGATAGAAGGAATTATTCCCAATTTGGGTTTTTATTGTTCTTGTTTAGATGTCAACCTCACTTTATAATCTCTACATATTTTTGAGTGACACAGGCTTATCAGGTGCTGGGGTCAGAATGGATTTCCTTCATGGCCTAATCAAGACGTCTCTGGAATGTTTCAGCATCCTAAAATTTAAGGATGATAGGGCATCCTTCCTATCCATATGTTACCCAGTTTCCCTAGGCTTTTTGCTACCATGATTCATTTGAACGTAAAGTCATTTTAGTCTAGTAAGGAAAGGAAGATTAAACTTCAAAACCTAAATGTCAAACCTTTTGATACATACTTAATAAATCAATTATTAATTCATTTATCATTCAACAAAAGTTTTTGAGCATCTTTTTTGTGTGAGGACATGGTCTAAGCAGGACACTCAGCTAAGTGGTCTGTGCACCAATACACAACTCAGTATGATAAATGTCAGACCAACATCTGCGTTTTTAGGTCCCCAGTAAGTTTGCTTTCTATGGGACACATTTCAGAGAAAACCTGTGCTTCTTCCAGGCTCCAATTTTCTCTTTTAGACCAATTACCTACTTAAGAGAGAAACAGTTGTCAGGAACCCATTGTTTCTGTGTGAAGACTACCAGCATGTGCATCAAATGGACTGTTGTGCCTGGTGATGGAAAGAAGTTTACTAGTAAGCAATTTCACACAAGCAGCAACATTTCTTTCTACCCATGTTAGCTTCCTGTCAAATACAAAATCTCAAATACTATATTTAAAAAGCATCAGAATTCCTAACAATCTTTTAGCCATCCAGCCTCCTTCCTTCATTTTCCCAGAAATTCATTTTGGGGTTGCTGTCACCTTTAATTAACTGGTCTGAAAAACCAGAAATTTTCAGGGATCAAAATTTATATTAGGATAGCCACCTTCATCTGAGCAATTAATAATTGTCCGCTCCTATCCCTAAGAGAGGGGCTGATATAAAATGTGCTTAGAAAGTAATGAGACAAGTATTTATGTTGGTGTATGAAAACCAGCCTTGTTACTTTATAGTCACACTTCGCATATTATAATTCCTTAAGGGAATTGTAAGAGATGATGCCAGTGACACAGCTGTGGACACCATGCCCAGGATAATTTCACCAACTGGGAACCAAATACCCCAAAGCTTCATATTAAGATGCATAAAGGGTACTAGAGGCATGATTAGTCATAAATCAGAGCCAGAACATAAATGGCCAGGCTGCAAGCTATCCTCCAGCTCAAAGAAAAGACATGAGGGAGGCTAAGGGAGAAAGATTGAAAACAAATCCTAGAAGTCTCCTACATCAGTAGATACAAAGTTGAAAAGGCAGCAGTGAAACCAGGAAGCCATGTACATAGGGGCATTCTGAATGCACAGAATGAGAAAGAACTTAAAGTGTGTGACAAATGAAAGATGAAGGCCAGTCTGTTTAATACCATTGTAATCCTGAATTGATGGCTGATAGCTGATGTATGATTTGTATGTCAAGAGGGCATATCATTAATTTCACTCTCAATGTGGGATTTATCACCACAGTGCTTCCAACCAGCTCAGGCTCTTGAGTAGAAGCCTTCAATCACTATCTTCATTTAATAAAACTTGAACTTTCAAAATACAAAGAGAACATCTCACATGAAAGTTAAATATGATTGGAAACAGATTCTATATAATTTTCTTTAAAAAATTACTGTGTGCAGACAAATTGCTGTTGACTGCTTTTGAAAGCCTCAAATATTTATTTATTAAGTCAGGACCCCAATTTGTAAATAAAAAAATTACCAGCTGTCACCATTTTTAAAAATTAAATGGGCCATCCATGTTACAAGGGCACAGAGATAATAAACTGCATTATATAAAAATTAAATATTTTCCTTCAATGTTAGATGACAAATAATTATTACATTTGAGTTTCATCATGTACAAGTGTTGACAATTTTCTGTGTGCATTGACAGAGACTCAAAATGGTATCACACTGTACCTATAATGCTCTTATAATGACCTACTTTTATAGAACCATAGAATGTTAGCATTATAAGGGGACTCTTAAATGACAAGAAACAATGAATGGCATCCCACTACTTAGTCTTAGACCCAGTATAAAAATATAGATCAACTATTTCCCGTATACCTCCTTGATCCCAAGTTTACACTGAGAAGTAGAAAATGGGAGAGACTATCAGCTGCCCTGAATGCAATCACAGATTCCTGGATTCTGTGTAGTAAGTTTCCATCTCTGTCCACAATCTAAACATGAGAAACAGTCAGAGAAACATGTTGGCTCATTCTTTTATCTATTTAGGTTTTTTCCATTTGATTTTATTTCGCTTTAGTTTTAAGACAAGTCATGTCATCTGAGCACATTTTCCAAAAAGAAGGCTTTGTAATAATTTTAAGGTAACATATTGACCTGACAAAAAAAGACATTAGAGGAAGCAGTGTGAAAACAAGATGTTGAAACCTATAAAATCTAAGCCACACTTCCAGATACGTTGTTGTCAGCCACCCTGCAGCCCTGTATCATTTACTTATTCTCCTCGATGCTCAAACCTGGTTTTGCCTTGATAACTTTGTGTAGAGTTTCAAGGAGAATGAAGAGGCAGAAAAAAAATGCCATTTTCATATTGGAAATTAAAATGGATGGCCAATATTGCAAAATGTCATTAATTAGCCTGTAAGATGAGGTCTGTGAAGAAAGCATCATATTTGACAATTGGAAGATCATTAATGATATTTTCTAGAATAGAATCAGTGGGGTGATAGAGGCACTCAGTTATAAGGGATGAAGAAGGGTGGACTTTTCTGTCTAAGAAGGAAGAAAGAGAGCCAGTAAATAAAGAAGAGGCCGGAGCCAAGAGGAGCTTTTGTTTTGGTTTTAAGTGGGAGTGACACATACAAAGTCTGTGGGGAAGGAGCCTGTAGAGAATGAGATATTAAAAATTGAAAAGATTAAGAAAAAATTGAATAATTGATGGAACACTGCAGAAAACTGGAGAAGGGCATAGTGAGAGTAATTTGCCTTGAATTAGAGAAAGAAAAGCTCTTCTTACAATCCTGGAGAAAAGGTAGTGAAATTGGGTGATAAAGTATAGAAGTGCTTATGTATGGAGATAGTTGGATGAAATAGTTTACCAAGAACATCAGTTTTCACTACAAAATAGGGAGACAGTCCCTTTGAAATTTTATAATAGCTGTTATGGAAATGGGAGTGGAAAATGACCAATATCATGTAAATACATGGTCTAGTATCATGGAATCCCAAGAAAAATGGAGACCATGAATTTGTAATAGCAAAATCCAGATCAATAGCTGAATATCTCTGGAAGGCAGGATACAGACCCTAGAAAGCAGACAGTTGGTTTGACTGAAAGATGACAATTTGCAGTGTAAATGTACCCACAAGGCCAAAGGAGCAAGGATTTTAGGATGGAAGCAAGAAGGGGCTAAAGTGGGCCATACCAGGTCTACTCTGATTGGAAAGGAAATACACCAAAATTTTGGAAAAAATAGAGGGATGCTAATACTTAGAAATGATAAGAAGGTCAATATTCAGAAATATGACAGAAGAAAATGACGTTTGGGAATTAAAGAGGGTATTATTAATGATCATCTCATGACAACAAGCATAAACAGGACTGACCCAGAAAAACTGGAATGTAAAGGAACCACACTCAAGGGTATAAAGAAAATAGTCATTGGACTTGCAAAGATCAAGTTACTTGATCTTGAGGCTAGTTTTTCGATGGTCATGATGAACGTGAGAGTCGGGATGATAAAGATGAACATGGGCTGTACTGTAAATGCTTAGTCGATTTGGAAGAGAGATGAAGAGGTTAGCAAACAACTAAGTATAGGTTAGGGTATGTATAACAGCACAGCAGGAACATCAAAGAAAGGATGATGGATTGAGCTGGAAAGGTAGAGATCAGGAAGAGACAATAAAGATCCCAAAATAATAAGGATTATATAATAATTCTGAGCCTCACGGTATATGAGGACTAGGAACGTGAACAGCAAACGTTCAGAAGGGGCACTGTTTCAACATATGGAAATTGAGAGTGTAAAAGGCATTAGTTTCAGAAACATTTTATGAGGATCAGTTTCATCTTTCTCTTAAGAGAAAACATATAACCTGGTTTGAAGGAGGAATATGTGCTTATCACACATGATATTACTATGGCTTACTACAGCATCTACATTTGTATTATATTGTCTCTTGGGTAAGGAGCAAGGAAATTCCCACAATTTATGTGTGTATTTCCATATGCTGAGAGTTGTCCTACAGAGCTTGCAGAGAAAGAAGTTCCAGACTACAGACTTTTAACGTGGTTAATGAAAACAGAACCATTTTCTAAGTTGTTATTGCTACACTCTTTCAGGATAGGTAACATTTCAAGTATCAAGGCTACTGTCACTGGGACATCAATAAGAAGCACTAGACCCTGTTACACAAGAAAATGAAAAGGAAATTTTGAACTATATTAGCCTAGTCAAGGTGAAAACACTTGGAAAGGTTTTTTATTACAACATAGATGTGCCTGATTGTATTGAAAAATGGATTTTCACAAGCTATTACATTAGATAAGTCCTTATCAGAAGTCACCATGTGTCGCTTAACTAGAGAATCTCCCAAACAATATTAGTCATTGATCAGAGGCAATCATAGATAAAACTCACCATGGCCAATGAAATTTACCATGACAATATGTTTGTTACACAGAGCTTTGTACAGGTTTAATTATTAACTTGCATTGGCGCAATATGCAATTGTGCACTTGTAACGCTAGTCAATCAATATCATGTGCTACTTGGGGTAATATTGCCTGTACTTTAAGGTACACAGCTGTGATCACAATTACTCTCTGCCCTGGAAATTCCTAAAATGCTTCCATTTTCAAAACATTTGAGCCTTTGTAAGCTGACTCTGGCCATTGGCACAGGAAGAACTCATGTAAGTTTTAAGATACCAAATATATTTCTAGGTAATTGTATAAAAGAGATTCAACAAATTTCATTGAGTGTGACTGGCAAGTGATGAGTGGGATAGAATCCAGTTTATAGTCTTGTTCAAAGAAAAATATATACCTATAAAACTATATTAGACAGCCCATATCTATGAGATAATTTTTGTACATGATAGAAAAAATACAGCAGACATTCATAAAATGGGCCTGTGAGGGAAAACTTCAGGTAGAAAGTAAAGAAAGTGAGACAAACCGGGTGTGGAACCACAGGGGAATTTGAGTTGGAGATCACGAGGGGAAGAATATTCTGTGTGTGTGTGTGTGTGTGTGTGAGAGAGAGAGAGAGAGAGAGAGAGAGAAAGAAAGTCAGAGAGAAAGATGGAGGACATTTTCCAAAATGGTAACTTATAAAACATTCACTATATTTGATCACATATGTTCTTTTTACATAAATAGATTACTATAAGTCTTCAAATTGTAGACTTGTCACTCAAAGGAAGACTGAAAAATATATTGCTCCACTCAATTTACTCATGAAGAAACTCAGACTCACAGATTTATCTGGAGTGATATAGACACTTCAATGGACAGAATTAACACAACTCTATGAATATACTAAAAACCATTGAATTGTATGTATCAAATGGGTGAATTGTATGGCATAGGAATTATATCTCAATAAACCTGTTGTGAAAAAGAAAGGACAGAATTGGGTATAGGGGACTAGAGTTCATGTCTGCTGACTTGCAAATCAGAGGAAAAAAAAATAATATCCTAATTGAATCATGATACCAAGTAGCAAAGGTTTAAAACATATAAACTTTTCTACCATCTCAAACCTCAAGATGCCTCTCTTTCTTATCTCTTGGACACTGCCAAATGCAACTATCTCTGTCATTGAGTCTGATCACAGGTTTGGGGAATTCACCAACAAAAAGGTTACATTTCATTTGTCATTTTCCCTAAACCACTGACATTCTGATTAGCAGATTCATGAATGATCAAAAACATCTGAAGATGAGTAACAATTATTTTACGGCTCTTCCTCCTAAAGTCGCTTGGATAATTATAGTGATAGCATCTGACTTGTCATCGCTGTTGCAATCACAGTCAAACTTTGGATGGGGAGACAGTAGGATCTAGATATGGTCCCCTCAGCTGTCTCAGGGAAAATTACTGAACCAACCGCCCCCTCAAGTGCTGTGGCAAAATCCATGGCCACAAGGGATTTCTAAACATGATACCCCAGCATGAAGCCACCTCTAGCCTGATGGCTGCACAATGGTTGAGGGGCAGAGTCTCAAGGGATTGCTCCAGTTGTCTTGTGCTCTAAGAGCTCTGAGGCACACAGCTGTAAACTTAGCCTATAAATCTCACACCTGGCCCTCCTTAGTGAGTTCTGAAGAGGACATCTCCTCATTCTAGATATGCATGGAAGATTTCACTCATACTGTATTGTAATTCTGTGAATTTATTCTCCCTTTAAAGTTAATCCATGGGGAAGAACACATACATTCACTCAGTTATTTGTTAATTCATTTATTCAAGCACATGTAACTAACTCCACATGATTTGGTCCCATCCTAAAGATGGTCAAGCCACGATAGTTCCTATTCTCCAGATGGCTTCCTTTATAAGACCCTCATTTTTCACATAGTTGATACTCTATATTTTCAAGAACCCTGAGGAGCACAGTAGAACAACATGGAGCCAAGAGTTGCTAATGGGGTTGGAAAAAAGGATCAGTTCTGTAGACCATCATTTGATAATCAAGGTGCTCAGAGAGAGAGAGTTGGGACTCTCATTGAATCAGAAAAAAAGAAGAGGGAAAAATCTGACGAATTCCTCCTCCCTGAAAGCAATTAGGTATTATTTCTTGCAATAGGTCAGCACTGATGCAGATAAATTCTTTAAAGAGGTAGAAATAAATTAATATTCTTTCCAAAGTTAAGGGATGAAAGAGAATCATAGAAAACAATTCCAAAGAAGTAAAAATGCTGGATCTTTTGAACACAGAGAGCATTTCAGATTGTTCAAAAGCTGACTGTAGTAACTAGGCTGAAGGACTTTGCGTCATTTGGTTGGCTTTAGAGAGTAAGCAAATGTATTCATTCCCTAGAGTAGGAGTTTGTCAAATATCTATTTGGCCTTGGGATTTAAAGAGAGTTTTGCTAAAATTCTATCTTAAGAAAAACACTGTCTTATTTTGTGTTTGGGGAAGAATACATGTGAACACTAGGGGTGCAGTTAGAGTCATTCAGGGCTCGGTGCTGCTCAAGGATGCCTCCTACTTCTCAACTGACCCTTGCCCTTAGTTTCTAAATTACTTCCTGAAGGATTTAATTGGATTAAAGGAATCATTTCTTGACAGTAGAAGTGGCAGAAGACAAGACACCCAATTCAACTGAGGCCTTCTTAAACTTCATGAGTGGTGCCTAGAATTTGATATGTACCTTTATTCCAAAATTAGATTCAATTTCACAGTGCTGAGTAAGGTGGATGAACTTATTGTAAGAGTGTAAATTCAAATTAAAGACAAAACCGAGAGCAGATGATACCCTTTAGTGATACTGAAGAAAACTATAAGAAAATATAAGAAGGTGCCTGTTACATCCAGAATAGATTCTCAGTCATACTTCCAAAAATGTCTTCCAGAAGGCTTAAACAGCTGTTCTTCAAAGGAATCTCTTGGATCAACGATTATATTTCATATTAAATTTTATGGTTAGTAGTATGGCATTTGCAATTTCTCTATTTAACAATGCACTTCTATCTAAATACTTTTAAACCCTGTACTCAAAACCATTATTCTGGATGTTGAATGCAGATATTGGTGGCAGTGTGAAGGTACTTTTGGATGAAAACTTCAAACAAACAAAAAATTCTATTTCTTGATAAATGCACACACTAATGTATATTTACACATATAATTTAAAATAATTGTTAGAATTTAATGAGTATAGTTTTCAAAGTGTGAAGCATCCTTAAAATTATATACATATATCTAATAAAGGACGAAGAAGTGGGATTATGCAGGATTTTGAAAGCTTTCTGTTCCACCGTTCATCTAAACAAGGCAATTGCCTGGAGAATTCCTTAATAAATGTGATCTATTCCTCTTCCTTCACTTCTCCTCTTTAACCAAAAACTAGGCTGTCAGGTGGTGGCTCAAGCTTAACAGGACATCTGGAGCAAAGTAACAGAGTTAAATGGGATCCATAATAGCTAACCCCAAACTCTGATACCAAAGGTGAAACAGAAAGATCTGATTAGTCTTGTTCCATCTCCAGAATAAAATACCTTCAGTCTCTATTCTGAAGCTACCCATACAGTTAGCTTCAGCACTCACTGAGAACCACATGCCTGGTATGGCTTTTGGGACATATCTTCTCTCTTGACGGAAGGATACACAGATGAGCAACTAGAGTGAAATAGAAGCACACAAATGTATTTGAAGAGGCTGAAGTAGGAAGAATTAATCACAGTGGAAAGAAATAGCAAAAGCTTCATGAATGATGGAGCATTTGACCTGAGTCTTGAAATAAAAGTAGTATTTTAGGAATAAGATCAGGCACAATGAGAGTATCAGGTTATGAGGGCCTGAAAACAAAGGCCATATTAGAGTAAAGCAGATCACATGGACTGGCAGGGTCAGCAGTGTCGACTCATGGGTGTACTGCATCAGAAATAGTTAGGGAGCTGGTTAAAAATTTAAATTCTGTAGGTTTCTAATTCTATAACTGTGGGGTTGGGCCACGAATCTGCTGCACGGTCAGGTTTGAGAGTTACTTCTTAGGCATAGGGGATATGATAAGTAAGGTAACATTAGAAAGACGGTTTGTACCAGCTCAAGAAGAGTATTGGAAGTCCAAGGAGTTTAGGTTTTATTCTGTAGATAGAATGGAGGTTCTTGATTACTCTAGTCCATGGTACTTTGACCTTAGTATAAATATTTGGTAAACTCAGAATATTTCTTCTTAGAAATATATATATATATTTTAAGATCCTTACCATCAAGAACATTTAAATGCCAACTTATGAACTTAGGTATGAAAATTTCTGAGTAAAAGGCCACAGATACAAAGATACACACACATACACACACACACACACACACAGCCAGGAAGGTTACTATATGAGCCACCATAGTTATATGACTATGCCAGTAATAATGGTTTCCCATTTCCTTTCTGAAAATGATGCGGTCACTCCAGAGGTACAGGATGAGTTATCTACCTAGGGACTGAAGGACCCTGGAGGGTTCTTGTCTCTGTCGCTAAGTTGGGCATACTAAACTCTCTGTGCCTCAATTTCCTCCCGTGTAAGAGCACAATAATAATCCCTGGTGAGGATCAAATGATCTGGCAAGTATCACAAGAAAAAGTAAATAAAAGAACTTCAAACTATTAAAATACAGTATGCAAAACCTAATATTACATGGAGATGCATATTCAGTTAAGTGTTTCTAGGGAATGCTTTCTGACTCCTGAGTTTGGGGAAAATAATCCCATTTTCAATCCCTTTGCAAAATATGTAAACAGGGCCAGAGCTTTCCTGGGATCAGTTGTTCTGCCAGAAGCCCAGGCCCAGGGGCACCTTACAGCTGCTCCCTCCCTGTCCATGGCCACAGTGAGGAGGGTAGATGCACAGAGCAAAGAATTGAGCAGCTTATCATTGAAAATCTACCTTGCAAGAAAATAGGAACACGTCTCAACCTAAAGCCTCTACTGGAGAAGAACCTGTTTTGAAAACCCATTTAACACAAATCCACACAGGTTGAACATGCTCCCATTGAATTCTGGCTGTCCCCACAACTGTGTTTCTCCCCTGCCACTCAGGTCCCCCAGGAGAAAAACTGCCAGTGACTTTCACATTGCTGATTTATGAAAATGCCATAAATCATATGCAGCAAACTACTACTTTAAAACTACCTCCCCAAATCTTTTAAGTTAATATTAGGAAAAATTAAATCTACCTTCTTGATATAATTCATATTTTTTTCAAAGACATGAGCAGCCAAGATTCTGCTCCTTGGCCCTCCCTACCATCTGACATGAACAGACTACTGTCGTTTAACACTTGATGAGTATCAGGAGGCCAGAAAAGTCCAAACATTATCCATCTAAATAAAGAATTACATACAAATTGCAAGCTTGGAATGGAATTTGCTGAATGCCTTCTCATAAAGCAATGCAAAGTAGTTATTTCTAATCCCCACTTTATAACTGAAGAAATAGAGGCTCATAGAGGTTAAGTAATTTGCTTAGGATGTCATAGTTAATTTTGGGCAGTGTCAGAACTATGATGGGTAATGCCTGGAAGAAGAAGGGGAGGCAAGAAAGAGATCAGCAAAAGTCATTCCTCTCAACCTGCTTTATCCAAGTTTACAGCAGATGTCCAAACCAGTCTACACGGTTTTCTCTCACACAAGATCTGATTTTCCAAGGTACCCAACCCAAGGGGAGAACCTTTGATTCCCCCAGCAGGTGTCACTGTGGCGTGAGAAAGAGCATCATTCACCTGCCCCAGAAATTACATTATTCCTCAGACTTCTGTCACTTGTACATACAGAGAGCTAGTAGAATTATATAACGTTACATTTGGAAATTTAGATATTTACTAATCTAATTCTTAAGTTTACAGGCAAAGAAATTGAGGCATAGATGTGTGACTTGTCCAAGGTCACATGCCTATAGGCAGTCAGGACTAGAATGTGGTTCCCCTGAGAGCCACTGCTGAGCACCATCCTTTACTCAGCTCTGCCTCCCACCATTCTCGTTCTGTGTGGCCACCTGGTATCGAGAGTCCTCTCTCTGCAGCAAAGCCTTCTGCAACTCCCTTTCTTTTTAAGAGTGGAAAGAAAATATGTAGAAAGAGTCGTTTTAGAAATAGAAAAAATAGCACTAAGCTCTTAATTTCAACACCTCCTCTAAGACACGTCCCCAGTTAACCTCGCTTCTAGAACATAAGTAATCCTATAGTGAGAAGGGGCTGAGACATCTGATCCAATTCTTTCCTTTCGCCTTTTTTTTCCCCACTAGTAAATTCCAGATTTAGTTTGGATTTCAACAGTTTTTACACTAATGTCTTTTTTCTACTTCAGGACCCAATCCAGGATCCCGCATTGCATTTAGTCGTCATGCCTCCTTAGTCTCCACTGGTCTGTGATAGTTTCTCAGGCTTTCTTTTTCATGTCCTCGACAGGTTTGAGAAGTACTTACTGTTCAGGTATTTTGTATCATGTCCCTCCATTTGGGCTTGTCCGACATTCTTCTCATAATTAGACTGGGGATGTGGGTTTGGGGAAGAATACCACAGAGGTTAATTTCCCTGTTCACCACATCATCTCAGGGATACATGCTGTTAACAGGACCTATTACTGGTGATGTTAGCCTTGATCACTCACTTAATCCAATGGCTGCCAGGTTTTTCCCTGTGAGGTTACTAACTTTCCCTTTTCCATACTCTATTGTTTGGGTGAAGGTGACTAAGTCCAGCCCACACTTATACTATTTGGAATCCTTCTATCAGAAAGATGTGTGCCTTCTCTGCCATTTTTTAATTTATTTAATTGTTTATTTATATCAGTATGAACTTGCACATACTTTATTTTATACTTTGGGTTGCTTATCTAATTGAGGTTGTAATCCAATACCGCACTACTTATTTTGAAATTGTTCTAGCTCTGGCAGTTGGGAGCTCTTTCATGTTGTCTCCAGTGTGCCTTTGACATCAGTTTATTTTGTGAGCACTTCCTTGCTTTCTGGCACTACCAGATGCTTCAGGTTCTAGCAGATCTTGCACTTTCCCTGCATCAGCCTGAAAATCAGGTATTTCTCCAAGGAGCTCTGGTTCCTTTTATTAGACAACGGTATTTAGAAAGCAAAGATCAAGGTGCTGGATGTGCTTGCTGATGCTGGTATGTCATTGCTTTTAGTCATTCCCAATGGGCAGAGCTAGGACATAAATTTATGTACAATGACTCACGTACACACACATGTATATAATTATTTCTGAATCTATCTTTATCTATGTGAAACTATTCAAAAGTTCATACTGACATCTCTGATGCTAATAGAATACCACAGGGCTCTTTCAGGCCTTACCTCCTTGCTTCTCTGCAACTTCTCTCTGTAATAGTAAGAAATCTGACCCTCACCACACACCATCCATCCTGATTGATACCCTGCTGTTAAAATCTGAATAGTTCCCCCCCCAAAATCATATGTTGAAGTCCTAGCCCCCAGTACCTTAACGTGACTGTATTTGGAGATAGGGTTTTTAAAGAGGTACTTAAGTTAAAATGAGATCATTAGGGTGAACTCTAGTCCAATACGACTGGTGTCCTTACAAGAAGAGGGAATCAGGACACAGACACACACACAAGAAAGACCATCTGAAGACACAAGAAGAAGACTGATATTTATAATCCAAGGATAGGCCTCAGAAGAAACTAACCTTACCGACACCTTGATCTAGGACTTACGGTCTCCACAATTGTGATAAAATAAGTCTGTTATCTGAGTCCCTAGTCTGTGGTACTTTGTTACACCAGCCCTAGCAAAGGAATATAGAGACTTTGTACAGAAAGGAAGATTGGCAAGAGAGAGGACAAGCCGCTTACATAAGGTCACAACCAACAGGAGTGCCGAAGTCTTCTGGCTTCTAGGCCAGACAGGCTCTTTCAAAAAGGGTGCATTTTGTGCATTTCTACCTAACAATTGTTTTTTCTAAAAACATACTTATCATTTTTGGCCTCTGATTTTATAATTTTATTCTTTTACACTTGCTAAAATCTGATTTCTTCACCTGAAAATGCTTCTGGTATAACTACAGGCACTCTCCCACTGTGAATTTAGAAATGGGTAAGTGAAAATGGCCTCTAAATTGTGAGCTGGAAATCAGCTCAGAATGCAGCTATTTAGCAACAGAAGGCGTTCTAGATCTTCCCTAAGGCAGGGGTTTAGGAGGCACCATTCTGGTTAGAATGCGAAGCTAGGGAGCTTCCCTTGAAGTTTTATTTGCAGCAACTTCTATTGTACAGAAAAAATAAAATATGTGGTAAAGATGCTCTTGCTCACATTTGACATATGATTGAAAACTAAAATGGCATTACCCTGTGAAAGAATATTGCTATTGTTTTTTGTTTGGATGGCTTGAAGGAAGGGCTGAAGGCCTCCTTTCAAGCTCCCCCTTGGCACTGGCATTGCTTCCCATACTGTTACCCATCCCCACAAGCTCCCATCACTAACAGCGGAGTCTTGATACAGCAGCAATTTCAGGGATTTTTAATCTGTGGGTTTAAGAACACAGGAAAGATTTGGCATTTGGAATAAAAAATAAACAAAAACCAAGTTACTTAGGGCAGAATGTTCCAATCCATCCTACTCTTCTTCTCTCTAAAGTAACAGACATAAAAGTTGAGGTGAGTTATAAGGAAAAACACCTTAACAAGGTAGAAAGTCTCTCAGGCCAAAATAACACTTGAGTGCAGAAAGAGTCTATCCTGGATAGGGTGGGAGTGAGGTGGGCCAATAGTGGAAGCAAGAGGAAAAAAGGTGTCATGGATTAAGGATTTGTTTAAATCCTCTAATCTCTGGTACCTGTGAATGTAAACTTATTTGGAAATGAGGTCTTCGAGGATATAATCGAATTATGATGGGGTCATACTGGATTAGAGTGGGCCCTGAATCCAATGCCTGGTGTCCTTATACAAAGAAGAGAAGAAACACGCAGAAGGAAGAAGGTTCTGTGACCATGCAGTCAGAGATTGGAATGATGCAGCCACAAACCAAGGAATGCCAAAGATTACTGGGAGGCACCAGAATCGAAAAGAAGCAAGAAAGGATTCTTCCCTAGAGCCTTCAGTGGGAGCATGGCCTTGCTGACACCTTTATTTCATATTTCTAACTTCCAGAATTGTAAGACAATACATCTCTCTTTTTTAAGCCACTCATTATTGGTACTGTGTTAGACCAGCCCTAGGAAACTGGTACAGAGAGTTATAGAAGTAAATTTCTCTGGGGAGGTGAGTGAATCATGACCAGGATTTCCTGGCAAGGTGATCTCTAAACATAGGAAAGAGTGTCTCAATCTTACCACCCCCACTCCAAGCCAAGGAACACCTCTTAAGTTCGTCTACTCAGCTCTCTTTATCCTGAGTCTACGGGCATCATCAACCTTTTTCTTATAATGGGGCTTCCCTTGAACGGCTGCCTACAGGGAATAACAGTGCTAGCTATGCCAACAGAATATTCTAAGGTGCCTGGTAATGACTTTCTTATTACACATTAATAAATCTGTCTGTGACCTTTGCTAATACAAATATTCCCTTGAGAGATAAACCTGCTTGTGTGCTAGGTAAGTTAGGTTTGAGAGCTTACAAAACTGAACCTCTAATTTCTGACACTAGCAAACTCACCTCCCTGAGAAGCCTCTTGGGAGATGACGGCCAGCATTTCTGACTAATGCACCATTCACACAAGACATCTCTTTTTTTCAAAACTTCTATAGAAATGGTATCACTTCCCTCTGGTTCTTTCTAGCACTGTTCTTTATTAATTGAAGTTATTTCATTGTATACATTGATTTATATGTTGTATTTGTTTTCAAAATACCCAAGCTTTATCCCTGCCACTTACTACCTGTGTTACCTGGGACATAACACTGAGTCTCTTAGAGCCTTAGCTTCCCTACTGATAAAATGGGTACAATAATGACAACTCTTCCCATCGCACTTGGTTCTTGTGGGTATCAAATGAATTATTACACGTGGAAATACTGTTAAAATAAAGAGAAATGTACTTTGGTATTGTTCTTATAATTATTATTATTAATTTGATTTTGCAACTGCGCCATTTCTGCAATTTTGTCAATCTCATTGCAAAATACAACAGTTTATGCAAGATATCTTCAACGTTTTCATATGTGTAAAGTACGCTCATTCTTCAAAACCCAATTCAAATGTCACCTCTGCCATGAAGACTTTACTGCTCTCTCAATCCTCTTCCTGCTGCTTCATATGGTAGGTGTTTCTACATAAGTGTTTTTTTCTGCGCTCAACTGTTAAGTGCTTAAGGGCAGGAACCAAGTTTTATCTTTATATCCCCACAGCCTTCAATGCCTTTCACTTAGTGTTCTCAGATATATTGACCCACTTGAAGTGGCAAACATTTATTGTCTCACATAGTCTATGAGCGTCAGGAACCTGATCATGACTTAGCCCAGTATTTCTGGCTCAGGAGGCTACAGTGAAGGTGTCAGTTGGGCCTCCAGTCATTCCAGGCTCACTCACATGCTTATTGGCAGGAAGCCTCAGTTCCCTGACAGCCATATGAGCCTCTCCATAGGACAGCTCACAACATGGTAGTTGGAGTCCCACAGAGTCAATCCAGAGATTAAAAAAGAGAGACCGTAATGATTTTTATGACCTAATCTCCAAGTCACATACTATCATTTCTGCTTTATTCTATTCATTAGGAGTCAGCTATAAAATCTAGCTCATACTCAACAGAAAAGAATTACACAAGGGTGTGAACACCAGCAGGCAGGGATCATTGGGGGCCATCTTAGAGACTGGCTACCACAATGGCTGACTGACTGAATAGATATGTCACATTTATCTTTAATTTACTTTCCACTCAGGGCTTTTTATCTTCTTCCAGTCAACATAGACTTGACTTCACTTTTGTAGAAGTGTGCTCAGGAGTGTGAATGAAAACCAATAATTAACCTGATTCAGAAACAATGGCATACAATAAAGTCTGAAGCAAAATAAACTATCCAGTCACTGTATCCTCAACTCCACTATCGTGTATACATAAGTGACTGAATGAACTTTTACCCCAAATTAACAGAATATTTTTATCAATGTGATACGAATAAAATGAGTAAGTATGTACCAACTGAAATCAGATAGGTGTTTTTTTTTTTGGTTTTTGTTTTTGGTGAGGAAGATGCCCCCCTGAGCTAACACTTATGCGAACTTTCCTCTGTTTCGTATGTGGGACACCACCACAGCATGGCTTGATAAATAGTGTATTGGTCTGTGCCTGAGATCCAAACCCATGAACCCCAGGCCACTGAAGCAGAGCATGCAAACTTAACCACTATACCACCAAGACAGCTCCCAAACTATTTGTTTCTATATTTTATAGTTCATATTTTCCTACTACACCAAATTCAGACTCTCTGCCTTCCTCTCATAGTGAAGAGATGCACTGTATTTTTTAAGTCCCTATGGCATGCCAGCTACTGTGCTTGAGACATGAGGTGAGGAAGAGGCCCAGGTCCCTAGCCTTACTCGGTTTACAGCAGAACAGACAAACAACACACACTACAAGCATTCTCTGGAATCTGATACATCAATTTATCCACCCGCCTTCCCTACTTCACAATCCAAATCTTTGTACTCGCTATTCTGTATGACTTCCTTCCTATTTCTCTATTTATCCAAAGCATCTCCACATTTTTTGAAGGCTACCACAAATAGAATGTCTTCCATGAAATTTTCAGTGAATCCCGGTGTTTTCAGTAACCTTCTGTTTCCTCGAATTTTTATAGCAAATTAACACTTATTTATGAACTACCTTGCTTATTTTTCAAATTGCTTCAAGTGATTTAGTCACCTTGCCTCAACAGATGGCAATTTCTTTGAGGGTCAGGTTCCTCCCCAATGCTTAGAAGGTACTCGATAAATGCTCGCCAATTGATGTCTAATAAAGATAAAGTGTTTGTTTCAGTGTCCTTGGCTGTGCATTTGAATCTGGACTGATAAGACTAGTTTCTGAATTAATATTCTAGGTGCCTAAGGTTGAGCCTAATTTGAATTAAAATTTACATAAATTATTTTAATCAAAATAAATGCACAGAGCCTTAATCTTTTCTGTACTTAGGATTTATTGGAGAGATTAATAAGTTACTCTTGCTTCGTGTAGAAGCTTAGCAATGGGAATGTTAAATATTCCTTATTTTTTAATAACTATACAAAAGAGCTACTATTACTTGCAGCATTCTTTAGATAGAATGACTGAAACAGCCTAAGGTTGGTCTTGGAAAGGATTTTGGCTTTAGAGTCACACAGACCTAGGTAAGTCAAATTCTAACATTACCCTCTAGCAAATTGCAATCACTCTAAGCTTCCATTTTCTCATCTATACAATAAGGATATTACTATTTGCTTTCCAGATTGCAATGATGTTCCTAAGTCACCTGGCCCAGGGCCGAGCAGGCAACAGCTGTACTTATACCACTTCTACTCTTTTGAGTAAATATTTCTTTAAGAAATATTGGAACTATATTGGACCTAAGGGAAATATTTATTGTTAATCATCCAATATACCAAGATAAATAAACAAATCACTGAACATTTTCAAAAACTTGTTTATTAAACAAAGGTCCCATGGATGGCCACATCTGACAGTGCATTCAAGGAAATGGTGGGCAATTTAGACCCATGGCTTCTTCAGATTTCAGCAGATCATGACACAACCTTGAGTCAAACACACTTACAAAGAAGAAAAACTGAGAAAAAGGAATAGTCGAAGAGTCAAGAAAATAAAAGCATTGTTTTCTGGATTTTTTGTTTGCCATTTTTCTTTGAGTGCAATGATCCATTGTTATTCTGCATTGCCGGTGTTCGCTTGAAAAGCTGCATTTTTCAACACTGGACCTCTGCATCCCATTCATAATGCCGGTAGACATTTGATTTTTAAAGCCATTTAGATTCTAGGTGTCACTGACAATTCCCATGAAACACTTAATGAACAATATTTGGCTTTGAATTTTAGAACTATGTTGTTTCGTTTTGTTTTTTATTTGTTTTAATGGTCCATAGTATTGAGAATAGTCTTAAGATACATTCCTAACTTGTATGTACATATGTTACCTAAATTTATTCAAAAACATATCCACATACTGTAATAATATTTAGCTAATATCCTGAAAGAGAAATTCAAGCTATTTCCATATTGCTTGAGCAAAACTGACTAAATTGAAGTCATTTTTAGAATCAATTTTTAGAACAGGTTTGAGCAGTAGATTCATTTAAAGAGCAAAAGTTGCTGGGTTGAGGGTAAAGAGACAAGGGTCCCAATCTAGATTAATTACAGTCTATGGCTAAGAAGAGTGAAAAAGTATGATGGTCAAGCTGATGAGTAAAACCACCACTGAAAAGAATTTTGGAAGAAAATTACACAGAGGGGCATGATGTCCCATGTTCTGGATATACAAAGAATGTCATCGAGTCAGATTCCACAGATTATCCCAAATTCTCATGTTCTCAGTGGGAAATTATACAGAAGAACTGGAAGATTGGCAAAAATATGATCAAGGAAAGTTCTCAGTGAGGACGATTAGTGCTAGGACCTCAGCCTTGAATGGTGGTTGATTTATCTTCAGTCTTCCTAAATCCACCTCAGACAGACTCATGACATTCTTAGAATGATGTGCGAAGAAGATCACGCTGAGCTTCTTTGTTCTACTCTAGAAACTCTTGCACAGTTTACAGGAAATAGGAAAAGTTGCTCTGTGGCAATAATTTGCTGATCTAGTGGGGCTCTAGATCTTATGGATTCTCCTCTGGGATCTTAATTAGGTGTTTCTGGGTTTTGACACTGGTTTTTGGAAATATGAGCTGACAAAGTAGAGATAACACTACCTCCATCCTGAACATCTGTTTGGGAAAACTCTCTCCTCCTATGTATCTTTACTTCTCACACAGAACACTTCACTTCTGACATTTCTGGTCACCAGCGTGGGGAGGTTTTTTCCACACCATCAATTCTCTATGATACCAGCTGGGTGTCCTAGAGTTTAACTCAATTTTGACGCTATCTACCTGGACAGAGCATCAGATCCTACAGGTTAAGGGCTCAGTCCCACAATACTGCCCCTTCTCCCACTTCAGAGAGTCTAATCACAAGTCCAGGTCACCTGTGCTCTAACTGATGGGCTATAAACCAGAGGTTCCCATGACCCCCTCCTCAGGCTCAATTAATTTGCTAGAGTGGCTCATAGAACTCAGGGAAACAATTTACTTACTAGATTACCAGTTTATTATAAAATGATATAACTCAGGGACATCTAGATGGAAGAGGTGCATAGAGCAAGGAACATGGAAAGGGGCACAGAGTTCCATGCTCTCTCTGAGTGTGCCACTCTCCCAGCATCTCCATGTGTTTACCAGCTCTGGAAGCTCTCTGAACCCTATAATTTTGAAATTTTTATGGAGGCTTCATCATGTGGGCATGATTGATCATTAACTCCATTTCCAGCCCCCTCCCCTCTCTGGAGAATGAGGGTGGGGCTGAAAATTCCAAGCTTCTAATCATGGCTTGGTCTTTCTGGGATCAACCCTCATTGGAGCCCACCAAGAGTGACCTCATTAAAACGAAAGATGCTCCTGTCTCCCAGGAAATTCCAAGGGATTTAGGAGGTCTATGCCACAAACCAGAGGCAGAGACCTATAAATATATATACATAAATATTTACATTTTTTATATTATCTCATTATATATATATATTTTTAACATGTATTTTATACATATGTTTTTTCTATCATCTCACAATATCTCACCTGGAATATCCAAACACAGTCAGCTACGATTTTATTTCCTTCATAAAAAAAGAACTGAGCAGTACCCTAAAATAGAAAAATCTTTTTAAAGCTCAGACTTGATGTGTTGTAAGCAGTATAAGTAGCAGTGTAGAATACTATTGGAACAGAAGCCAGTGTAGAAGAGATTCTGGAAGTTACGTGAAAATTCTGTTATGTTTCACCACAATGAGATAGATGTAGGCAGTTGGATGAAAAATCTAACAGGAATGAGTGCAGCCTGACCATTAGGAATAAAGGAAATAAAGAGATTAGCACCGAATGTCATCCGGTTCCGAAGGAAGTGTAAGAGGCCAGAGGAAGTCTCAGGAATAAAATTCCTAAGATGTGAGGAGTAGCTAAATTGCAGGATATTGACAGTGCTGAGAGCAAAGACATCCTGGGTGTGGGTCACAGGGGACTGACTTATCTCCCTTCAGATTAAGGCAGGATTTTCTCCAGTGTTGTTGCTGATACGGGCACTCTCAGTCAGCCCTTAAGGAGAAGGTTTGGATTGTGTCCACTCCCATATCAGCAGCTTTCTATTATAATGAGTTATTCTGTGGTTTTAGCAGCTATGGATGCACATCTCTTATCTTTCCATGGAAGGAGGAGGGCTTTGCAAGAGTGAGTGCAGGGACCTTCTCCAATTTACCCTGGAATTTATTCCACCTTACTTAATCATGATTTGAAAATAGTGCCTGAACAACAAATATTTAAGAAATGAAGGATAGAGAAAAGAAGAGAGGGAGGCAGTGGGCAAGTAGATAAGGCAAACACTATTATTCCAGTAGTTTCCTGTCTTCTCTTTCAGACTAGGCTAATGATTCCCTTGGAGAGGAAGTTTCATTTTGGTCTACTATTTCTCCAACTTACATCATCCAATACATGCAGCATTAACTTTTCCCCTAAGAGCCTAGTGCTTCATTTGTCCATCCGTTTATTCTGCAATTATTGGGTTCATTCTGTGTGCCAGGCATATCACTATAGACTGGTCATAAGCAATAAACATGAGAGATCAGGTCCCTGTTTTCAAGGGCCTTACATTCTAGTGGAAAAAGAAAGACAATACATAAATCAATCAAACAATATGAAAAATACATAAATCAATCAAACAATATGAAAAATATCAAAGAAGGCAGAAAATTAACATAAGGTGGTATGATAGAAGGTGACTTGGGATCAGGCTTCTCTCTGAGGATCTAGGATAAAGCCCACAGAGGGAACAGACAGTGAAAGGCCCTAGGCAAAAACAACTTTGAGATGTTCAGAAAAGGATTTCCAAAAAAGGATGCTGTGGCTGGACAATAGTAAATAATGGGGAGAGTCGAACAGGATGGGCTAGAGGAGTAAGATGGGGTAGATTATCTTGAACTTTAAAAGACAGCTGAAGGTGTTTGGGCTTTTTCCAAGCTTACAGCAGGTAACGGCACAATATAAACTATGTTTTAAAGATTAGTGTGAATAGATTATAAGGGACAGATGGAGTCAAAGATGCCAATTACGGGATACTTTAGTGGTCCAGGGGAGAGATATCTATGGTGTGGAGAATGTGGTGACAGAGATTAGAGGTGGGAACAGGTGTAGTTTGTGGTGGATGTTGAGCTTCTAGGTCTTGCCAATGGCTGGGATGGGGAGATTGAGAAAAAGAAAGGAAGCAGGGGAGTTCTAATTGTTTGTTTATTTGAACCACTAGCAGAGAGTGGTGTCTGTTTACAGGTGTGAGTCAGAGTCAGGATCATTATATTTGAGAGGGAAAATCAAGTGTTTTCGATTTTGGAAATCTGATATACCTTTAAAACAAATAGATATTAATTAGCTAGCTGATATCAACAGAGCAAAAGTTTTGTTTCAGAACTAGAGAAAAGATCTATTTAGAGTGACTAAAGGGGATGAAGAAGGCTCATTTCAGATTGGGGGTTAAAGTGACTGTCATCTCACCCACTGTAACCCATACCACACTTGTATCGACACTGTCCCTTAAAGAATTATCGGTAAATTAAATTCATAAATCAGGGTAAAATTATGAATTGCAAATATTCACTGGAGGTCAAGAAAGTCCTGATATTTATCCTGAGAGCGAGAGAGAAGAAAAAGAAAGGCAAGGTAAAAAATTTAACCATGGGATAATCTGTTTCTCCTCTTTCCTGTAGTATTTTACAGCTGCCTGTATATTTCTTTATTTCCTTCTTAGACGATATGGACCTGCTCCATTCCATTGTGTCAGAACATACAAACAGTATTGTCTTAATTGATCTAAATTGAATAAGTAAGTGTTGGAACAAAACGTCTTCAGAACATAAGCAAAATTGCATCTACATAGCATTAAAAAAAAAGAATCAGAAGCACACATCTATCTGTCAGTACTCCAAGGAACAGGTTAATGCTGATTGATAACTGATAGTAACATCAGCTGTAAATGTTAGGAAAATAGATTAAAAATTTTTGAAATAAATATTCACTCTGCACAAAACATAATAAATTCACTTAGATTATGATTTGTGTCATTAGTAGTTTAACCAGATTAGCCACCTGCACACTTGAAGAACTTCTTCAAAGTTCTTGTTCTTAATTTTTTTTCCTGAATATTTTAAGTGCTTTGGTAACTATGTAAACAGCAAGCCCTGCTTAGCTTGCCTCCTGCCTTCACCCTTAGCTTCAATTGGCACCAGTCAGATAGAGGAGTTTGCCCCATCACTACAAGGGACAGTTGGAATACCTCTTGACTGATGTTATGCAAAATGTCAGACTTCTGAATCTGATCTTGGCTTGACATGATGGAAACTTTCCAAATCCAAAAAGACTGTAGAGAGCCGTACAATCACCACACAAAGGGACTGATGTGCTGCATATTGAATTCAGGCAATGATTACATATAATTGTATCATTACCATCATTACCTAGAATGAGATTAATGGAAGCAACTATTCAGAAAAACAAGAAAGAAATTAGCTTTGAAGTAGCATAATGAAAGATTTTAATTGTGGGAAGAATTCAGTCACATTTTAAAAATTACTGGTTGTGATTCCATCAAACTCACTAACCCCAAATCTTATTCACTGCTTCAATGCCTGCGCTTTATTTCATTTGGCCACACAATGATTAACAAAGGTCAGATATCCATGGAATATAACCTCATCGCAAAGCTAATAAACCAATCTGTCCAAAATGTTTATTTTCAAAAATGGGCCGAGTGAATTAGAAGAACATCTTTTGACAAAGCAAATAAATGAAGTGTTTCTTTGGTTTTTTGAGAGTCTTTAAAAATCAACACAACAGAACACAACACAACACAACACAACCCCGGTTAGAAGCAAAACAACATGGTATAGACGAGAACTATAAATGTTTCATATCAAGTTGGAAATTAGAGATTCCTAACATCTAAGATAGGATAGCGGTCTAATTTTATTCAAATACATTTACATAATCTGTATACAAGAACTCCATTGGTTGTTTCATCCCCCAGGGGCTGTGTGAATTTTCCAACCATAAATATACGTAAGACAAAGACTCTTGCTCGTTCCTGACTCAGAGTAAGGAGATGTTCTGAACCATGGATTCTGCAAAAGGATGCTACTGGGATCTTAAAGTAGAGTGGCTTTGACAGCTGGAGATGCACCTTCCTCCCCTTCTTGTCACAGAGGTGTTTTTGAGACTCTCAAAAGGGAGCTTTTGGACGGTCATGGACAGGCTCAGCAACCTGAGATCTGGGAATGCATATGAAGACTTAGCTCCATATCTAAACATAGATTTGGACATAGGCCATGGTTTAGAAATTGTTGCAATGTAGATACGTTGTCAGTTAAGTTCAATTACTATGTCAATTAATATTAAGTTTTTGCATCTACTATCTAAATTGCAATGCAAATAATTTATATGGTGGGTTTCTTTATGTCACCTCTGTGTTCACTCTGGAAACTCAGAAGAATAAAAAGCTGTATATTCTCTAGTCTGGAAAAACAGTATTTATAGTGTTCAATCTATCCACTGTAGAATAACAACAACTGCTTACTCCTTATATGATGTGGCACTTTACATATTTTAAGTCCTTCTTACATATCTGTTCTTTACAAAACTTAAGAGGAGAAAATCCAGGCAGCATTACCTCCTTTTACAGAGAAGGTATAAAACAGAAATGTAGCTCAAGGTGAAACAGATGAAAATTTAAAATCACTTCTTCTTACTCCTAGTTCAGCACTCGTTTCAAAAATAGCCTTGTCACTTAGAACTACATGGAATTAAGAGCCAGCTCCAATGATGAAATTTATCCACATTCAGCCACGTCCCCTAAACCTGCATAGTCTGCACCACTATCATCTCCTTCTAGGAAACTGCAATAATTCCCTCACTGGTCAGCTGCGTCTACTCTTTCCGAGTCTCATCTTTTTTGTGCCCTACAGTGAGGTTGCTCCTTTCAGAACGGTGTCTGAGCATGCCACCTCTATACTTAAAACCCTTCAATGATTTAGCACTTGCTCTTAGGAAGAAAGATCAAAACCCTTAATATGGCCTACTTTCCTTAGATCTCTACTCAAAGGCCACCTTATCCTCCCAACTGTTCTCTATAAACTAGTACCACTTCTATCCAGTCACTCTCTATCCCCCTCACCTGTTATAGATGTCTTCCTAGCACTTACCACCTGACATAGTCTATATTTACAAGTTTAATTGTTAATTATCTGTCTTCTCAGGAATTCATCAGTTTTGTTTCCTTGCAAATCCCCAGAATAGCACCTCATAGCAGATGCTTTGTGTTTATTGAAAAAATAAATGCATAAATTCTGTCTTAGTCCATTCAGGTTGCTATAACAAAATACAACAGATTGGGTGGCTTATAAACAACAGAAATTTGTTTCCTACAGTCCAGGAGGCTGGAAATCTGAGATCAGAGTGCCAACACAGTGGAGTTCTGGTGAGGACTGTCTTCTAGGTTGTAGACTGCTGACTTCTCACTGTCTTCTCACATGGTGGAAAGGGCCTATGGAGCTCTGAGGGGTCTCTCTATAAAAGCACTAATCCCATTAATGAGGGCTCAACACCCATGATGTAAGCACCTCCCAAAGACTTCACCTCTTAATATCATTATATTGAGCATTAGAGTTTCAACATATGAATTTTGGGGGGACACAAATATTCAGAACAAAGCAATTCCCTGCACTGCCCTGCATGATGTAGCTCCTACTTACCTTTCCAGCCTCAGCTCTTACAGCATTCCCTCTTGCTCTTGGTTCTCCCGGCCCACTGCCCTTCTTCATGTTCCTTGAATATAGCAGGATTCCTCCTATCCCATTGTCTTATTCTTAAGCCTGGAATGCATTTGCCTCCAAATCCTTTATTGATCCTTGTTTCTCCCACTAGATTATGTGTTTCATCACAGCAGGGTTTTTGTTGTTGTTGCTGCTCTGCTCACTCTTGTGGCAGCAGTAGCTGGTCTATACAGTGAACATCACTTTGATATGATGTTCCTATTTATTTATATCTAAATGCGTAATGTGTCCTTCTATTGAATTAAAATCTACTCAGGGTTTCACATTGACTGGCTCATATTTGGAAGTGCTTTGGTGAGCAAATTGGGTAAAGTTAGGCAGTCCATAAACCGCCACAAATGGAATCCCATTAGCAGATTACTCTATTTGCGCAGTTAGTAATGGCAAGTTTGGTGTGGCTTTCACAAAGTCAAGTGCTTTTAGTGCAAATTAAGTTACCAGAGTCTCAAAGCTTCCAGCATAAACCATATTAAAACATTTATTAACCCCCTAGACTTAAGTGAGACAAAATTAGGTTTGAAATATTTAAAGGACCATAATTATAGCACTTTTTCAGAAGGAGAAGGACCTTATTTAGAAGCTGTGAAAGTTAAATTTTCCTGTTAGAAGCTACAAAAAAAGGGGCATTTAACTCTACTTTCTGTTGAGTGGAACACAAAGTCTCCTCACATTGTCTGCTACTCACATTGCTTAACAAGCAGATTGAAAAGAAGATAATTTCAGTTCAACCCAATGGTGTTTTCACTGTGGAGCCCTCTGTGACAGTCCCAAATGGAGTCAGAATTAGCAGTGACTCCTTAATATTTAATATATGCTAACAAAAGGGACCGATCAGAAAGTCCCCCTGTTTCAAAGAGGCAACAAAGAAGTTTCTCCCACAACCAATAAATAAACAAATAAGAATTTTTCCACTTCTGAAACATTTTGCCAAAATGTTATCCCTATTGAGAATAAGAAATTTCACTAGTATCAATCAAATAGACGGGTATTCTCAAAATATGTTTGTGTTTGCAATCGACACATTAACTCCCTGATGGCATGGAAATGAACTAGCGAATCTGTATTCTGAAAATTGTTGACATATATAAATCAATTCTCAGGATTCAGATAGTAAAGGCTGATGGGAAGAGGACTGGAGATAGTGGAAAGAAAGCAGCTTTAGGGTCAAAGTGACCTGGAGTTGACATTGATTCCTGCCACTTGCTTACTGTGAGTTTAGGAAATGCCATTTAACTTGTCTAGACCTCAGTATGCTTCTTTGTCAAATGGGGATAACAGAACATCTAAATCATATTGTTGTGGTAGAAATTAAATATGATAGTATAAATTGAGGGGACAATATAAAGTCTGACATAAAGTAAGTACTTAGTAAATGTCAATCCCCACCCCCAGCCCCTATAGTAATTTATTAATAGACTAGGGGGATTTCAGGCAGTGTAGCACTGTTGTTGGGTCAATGTAAGAACTAACCAGTAATTTTTTTCTATATTTTAACTATCCACAGAATTCATCTAAAGTAGTGTCTCTCATGTTAGATAGATAGAGAGATAGAGAGATAGAGGGAGAGAGAGAGAGAGAGAAATACTAGGCAAAAGGCTAAAGCTATAGAATAGATATGGTAGATTTAGACTTATGATAGAATGTAGGTGGTAGATTTAGGAAGGGTGGTGTACTAAGGCACATTTTTTTTTCCTTTTAGGAATATCAAATACATAGAGTATGAGCTTAGCCACCCATACCATGAAAGCAGGGAAGGCAGCTACCTAAAGACATGATTTGCAAGTCCACTCACTCATTCATTTGACATTAAGGTCTCACTATGTGCAAGGCACTGTGTTGTTTCCTGGGGATAATGTGACTACAACTGTTATGCCCCTTCCTTGATGGAGCTAAGAGTCTAACGACAGAGAAAGGTAGTAATCTCTGTTAAAGTATTAAATAATGCTACTATTGCTCAATATATAATTAGAAACTGAGGTAAAAACCTCTGAAGGAAAGGAGTGAGGAGCTGAGAGAAGATATGATGAAGGAATCCCATCTGGAAAGAGAAATCAGGGACGGCTTCCCTACGTAACAGTGATTTGTGTTGATAGATGAGTGAGAGTCAACTGGGAAGCCCAGGGAAGGTCCCTCACCTTCTCTCCCTGGGAAACCCCTCATCCTTCAAGACAAAGAATCTTTAAGCATCTTGATCCCCCCAGGCCTACTTGGTTGCTTCCTCCTCTGGCTTCCCAAAACACTCTACTCATACTCTACTTCGAGGTTTCCCACTATGAAATTATCTGTGTATATCTCTCCCCACATGCATTGTGAGGCCAGGGTGCTGTCTCATTTTCTGTAACATCAGTGCTCAGTAGCCAAGCACATAGTGGGCATTCATGAAATGTTTCAAGAATGAATCTACACCCCTCTGACCCTTTCATGATGCCTAATACTTGTACATAATCCATTTATTTTAATTAAGGTTTTTGAAGAGTAGGGTTTTTTCCCCATTTTTTACACTGGTGGAATTCTGAACAATTTTCCTGATTATTTGACTTCATATTCCAGCTACAGTATTGTTTATACAAGATATAAACTTTTTTTAAAAAAGTCTATTAGAATGTAAGACATCGGAAACTAACATCTCAGTTCAAGTCACTGGCGAGATGAACTTTAATGACCTAGAAGGAGCCAAAGGGAACAGGATCCTGGACAACAAAGTTTTGATTCAGGGAAGTAAACCCAACATACAATCTTGTAGAAATTACCAAGCAAGACTTATGGATTCTTTACAGCAATGATTAAACTGAAACTGCCAGGAAGTTCCACAAGGCTAAGTGGTACTTTGTCATGCAATAATGATTCTGTTTGGTTCAGCAAAAATGCAAGGAAATGCAGAGAATTTCTCTCCTGGGGAGGTATCTGCATTTCTGCTAGATCAGATACATACTATGGACGCTGCTTCCCTCATAGTATCCTGTTACTTAGCAACCAACATGTCTAGGCATTACAAGCATGGGGGCTATATAAATACACACGCTCACTTTCTTTAAACAATGGATAGGAGGAAATGCAGTGGGAAAACAGCTGTAAATCATCAATAAAAAAGATAACTTCTAAAACTTAGCTTGAGAATGAGCACACTGTCAAAAACGTAATGCCAATTTGCATGTGATTTAAATATCTTCCTCAGTCCTTGCAGAAAGGCATACTTCCTAAGGTTCCTGAACCTATTCTAACATCTAAAACTCAAAACAAAAATATAATAATAAAATTCAGATGATTATAATTATAAATTCTTTCATATCACCATTCAATAAATGTTTCTTGTAGCGGTTTCCATTGGTTTTATTTCCATAAATAAAATTACTTTAAGACAAATTGCTATGCCCTGTGGGAAAAATAATATTTCAAAGCTTGATTCCTGTAGACTGTCAAACTTTTCAACTGACCTTATACACTTGGGTCAATACAGCTTTTTCAATTAAAAATTGAGAAGGAATAGAGGATGCAGTAAAGCAGGTAATGGCAGAAACTAAAGTCTGGAAGTAAGATTGTTGCCGTCGGAAATGGAGAGAAATAAGTGATTCCAACACCAGCTGGCAGACTTAACAATAGATTCATTGATGAAAGAATGGGCCAAAAGGATAGGGGGAACAAAAGAAGAGCAAAGGAATAAAGTGTGAGAGCCATGGGGTGGAAACAGAAAGAAGGGATAATGAAGGCAGTGAGCAGAGTTGGTTTCCTAGTGAAAAGGTTAATTAAATCTTTCGTGGCATGGAATTCTTAAAGAACCCCTTTTCTGACTATGTGTGTATATATTCATGTGTGTTCTTTGTAAACACACAGAGATGATAATGATTCTCTCCTAACATCCTTTCACATTAATGCTTGAGCACATTTTTTTTAAAAGGACAATAATTTGTTTTTTTAAGCTTCTTACACATTGAGTGGAAAGATATTTAACACTGCTGACCTGCAAATAAATCTTAGGAGCCAGAGTTTGTTCTTTTTCATTGTTCTGCTTTACTTTCTCCAAAATTTAAAACCAATGACAAAAAAGCAAACCTTATATCTCTATTAAAATTAATGGCAAAATGAATGAACTCTTATAAACAATAGCAGGGACAAAACCCACTGGACTTGGGAGCTTCAGTACTACTCTGAAGACCACGAGGCTGATTTCTAAGCTGGAGAAATGATTATAGTTCATCCCAGGAGGGCACCATCCAATAAGATGGCAGCAGTGCTATTTGTTTTCTGCCTTTTGTGTGTTTCTTAATGTTAATCTTGCCTGCCTGTCACACAGATTCCAGCAGCTCAGGGCAAGTTGGGGGCTTGGGGAGGGAGGGTAGAGTTTCTGACGTCAATCTAAAGGGCAAATGCTGATCGGTATAATCAGGAGCACTTGGTCCATTCAAGGTGTGACACGGTGTTTCCACTATTGTTACTCTTCATACTTGTGTGTAGTTTATACGCACTTACATGGGAAAGTAATGCATTCAATAAATACCTTCCTTTTGTTTGTTCTGTATTTAGCCTTAACCTTGACTTTAAAAAGCACTTGATTCATTTGTTTTCAGAATCCTGGGGCATTCTGGCTACTGAAATAATTGCAGTTGATCAGGATACAAGTTGTAGGAGGAAAAGTATTAATATACTTGCTCAACGAGAAGCCAGCCTTCTTAGACCCTTCTGTGCTTAAATAGAATCCTTTCATGTGGAAAATCAAAACAACAGAGGGAGGCAGTTTCCTCAGGAAGGCATTTTTTTTCTTTTCCATTTTGTCAGAAAGCAAACGTGTGAGAGAGAGAGAGACACACAAACTGTCATAGACATTTCGTCCTGCCCTCAAGTCTTACAATACATTACCAACGGTTTTATTGACAAATAAAGGCATTTTCGCCTGCTTTACCAGTGAGATATGAGTTCATTTTGTCAGAATTAGGAAGGATGGATGTTTTTATAAGTTAAACCAAAATAATAATAATAATAATAATAATAATAATAATAGGAGCCGTGGCAGAACCAGGGATGGCAGAATAATGTAATGCAGCATCTGCTACAGTAATTTTTATTATTGTGGCCTGTGAAGACTCTTGCCTCAGAACAGGCATTAAAGTCTTTTCTTCTTACTATTTAATGCATGAACACTTACTTTCCCATAATTATGGGGCAAAGATAGTCTTAGCTTGAATGAATTAGCTCTAGTGATGTGATATACGCTACCTGGATGAAAGGATGGGCAATATTTGTGATTAAAGAATTCACTCAAGGACAGAAATTTAAAACCTTAGTGTTAGTAGACAAGAATTAAAGCCCATCCCATAAATTAAGTTCATTATGTCATGCCTATCACAGAACATTGGCTGAATTTACTTGCTTTAAATTTCACTGTTTCTCAGAGATCCTTGGGCTACATTAAAAAACTATTAGAGGAAGTATTATATTCACATTTCTGTATTAAGTGCTTCGGGAAAAACAAAGACATCGCAAATGCTTCCTCTATCCTCAAGGCGTGTACAATCTAGTGAAGAAGATAAAATTTATAAGCCAAAAATGACTTTAATTCAAGGCAGAAGGATATCAACCTTTAGGAAAAGATCATCCAGTGAGTAAAATAGTTCAGGCTCGACGTCCTGAGCTGTGTGAATTAAACTCTACTAGCTCCTAAAAGAAAACAAACCCAAGAGAAAGAAAAGAAAGATCCCACCTGCCACTGGATCTAACAGTGGTCTTGGGATAGGCCTATGGCTGCGATAGGGTCTGACTTGATTCTGTCTCTGGATGCCCACCAGACAACCAAGATTTATCATAGAAAAGACTCAGCCTCAGTTTAGTCGTCTATAAAATGGACTGAAAAATCCCCACAAATCTATCTCCTAGGAGCTAGGTCTGATCTGTAAAACTTTCTCAGGTAAAAGTCAGACACTTTAGGTATAAATCATTTACATGTACATATTGATTAGTAGAGCATATAATTTAACATGTTTTGGGAGAAAGTACGTGCTGATTTACTATTATTATCAAGTAGTTATCCTAAAAATAGTGGTGGACCCTATTTATTGAGCACTTACCATATGATGTGTGCCATACTGTGTACTTTATCTGACAATTTAATCCTCTCAAAACTGTGAGGGAACTATTACTATTACCATTTACAAATTCAGAGTGGTTAACCCTGGGACCTCAAAGTTTGAAGGTGATAGAGTCAGGATTTGAATCCATTTCTGCTCTATGAATGCCTCCTGCTGTTGACACTAATCTAGACTACCTCTGCTAACCATTCTGTTCTTGGCTCTAACTCGACTTATGTATCTAGTTTGTTCTGCTAAACAATAAGAGTTGATGAAGGAAAAGATATGAATTAAAAATAAAGAATATATCACAAGACTTTCTAGACTTGAATAATCTTTAAAGGCCATTGAACATCTTCATTTTACAGATAATTAAACTAAGGCTAAGAAAGGGTAAATCATTTGCTGAAGGTTACCCACCTACATAGTCAATGCTGGATATGGTACTCAGGCTGATTGATTCCTATTGCAGTCCGCTTTTATTTCTGCAATACCTTAAAATAGTAAAATGTCCAGGAAAGAATATTGTTCACTGAATTTGCTAATTATCTAAAAGGTTAAATAGGGAGTTCATTCTGTGTCAATGTTTGTTGCTGAAAATCTAAAGTATGAGTTGGATTTCCTCTTTAGTAAATAGTAGAAGAACCAAATACTTTTCTCAGTTTCAACATGCTACAGTGGAGATGGTACAAAGAGAGGATTGATTTGGGTTCTACTCTCAACTTAGCTGGTTATTTGCTGTGTAAATGTGTAGTTTATGAAGTGAAGCCTTCCTAGTGAATCACACCTCTGGGTATTCAGTCTCTTGTATGGTGCCTCCTATAATGATGCTGGACTTGGTCATGTGACTTGCTTTGGCCAATGTTACATCAGCAAGTGTGACACAGCAAGGCTTGCACGCTGAGGAGAGCAGTCGTAGCAAAGTGAAAGAGCCCATTTTAGCCTCCTTGAGCACGAAAGACCACAGAAGAGATGCCCAGACAGCCTAGCCATTGCACCTGAGCTCAGTCCTCAGCTGCGGAACCTGGAACACACTACTTCCCAGCACCTAGTAGAGGCACCACCTGCTGCAAATAATATTAACAACCCTAAGGTAGAAGGGTTTGCCCCATTTTGATCTACCTGTTTTCAAGCGGACAATGTGTCTGCTTCCATGTCTTGAGTCTTCAGTGACAGATTAGCAGTGCGATCCAAACCTAGCCATAGCTTTTATCCATCCATTCCTTTCTATCTCATCAGGTTGTATATCCCATGTTTCAAAATGGGCCCTACCTCCTCCATCCTTTGAGAATGAGCTAGACTCAGTGACTTAATTCCAAAGAACAGAGTATGGAAAGAGAAAACTAGGAACTTAACAGTGAAGAAACTTGGCAAATACTACCTCATCCAAGTGCTGAAGGGTAACAGCACCAGTGACAAGTCATATGGATTCATACACCTCCCGTTGTGGAGTTACAGGAAAGACACTTCATCTCTGTGGCATTCTTCCTCATAAAACATAACATTGGTCCAAACATTAAATAAACATCAGGCAATTTCAAATTACAGGGCATTCTACAAAATCCCTGATTAGTACTCCTCAAAACTGTCAAGGACATGAAGAACAAGAAAAGACTGAGAAACTATTACTGACCAGAGAAGACTAGGGAGACATGACAACTAAATGCAGTGTGACATTCTAGATTCAATTTTTGAACAGAGAGAAGATATTAATGAAAAACTGGTAGAATCCAAATAAAGTATGGAGTTTAGTTTAAAAATGGGAGGGACATTTATTATACAACAAACATCACTACCCCCTTCCAACACAGAGAAGAATTTCAAAAATAAAAGACATTATCCACTCAGAGGAGACAAGGATCTCTGCACATTGCTCACTCCAAGTAGCAAGATTTTATAATGTATGTAGACACAGGATACACTAAATTAAGTGGAATTGTTATGGAATCTAAGATCTTCTTCAGAGCTAGGGCAAAAAAGTAAAAAGGGAAAGAAGGAATAAAGGAAGGAAAGAAGGAAGAAAGGAAGGGAGAAAGAAAGGGAAGAAGGAAATAAGGAAAAAAGGGAGAGACATCAAATGATTTTGTGCTTATATCGTCTTGTTCCATATCTCCTCCTGTATCTATTTCCCATAAAAATTGGAGTACACAGAGAAAAACCACTTACTGTAGAGTTAGTAGAAAGATTCAGAGTTGGTTTCCAGTTAATTGAGACTTTGCCTATTGACATCTTATAGTGAGTAGCTTATAAATTAAAGCATATACACATACATATCACTTTTAATAGAACTATTTTAAATAAATATTCATTTTAAATATTATTATTAAACATGCTTAGGTCAGTTTTAACAAGTCGAAGACCTTCTATTATCAATATTTTGTATTAATCCTTTGTTATCCTGAAGCATAAGCATAACTGAAGTATTACTATTTTCCTGTTTTACACAGGGACTAACATAGGATGGTGGGCAGTATTCATATTGGTTTAGCTAAACTGATTTGTTATGACAACATGGTCTGGGATGGAGATGGGGAGAATCGAAAAGTTTGCACGGATCTATGTGAATAAAAGCTTATACTTTAACAAAAGTGCATCTGGCTCTTTAAATATTCATGAAAATAATACTATAAGGCTTCTGCTCTGTGGGGTGTTTACCCTCTTTTCAAGAGTTTAGTTCTGCAAATGTGATGGTAAGAAGGTTGGCATATGATACTGAATAATGCTATTGTGATGGAAAAAAAGATTCTGATGGAAATCGACATCATCTGTGCCTTTTGATTTAATTTTCTTAAGGCATATTGGAAAGAGATCAAGAAGTGCCACTTGGCAAATAACTAAAACAGAACTAACAACGTGAGGCAACAGACAGACAACCAGGAAGAATGTGCTGATCCCAAGTGTCACTTCTAGAATTGATCACTGTCTCAGTTGTGTGACAAGGGCTATTCCTTCCTAATGACTGATCAGCTTTCAATGATAGGAATGGTGATTGATCTGTAAGGTCAATTGTCTTGGATTATGAAGAACTCATGTTTGAGATCTAAGCATCTATTTTGCTGAAACTACAACTTTGAATTTAAGGATGATTATCTTAAGCCTCCCAGCAGGGGTCACTAAGCTAATGATAAATATAAGCTCTGTTGTGATATGTAATCACTGTTTCCATTGACAACAGGAGGGAAAAAAATCTGTATATATATGATGTCAGAAACCCTGCTGGGGAAGCTTTGGATGAAAACACAAAATATTTCTCAGTAATAATGACGGTATTTTAACATAGAGAGTCAAAATATCATAGTTGCACTTTAGTGTACTGTTAACAGAGAGCTCGATAGTCTACAGCCTGCTAGCTTTTAGAATTATATATACATAAATTTGGTGTAATATTCAAATATCACAAATATCCATAGGAAAGAGAGCTAACAATGGATAATTAACGATTTTCCTCCAATGATTTTCCTTAAACTCTATACTTAAATAATTTGAACATAATAGAGGCAAAAGTATTTCATTTAGATACATCTGATTTCTCTTAGGACTCAGTCACTTAAGTCAGTCTTCATTTCCAGAGGGGACATTGGTCACCTGTTTCTGGAACTCCATCTTCATACTTGCTCTATACTATGGCACTAGAATAGTTTTGGGCTCTGAATGGGTTACATTGATATTAGTAAGAGTGAAGGGCTGAGATCTTTTACTTGGAGACATACTTCACTTCAAATCAGCCCTAAACCAGGTTCTAAGATTTAAAAGATGCTACTGGATAAAAAGGGTTGTGTCATCTTGTCAGCCAACAAATCTAAGGTCTTTTCCAGGACGTAAGCCCCTACTACCTCCCTCAGTTTCATCACTTCACTCCAGAACACTGGTTCCTTAATGTTTGAAGGACACACCACAGCCAGTTCCCTCAGAGCCTCAGGGCTTGCTCTTACTTCTGCAGAAACACCCCTCCCCTCGACATATGCATCAGTAGTTCCTTCATCCTGTTTAATTGTCTCCTAAGTTTTTATTTCCTCAGAGAGACCTTCCCCAACCACCACACATAAAGAGCATACTGATTACTCTCTACTACCTTATTAGACTTAGTTTTTCTTCAAAGCACTTTCAACACCTACATTATTTTCTGGGTTTATTTGCTATGTATTATCTGTCACCCCTACTAGAATAATAAGCCCATGGAGGTGGGAGTTTTATCTGTTTTGTTTTCTGAATGACCAGCATCAAGAACCATGCCTGTTACAGTAGGAACTCAATAAATATTTCCAAATAAATGAATGAATGAATAAACAAACAAACCAATATATGTACCATGCATTCCTCAGTTTGGAGGATAGCAAATGAGAGATGAGATATGGATCATGATCACAAGGCACTTACATCTAGTTGAAGAGAGAAGAGTTGAGCAAAAAATAATTTGTCGTAGCTCTGCATCTTATTCAAACCCAACCAACCGATGGCAGAAAGATGAACTGTTCCTCACTTACAGAAACATAAGCTTCTAAGTCGGAAATTCCAGAAAATTGATCAGAGATTGGAAATATCAGTTTTAACTAAATCTTCCATCTTTCGAGAATTCACAAAGGAAAAGGCATATTCTGCTCCATCGCCAAAGGTAGAATTTGAGGCTAAGTAGCTCACTGTTGTAAATTCACAGAAATTTTTAGAGTCTGATGCTCCGATTACATTTTGATATTTATTCTTTCATCTCTAAATTCAGAGCATAGACTAGCACAGCGGACACTTTCGAGATGAGAGATCATTTGTGAATGAACAGCATTTAATTAAGTTTTCTTTTGCCTCTTTTTTCTTTTCCAGTTATCGCAAAATGTAGAAGTGAAAATGCCCCCTTTTTTTTCTTTGAATCATGTCCATGACTCATAGCTTAAAATCTGAAATCTTCTCATTTTTTAATTCTCCCAAACTTCAAACTAAGCATTGATCCTGCTTTATTTTGAAAATAATGGAAAATGAAAATGAGAGTGGGGACCTACAGGCTGCAGTTTTCAAACAGGTGAGATTATCTGAAACCATCAAGAATTGTACTTGTTTTCCATTCTCTACAAAACCTCTATTCCAATAATAAATATTTAATTAATGCAAATACTCCTGCTCAATTTTCCAGAACGTTGGCACCTTACACCTCCCTCCTGCTTTGATAGACTCATTCATTTTTTCCACTGGTTCAGGAATGATAAATAGTGGGAAAAACTGAGGGGTTAAAAAGACACCCCTTAATGAACGTGTTTAATAGCTGACATGTCTTCTTTTTGTTCGATTAAACTGGCACGTACTCAGTGTGGCATTGTTCACTTTGAAGTGGTTCTCCATTGTTCTCCTACCAGCCTCTATCAGGACCTACTGACAGATGACCTATCAAACGCTCCCTCCTTTGTCTTCCAACCTCCTTACCACCCCTAATTTGTTTTTTACTTTTTTTTTTTTGAAAAGACACAGTCTGCTCACCCTCTGGCTCTTCCTATTCCAGGGGTAGCAGTTGGTAAGCCTGGGCCCTCCCAAAGCCAGAGGCTGTTATGCAGAACATGTCTGGATCCCAATTATCCAAGGAGAAGTAGTGCATAAATTAGTAGATAGTGTTTCTAAAGCTGTCAGGGATAAATTGTTCTTATTTCCTGAAACTGTCATAGGAAAGAAGGGCAATTCTAAGATGAGCTCTGACACCCCTGTTGCTCTTGCAGACAAAGAGGCCCTAAAGTCTCCTGCCAGGGCTGAGCCAGGAATAGGCTTACAGGAGACCTAACTTACAACAGAGCTTTAGGAAATAAAACTGAACTGGCACTGTGGTCAGATGGCAAGTTTCAGTTCGAAACAGGTAAGACAACATCTATCAAGAATAACGATGGTTTCATGAATCACCTGGTGTATTTATGCTGAGGCTGCGTGGATGCCATTGTAGCAGGCATACTGGGCAGGAACTCCACTAAGGGGTGGGAGTTGAGGAGAACCAACTCCTACTACCACCAAGTCACCTTCAGCCCTGGCAAGGCTGGTAGGCTGGAGCTGACTAAATCTGAGCTCTTCAGATCTTCCTGAACACAAGCTTTCTCAAGGTTCCTCTCTTCATTCAGGTCTATCTTTTGTGTGGATAGATATCTGCTCTATTCTATACTCTACTTTGTGACTGTAATCTCTCTCTTTATCACCCAAATTTTGATACATAGATTACACCTTCTGGCATTGTCAACATCATTTATCTAGAATTAAATTATTTTCTTATTAGGCGATCCATCACACAATCAAACCCATACCTATACATAACATACACAATTATCTGAAATACAATTTTAACGATTTTCCATCAAAATACTGTTTTTTTTCCAAAAATTACTTTCTTTTACATGTTAGCTCTTCAAATTAGAAGCATAGATCATCTTTAAAATGAACTTCTGTAGAATAGATCCTCTCCAAATATGGTGAATGTGACATGTCCTGATTTACGGCTGGCCAAGTACTAACAAGTTATTTTCTTTTTCTAGACTTTGTGAAATTTTGTTGAAATCAAATGCGTCGAGTTGAACAAAGGTACCATTAACTATAATAGTATCTGCATTGACAAAAAAGAAAATTAAATTTTGAATTGCATTAAATATTTGGGAGAAATACAAGCCATAAATATTTTTCCTTTCTGCAGCATTTCAATTTAAATGACTGCTTCTCTGCTTGGCTGTACTCCAAATGGATGTAAATATGAAAGCAAACCCCTTAAGAGAGCAAATTCTAGTACTGCTGTTTGTTTACCAAAACTGAAGATCAACCATCGCAGTTAGTATCAGGTCTGATAACTACTAGTCACATACTGGAAAAGCAAAATCTATTGTTAGCCCCTATGGCTGTTCCCCATTCTCCTTATATGGGAACTTCCATGCTTTCAATCAAGTTAGAGAATTGGATATAAGTGAAGTATATAAACATTTTCAAATGAATGGTGAATTGATTTGAGTAAGTGAGCGTCTGAGGAACAAGGCATACGATTTAACCTTAGATTCCTTTGATAATTCAGGCATCCTCACTAAATAAAGTGTCAGTTTCATAGCAGGGAAATGAATGGGTCTCTCCCAATGTAAACAAGAAATGCTTGTTCAGCTGCTGTTAATTTACATGGGAAATTAGGCTTTTGACTTCCTGATATTTGGTTGATTAAACTTAAAGCTTGTAGTAAGCTATAATGACCAAAATATCACCGAGGCGTAAGCTCCTTGAGCCCTACGCTAGATATTGCTGCATCACTGAAAATAGGTAGCTATTGTTCTTCCATAGATGGCATAAATCAGCTCCGATTATTTAAACAGTTACAATTCACTAACTTCTGGATGACATCCAAACTCTTCAAGCACATCTGCTGCACACACCAGCAAAATGTACAGCAACTAGTGCAGCACAATTCAACATAACAACTTAAATATTTTATATAATTAATGATATGTAATTAAACTTAATGTAATTACATTTGGGTTCTCTGAGGTAACTATTTTACAATTAGTGTTTCATCAACAAATAGCTTTTCCAAGGCATGGCACAGCTCTTCCTATCGTAGTGAGCCATACCCAGAACTGTGCCTGTTACAGTAAATAAATTGTGGAACAAAATCAAACATTTTAGCCCATCAGCCCTCAGCTTTTGATGATGTTAGAAACGCGAGGCCTTCGCATGCCAAAACCACGTAGCAATCTAAATGTTAATGGCTCTGTCTTTAGCTTGCTGGAAGTTGGAAATGGGACAGGAAGTTCCAACCACTAGATGGCTTATCTCATAACTTTACAAGCACAGTCAATTACCAAGAGGTCCATAAAGAGAAGTCTCATGTTCCACAGTCATGTCCCTACAGGGCCAATAAAACCATCTATTGACCTGCCTTACTTCTAAAGGTCAGGAATTTAATGAGGAGACGATGGAGGGGCAGCATCTGAGAGCCTGTTCTGCCTTCAGTGATGGAGGGAGGGCATTTGCATAGCACCCTAATGGGGGCTGTACCTGTATGGAATCATCCATGACCCTAGTTCAATTAAACTAATGGCCACATCATATAGCCACAATAATAGCATGGAGCTGGTGTTGCTAGGATTTTTGCTTTGAAACATCTGGACTACTAAACTGATTTATGAAGCAGATACATGATTTTAAAATATATCTTCTCCCCAGATTTGCTTGAATTCAAAAGAACTGTAGCAAATAGACTCCATCTCTTACATGGAAGGCTCAAGTCTATAGCTATCTAGACTGGCACTCCAGACTTAGTCTTCTGAAGCTCATGGCACTTCTAGAAGGAGTCCAGATTTCTCATCCTCTCACTCCTTCCTCCCAAAATAATTCAGTCTTCTCTGGGTTGTCCGTGCCCAAGATTAAGTTTCCTTTATTTCTTTCCTTTAAGAATTTTTATTAACAGCACAGCATTACATGTTCACAGTAAATGTCAAATTAAACTTCCAGCCCCTAATGATAAAACAACCATCTCCTGCACAGCCCTATTCAGATAAAAATTATATCTTTCAGGAGTGACCACACTCAACTCTTATTGATTCTTCTCTTATTTCTAAATAATATTCTTATTTCTTTATTTTTCCATTTTAAATACTGTTTAATGACTTTCCACCATGGAAATTGAGAATGTAGTTGTAGTTGTTTTGAATACTGGCTCACCACGTCCAAAACATACTTTTTCTCTTACTTTTTCTCAATATACATGCAGCACAATTAAAAAAATATATTATTCATTTATATGTTAATATGACTATGTTCATTGTAGAATCACATAGTATGCAAATATCCTGTCTAGTACATATTTTTATTTTAGCTAGGGTTAATGTAATTTTTTATTTGCATAATTTTCTAAGTAATTATCAACAATTAATACCCCAAACTCTCCTACTGAACTGCAACCTTTTTTTTCCAATGAAGGGGAATACATTAGGGTCCTCTAAACCGAGGTGCCACTACTGTCCCACTCCAATCTCAGCAGCCTGCCACTCAGCTGTCATCTGGAATCTCCCTGTTTAGCATCCTCCTGAGAATTCCCTTTGCCTCATTCCTGCAGAGGATCCTCTCTGGATCCTGGGGATTCCTCTTTATTGATTCTTTCCCTTTTTGGTAGAAGCACATTCTCATCTAGCTTCCTGAGAAAGAGTGCATAGAAGGTAAAATATTCGAGATCTTAATGTTAGAAAAGAACTTACACTTATGTGAAATTTGACTCCACATAGAATTTTACTGTGGAAATCATTTCTCCTAACACACTGCACACACCTCTTCATCGTCTTTGTTTTATCACTGTTGCTATTGAGAAGTTCACACTGATTCCTTACTTATTCTTTGTATGCGAACATTTTTTTTTTTTTCTTTCTAGGTGTGTTTATCCCTGAAGTATTTATCCCTAAAGTTCTGAAATGTCAACATATGTCCCTTGGGATGAATCTTTTCCATTTATTGTGCTGGGCACTCAATGTGCCCTTTCAAATGGGAAATTCATGTTCTTCTTGAATTATTTCTGTCATCATTTCCTCCCTCTCTGCATTCTGGAATTCTGTGTCAGGAACTGCTGCTATTCAGACATCAGATCTCCCAGAACAGTGGTTCTCAAATGTAGTCCACAGACCAGCAGCATCTGCATCAGCTGGGCACCTGTTGGACATGCACATTCTCAGGTTGTACCCCAGACCTTCTGAATCAGAAACTCTAGGGGTGGAACCCAGCGATCTGTGTTTTAACAAGACTACCAGATGATTCTGATGCAAATAAAGTTAGAGAATCACTGTTTTACACTGTTCTTCTAATATATATTTTTTTGCTCCTACTTTTCACCTTTTTTGTCTTCTTATCGATTTGTGAGGAATTTCCTCACCATTATCCTCCAATCCTTCTGTTGTATTTTCCATTCCTTCTATCAGGAATACCAGGGTTTAATTTCTGAGCACTTTTTCTTGTTCTTTGAATGTTTTCTCACTTATTTGATAAATTTATAAATTTTTTAAAAAGTTTTTCTGCTTGTTTAAAGATTTATTCTGTTTCCTGTATGGTTTCTGTTTCTTTTGGATTCTTTTCTATTTGCTGGTTTTGCTTTCTCTACTTTATTTTGGAAGATTTTACAAGTATTTGGTGATCTTTAGACATCCATATCTACTTAAAAGTGAAAAAATTTTTTTAAAAATATGCTCTTAAAATCCCGAGTGCACAGTGGAGCTTGTCAATTGCAGGCTTTCCTCTAGCTCTTTGGTTGATAACTCCCTGAGGTCGGCACCTATGGGTCTTTTCCTTTGGGTAGACAAGTTTCAGACAGGAATTCCAATCCTTTGTGGAGGGATTGGGGAAACACTCTGCCTTCCAGCATCAGAAGACCCTAAAGCACGGAGAGGGTTGTGGCATCTCTCAGTTTGCAGATCTTTCACTGAACTCCTTATTTTCATACAATTTCTCATCACCACTCTCTTCTATTTCTGGGGATCCTAAACCCTGATCCTTATGGTTTAGTCTCCTTAGAAAATGGGCATTCTCTCTTTTGCTGGTGTTGGAGAAATCTAATTACTCAGCTCTGTAGGATCAAGGAGGGTCTGTAGGTCTAATGTCTAATGTTCCCATTCCCTTCATTCTACTTGTTTTCTGTCTTCTTCTGCACTTCCATCATCAAAGTCACCAGCTGTCCCAGTTCCTGAGTCTTCCTGGGCTTCTGAGACCTACTCTGGCATGTTTAGCATGAAGTTGTAGTTATTTGCTCTCTAGTAGACTTCTAATTCAGTTCCCCTTCATCCAGCCACTTTTCAGCTTCCAAAACTTTGACGTCCTCTCCTATCTGCTGTCCTCATCATTCTCCTTTTTGCTGCTCTTGGGGTTATCCTATATGTATTCCATTCTGTCATGTTAGCACTGAGGGAGCAGAGCTAAACTTATGTGTCAGTTTATTCTGTTTCGCAGAAGCCCTTGTCATACAGGGAGTATCACTGGAGGGTAATCCTGACAACATGGCTGGGATGCATTCTTGGGTCCAGAAGTGCTGGCATGGTGGGGATGGGCTGGGGAGGAAGGGTATCAGGCTCCAGCTAGAGTCTTGTTCATATTGCTGGGGAAGGGGAGCCCAAGGCAACGTGATGCTCACATGTGCAAACAAAGTGGTGAAAATAATGTTTGCCTGACAGTCAAGAAAGAGAACCTTATTCCCTCAGCTTCAGTGAACGCCAAGCTACACAAACACAGATCTGAAATTTGATGGTTAAGAAAGATCTACAGACAATACTGATCTTTTTTTCCTTTAAAGCGTGATTACAGTCACACATCTGCCACCTTGACCTCAGGGATGATCCTCAGTTTCATTTCAGTCTCTTTTAGTTTGACTCCAAGGCACTGTGAACAACACAGGCACATGGGTGATTTGATAGTCAATACCGGTCTAGTTGCTTCCCAGGAGCAGGCAATTACAGTCATGCATCACTTAACAATGGGGATACATTCTGAGAAATGCATTGTTAGGCAGTTTTGTCATTGTGCGAACATCATAGAGTGTAGTTTCACAAACCTAGATGGTATAGCCTACTATACAACAAGGCCATATGGTATTGATCTCACAGGACCACTGTCGTATATGTGGTCTGTCGTTGACCAAAACGTTGTCTTGCCACACACGACTGTAGGTGGTGTTTCTGCTTATCTTCCTGTCCTGGTAATTTGGACTTGAGTTGCTTATTACTCAGTCTTTTCATAGATTCTCTCTTCCACAACATTTAGTTGTAGAAAAAGGAAAAGAGGGAGTCGGGGAGAAGCATGTACATGAAAGCAACGTGTTTCTGAAATTCCCTTTTGTTATCAGGCCAATATAGATTAACTCAGCAATAGTGGGAAGAGATGGGGCAAAATAATTGGAAGACCTTTCTTCACTTCTACTTTTAAACGCAAACCTATTAATATGTTTTCCAGTCAAATAAAAGTGTAGTGTGGTGTGATACAGTAAAAAGAACACTGAAGGGGCACTCTAGAGAACCACATCCTAGTTTTTTCTGCCATTGACTGCTAACCAAGACTTAGAAGGTGAGAACTTCTGGATCACTTTCACGTTCTAATACAACCTAAAATAGTTACACTCAGGAAAGTCACTTGATTTGTGCATTTCAGTGGTTTAATCTATAAAATGGAAATGACAGACTACAAAATACACAATAAGGGGCCGGCCTGGTGGCACAGCAGTTAAGTGTGCACATTCCGCTTCGGCAGCCTGGGGTTCACCGGTTCGGATCCTGGGTGCGGACATGGCACTGCTTGACACGCCATGCTGTGGCAGGCATCCCACATATAGAGGAAGATAGGCATGGATGTGAGCTAAGGGTCAGGCTTCCTCAGCAAAAAGAGGAGGATTGGCAGCGGTTAGCTCAGGGCTAATCTTCCTCAAAAAAAAAAAAAAAGAAAATACACAGTAAATTTTCCTTGTGATTTTCATAATCTGTACATTGATATTCCTCAGTATGCATCTATTATGAATACTTATGCTGGTTGGGATAAAGGTGTATTGTTGCAAAGCTTAGGGTATCCTTTCCCATGCTACTTTTATTTTTTAACTATAATTTAACTTTCAAAAATTTATTCTAAAACAAGAAATGTATTGGGTTCAGTAATTCAAAAGCATCTGTGGACCTTTAATAAAAGCATAAGTGAAACATAATTGGTAAGCTAAATTACTTAATGCATTCCAAAGCTCAAGGCGTCTGCACATGTTCAACAGTTGTAGTTGTTTTGGCCTGGTTCGTTTGGTTCCTGACTATATGAGTTCTTACCAGGATGACTTTTCAGATTAAAAATTTAAATAGCTTAAGTCAGTGAAGCATTGCATAAACGTAAATAAAAAGTGGTGCATTAGAGAATGCAAGTGAGCTTTGTCACCACTGGGCTAAGAGATTCAGCATAGAGTCCCTGGAGGGAATGTTTTGTAGGCCTGATCGAGGGAAGTAATCAGCAGCTTCCTCCAGGCAATAATGTTTTTAGGTTGCTTGGTCCCATTTCTTTTCCTTATGTAGGTCCTGGAGGATAACATTATGGTATTTTAGGTTATCATTCACTCCGCAAGTGAGAGGTTTATTTCTAAACCTTGAACACTAATTCACTAATTTGTAGTTATGTCATTGACAAATCTAGTATCTGGCTGCGGTCTAAACACTATTAATTTCACTTGTTCCTGCTTTACCTTTCTATCCTAATGGTAGAAAAATGTAGATCGAAGGTAGAGAGAAGGTGGATTCTGGCAAATGGTAAAATGTCAGGACATTCATCAAGAGCAGATGATTGCCATGGGCTAAAGCATCATCATTTCAGAGAGCTTTCTTTTAGTTTTTAGATAATTATCAAGGTAATTTTTCAATTAGCAAGCAGACATCCACCTATTTTGGAAGGGCGATTAATGAATTACATTGAATAATTAATGCTGATTTAGCCTCCACCACGATCAAAGGTGTCTGGTAAAAACAATTTCTAGGATCGTCATTTTCAAGTCTATAAACTTCACTTGGATGTTCAAATACAACAGAAATATGCTTTGAGGCAATAATTAGTCTTGTCCAGAGTGGATGATCCTGGCAACTGTTTTTTACCCTTTCCATTCCCAATTACTATACAGAAAAACACAAACAAAATAAAACAAAACTCTGCCACAGTTACTTCTCATTGTATAGATTCCACTGACTTGAAGGTGTATAGAACTGAAGTGATGAGAGGCAACCCTTTAACCTCATCACGCTTCTCAGATTAATTAAGAATCAGCATTTTGTAACCATGACCGTGTAGAACTGGAAGTGAGGAGAGAATCACTTTCAAGTCCTGGGTCACTGAGACAAAGTGAAAGTATTTAGTCTCCAGGTGTGATCACTTATGCTTCTGAATCAGACATGGTGAATAGGGTCTATAATGTGCTCAGGGTTATTTAGATAAAAGGTTTTACGCAAAGATGGAAGGCATTTGTACAAGAGTGTGGTTATTTGATCATCTATTCAAAAAAATAAGCCAATGACTTTTTATGAACTGATGCCCTTTAGAGAATTAATTACAACTTGAATGAAAACTCTGAGGATGAACCTTATCACCTTTTCTACCTATGAGAGGGGAGGCACAGCTGACTGGTAAAACAATAATTGGTGTGCCCATCTCACCCATAATTTTGTTTTGTGACACTAAAAAATAGTCAGCTTTATTTTTCTTTGCAACAGATAACTCAAAATCAAGCTAATCATATTCTGAACATAGGAAATACACAGTGAGTGGGTGCTCTTCCTTCTAAGACAACTAAGAGAGAGGAATATGTTTGTCTCTTTATTGGCTGAGAACCAAAACTAGACCCATCTCAGTTAAAGAGAACAAAAGTGCAGAATTATGGAAGGATAAATCAGTTCTTTCATCATTTTATACTGTAACAGTTGAGACCTAGAGAAGTTAAATGACATGCAAGAGATTATAGCTAGCGTAATCCAGTTTCTCAGACACAGTATTTATGAGCCTGGAAAAATGTTTAGCACTAAGGAAAAAGAAGAAAAAGACACAGTTCCCATCCATGAGTTAGTCACTATCCCATGCAGAAATAGATGTATAAACACAGAATTACAATGCAGTCTCTCTAGCCAAGATGGGATTAGGACATGTACCTCTTGGTTTATCAGTGGCATTTACAGCTATCCAGCTGTCTTTAACATACTGAAACTTGGCCCTAAGTGAATCAGATCTGTTTGAAGCAAGCCAGGCAGACTGCAGTGAAAGAAAACTGAATATCACTTCAGGCACATTGCAGGCATCCATGAGCAATGCTGGCGCCCTGCCCGTTAAAATAAAATCTCCACTATTAATATAATACAGTGATCACCAGCACTGAGGAAACCTTGGCCCTCAGCTAGGGGGCCTTCAGAAAATTCTTTCTAGTTTAGAATCCCAGGAAGTGCTTCCAGCTAACACTGAAATATAGCCACTGCCATGTGGCGAAGCCCTGCAGCATCATTTCCACAGGCAATCCTTGGACAAAAAGAAGCCAAGAGGAGAAGAGATGCAGCCAATTGGAGCATTCGTGCAGACTGGGAAACTGCACTTGGCACTCACTTCACACACACGGTGGGGAACATCAGAGAGAGTGTGGCGCAGTGAATCAAGCACTGGTCTCCGAGAACAGCTCGGTTTTTGTCTCAGCATGGACTTGATCTTGCTGCACAATACTGGGTCGCCCACTTTATTCTCCTACATTGCAGTTTCTCCATCAGTACATAAGGAAAAAAAACAAACTTTGATGTGACCACATTTCACCTTCTATAAATATGATGGGCGTAGAATAAAGAGTTTCTAAATATCTCCCCAGAAGAGAGTCACAACATGACAGCGTGCTGTCTGAGAGAACTGAAGAGGGCATTTCAGCCCCACCATGCATGGGGATATACGTTAGGATTTGTTTTTTTCTGGCAGTAAGGGTGGATCTTTACTTCAAATGACACTCTCTAACACAATCTTCTTAGGAAACCCTTGCGTAAATGATGGTGCTTATAACTAAGAACAGGAATAAAAGAAAAGATGAAGAACAAAACGGACTATATGTGTGTCAAAGTGAAGGCCCTGGCCTTATTGGTACTATGTTCTTATCAAAAAGATTCTACTGAGCATGTGCCTCGAGCCGAGGATTGTGATAAGTCTCCTTGTTGGCTCAAGTTAGAGTGTAGCACTGAAAACTCCCTCCACTTCTCTTTCCATGTACATGGAAGTTGTTTTATTTGCCTGACAAAGGATAGCAGAAGACTCAAGACAGAGGCAGTGCTGTCAATGGGGACAATATATGCTGCAATGTATGGGAGAGGGACTTTCAATAGTCAGGTCTTTGAGTGACTAGGGGATGACCATGAAGCAGCGACAGTATCTTCTCTGAATTTTAGTCTCACAAGGTGAAGAGAGGTCATAGTGCACACCGTGGCAGGTAGTGATGAGATGCTTCCCTCCAATGGCCTTAGGATGCCCAAGAGGAAGTGGTACCACGAGAACATGAGGGACCTTGTTTCTAAAGGTCTATGAGGTCCTTTTTGAGGAATTGCAGACACCAATGTCTTAGGATTCTTTAGGTATACAGGTGTGAGCTGCATGCCCCCAGAAACATAAACCTCAGATATATAAAATGAAATAAGATAAGATAAATGGAATTTTGCCATGACATCATTTGTACCCATCCAGTAGCTGTGGCTATGTCATATCTGTAATACATTAGTAAACATGTAAACGCCCAACTGTATGGTAGGGACAACAGTGCTGTAGGATGTTTAAATTGAGAGATGACTTTGTTTTAGGATAGTCTGAAGAAGTCTCATGGAGGAGGTGGTTCTTGAGTAAAAGCTTAAGTTTGAAAATAATTTAAGTAAATGAGAGGGAAGAAAGAGGAATTTATGAACAATAACAACAAAAAAAAACAAGGTAAGTAAAGTCACAGATACATCTGAAAGAAAGGAAATGAAATGCACGGAACTATCTGTCCTAAGTGGAGGCCACATGTTGGATACCCTTGGGAGATGAAATTGCATTGTTAGAATAATAGAATATATGAAGCTGTTCACCATGGCGTGGTCTCGCTCCACCTCCTCTCTCCTGGGTATCTAATGTACTGCTCTACAAAGAAAGCCTGAATGACATCCCTCTAAACATGTATGGAGATAGGACATATTGATCCTACTTTGCAAGTGAGAAACTTTGGATACAAAGAAAATCATTCACCCAAAGTTACCAGGCCAAGACACAACTCAAGATCAGAACCTAGGCCAACCACGTGGCATTTTTGCAATCAGTTCTTCCAACCTGCATATGAGAAATGTACCCCGTTTCAAACGTCTAAAGTAAAGAATCGGGTAGCTTGATATTGACTTAATAGTTCACTTTATCTTTATCTCACTTTATCTAGTAATTAGTTGTACTAACTTCAAACACTATATTTTACTATGTGCATGCGTAATATACAATACACAATGCATAATAGGCACTACATAATACATAACACGTATTATAGTACATAATAGATACTGAAATACTATATATGGTATATATAGTATGTAGAAATACATATCATGTGTCAATGTATCATATTTTACATATACATATATTTAATGAAGGGGAGAGGCAGGGGAATAAGTCTGTTTAGTCTTTTAAAAAGTCTATTTATCCAAAGAATTTCAGGAAAATAGCTATTTATATTGGCATTTAAGGAACCAACTAGAAGTACATCACTGAAACCTCTTGAAGAAATTTGTGTTTTATTTGTTTCTTTGTTTTTAATAAACTATTTAATTTTCCTTCAAAATAGAATTTAGATAATTTTATTATGTTCTCATTGGAGAAAAATTTTCTGGCTTTTCTTTTTAAATACAGTGCCTATGTTTTTAGAAAAATCATTACTTAATTTGTATATAAATGTAGATTTTATAGGCTATTTTTTACATTGCCTTACATAAAAATGGACATTTTTCTATTTTGAAGGTTTTAATAACAGGCAAAGCGAAACAATATCATTCCTTCCATGGCTCAGAGAAGACACTGAATTAAGTTGCAGAAACAATTTGTCCATTTGTCCAAGGTCACAAGAAAAGAGACAATCTTTTTTGTATCAAAGATTCCACTTATATCCTGCCGTCTACAATGAGGGTAAGAAATGCTACAGCCCAATTATTAATTTGTCAAAGCATTAAATAAGATAGGTTTCACTTCCTCTTAAGACTTCCTGACTCAGTGTTCACACATGACAAGTAGGCTTAACAAGCCCCTTGTGCCTCATTTCAATGAAGCAGAACTGTATATTTCATCAACAGCAACTGTGCTTGAATGAACTTTAATTTACTGTTCTGGGTCCAGGTTCTTCCTCTTTCCCATTAAAAAAAATATAAATAAAGGCAAGGGGGTTGTTGAGAGGTGAAAGTGATTAATGGGTTAACGTGAGAAGGTGCAGATTCCACAACCCAGTACGGCACATTCACCTTTAGGAGCACTCCAGCTCCACACTCAGCAGGGACCCATTTACTTTTGTAGGAATGCAGGGAGGATTGAGGGCCATGTGGTTCATATTTACAGCAGCCGCAGATAAACAATAAAAGCAATTGAGTGAAGAGGGTGGAACAGACTCCTTTGCTGGAAGAGAGTCCTTAGTCTTGAAGCAACATGAAGCATTTTCAAGTTATTGCAGAAACTTTCATGCCTGGAGTATAAAGCTTGGGGTCTCTCACACTTCAGGTTTACAATTTAACCCTGAAGAGAAGAGGAGGTGTGTTATGGGCTGAATTGTGTTCCCCTAAATTTATATGTTGAACATTTATATGTCCTAGTACTTCAGAATATGACTATATTTGGAGATAACATCTTTAAACAGGTACTAAGTCAAAATGGGCTGCTAGGTGGGCCCTAATTCAATCTGCCCTGTGTCCATAAAAAGGTGAAATTTGGACACAGAGAGACACCAGGGTTTTGTGTGCACAGAAGAAAGAGCATGTGAGGACACAGCGAGAAGGTGGCCATCTGCAAGATCAAGGAGAGAGGCCTCAAAAGAAACCAAAACCGCTGGCATCTTAATCTTGGACTTCCAGCCTCCAGAACTGTGAGAAAATAAATTTCTCTTGTGTGAGCCATCCAGTCTGTGGCCTTTTGTTACGGCAGCCCTAGCACAGTAAGATGGGGTGGAGGTGAGCGTTTCCTGCCTGATCCCGCACTGCCATTTTCCTATTCCATGATGATGGTTTCATATTGGCTCCAATCATCACCAAATGAAGTAGTTAGATTAGTCACTCCCCCTCCCCACCCTGTAGTGCTTTAGTATTTCTCTTGAGATTAGATATTTTCTCCCTAACCACACTGTCTACACTCCAGGTCACCACACCTATCACGGGTTTCAGTGGCAAGATTTAATATGGACTGTTCTATTGACACTATGTGGAGAATTTGATCCTTTAATGGTGCAACCTGGTACTAATTTCAAGGTTTACAGATAAGGGTGTTCCTTTAGCCTCTGATAAAATGAAAGAATAATTCATGCAGCAGGAGGAGTCCTGTAGAATTCAGCTAGGGAAACTGGTGGCATAAATGCATCCCTTTAAGAATGCAGGTTAGATTTTATCACCTAAAGAGAAAGAGTGCAAAGGCTTGGAACTCTAAACCTTAAAAGATGGATTAAGATGCAAGAAATTGAAAAGTTGCTGCTCCCTGAATTCTCCTGGGCAATAAAAGACGGGCAAAGCTACCTGGTTGAATATCTTCCGTCTTAGGCTGAGAGGAATAAGGTTATCATCTGCACCCACGTCCCAATAGCATCGAGGTAAAGGACCAGCAGAAACAGGGAAAGAAGTTAAACAAATAAACAGTCAGAAAGGCAAAATTTCTACCACTATTTAGAATATTCTCTTTTCCCTGAAAACTCATACCCATGCTTCAACTCCCTAGATCTTATGTTCTCTCTTCTGGCAAACCTGCTTGAACTCCCAGGAGCTCTACTCTACTGCAGTCCTTTGTGCATACTTTAATTACAGCATTTATCAGATAGTGTAGTGATTATTGCTCTATTTAATTAAATTTAAAACATTGATTTAAGGTGCTCTGATATTTTACATACCACTTGGGAAGATAATTAACCCATGGCATGATTCTTTTTTATCACATAGAATTTTATTTTATACTCACTGAGTGAGCTCTTTTAGACTTGGTTCAACACAAGTTCTTTATCACATCACTCAGGTCACATATGAAAACGAAAATATAAACAAAAATATGGGTAAATTATTCCTAGAACTTCTTTATACTCAGAGTCTGACTTCTTAACCACTTTTTCAGGCAGAGTTGTGGATATCTGTGATCTTTCCATACAAGTGTACCCTCTGTGCCATCAAGAGCACCTATGATACCACATTTCTTAAAACAGTGCTTGCCTATTGTGTCAGAGTTTTCTTCCAAATCTCTGAAGTCAAGCTAATTCTTCCACGTCTTTTCGATCTTTCCGCCTTGTATAATAGTGGTAGCATTTACCTGTATCTTGTCATCCTTGATCCTTAAGGTCAATTACTGAGTTGGCCTCCTCTTTGCATTTTGCACCATCTAAGGTCTGGAATAGGATGCACACTCCATCAGCACTTGTTGAATGCTATTGAAACGAATAAGTGAATGTCTTTGCTTCATCATTTAGGGAGTGGATGACAAAATGTATTACATGATATGATGCAATATTACACGATAGATAAAAGGAGTAAATAGACTCCAAACACATAACTTATGTTACATATATAAAATTTATGATAAGCAATGATAGTGTTTATCTGGGGTCAAGAGGAGGGATAAGATGAGAGGTAGTGATCCTCCACAAGGATATTAGCTTTTTCTCTACCTCTTTATTTTCATTAAAAAAAAATACTGAGGGGCCAGTCCAGTGGCTTAGTGGTTAAGTTCACATGCTCTGCTTCAGCAACTCGGGTTCACAGTTTCCGATCCTGGATGTGGACCTACACACTGCTCATCAAGCCATCCTATGGTGGTGTCCCGCATGCAAAATAGAGGAAGATTGGCAGAGACGTTAGCTCAGTTACAGTCTTCTTCAAGCAAAAAGAGGAAGAGTGGCAACAGATGTTAGCTCAGGGCCAATCTTCCTCATCAAAAAAAAAGAATACTGAAAGCAACATGCTTGTTAATTCAGGGTGGTAGGAATATAAGTGATTGTTGTATTATTCTTTATACTTCTTGTATTTTTAAATTAAAAATAAAAAAACAGATTTCTTATTTCTTGAATGCACTGGAGATCTCTCTTATTTTATTCATACAAAACAAAGCCATGATATTTTACTGATCAATGATACTTTCAGTCTGGCATTGTCATATATGAGTATGTGTTTATTGCTTGTCTTTAATTAAACTGTAAGCCACATGGTGGCTGGGACAAGGCAACAGAACAAAGGGCCAAGGGAACAGAAGGCAAGAGAAAGAGAGAGAGAGAAGTCTAGACAGAAAACTGGGAGAGGCAGGGGAGCTCATGGTGGTGATGATCCTGTTTCTTATTACCATAAGAGTAATTCTAGAACCTTAACTACTGACATTTACTAACTATTCTCTAGGAACCAAGAACTGTGTTGGATTCTTTACATATGGTAACTTCTTTTTTTGCTTAGTCCTCACGTCAATTAATACCTCAATATTGCACACGTGCATAAAGCTCAGTGGGCTCTTTTACTTAAGATTGCACAGAGAATGACAGAAACGGCATCAAAGCGTGGTCTGCTGTACTCCAGAGTTTTAGTTCTTAGCCACTTATGACTGTTACATTTAATTGTCTTTTCTCTCTTCTTCCTTATCATCAGGAATCTTTCAGTGATAGGTTACTCCATCAGCTTTATTGAATTCCCACAGACAAATTTATAGGGCTAAAGACTTATGGGGTCAGTGGGGCCTTATTAATCAATATTCTCCTCTTGTGATGTATGACCAGATATTCATGTGCATTCAACTGTCCACCCCAGACCAGCTACTGTTTTCCAGAAGCTGCATGGAAGATGAAGCTCCGAAGAAGCCAGTGCACTTTCCTAAGTGCCTGGGAGAGTTGTGTCACTTCCAGGTAAAAACTACCCACTGTGGACTTAAAACCCAACCTCGTGATCATGTCTTCCTTTGGGGGTGCTGCTAAGAATTCATTCCCCCACCCTACACACTGCCCCATTGTTTCCTAAGCTGTGATCCAAATTTCGACATTACTAGAAACAGTCAAAACAGAGAAAAAAGTTATAAATTTTCAAGGAGACAGAATGGAGTTCCCCTGATCATTTACATCTATCAGTTGAAAAATTTCTATTTTGGCAACTTCAAGCACTGAAGAAGTCTGTTGGTCCATCCCTCCCTCTCCAGTGGCTCTGCTTTGTCACTAATGTCTTGTTCTTCATATCGTGTAAAACAAAACAAAACAACAACAAAAAGAAAAGGAACAGAATGATAAGAAAAGAAAAAATAAACCAAAAAGGAAGCAAGGTCTCCACGAATTCCTCCCTCTCTGCCAGAATTTCTATGACAGCCCTTTGTGGGCCAAAGTGCCAGCATCCCTTATCTATACAGAAAGATGCTGGCCCAAAGGAAGCGTGGTTGTTTCTCCAGATCAAACAAATAGACACCAGATCCATTAGTTTGTCTTCTGTAAGATTTTTTTTTTTAATTAAAAGGCCATTTCTAGCATATGAGACACTCAGGGATGATCCAGAATTAGAAAGCTCATGCTTCAAGTGCAAGTACCTACAGGCCCACTCCTTTTCGGATGCTGAAAGTTAGAGAGTTTGGAAAAACTGGATGTCGAAGGTCTCCTAATCTCAAGGTGTTTCGTTTATTGTAGAGTTTTGGAGTTAATCTTCACAGATTTTTTTCTCTTAAAATTTCCTCATTTTTGTCCTTAAGGTTGTTAATTTCCCAGTTTACTCCCTCACCTTTCTTATCCCTTCTCCTTCAATTCTAGTGAAAGCCAGAAATAGACAGAAGAATTTGGGCACACAATCCTGTCTCAAGTGTAGGGATGTGAAGGACACTGGGACAACCAGATTTAGGCACAGCCATTAACAATTTTAGAACCCAATGTCCTCCCTCTCCGTCGTCTGTACATAGTGGTCCATACTGAGAATCGCAAAGCCCATTGGCACTAAATTCCTATAGAAGAATGTTATTTACGTGGGTTCTAGGTGTGCCTCTACACTCACCTGTGTGACACTGGGCAAGTCATTTAACTTAACTGAGCCAGAGTGTTCTCCTGTGATAAATGGCAGAAATACCAGTCTTATCTGAGAGCTTCTTTGAGGAAAATGTCACTCTAGCCAAGGCGATGGTGTTAAATATTTAACAACTGGTTCTCTGGAGGGAAAAAACCCTGATTCGCAGTGTTTCCCAATTTCTGTGGTGTAAATACTCCACTGAATCTGTTTTCAAGCTACAAATGTGATGTCTCTGCACGCCACATCAGAAGGGATTTGAGTCTTGTGAGCTGATAGGAGCCGGTCCCAGCACACCACTAATCCATCTATCTATAAGTAACACCACAGAAGTTCTTCCCTTTAAACTTTTACTCACGCATGTCACTTAAGCTGGAAAGTCTTTTCTCTTCTCTCTGCACATCTCATTCCTAGTCATAATTCAAAATTCAGCCCTAATGCCTTTTCTTCCATAAACATTTCCAGAAATTTTTTACAACAGAATTAATTCTCTCTTTATCATATCTCTAGTTAATTCTTACTCCATTTTTTCTTGTATTTATTAGTTGTTTACAAGTCTATTTTTGCCCTGTTTCCCCTTTCCTAACACACACCACATTCTCCATCTTCCCGGTCAGTCCATAGCAAATCCCTTGAACACAGCAAGGGTTTGACCAGTGTCCACTGAAACTACTTTGAAAACTACCACAAAGTCTTATCAAGAAGCATCTCCCCTCCTAAACTGAGAACTCCTTGAAGACAGGACAGCGTTTAATTCATGTTTATATTCTTAGTGTTTCATTTGTCCCCAATGAAAGTTTAGAACCAGAGTGAACTGAACTAGAGCAATGGTGTTTCCACAGGGGCCAAGGCAGGTATTAAGGATAGGACGGGAGTGGGAGGGGCTCAGCTGGCATTGGGTTCCAGATTTACCTAAAGGGTTTCAGTGCAACGTGCTTTCCTGCTTCAGATCTGCCTGTGAAACCTGGACTTGCCACAAAATGTTCGATCAGCCACGCCAATGAGCCTTAGTTATCACTAGATGGCAAAACAGGACTAACAACACAGCCACAAGATGCACCCAGGCTCCTGGCAGAGAAATTGCACACAGGAGAATGAAGGACGACACACTTCCTCAGCACTGTAGTTGTGAACAAAAGTAATTAGGCTACAAACTAGGCAGGCAGAAAGAATACCGAACACACACACAAAGTGTTAGCCTAGATGCAAAAGGCTGAAAAGGGACAGTTGAAATATATAAGCCTGGAATAATGAGGACCAAGGCCTGACATCCCCAACAGGCAGAGAGGTAAAGGAGAAAACAGTGTCTGGCCTTATGATGGATGACAAACTCTCTACTGTCTGTCATCTTGAGAAGGTCAATATTGGGAGTTGCTATTTTTGACATTTTTAAAAAGTTAGCATATATAAAACACAGAAATTAAACTGAAAATTTCATTACAGATTACAATGCTCATTTATGATTGTACTATGGGGATAAAACAGTGCCTGCTGGGTTACTATGTGCCCAATTAGGAAACTGAGGCTCAGAGAGGTTAGTCACTTGCCCAAGGTTAGACAAGCTAGTGTGTGACAGATCAAACTCAGCACCGTCTGAATCCAAACCCCTTGCTCCTTTCCACAATTTCTTGTAAACTAAAGCAAAAACATGGCTCTCAAATAATGCTTTACCTTTCTTTTATGTAGCTTACATAAATCCGAAAACAATTCTGAAAGTGTAAGCATCTAGCTTTCAAAGGGAAATACTTTGAGAAATAACATTCATGTGGAAGAAGCAGCTCTTGACTAATTAAGATAAAAAGGGAAGGTCCATTATAGTCAGGTCTCATATATTTTAAAATAGTACTGCTATTTCAGTTGAGTCCAAAATGATAAATTTAGGTAAATTTTCCTTGTTAGAGCTCACTCTCTGTCAGGACCTCACTGAACAGTCTGCTCTGTCTGCTGTGGATCTAGGACAGCCCCTGGTAGAGGTATACTTAGGGTAGAAGATAAGAATCAAAACATGTCAGGATGCTTCTGTTTTTATTTCTTGTGATGCCCATGATGCACCTGGGATTTTCCTTTCACCTTCTTTAAAATGGAGTGAGGTAAAAATCTTATCCCTTGAGGACAACATTTTACTCCAAGATTCTCCCATTTCATGCACAGCTTTTTAAATTTTCAAATCTAGTGATGATATCCAATTATCTCAGGCCATTTTTGAGAGATAATTAAGAAATTTTACTGTACTCTTCTGGGTGTAATACAAATATCATGGAAGCAAAAATTTGTCATGAAAGCAGAACAAACAGTTGGGTAGTTTCTATGAATGGAAGAATACAATTTAATGAGCCCAGAACATTCCACATTCTTTCTAGTCTGAGAGTTACTGTGATTTCTTTCACAGAAGTCTTGCCCATTTGCATTTTCCAGTCTTCTTGGCTGCAATGAACTACTCAGATTTAAAGCCCTCTCTTTTTCATCACACCAGTGCCCACTTGAATCTAAGTCAAAATCTGATCCACCCAGGTCTCATTTGTACACACCAGAAAGCAAAATTCAAATACAATGTCTCAAGAAAACCCAGTGCAAGTGCAAACTCAGTTGGCAAATTGTCTTCTTACAAAAGCAACTGAACAAACAACAACAGCAGGACAAACACATCTTTTTGTTTTTTCGTTTTTTTCTAAATAAGGATAAAATGGTATTCAAAGGAGATGCCACTGCCTATGTAAATCTGCCATATATTGGGTCAACGCTAATGAGTATGGTTTTCAGATCAGTCTGTCAAGCAACTCTCCCAACCAAATTCTACTCATATTTATCCTAATTTTCAAAGGACATGGCCACTTAACCAGTTCATTGCCTCTAGCTGTACATATAAGCCCAGGGAATTGATAGTGACGCAGCCCAAGGGGTCCAGGAATACTCACGCTTAGGTGAGTAACAGACATTTCCCCTTAGCACACAGCCCAAATGAACACCAATTATGATCCTAATATATCCTTGAGGAAATGACTTCCTGGAAAACACACATTACACTATGTCATGATTTATTTCTTCACACAGATGCTTGTCTTCTCCTCTTTCCTTTGGTATGGTCGAAAAAGCATATATTTTTAGGAAAAAAACAGGTAAAATATTTTCTTCACTATAAATCTCTTCTGCATTATTTTCTCTTTTTATCAGAGAAAGAGCTAAAAGTTGGAAGATATGTAAACTATCTTTGTTAGGAAAAACAAGATAGAGACTTTGGTCATTCCTAGAGGTGAAAGGGACAATGGATGCATCCTGACAGGGAGGATGCAGTCCCCTTCTATCCCCTTATTCCTGGCACTCGTGGTCTCTACCTTCTTCTTGGTGGGATAGAGGGTAGGTCAACAATTACCAAATGCTTTGATTTAGTTTAAACTTTGCAAGGAGAGAAAAGCTTGGTATAGGGGCCACAGCCATGGCCTGCTTCTTCTACTCCTGTTTTCTTATATCTCCAAACCATGAATCAGCTACTAAAGAGTGTACATTCCTCCACAGGAAGACTGAAGGCCTGGAAGCACAGTTAGCTGGTGACTAGGATTTAAAAAATTATAGTTTCAGGAAGAAAAGGAAAATTTTAGAACAAATACCATATAGGCTTGTTTTAATTAGCATTGCTAAGGATGATGAATTACCCCAAACTCTAATAATCCATAATTTCTTGTACCCTCCTTCTCTCAGTCTCTGAGAATAAAAATATAGGGAAAATGTAAATGTGGTCTTTTCTAACTCAAAACTACAAAAATTTCCTTTAGATGATCAGCTGTTAAGCATCTCAGGGTGCTTGTGATAATGAGGTCAACAACTTGAAAATTTGGCAGGTAGAATATCTTCCTGTATGAACTTTTTTATCTTAGGCATCCCTTCTCAAATTACTACATGGCAGCGAGACTGTGTCAAATGGTCTGGAGACATTGATTTCTTTCCCCTTTTTAAGAAGCTGTTCATCTATCTATAAAACATTCTTCTTTTCTCTTTACCTTGAAGTTTCCTTCAGATGTTTATAAAACAACTAATTTGAGGGATTTACCATCTTCAGTTTCTGACTGAATAATCTAACTTCTTTTTTCCTCAAAGGAAAATAGTTTGACGAAAGCTCTTAAGAATTTTATTAAAATTCAGGATTTTTTCATTTCAAGCACAAAAATTGAGAACAAAATGAGCAAGAAGTGTTTGGTAAGTGCCATATATACCTAGTGTATTACTTTGAGCTCTGGGGAAAGCAGCATAAGAAAGCACTGATCTTTGCCCAGAGGGAGCTTAATTCTAGTTAAGAATTAGCACATGAAACATGGAAGCAGCGAGGTCAAGGTCTCATTGACTTTTTTGTAGGCAGAATGGAACATGAGTCAGGAAGGAGGATCTATGTAGAAATTTTGAAGAAAAATTTGTACTGGCTAAACAGCTGTGAATGGAATGGAATGAAGATTCAACTCTTACAGTCTACAGAAATGTGGATAATTCAATTGTATTTTTAAAAAAGTGTAATTACCTTTATAAATCTATTAAGTCTTATTAAAAAGAATTAATTTTTCTTCCAATTTAAACCACGTAGTAATTTTATACTATGTTGTAGAGTGGGTGCGGTTTATCTTTCTGTCTATTCAAATATGACACCTTTGGGTTTATGTTTCCAGAGGGTAAATGGAGCCTTCTTTAAGTTGCTTGTTGCCCCGCGTAGTGCTATGTTGGAAGATAATTTTTTCCTGCTTTTAATAGCAGAGAGAACAAATTGCCCTACATCAAAGAGCTGTTGTGAAACAATGGATAGCAATACTTGCAGAGATTTTTGAGCTTCCTGAAGAGAGGTGTTATCTGAATCTAGACCTGTGAAAAGAAGAATAGCCCTAACATTTTCTGACAGTGAGAAACTATTGTGTTGGAAAATAGTTTCTAAAGGGAAGAATGCTCCAGACATTATTTGTCAAATTTAGAGGAACAAGACAAATCAAGGTGTTAGAAACCACTGGAAAAAATACAATCTCCAGTAAGGTAGAGAAAATAATTTATTACTAATTTCCATGGCGCCATGTTATAAGAATAGTCAGAGGGATGACAAGAGCCATTTAATAGAGCTGAATCCTACACTTCCTCAGAGAGTTGAATTACTGGAGTAGCTTCTAGTCAAGAAAGATAATTTTACCTTGGTGTATCTTTTTCCCATTCTAAGCATATAGCAAGGAAAGAGTTAAACAATGTCCAAAGGCCTAATGCCTTCTGTACTTCAGGGAAAGATGGAAACAGGAGAGGAGGAGAAGAGAGAAAGCATCATTTAGTAGATCAGGGTATCAAAGAAATAAGACATAGAGAAGTGAAATAAATTTTCCAGTTCTCCACTGCTAAATTATGCTGTTGAATAAAACTAATCCCTCACTATAATTTTAATCTGTAATAATGATTGTCATTACAATTCTGAAATTGAACATTTAGTCTTCAAGGAACCATCAAAGTAATTCAAAGTTTTATTTTTTTTCATGTTTGCTGTGTACTTGTCTAAGTTATTTTTCCCATACACATGCTAATATTTTTCTGAAATTCAAATGATAATAGATGATTCCCATTTCCCCACCATATGATGTATACTCTATGAATATTAATATTTTTTCTAATACTTTTTAAACCAGTCATTAATATGATAATACTTTGGTAATGAATTTACAAAAATACCATACAAATACTACATGTGCTAATACAATGAAATACTGTGGAAATAATATGCATAATGCATTAGGCTTTGTTACAGATGCCTGCCAAAAATAGTGTTTGGCAAACAGTGGCTTGCTTGAAAAGTGCCTAACCGATTAAAATTTATTGCTGCTGATAGACCCAGGGCAAACACTGAACAATCTATCTATTCACGCCCTGGCAGACACATCAGTTCACTGACTGCTCAGATTATCTCTGAAAGCTTCTGGACATCACTAAAATTAAGGAAGACACTTAATGAGATGTTTAATGCTAGGAGAGTGACTTCGCCAAACAAAGAAATCCCCCTTATACCGCAATTTCATCTTCATGCATGCCGTGCCTGGCGAAGGGTCTCAGCTCCAACCAGCTGACGTGGGTGGGGTTGTTCTACGCTCTCTCTGTGGCTCAGTCTCTATTTTCACAGTTAGTTCCTTTTGGAAGTGAGGAGCTGTGCTAGTGTCAAAGCTCTCTCTTCTCTTCATCCTCTTCCTGGTTTGATATCACCTAGTGCCGTATTGTTTTGTGATTGTACCTTCTAACATATGTGGAATCCTATTGCTGTGAGTTACGGTGTGGTGAGAGGACAGTCAGGGGCTGTTCCATTCGCTGGGGTCATGTGGGAAGAAAGCTGAACTCTGGGGTGGAGCTTTCTAAGACAGGTTTTATCTTTTTCAGAAACTAGAATTTGACAGTGAAACCATGGAATATTGTTGCAAATGAATCAAGATTCATTCCTTTGCTAAAAGATCACAAGTCATCAATTTTCTTAGATCTTTAGCACATGTTGGAGCTTTGAATTAAGTTAATATAGCCCCATCATTTTACAGATGGACAAATTAAGGTGCATAAAGGGAAACTGACTTGACTAAGGGCACACAGCTGATTAGCAGCAGGGTCAAGATGACAATTCCTTATTCCCAGCCCTGGTCCTGCCACAGACAGCACTGGCTTTTCTGCAGAAGGAAAAGAAAAGAACTTGGGCATCTTAAGTGCCAGCCCACCTCCTACTGCCACATTCAACCATCCTGCTCACTGGTGCTGCTTACTCCTTCAAGGACTGGTAGAGAGATGTTTCTAGATTTAGGATAAAGAGATTGAATGGATGCTACTGATGAGCCCCAAATGCAGTGAGCTCTCAAATGCGTGTTTAGACAGATACACAAAATTTGGAACAAATGGAATTTTAAGTCCTACCATCCATAATGCTCTTTCATTTATTTTTACTGGCAGAAATGGCAGTATACTGGCAGATGACTGATTTCTAATTACTAGAAAAATTAAAATTGTCCCCGAGGAAGATCCTGGTCAGAAATAAAGAAAACTCCACAGTTCAGAAATGGTTCCTGAAAGTGAAATTGAAATTCATCTCAGTTAAAATTAAGAAATGAAAGGGCAGCAGAGACCATTAAGTTTAGCAGGAATGCAAGGAGAAGTGCAATCAAGCAGATGATTTTAGAAATATAAACAACCTAGTAAAGAAGATTGGGCAATCTATAAAAATAAGCACAAAACAGTTATAAGGATCATTAGCAGAAGAGAAGAACAAACAGGAGCGTGAAACCACAGGCATGCTCACAATCAGAATGTGAAAATTTACACTCTGAGAAGGCAGGATGTATTTATTAAGAAGGATAACAGAAGGAGGGAGAAGCCATAATAAAATGACTAATAGGTTCAATTTTAGTTTACTTTAAGATTATTGAAAGCTCCCTGAGTGGAAAAGGAATTTCAGCTTTGAAGCAGTGAAGAGGTGCTCCCTAAACAGCAAAAGAGATATTTCGCTGGCAGCCACTGTGTTGACATTCATTCCATTGGGTCCAGCTTCACTCTGGCTCCTCATTTCGTCCCTGTGTAAGTCAATCTTCAGTACAAAACCCAGTAGGCTTCACACTTGTAGAACTTTAGTTTCATTCATTCTACACACCTGTTAATTGCTTACCATGTGGCAAGCATTGTGCTAACTACTGAGGACAGAGCATGAGCAACAATTAATCCAGTCCCTATTTTCTTGGAGTTTACACTGTAGTCGGGGAAGTAGAAATGAATTAGGAATTAGGACTAACAATAAAATATAACAATTATACCAATGTACTTTAAAAAATGTTAGGTGAATGTGGTCTCTCTTTCTCTCCCTCAAAATATCTTATTGTACTATATTTAATCTTCTACTTGTGATGATGTAAGATGATAAAATGCATACATGATGAGATGAAGTGATGTGAATGGTGTAGGCATTGTGACAACGTTAGGCTACTATTGACCTTCTGATGATATGTCAGAAGGAGGATCATCTGTTTCCAGACTTTGGGTGACTGAAACGGCGGATAAGGGGGGACTACTGTAAGTTTTCCTAAAGAGAAGTGCAGTAAACACTCCGACAGGTGTAGTAAATACCAGCAGCATACAGTGGGAATTTGGGAAAGACATTTCGGGAGGAATGGCGCTGATATTGACACTGGAAAGATGAATGGGAGTTACCTGGTGGAGTTGGCATGGGAGATTCTTCTAGGGGAAATTATATATGCAAAGGCTTTAGATTGTAGCCAGTGACCCTGGAGGTAGAGAGAACCTGACTGAGGATGTTTCCTCTATCTTAACACAATTGCCACAAGACTCAGCTTTCTAAAAAGGAGATTATTGAGGACAATTTAAGAAGCACCTAAAATGCACTTGACCTCGTTGAGTTCTTCATTTGGCCAATCAATATAGTCAGACATTTTCCCAATTGAGGTGAGAAGATCAGCAAATTTCAAAGCATAAACTAATTTGCATTGAGTTGAAAAACAATTCACCCAATATACCTCTCTTTCAGACAAATGGTGACAAAGTTAGTAAAACACAGCCTGAGACTGGAAGCCATAGCACAGACAAGCCCCGCATACCAAGCCCCTGGGAAGTCTTCCTGCTCTGAGGAAACTAGCCAGACACCCAATCTTGACATGAGGAAAAGGGCTGGCCTCAAAATAAGGCTAGCATTTTAATTTTTCTCACTTAGGATTGCTTCAGTTAGTAAAGCAGGGGAAGAAAAGAACAATACCCTATTAGAGTATCTATTGGTTGAGGGCCAAAAAAGAACCATGGGCTGTGCAAGGTGATGCCTTTTTCTGGAAACTATCCATTTTGGAGACCTCTTGTTCAAATAACCAGTTTGATTTCCATTTATTCATGCATTCTCCTCCTAATGCTTTTATGTTGTTCTTTCTTTCTCTCTCTCTTTATTAGTCAAGCCTGTGGCTATCACTTTGGCATGAGGAATGTTTAATATAAACATACAATTAAATAACAACCACACATTAGCAACAATAAATGACAGTTAGAAAACAGTGCCCCCAATGAATTTATTTTTAAAGCATTTTATTAGAACAAATATAATGTGTTCTCTCTCTCACCCCTCCCTTCGGGGCAAAGCTTGTGTAGAAAATAGGCCTTCAAAAAAGCTAATGGCCTAAGATACCTGAGAGGTGTCAGGAGACAGGGGAGCTTGGTGTGAGGGGCCTCTTTCCCAGGGTGCAACACTAGGGAGGATCAATCAAAAATGAACAGCTAAAAATAGCATACTAAGGACACAGCACCCAAACCGGCAAAACTTCTAGACTTCAGGCACTTCCTCCAGGTACGTGTTTCTAGCATACTGGTAAGAAGGCATTGCTCAGAGGTCACTTGGAACACTAAGTAAACAGCCTTTTAAAGTCATGTGTAGGTGGCTTGCCGTGTACGTGGTAGTCAGTTCACTGGAATCAGAGGATAATACTTAAGCATCACTCGTTGCAGTGCCACCATCTTCTGGTCCAAGTCTTAGCTGCTTGCTGCTTCTCTCTCAAGATACTCTAAAAATTAACAAAGTGGGGAAAATAGTAACTGTCCTCAGGGATTTATACCAAACTGTCTGCTCAGAAGCTCATAAATGTCAGCTTTAGTTGGTTTCAGCTAAGCAGCATTGTACTCAATTTCATTCATTTTCTGACATTACGGCATCCATCGTGTCTTATTACATGCCAGGCACTGTGCTTTATAATTTTATCAGCACTATCTTAATTAAACTTCATATTGGCACTATTGCTATTCTCATTTACAAATGGGGACGTTAAGGCTCAGTAACACAAAGTCATTTGCCTAAGACTGCATGACCATAGTCCAGAATCAAGTGAAAAGACTGACACTTTGCCTCCTAATCCCTCACACCTATATTATGCAAGCCCTAAGGAATCTGATCCCCAGAACTCACAGCCTTTCCCTATCACAGTATATAAGCCTCTTGACGAATTAACCCCTGGACTGTCCAAACACACAATAGATGTCTCCATTCAGTCTTAACTGATGAGGCTTCTAAGATTGTATTTGGATAAGCATATTGTTTTTATTCCTGTATAGACTTCCTTCACATATCCTCTCTTAATTGTTAAATTGGAACTATTTCATATGTGATCTCCTCTCACATCATTGGTGAGTCTCGCATTCCAGTATCTGGGCATAGACTGACAAAGATTTAGTAATGTCCACATTTCCATATGGATTTAATGACAGTTTACTCAGATAAAAAAAACAAATCTTTTTGATAACAGCAATTTCATAAATCTGTTTGGCAAAGACAAAAGATTCAAGGGTGGGTGAGTGGGTGTTTTTTCCATTTTTAAAGAAGAACTCTACAACAAATAGGAAGGGCATCATGCCAAGGACGAAGTTAGAAGAAAACATGGAGCATAACACACTGATAGACTCACTGGTGGATTATGCACTGCTCTCCTGCAAGATACTTGCAAGAACTTGAAGGACGTCTTCCAGTTCTTGAAACAACAGAATTATTGGAAACTTTTCTTTTAGATCTCCTTTCTCGCAGTAATATCATCACTGCTTCACCAATTTAAATATATTTGTTTGGAGACACAATTAAAAAAGAATGGCTTCAGAGAGTGGAAGAAATCCTTACCCAGGATTTGGGTGGTTAAATATTGCCCATATGTTGGCGTTGACACACAATAGGCACATGGCATCCAGTTCTCTCAGATGCCCACCCTAGGTTAACGTCAACAAAACCTGCAGCCTTAGGGCCACAGCACGATGGAGCGACTGAATCTGAGGCAAAGAGGCCACAGCCCAGGGTAGCTCTACCAAAGAAAGACTGGATTCCATTAATAACAGGATTATCTCTCTCGTCATTTTGCTACCTTTAAAACTGCTAGGACCCTTTCTTCCTCTGTACACCTCTGTTGTCCCAGAATGCTAAAGCTTCATTTTGGTAAATTGGGGGGTAGAGGGAGGGAGTGTTTATCACTTGGGAGAAAGGCACATTCACCAGCTATAACTGGCCTACAAGCCCATGGTATTAACAAAATTGCTGGTACTAAATGACTACGTGAAGTGGCTCCCCACAGATGAAAACCAGTTTATAACAGGCATGGCTGCCTAGTTTATTGAAAAACAAATACTATATGTCAGACTATGGCCAGTAAAGCAGTGACATATTTAAAAGAACACTGTGCTTATAGTGCAAGAGGAAGTAGATGGTGTCCCCTTGCACTGGTTTGCATAATATTTTCCTAATAATGATCACAATTGTGTGTGGAATTTCGGAATAAAGGAAAGTTTCCAAGTATGCTAAATTTTTTATAAGCACAGAGCAAAGATTTCTGAAGATTTTTTCTTTAGAACCAAAAAAAAAACAGTCTCCCGGGTCACCCTAATTGAAATGCTCTAATTTAGGAAGAATTCACAGCAAAAGGAAAGATGTAAACATTTTCCATAGTTGATACAATCTCAAACGTGGAGATAGAGAATGAGAATTGGAAAAGTTAAAGGTAAATACTCTTTCTCAGAAAGTTACGTAAGCACATCAAATATCTTACATGGCAGAGGCATCGAATTACACAGAATGCCAAAGTTTCCTGAAAGAAAAAGAGAAGGTCAGAGGAACTATGAATGTATAGGGTACCAGGGAGTCTGCTGGAATGCAGAGAGAAGCAGGGGGGACTGACCCAAGACACTTGAGTGTCACTGGTCAGAGAGAAAGGAGAGAGAGCAAGTGGATGGTGTCAATCCACTTAATGATCAGGTACACTTCCGAACTCCAGCTCAAAGGCCAGAAAAGTACAAAAGCCTAAGAAGACCACCCCCTTTCACTCTCAACAATTAGTCAGTGGAATGGTCATTTTTTTTTTTTTTTTTGAGGAAGATTAGCCCTGAACTAATATCCACTGCCAATCCTCCTCTTTTTTCTGAGGAAGATTGGCCCTGAGCTAACATCTGTGCCCATCTTCCTCTATTTTATATGCTGGATGCCGCCACAGCATGGCTTGGTAAGCTGTGTGTAGGTCCTCACCTGGGATCCAAGTCCACAAACCCTGGGAAGCCAATGCAGAGCACACAAATTTAACTGCTGCGCCTCTGGGCCTGTCCCTGAGCTGTGTTTTTTCTTTACAGAAATAAAGAGGTTGTTCTCTTCAGGGCTAAATTTGAGAAGCGCAAGTGAACAGCGCTGACTTTATGCAGCAAAATAATTTAGATTGCTTCCTGTTTTTATATACAACACATTACTATCCCACTCTGCTCATTTTGCATTTAAGAAATCTGAAGTCCAAGGAGAATAAGTAAATCCTTTGACTGATCGTCAGCAACTTGAAGGCAGTGTGGATGTCTCCCCATCTCCCTAGAACTCCCGACATCACTGGCACTGTACAGGCATCTTAATCATCCCTGGTATTAACTGACCACCCACCTCATTCCAGAAACTATTCTAGATGCTCCAAATACAGCAGTGACCAAAACAGACCACGTCCTTACCCTTGTGGACGTTGATTATGGAGGAAGAAGATGGCCAAATAGTCAAATAAAATCACAAATTAATTGCACACTGTGAAAATGTTATGAAGGACACAAATTATGGTGTAATAAAAAAATAATTGGGGCTCTACTTAAGATAATGTACAAAGTCAGGGAAGACTTCTCTGAGGAGGTAAGATATAAAATGGGAACCTAAAGGTAAGAAAGCATATAAAAATCTGTCCCAACAAGACAAAGACCTTGAAATGTAAAACAACTTGGCATGTCTGAGGAGCGGGAAAGAGGCCAATGTGACATGGATGGACTGAGAAATAAATGGCTAGTATTTGTTTGGAGGTGCAAGGTGGGCGCCAGATCCTGTAAGACCTTGTAGACTTCAGCGAGGACTTTAGCTTTCAGACACAGTGGAGAGGGACCAAATGTTTTTAAGAGGGGCATAATCTGATTTAGGTTTTATAAAGATCACTCTGGTTGTTGAACAGGGAAAAGATTGGGAGTAGACAGAGTGAACAAAAAGAAGAAGAATTGACGTGGCTATTGTCGTATTCCAAGAGAAAAGTTAATAGCTTAGACCAGGGAAGTAGCATGAAAATGGAGAAAGTGGACAGATTGGAGATATATTTTGGAGGTAGAGCTGGGAAAATTTGCTTATAAATTGAATGTGGGGAAGACAGAAATCAAGAGGGAAGTAAAGTTTTTGGCTTTCCAACTGTGTGACACCTGGAGGGTGAACAGATTGTGATCAGAAATCAAGAACTGTGTTCCAGACAAAGATTTGGATGTTTATTAAGCATCCATGTGGAGATGTCAAGTAGACAGTTGGGTAACTTCAGGACTGCCAGGAAAAGGGCAGGGCTAGAGGGAAACGTCTTGGTTGTCATCAGCTTCTGAATACACTTAATACCATGAAACCAATCAAGATCACATAGAGCGAATACATATACTGAGAGAAGAGGGTTCAGAGCAAGCTCTGTTTATATCAACTATTTAGGAGTTAGGCATAGGGAAAGAAACTAGTAAAGAAGATACAACAGGAAAGGTTCAGGAAATGAGAGAGACGGGAGCGAGGCAGTAAAGAAAGTTTTCCAAGAAGAATGTGATCACCTGTGTTAAAGGATTCTGGGATGTGATGCAAGATGGGCAATGAGAACTGACATTGTGATTGAGCATGTAAAGGTCATTGATGACCCTGAGAAGGGCCACTTTGATGGAGTAGTGGAGGTTAAACTCTGATGGGAGAGGCTGAGAGTGAATGGGAAATGAAAAAATGGAGATTGTGGGGACACAGCTCCTTCAAGATGCTTTGATGTAAAGAGGAGCTCGTATTGGGGCAATGTCTGTGGTGGGATGTAGAATCATGAGTTTGTTGGCTTTGTTTGTTTCTTTTAAAATGGAGGACACGGAAGCATTCTGGTATGTTGATGGAGTAGACAGAGAGAAATTAATGAAACAGGAAAGAGGGAGTGGGAATTACAAGAGTGATGTCAATGGAGAAGGCAAGAGAGTTTAGGATTATAGCTTCTAAGCTGAAGATTGGCCTTAATTAGTAGCAGGGAACATATTCTATTGTAACAGAAGGAAAGGCAGAGGATATGGGAAGACACATAGAGGGTACTCCATGGTTCTTGAATGGATGAATAAATGAATTAACATATCTGCTTCTTTCCCAGAATCTAAATAATTGAGAAGATTTCTCAAGTTTTACGTCATTCAAAAAGATGCCATAGCTCATAGTTCTCCCTTCTCTGAGCTCACATAATACTTAGTCTCCCCATAAACCAATTGTCGCTTCACATGCATCTCTCTCTCTGCCTAGTTATGTCTTAAGCCTTTGAGTGTCCTGTCCCCTTTATAAGAAGGTGAAGGCCACCTATACTCCTTTGCCTCTCAGCACAGTCATAATTATATAGAAGTTCAACAGATATAGGTTTATTGATTAATTGAAGTCAGTTTCCCAAGGTCCTGTCCTATAATACCATTAATAATATTAATGTTGCTTCCAGCTTTAATATTCTATGATTCTCAGGCAAGTGTAAACATGTACTTTGGTCACCAAAGCAATAGATGTGATTGTAATACCACTGAAACCACTGGCTTCTGATTCTTGAATCTACTCATAAGATTGTTCCAGCAAAAGAAGAGGAGCCTCAGCGAATACACAATAACAAACCCCACTTCAGTTTCAGTGAGAAAAATGAACTCCCAACCAATACTAGGATATTTTTTCTCAGAACTAAACTTCCACAACCTCCTTTATAAGCTGCTGAGGCACTAGCCATTTTTCAGAACCAAGACTGAAAGGTGAGTCTTTCTGCTCTAAACTAAACTGTGTAACAAGAAGAGATGCTGTGTTACACTCTCAGGGGGAGTGCAAAAGCAGAAGAGAAAAATTAATTTATATTTGGATATTTTTATTTGAATTAATTTATATATGGAATTTTAATTACAGGATGCAAGCCTGTGATTAACTTTTGTTTCAATTTATGAGGATGAACTTGGTTAATGGAGTGCATTTGGAAAAACATGCTTTATTGACGGAATCTCATCTGTGTGATTTACTGTCTATGTTAAGTTCCTTTCATTACATAAGAAATTATTATTTGCTCTTGTATAACCTACTATTTCTGAGAAAAGCAACAGATTCAAAAGAAACCTTGTTTGGCTTTCTTGTCATAAACCTCTTTCCAAGTGTATTCAATACACACATGTGCATTGCTGATTAATGCTCAAATCCTTGCTGACATTATGATAAGCTTTAAAGCAATCTCGCCTAAGAGAGACAGAGAGCCAGCACTGTCTTTTCTTGTAGAAAATCTCTTAAACTGCAGGTTAGAGGCAAAGGAAAAGAATGTGAGGCAAAAATTGAAATGGGAAGACCTGAATGTAGAGAAAGAAAATAGCCCATAAGGGGAAAGAATACTACCCAAGGAAGTATCCTTGAATAACCTTGTTCAGAAAATTGTGGAAAATAAACCAATCTATGTAATCCCGTTATGAACTGTTAGCTTAAGGCTTCAGTCACAGAGAAACTGTGTAATGAGATTAAACCACATAAGAAAACACGGTTGTCTGCTGCTTGTTGGAAGAACAAAATAAAGAAAGCAATAAAGGGACAATTATAATCCTGTGCCTCTCTCTTCTACCCCTCAGAAACAAAACAATTAGGAAGGAAGATCTCCTGATAATGCAAATGCCAAGCTCCAGCCTCTCCCAGCTGCGCATCTTTGAAAGAGAATGCATCTGCTTTCATTGTTCACTTCCTAATGCTCTTTTTGTTATGATGAAAGAATGATGTGATTTTAAAGGGAAAGATAAGTTCTGCTGATTATTCCCTCCTAGTCGGAGTTATCTCTAGGTACCTAAGGAAACAGGTGGTGAAAATATTCTACTGTTTTTAGTATTTTTTTCCTCACCCACAACTCCAGTATCACGCAACAAAGTTTTCATTTTCTCTTTCAGTTGTAACTACTCAACTCTGCCATAGCAGCCACAGGCACTAAATAAATGCAAAAGAGTGGCTGTTTGCCAATAAAATTTTATTTACAAAAGCAAATGGCCAGCCTTCAGGTTGTAGTTCGCAGAGCCCTGGGATAGAAGATGAGAGAAGTGGAAACAAGTATTTGGGGCACGTTAGATGAATTGGAGTCCCTATGTTTTGTTGCTGAATTTATTTTCTGTACATGTCCTTTGTTAATTTAAAACATAGATCTGTCATTAAGGATACTGGATACATAGAAGGGAGAGTAATCATGAACAAATATTCCTGGTCTGATCACTTTTTGTCACCTAATCAAAGTGTGGTTGTGGAGGAAGTGTGTATAATAAGGGACAGTGATGGAAAGAAAGGGACCGCTTCGAGTCCTCCGAATGGACCACTGGCCCAGTGCCAGCTGTATGGATAGGTCTATTAACAAAGAATAGTCTTCTCACAGTGGACTCTGCATCAGTAGCATGCGAATCCCTAGGATCTTGTTGGAAATGCAAATTCTCAGGACCCACTCAGACTCACTGAAAAATTTGGGGGTGGAGCACAGAAATCTGTGGTTAAACAGGCCCTTCAGATGCTCTTGATACACATTCAAGTTTTAGAATCACTCACTATTCTAGAAAAATCTATTCCTCTCAGCTGCTGAGTATTTATGTTGAAATAGAACAACTGTTATCAGGATCTTGTGCATTCCTGTCGAGATCGTTTTGTTTTTAGTAGGAGAAAATGAGGAATAATTCAAAAAGGTGGTAGAAAGTAAAATGAAAAGTGTATTTCTGAATCCTTGATTATAGAGTATTTGTATTTACAGACAAATTTTACATCCCATTTGTGCCTAGTTTCTGACCTCTTTCTTTTTTGCTGCCTAATCTACTTTTAATCTCTTTCTTCTGTGAGTGTGCTCAGGGGTGGCAAACAGATTTTTATTATTAACCAAGAATAACAGAATTTGGAAGGTAACTTCTAATACTTGGAATTGAGTATCGTTCTAGATGAGCTGTTTTTCACCTTTATGGTAATACAAGAAATTCTAGATACAGAACACGAAGCATGAGTACTTTCTCAAAAGAAAGGTGTGAGAAAACCCTGAGTATCATAATTATCAACTCCAAGACGACCCTGGTCGAAAGCAAAGAGCTCCGTAAACATCCAAGTTCCCACTTTGAATTAGGTCCAGATGGGAATAAATTGCCAAGGAGTAGCGAGGGACCAAATAAACAGAAGTTGGTGTGCAATGGCAAGTGTCCTTTCTCCCTCCAAGCTGATCAGATGGTCAGTACGATATTCTTCAGGCCAACATGCACTCCTCTTTGCAATCACTCAATTGCTCTGCCTGTGGCCAAACCCTGAAGCACAGAAAGTGCATCCGGGTGAGGTTGTAAACTTTGGGCAGACAGGATTGAGGCGCAGAGCAAGGGGAAGAAGGGAGGGGAGAGAGGCAGGACTTCCTCACTTAATTTTCATCTAATGAGCCCTCCTGAGACCCAAACTCTGCCATCGCCTTCCTCCTTTGGCAGCCTTCAGAAACAGAGGTCTAATGCCCTTTCAAACTCAAGTTCATCACCAGTGCAGTTATTTCAGCTGTGTGTATTAAGCATCTCACAGTATGGTGTGGCAATATCCATTTCAACAGAACAAACCTGTTAGAGGAAAATCGATTAATTCAGTTTGCTGGATTTTCAGCATTTGGAATCCCAGCAGTGTCTAAACATATTAACCAAAGTTAAACAAAAAAGGCAGCAGTAGTTAATGTCGACAGTGTAAGTGAGAAACTAGCTTCAGTAGCCACAAGCTATGCTCCATAAATTTCATCCACAGAGACAACAATCCTGAAGGTTGGCCATGCAGAGTGGTTGTTTCACTACCCCTTCACCCAGTCTTCATCTGACCAACACTTGCGTGCAAAGAGCCAGGAAAGAGAAGCAATAGTTCTGGGAAAGTCACCCTTGCTAGAAAATTATGCTTTGAAATTTAAAATAAGTAATTGGTCTTCAGTATAAATGCAGAGGCCAATGTAAATTCCATTCTTGTTTATAGCTCTTAACTAAAACATTTCCCATGTAGTGCCTGAAGATAGTACAGAAAATGATGGTTCATTCATTTTGTACATACTTAGGTCACATAATATAGCTATTTATTTTTTTTCCCAAATTATCTACTTAGGACAGAGGGAAAACATTGCAAAGAGGGGCTAGAAAAAAATTTACTATGACCCTAATGTAACTCAACTTTATTATAGCTAAAGAGTAATTCAAAATGTTCTGATAAAAAAAGAATCTAAAATGAAAATGAAAGCCAAATCACCTCAGGAACAAAAGTTTTGAGAAGAAATTCTCCTCACCAAAGAATTGTGCTGCTTATGTACTTACTATATGTAACCTTCAAATAGGCCTATGGAGAGATTTCACTAAGCAGCAGTTTTATTACTGAACCCCTGGAAGATAGGTTAATTTAAATATAGTCAAGACATCATCATCATTTGGTAGTTACTGAACCAGAGTCTCAGAGCCCCTAATTATAAGCTACCCTCTGCAGCAATACCAAGAATTGCAAGAAGTCGAACTCTGCAGTTACTGTAGCTTCCCTCTTTTCCCTCCCAGAATGAAATAGAAAGCCAGATTTGGAAGCTTTGTTCATAACTATCCAAACTCCTCACTTCTCAGATAAGGAGAGTAAGTGCTTGAGAGGTAAAGGATTTGTCCAAAATTAGACAAGAACCATATCCAATATCCAAATCCAGGGTTTTTCCAAAAGAACACCAGACCAGGAAGTGGGAGATAGTTCTCTACCTGCCTTAGCCATTTAACTGACTGGCAAATCTGAAAACCAATGGAGATCTCGCTTTCTTCACATATATTAAGGGGAGGGGGTGCTTCTTGGCCCTTTCAGTTACTTCTACAATTCCAATGAGAAGTAACCACTTAATCCAAGCATTCTAGCTTCTGGCATCTTTCCTTCTAGCATAGTAGGTAAGAACTTTAATAATCGAGACCTAGGCATTAACTTGTGACGGGGGGCTATACTGGTTCTTGCTGATAGGTATTTGTCTTTCCAAAAACGAAAGTTATCAGAAAAAAGCATGTGACAGCAGGTATAGATTTTACACCGAGAAAATTGATCCATGTGTCATTTCTGGCTTTCATGACATAGATTCCCTATTCATAGTAAGGATAAGAATTTATAGAAGAGAGTAGATCAGGGAAATCTGAACATGATTTTTATTTTTGAAAAGTCTCTGATAATGTCTTATTTTATAGTCTAATATTGGTGAAATGAAAGTACAGTTAGTTGTTTTTATAATAAGTTGAACAACTGCATCTAAAGGATATTGATAAATAGGATCACTCATACTCAAGGGGCAACATTTCAAACAATGTGAGCTCCAAATGCTGCCATTGCAAAAAAAAAAAAAAAAGATCCAGAAGGAGTAGAGTGGTACTGAGTTCTGTTCTTGGTTGCGTTCAAGTTCAATATGTTTATAAAGAAAATGGTCAAATTAATAGATGGCAAAAAAAAAAAAACTGGGATAATCTCTAGCATATCTAGTATGAGATGTTTTGTTTGAGTATCCATTCCAAACAAATTGTACAATATATTTCAGCAAAACAAACTTGTCAAGAGTATCTCTTGATAGATTAAAACAATGGACAAAAAGATGAAATGTAGCAGAGATAAATGTAAAGGCTTAGTTTTAGAGTCAAAAAAATCAATCGGATAAATATAAACAAGAGAATCTTATCTTGACAGCAATTGAATTGAAAGCTATCTAGGGAATTTGTTGACCAAAAGTTCTGTCTGAATTAAAAGTGTGAAGGGGCCTCTGAAAAGAAGCTACAACAACAGCTGGGATTAATATAACACAACCTAGAGAATAAAAGATATGAGAACACAGCTGGAGAAATATGTCATTTCTGAGCATTGAACTCTTATACGGAACCTGAGAGATTAAAGATTGTTCCAAGGAAGATGACAAGGATACTGAGAATAATAAAGCTGTATTGTTTGAGAAATGGTTGAAGGAAATGTTGTTGTTTAGTTTGCAAAGATGATGTAGTAAGTGAATAAAAGTTCTTTTATAATATTTAATGAGGAGATTTAGGAGTGATTATTAAATTTATTTGTACATATCCAAAAGAAAGCTTGGGACCCATGGGTTGAAGTTAGTGGGGGGAATTTTTTGATTAAATATAATGAGGATGTTACTATATAGCCTTCAACCACGGAAGGGGTTATACAAAACAAGTTGTTTATTGCATCACTTCATGTGTAATAATGAAGGCTGTGACTATGGTTCAAAAAAAATGATTTGCCAAGAGGCTGGACTCGGTGATTTGTAAAGTTTCTTTCATCACGGTTTTCATGATTCTATGAATAATTTTTCTATTCTCAGGAATGGTAGCAGTGATGGGGAATTTCCCTTCTAATAAGAATCAGTGATGATATTTGCTTACAAACTTATAATAACAGCAAGCCTACTACTTTAATGGCTAAGGGATCTGTAATGTAAAATATTTGCACAGTTTTATATTTAATATAATTATTGGAATTATTTCCCTATAATTCCTTGTCCAATAACCTGCATGGATTTGCTGTCATAAAATTAAATTTCTCATATTAGGTATTTTGTCATACCTTTGAGCCAGGCCTTAGGCTATATAGAAAGTGATCAGATGAATGAAAAGTTGCTTGATCTGGCAGTCAGCTTTTCAAAATCAAGTCCATTAAAACCTAGGATTGTAAACTGCCTCAAACAGTAAGCAAAATAAGCTTCCTTTCATGCTTCACTGACAAATTGTAGCACTACTTATGCTTGTTATTTTTTTGTCCTTTTTAGGAAAAAACCAACTCATATTTCTCACTAGTCATTTAAAAAATCAGAGCATGATTAGAAAGCAAAGATAAGACAATAAAAAACAAACAAGCAACCCACTCCCTTCCCCTCCCAAACTGGATTAGGGGAAGAAGAGGGTACGAAAAGTGCTCTCAAATGTACAGAGGGGAGAGTGAGCCAAGTGTCACCGGAGTGTCACAAGTGTCACAAAAACTACTCTGATTGGGTCTCTTAAAATGTTACATCTTTACCTCAAATGGATTCTCAATGTGGTTCAGTGGTCTTTATGTTTAACTTCTGATTGACTAAGCCCCTGTCTCATTCCTCATATCCTTTATTCTAAACATATACTCAGTAGCCTCCATTCCCACTTTCTACAAATAATGTTATGTCCTCAATTAATGAGAAAATGAATTATTAAGAATGATCACCTTCAACTTCACTATTCTCCATTTTTGGGGTCCCTCTTAATGTCTCCTCTCTAGCCTCTTATCTGTCTCTCCAAGTCACACTACACCCCCCTGCCAGACTCACCATCCTAAGGCATAACTCTGACCATGATACTGACCTACTCTAATTCTGTTGAGGCCAACCTACTGGCTATTGAAAAAGTCATTAGCCCAGCCAGGTATTTAGAGCCCTTAATCAACCTCTAATCAATTTACTTTCCTGGTCTCTCTTGCAAATAACCTTTATGGTTCTTATTCTGCAGCACCCTTCCCACCTCTATGAATGAGCCCAAGGCTTTATTGTTCCCATGCTTAGAATCAAATACCACCCTTCCCCTCGCCTCCAGGAAACTTCCATCTAGAGTACTTTTTCATCCTCTTTAACTTCCCATATTCTTTCCTCCCTTTCAAGGGCAAATAACACTTTTTTCCAAACTGCCTTAGCATTTACCTGTTTGTATTTTGGTTTAGATGGATATGCGTTTTATATCCTCTACTAGATTATAAATTCTTTGAGGGCTGGCCTGTTTCTGAATGTCCCATAGTATCTGGCTGTAATAGATACTAAAGGCTTGTCTTTTGGTACTTGGGATGGCCATCATTTCTTTTCCCTTCCTAACATGGATGTAATTGGTTTATCAAGTGGGCCGAGCCCAATGGGTGTACATGCAAGAAAAGGCTTTATTTTTCTGCAAACACTGCCTTCTAACATTCTCTGTCACGTCTTCTTCAATTTCCCCTTCATGACATATGTGCCATCCCTGGCTTTCTGGTCATTTTCAATTATAAGAACAATCTTATTTAGGTAAGGAACTATGATTCACTTTCAGGTACTAAAATGCAAAAGTCTAGTCTAAATAAAGCTGAGAACTTACACCTGACAAACACAAGGAAAGAATGAGAAACTGCCGTAGACCAGTGGAGACTGGAAGACGTGAGAACTAAATGCAAGCGGTACTGTAGTTTGAATTCTAAACAGAAAGAGGAAAAACCCGAAATCCAAATAAACTCTGGAATTTAGTTATTAGCAATGCACCAGTGTCAGCTTCTTAGTTTTGAAAAATATATCATGGTATATATACATATATATATGTATTTTTTTTTTAATTAAACAAACGGAATCTTACATCCAGTTCTAAGCTTCTTCCCATCGCATTCCCATCCCCTGCCCTGATCACTTTTGCTACCTTTCAGGAATGTTTATGGGCTCTTAGCAGGGGTTTCCTTAATAATCATCTAAGGGAACTCATCTCTGATAGTCCTCAAACTTCCTTGATAATTAAAAATGCCCCATTCACCGTCTTATTACACACAGAAAATGAATTGGCATATGTTGCATTTGGGGATCATCAATGAAAAGAGACCTTCTGATAACAAAATTAACATAATATGATTCTGGGTTATACAAAAAGATCCAGACCTGACACAGGGATCTTTCAAGTGTGAATAGATATTGATTTGCATGCCATGAAGTCATTTCTGCCTATAGCCAGGGAACAGACTTAACAGCTTCTCAAGTTGGCCCATTCTTTCCATGTCTTATCTGTGAATGTCATTTTCCAAAGGAGGCATTCCCATCACTTTGAACCTTGAAAAGAGAATGACGAGTATGCTTAAATGGCAGGGAAGCTTGGGAATGAATGGAGGCCTCAAAGGATGTCAGCTGAGGGCAGGACAGAAAGAGAGAGTTACATAAATCTGTCAATCACTGACATAAATCCATCAAAACCTAAGGATCCTGCATAGAATTTCAGTGGCTCCAGGTTACACTCCATTCAGGATCAACTTTTCAAAGCTTCAGAGCCAGCTCACATTTCTTGAAAATGATACTTTCACTAGTAATTAATATTTTCCAATGTAGTTAGTGTTTCAGTGATTTGCAGCTATCGACTTTTAAGAGAGATGTGATCACATGGAAAGAACTCTGACATTTCCATGGCATTTTTCTGCTGAAAGGGGAGAAAATTACTTTCCTTTCTTTCATTTTAATTCAATGCTGAGTTAGAGATGGAGCAAAAGAAGGGAGGGAGAGGTTTTCACCCATAAATAGTAATCTCTTAGTTGCCACTATAGATGACATACTCCAATGTTCATTTTTATGTTGCTATTTTGTCAAATGTCTTATGTTCCCTTGATACCATCAGCTGAGGATACATTATAGAGACACTTATGTCATCATGCTGTTGAAATTTGAGACTTTTCAGATATAGCATGCTTTATATTCAAGACTTTTATTCACCATGGAGCTGTCTTTATGGTCTTGTTTTCATTATTGACAGGGAAAATGTTTGCCAATTTTCCTCTTTCATGTTTTTTTTTTCCTGACATATTTAAAGAAAAAGAAAAAGTGAGACACAACTTCAGGTTCTGTAAGGAATGCAGGGCTGAGGTATTATCCTCAAGGTAGATGTCAAAATGCGTTATCTTAGATAAATTGCTGGCGTAACTGCCAAAGTTGTCAGAAGTAACTTCTCACTAGTTTTAGGTGCAACTGAAAAGATTTGGTTACTGGGTGTCCCTTTCTTTACTCTCAGAAAAGCAGGAAGCTGCTGGACCTTAAGCAATCTCCTTCTTTAGAGATCTTTGAAGAATGACACCTATCAGTTATGGAAAGTGTACCCAGAATTCTGACTGAAGACCACACATTTATTAGGTCACCTTCAAAAGAGATCTATAATGTTTGTAACTCATATTCTAGCACAGATTATCCTCCTGACCAATTGAGAGTAATCATTTTATTTTTAATAATAACATTAAATAATATTTCTTAAACATATAGGCAATTTATTTCATAAACAGAAACTTTGGCAGTCAGTGGCAGGAGCAAGGGTTGTTAAAACTTTACAGTCTGATTGCAAAAGGCTGGCAGAGAAGCAAGGGAAACCAATTTGGAAAGTGTTGGTACTGATAATCTATTCTGGAACAGTCTGGAATCCATCTGCTCTGAGCTTAACCTCCTGGCACAAACACCAACACACTTCCCAACATTTCTGTCCTAATTAGGATGATGATTTCATGTGCTCTGGAAGCAATGTGATGATGAAGTAGGCTTCCCAGGGTTGGATATAAAGTCATCAGTGTAGGAGCCAATGTGTATTTTTTGTTTGCTCTCAGCTGATACTCAGTCTCTCCTCCACCTGGATGTGACCACATCATTCACTGATTTAATTATGGAAACTCATGGTTTGTTGGGCAACAGAGAGGAAAGAAAGAGGAGTTCACGTGATAAGAGAGGAAAAGTGTTAGACCAGCTCTCAGGCTACTTGGTTCCCAGTTTGGTGTCTACTAGATGCCAACTCTATGAGGATACCTTATGGTGTCGTCACATGTTTCTAAATGAAATAATACTACTAATAAAACCACTTGCCTTATATACATCCTGATTTTGTTGGAATCATCCATGAGATGTATTATGTGAAAACAAAACAACAAAAAAGCATGCAAATAAAACATTCTTATTACTGATATTTCCCAGAGGAGGCTTCCTAGAGATGTGATGGCTGACACAGAGTCCATCCTGTGTGTAAGACTAGAAGTAGAGAGGAAAGAAGACCAGCTTCTTATCACTCAACATGCTTGACAGACAAGGACCCACTTGTTTTATACTCTTTGTATATACAGCAATAGAAACAGAATGAATGACAAACATGGAGGTACTCAGTGGGAAATACCCCAAAACAATATACTATGCTACCTGCAGAATGATTTTTAGTTTCTCAACAACAGAAGTGGCCAGTCATTGGCTTATTATCCACTCCAGCCCAGTGCTATACAAGAGATTGAATATGCAAAGTGTTTAAGGTGATGACATACACTTAGGAGGTATATTTTCTAAGGGAAAGGAAGTTTTTCAAGATCAAACACATTTAAGAAAGTGCTGGCACTCAATACCAAAGTAACACAATTGGACAAGGCTTTAGAGCTGAGAGAAATGTTGTCCATTCAAGAAATAAAATAAAACCAGTGTGCCTAGGACCAAGAGATCAAGGAAGATCATGAGATAAGAGGAGGCTGGTGAGGGAAGCAGCAGGGGCCCAATCACATAGGGCCTTTTAGGCCAAACTGAGGAATTTAGACTCTGTCCTAAAAGCCATTAAACTTTAGTGAAGCATTTTAAATAGAGTGACATGGCCAGATTTTTTTTTAAAAATTAAAAAATAAAATCCAAACCAATGTGGACTTTGTAGGGACAATAAATTGACATCAGTAGATATAGGTGATGACAACAAATGAAGATGAGAAAGATATTGAAGAGGTAAAATGACTGGAAATTCAAATTAATTGGGTATTTTGGATTTTTCAGGAATGAGGGTTTTCCTGAGGATTTCCTGTAGAGGAAGTTTTGTGGCATAATTGGGTATTTTGGGTGAGGAGATATGAGCAAGATGGAGGAGGCAAGAAAGATCCCCAGGCTTCTGGACTGTACAGTTGAATGCATGGTGGCATCATCTGACCGAACTAAAGACACCAGAGAAGGAAGGGGTTTGGAAGGAAGACAAGTGCAAATTTTACTATGATTTTGAGATGTCTGACGGGAAATTGAATAACTATTTGGATATATCAATCTGGAATGAAATTCTGAGTAATCTCGTAAATTTGAGAGTCATCAGCACACGAAAATATCGCTGAAAGCCCAAGTAAGAATGAAATTTCACAGGGAAAAAGCATATAGTGATATAAAAAAAAAAAAATCCCAAAGCTGCCTATTTCTGTTTCTTCCTCTACTCTAATACATGATTCACTTAATTCTAAATTTTTTCTCCAAATCACATATATGATCACTTATATTCTTCATATTTCCACACTATCACACAACATATTGAAGTAAACTAATAATGGCTATCATTTATGAGTGCCTATTATATACTATATAATATGTCATATAATTTAGCTTTAATTATTCTATGGATTTGCAAGGTACAAATCACTATCATTATTTTACAGACAAGAAAATTCAGATTTAAAGATTTTGTTTAACATTGCTAAAGTCACACAGTAACTGTTAGAGCTAGAATTCTAATATAGGTTTGAATAACTGAAACATTTATTGTCTTTCCACTATACCACGTTATTTTCCACAGTTCTTCAAAAAGCCTAATAAAAGACACCCCACACAAGGATCTAACAAGAAGATTTAGTTGGAAGTTTTGGAATAGGACAACCTCTATTTCAGCCAATCGGGATACATTACACACCAGTGTATGCTAAGACACACAGACTTTTATCAAAGGGAGACTGAAGAATTAGCCAACATATTAATGAAGGATCAATCTTACCTTAGTGAACTGAAAAGTATATGTGGCAATATATAAGTAATTAGGTATTAAACTATATGTTGTACCTGTCAGTATGCTAGGGAATGACTGTGAAGATTTCAAAGAGGTGTGAAAACTGAATGGAGCCTTGAAGGTCTCCTAAGAATTATTCAAGGGAAAGATGGCAGGGAGGGAATTCTGTTCCAGCTACAAGGGGAAAAGCACATGCCTGGGAGAAGCATACTGTAAGCTGAAACCAGCAGAAGTTTCCAGGGGTTGATACTAGATGTGATTGTCGGGAGAGAGTCATTGGAGGTTTTCTAGTGGCATAACTAAAAGTGAGGATTAAAAACAAAATATAACTCTGCAGATTAAACATACTTACATTTTACTGACATTTATTCTAATCACTTTAGCAACAAACATTCCTAAATTGCTGTCAAAGGAGACAATTCTAAAACCAGACCAAAAGAACATGAGAAAGAAAGCCAACTATTTGACAGTGTAAATTCAGGTCAGCAAATTACAGCCAAAATCTTGTCCACCGCCTGCTTTTGCGCAGCCCATGAGCTAAGAATGGTTTTTGCATTTTTAAATGGTTGGAACAAAATCAAAAGAAGATTTTGTAACATGTAAAAAATTGTATCAAATATAAATTTGAGGGCCCATAAATAAGATTTTATTAAAACAGAGCCATGCCCATTCCTTTACGTATTGTCTGGATGCTTTCATGTTACAAAAGCAGAGTTGAGTACTTGTCACCAAGACTGCAGGACATGCAAACCTAAAATATTCACTATCTAAGGACAAGGTTGCTTATCCCTAGAGTAGAAAGGTCCATGTTAATTTCAATGATTGTTCAGTGTATTTTTCTATGGAGATAAGCATATGGAAATATGTGAATACTGTGCCGTTTTACATAAGGGACTTGAGCATCTGCAGATTTTGGTATCCGCGGGCGTGGGGAGCATTGGGGTGTGTCCTAGAACCAATCCCCTGAGGATGCCAAGGGATGACTGTAATCAGAACTCTATGGCATATAATATATTAGGAATTCTAGAGCAACATTTTTTTGGGGGGAACAATAGAGAGGAATGTTTAAAATCAGGATGCCCTGAAAATGAGAATACAGCATCAGCGAAAGCTGGCTCTTGTAGGTGCCAAGCAAAGAATTTTAGCCTTGTTAACACCAGACTTCATCAAATGGAGCTGCCTGGCCCAGACCAATTCAGCACCGCAGCCAAACCTGAACATGCTTAATAAAATGTAATGTCGATTACAAATGGAGTGAGTGGTTTGCTATGCCACCCAGCAAATGACATGCTATGCTGAAATAAGATCAAGATCTCTACTGGTTAGTCCCAGCTCTGACACTCCTCCAAATCCCTAAACATACACAGAGTTATCAGCACAGCTAAATTTACCTGCTGGATAAATCCTATTAAGTTTCTTTGCCTTTCACCCTCTGATCTGTAATTCCTATTTCTAAGAAACTTGTTTCTGAAATTCCCCTACATGATGAATTTCATTCGCTGAGTTTATACCCCTGCAAAAGAAGCAAAGCATATTAAACATATGAATCAAATATTCCTTCCTGTCAGAAAACAGAAAAACATACCTTTATATTTATTTACATTTTCAAGTAATATGTCTCAATCTGTGTGTGTCTGGATTTATTTTTTATTGAAATACGTTGCATTGACTCTCAGTTTGAGATGCATGCTTCAAACACTAGCTGGAATCCATGGGCCTTTCTAGACTCTCAGGAATTCATGTTCAGAGAAAACAAGGACAACTGCCTGATGATAGAATTTGATATAATGAAGTTTTATGAAATGTGGATGCATTTCAGCACAGATGGTGACACAAAGGAGAGTTTGATTTTTACATATCTGACTTTGCAAGTTTTAGAAATTGCCTCCTCCTTGGGAATATTCAAGAATTTATTCTTACCTATGATGGGTTAAGAGTATAGAGGTTAAGGATAAAAGTAGCTGCTTTCTAGAAAGGCCAGAAATTGCATCTTCCTTCCCTGTAAAATTCAAGTTCCTTAAGTTGGCATTTGATGTCTTCCAATGAGAGGTTCCTAACTAATCCTAGCTGACTCTTACTTACCCACTAGTAATACCAAATCTCTGATGAGTACCTTCCAGTGACCTCTTCACCCCTCATGTCTTTATTCACATAGTTTCCTCTGCTTAGAGGTTTCCTACTCTTCCCTTCAAGTGGCTAAGTCTCCTTTCTTTAGGATTCAGTTCAGGGATCATCTTCCCCAGAAAGCCTGTCTGTGCTCTTTGGGAAGACCAAGTCCTCAGTGATCTCACATACCAAACTCACCTCCCTCTCTGCTTTGATCCCTCTACTGGAATCTCTTATTTGTATGCATCGGTATTAACCTGACTATAAAGTGCTCAAAACAAGGTCTGTGTTGTATTTATCTCTAAATCCCCTTGTCTTGCACATACAGGATGCTCATTAATATTTGTGAGATGGAATTCCCACTGTTTATAATAGGCTATTGGAAATCATGACTTCTGATTTAGTAAAGAGAATAGTAAGCAGTATGATAGAGATCCAAAAGTTTAGAGGCAAGTGGGGTGTGAGGCAGGACGGGAAGAAAGGAGATGGTCACAAGGTAGAGTATCAGAAAAGTCACTTTCCTATAAAGAAGTTCTCCCAAAAATATATGAAAGAAAAATCTTTGAAAATACAACCCAGAGGCTCCAAATAGGCTCCTCAATGGAGCGTGCCGCAATCATGCCTGTATGTACGCCACAGTGCATATTGCTTGCCTCGTTCTAAAATATCATCAATCTTTCCCACTGCTCATCCAATTTCAAGAATTGATTTAAGTTATATCTGCTCCTGAAAACCCTCCTCCATTTCTCCAATACCTAGAAATCTAATCTTTCATTTGTTTGTTTGTTTCCAATGCCTTTTGTGTAATTTTTGCATATTATTTCACATTGAATTTATGTCTAGTCATTTTAGAATACGAATACTCTCTCAGCTATAACAGTATAAACTTAAGGCAATAAAGAGCTATTTTTATACTCTCTTTGTATTCCCTCTGATGTTAGGCAAAATGCAGGGTCCGTGTAAGTGCTTTCATTAAAATCAAAGAGATAAAAACCGAGGTAACATGAGATGTGAACAATTTCTTTCAGAGAAGACTGTGAAAGGAACATCTCCTTCCCCAAGGATTTGTCTGATTTAGATTTGAGCTACAAACCACTGGCTGAGGAGGTAGTGAAGAGTTTATTAACAAAAAGTGAAGTTATGTGTTTACATTAAGACTGCTCATTGCCTCCTAGCTTTGCCTGATTAGATCTTGGAGATCCAGTCTTTAAGTGGTACCTAGAGGTTGTAGGGACTTCAAGTCTTCACTTTACTTGGCTTTCCTGTGATATCCTGGGCATAAGGAAAGACATCCTCACCTTTTCAGGTGGGAGCCAAGTGACAAGTTCTTACAAATGGGCCCTGAGAGGAAGTGATGGATGCCACTTTCAGTCTGAGGTAGTTTAGAGTGTTCATCTCTATCCCTGCCATAGTGGCCATGAAGCTCCTCTGTTGAGATGGCAGCATCACAAGGTCTTGGAGCCTCTGTTAGCTTAAATCTGTGAGTAATGACTTGAAGAAGAGTTCCTATCTATCCATAGGGCCATATTGTCTTTGATGTGCTAACCTACTGAGATTTTGCTGTCTATTTGTTACCGCAGTACAATCTAGACCATCCTGACAAATACAGCAAAAATCACTTTTAGGATTTCCACATGCATGAAAATTTATAGATTCATACAAAAGTCTATTTTCTCCTTCATTACCCCAATTTCCAAACATTTCAAAAAGGATTGAAAATGAAGGAAGTTCTAAATAGTAGATTTATCGCAGCTTGGCTGAAACTTTGTTTTTAAACATTTCCAGTGACCTCAATTAATCCAGTATGCTTACTTAGTTTTCTGTTCCCCACACCATATACCATAATGTGTCCCCAAAATCCCATGTCAGTGGCAAAAAGATTCTAGTATAAAGAGATAAACTAGATATTGCCTCTTAACAATCTATATCCAACGTGAAATATCTATAGTCTCCATCTGAATCCTGGCATCCATCAGGGCCTAACTCAAATCTGAACTATTCTACGATGCCCTCCTTAATTGAATCCTAGTTAACAGTGATCTTTATCTTCTGTGAAATATTTTGGCATCCATCAAATATTCCCACATGCTTCTTGCCATCTTATAATGTGCTTCTCTTTAACGAGGTTGGCACGTCATTGAGAGTAATAAGTATATGCACGTATTTTTTTCTCTCATAGAGTACTGAATAACAGGTGCTGTTTTAGAACATCTACTTTGTGCCAGACATTGCATTTGGTCTTTAAATGCATCGTTCTTATTATCCGTACATAATCCAATAGGGCAAGTTTTATGTTTTATTTTATTTATTTATTTATTTATTTATTTATTTATTTATTTATGTTTTTGAGGAGGATTAGCCTTAAGCTAACATCTGTCACCAATCTTCCTCTTTTTGCTGAGGAAGACTGACGCTGAGCTAACATCCGTGCCCATGATCCTCTACTTTATATGTGGGACACCTGCCACAGCATGTCTTGACAAGCGAGTGTGTAGGTTCACACCCAAGTTCTGAACCGGTGAAACCTGGGCCGCCGAAGAACAACATGCGAACTTAACCGCTGTACCACTGGGCCAGCCCCATGTTTTATTTCTTTATGGACTAGTCAACTGGATCTGAAAGTTTAAGCTATTTGCTCAATCAGTGCTAGATAGATAGTAAATGGTAGAACTACATGGTAGCAATTGCTTTGTGCTCACCAAAATGCATTTCTTCTTGCTCTTAAGCACATAGCTAGACTACATTTTCCAGCCTTCCTTGAAGACTTAAGTGGCAATTTCACTGAGTTCTAGAAAATTGATTGTGGGTCACTTTCAGGCTTGGCTCATCAAAAGTATCCACGTGATACCCTACTTTCTCTTTTCCTCTGTCATTCCATTGGCTAGTGACAGCTAGTCTGACCTTGAAAGTTCTGTGTTGAAGTGGCACAGTCTTCCAGAGGTTGGAGACACTCTTAAATGCACTGAGTGACCGCATGGAAGAAACTCTCACCTCATCCACTGCCAAATGGAATTTAAATGATTAAGACATGCACTTCTACTTTGTTGTCACTAAAATTTGGAGGTTTTTGTTGACATAACATTTAGCCTGTACTTAGTAATATGAGCTAGGATTGTAATTTTGATCTACCTGACGTTAAATTCCTTTCTATTGTATACATGCAGATATTTTGAATGTTGTCATTAAAAATACATTGATTTACTAATGAAAACAAACGTTTTAACATCTTAGAAACAAGCTATCTACTTTTTAAACACTTTAGTTAATTTCATAGATTCCAAGTTTCCAAAGTTTGAGACACTTTTTTTCTCTTTCCCACCTGCAAAACACAACTTCACGAGGTAAAAATATACCTTAATATGGTTAATTTATCAAGTACTTTTTAGTGTTACCTTTTAATATGAACTCTTATTGAAGAGGTTCTATTGTTATTCACTTCTTTAAGGTCAGATAATTCATACCTCACTTGGAAATGATAGACAGATCTCAAGTGATGATATAAGAGGAAATTACATTCATGTTTGACATCCAACGTGAATTCATCTGGACTCCATGGCAAACAAATGAATCCCGAGTGAAAAATACAGATGCATTTAAAAAAACGCCATCAGTGAATTAGGGATTTATCAAATTATGTCACATATTTAAAACACTAAGGATAGATATTCATGTTCCTATAATAAGCATTACTACATTTCACAAACATCCGGTTCTCTTTAGATGATGGTGTTTCCCTACCCTTTTGAAGTTAGGAATAGTCTTGACTTAGTTTGGTTATGAGTCAAATCTGGGTTCATGCACTAAATTTCCTGTAGTCAACTCTCCAGCCTACTCTTCCTCTGCCATAATGATTATGAGAGGCCATGTTGAAATGGGATGCCATAAGACCAAAGCAGTCTGGAATGCATTGGACATCATGAACCCAAAGAAGACATTGCATGAGTAAGAAATAAAGTTTTGCTGTAGTAAGCCATTGATACAGATGTCAAAACTTATAAAACAACAGTTGAAGTTCCAGAGACTTAGCTCATTTACTAGGGGATGAATTGATAGTTATTCTCTCTCCCAATCATATATATATATACATATATTTCTTTTTTTTTTCATGACACATTCTAGGGTTGAATTTTCAGACTGCAAAAGAACGTATGAGAATGTTACACTGAATTGACTACTTAGGGTGTTTTAATGTTGTTTTTGAAAATCAAATGATGGAAATAATATTTGCAGAAGACACTCACGATAAGCAATATTGAAATATTTCCTAGAATTCTTTAGTTTACATGAGAGATTGCATTCTCTGTTGTATTAAAATATAAGCGATCTGAATAACATAAGGTATAATATGTTGTTCAGTTTCTTTAATTGATAGTACCACTATGCGTCTAGCCCCAACCACAACTCATGTCAGGTTGCGTAAGACTATTGACTGGATTTTCGAAGGAAGCAACTGTGGATTGAGCGCTGAATTAAAATGTAACTATTTCCGTTATCCTTAATCAGTGATGTACTTACTCAGGTAATATTCACTCTCTGACATGCCAAATCTAGTCCAGCCATTAAGTGTCTCACAGTAAAAGAACTATAGTAAGTATAGCAGTACCATTCATTGCAGTCAGACAAGGTGTGCCCCATTCTCTATTTAGTACCTAAATCAGAACACCAATACATCGCTGAACGCTATTGTCCACATACAGTTGTAAATTTGTCATACTCTGTGTTCCCCTTTCCATATTGAGCAAGACTTTTGATTAGACTGGAGTTCTACATGAGTTCTGCAGTTCTGCATTTCTTCTAAAGTGCCACATCTCTTTCTGCTGCTTACTGCTGCAGTAATATCAGAACAAACGGCAAGTTAATCTTAGCGACTGCAGATGCAGTTGTGAAAGCCTAACAAATCGAATGTGATAGCTTATTAGTTGTAATTGCTGTCTCTTTCCTGGTTTAGTTGTACCACTTTAAAATAAATGTCATACAACAGTAGGAGAAAAACTTCTGCCTCTTGCAAACTTGTCACTTAGCCTACTTTTCTTCCACAATATCAGCAATATTATTTTAAGAATGGTGATTATTTTTTCCAACCTATTGTTTAATTGTTTACAATATGCTTCCACATGCATTTTCATGTTTATGTCTCAGACAAACCTAATTAAGTTTTATTATTTTCTCCCATTTTACACATAAGGAAATGAAACTCAGAGCTGTTACATGACAAGCCAGTGACCATGATAGAGCTTTTTTTTTTTTGAGGAAAATTAGCCCTAAGCTAACTTCTGCCAATCCTCCTTTTTTTGCTGAGGAAGCCTGGCCTTGAGCTAACATCTGTGCCCATCTTCCTCTACTTTATATGTGGGATGCCTACCACAGCGTGGCGTGCAAAGCAGTGCCATGTCTGCACCCGGGATCCAAACCGGCAAATCCCGGGCCACTGAAGCAGAATGTGTGAACTTAACCGCTGTGCTGCTGGGCCGGCCCCATGATAGAGCTTTTAAATAGGAGATTAATGACTCAAATTCAATATGTCTTATTCTAGAACCTCAGCTCCTTACAGTAAACCATACTGCCTAAACACAGAAAACAGTGTGTCTTAAATATATGCCAAGAAATATTCATTAAGTGCCCACTTTGGGCTAATTCCTTTGAGATAAAGAAATAGGAAACACTAACCTCTGCTATTGAAAAGTACATAACATAATTGAGAAGACAGTTTATACCAGGATCATGTGGAGCAAACTGCAAGTATAATAGGACTGCATAAAAGGTAACAAAGCAAAGGATTAACAGTGATCATAAAATAGGCGATGCTACCCCAGTCCGTCCCCTATGCCCTTCTCCTTTGCCTAACACTATAAAAACAGGAGAGGCAGTGCTTCACTTGCAAGCCTCCCGTGCAGCTAGAAGTGGTCATGCATACAATGTGTGATATTTTGGCCTAAGGGGAAATCTGGGAGGGGGATTTCTGGTAAAAGCTTTTCCTTCCTGATACACAGGGACAGACACAGATGGTGGGTCCCTCCTCCGTTTGCTGTTCTTTCTTCTTAAAACTCGTAAATAATGGGAAGCAGAAGCTGCAACTGCCACTTTTCAAACATGAGAGAAAGGCCATTGCTTACATAACTACAGTATCTTCATTCCTCCACACTTCTTACTAGGTGGTAGAAAATGACACTTTTGTTTAAGTCATGGCTGTTTCTTGAAGTTGAATAAAACAGTAAGTGATACACATAGAAACTATTAGATGTTCAACTTACCCCTGTTCCATAAGAAACTTCCTGGCTAACTGGTCATCAGAGTCTGGACGGATTATGTTAGGACAATGAAGTTGATGAGGAAGGAGGCATTTGGTTGCGTCGATAAAATGAAACAAGATTACCGAAATCTTCAAATGCTAAGATGAGGCTTTTAGTTCTTGAATAGTAGAGTCACATGAAGAAAACACATTTTAGGAAAATCTAGCAGTGGTGAGTGAAATGGATTACTGAGCTAATTAACTAATTATCAACTTCTCTATTTATCATCTTAGATGCCACCATTTTTCCCTTTTACACATTTCCAAGCACTACCGTAAGCCTACCAATTATTGACAGTGAAAGACCAACTCTGATATAAATTATGGTCAAAGTTAAAAATTCAGAAGAAGACACAACTATAAATTTCTTAGTAAATATACATAAAATGAAGGGGAAAAATGAAGAATAGGGCAATATGTGTAAATTCAATAAAGAAAGAAAAGCTTACGTTCTTTTACTCAAAACACTCTAGGGAAATTTAGTTTCTATCTCTTTTAGACTTTGCTCTTTATGAAATTAACAAAAAAATATTTTGTAAGGTCCAATATTTGTGTTTCGCTTCCTTCTGTTTTTCTTTTCTCTTTACTTAACTTCAGATATTATTTGCTGTTTGTTTTTGTGATATATGCCATGCTTTATCAATTTAAGTTAAGAGAATATATATAAAATCTGTCTGCATGTGTGTGTTAACTTCACTATCTTTTCAGGTTGTCTCAAAAGTTTTTATAGTTGTTAAAAAGTAACATGAGAAAGCAACTTTTAAAGTAAAACTATTGTTTATTTTGCTGTTTTCTCTATGGCTTTTATGAAATCTATATTCTATCTATCTAGTTTTCTCATCTTGATAGTTTTCCTATTTTCCTTTTCTTTACTGTCTTTCAAAATGCCATGCCTACAGAATTCTAGAGCTGGGAGGGACTTAGAGATTACATACCCTTGCTTCATGATCTACTGGAGGAGAAACAGAGGCCAAAAGTTAGATAAATGAATGGCCCAAGGTCCCAATCGAGTCAACTAGAGTCGGGACTAGAACTGCTACATCATAAAAGTTCTCTCCAGTAAAACAGTTGTCTCAAATTTTAGCTGCATTGGTTTACCTACAGCAATCTTATTTTAAATATGGTCCTTGTAGTCTCCAGCCCTCTCCACTCTCCAGCCATCTCTATCCCACTTCATCTTCTGATTAAGCAGGTCTGGAGTTGGTCCCTGGAAATTACTCCTTAAAGGTGCTTCTCAGGGAATTGTGAAGCAGTGATCTCTGGGCTAAATGTTGAAAAGCACTGAGTTTTGACTCATCTCAAAAAATCCATTAGATAATCTTTTCTTGTCAACAAAAATGTATGACTTTTTGTATCTTCTGATAGATAGGTAGGAAAAACCTATCTATCCTTTACAATATATATTATGTCTGGCAGCGGTATCTCCAACTTTAGATAATATTTTAGGCTAACTTTGACAACAAGCCACACCTCTTAATTATGCAAAGCAATCCTAAACAAACAGATGTAAGGCTTGTGGAAGGGAGGTACTCCTTTGTCAAGTGCTGACTGTCAAAATAAACAAAATCATGATAAACAGTGAATAAAAAGTAAGTAACTTGTGTTAAATCTTGTTTGTTAAAGGCTTTTTAACTGTAAAAAAGTTACATCTCCTTGTATTTGCACTATTTCCTTAGAGTATTAATATGAAAAGAAAGCAACACATTCTTGAAAATATATTATGTTAATAAAGATATATCCTTACAGAAAGAGTTTAACTGGTTGTATTATGCACACAATTCATTTAATTTATGTGATTCTTGGCAGGGAGAATGTGTATACTGTACCAGGTGTCACTGATTTCTTTATGGTAATGACTCAAATTGTCGGCAAAATGTTGAAGGGAAAAAATGAGCACTTAAAAAATATTTTGCAAATTGAATTCTATTTCCATTTAAAAAAATTATACTTTGCTTTTATGGAGAAGCAAACACAGACTTTTGAGAAAATTAACAATAGTAAGGGATAAGATAAAAGACCCTGTGTAATTAACAATATAAGTTTCATAGAAACATACATTTACGAAAATTCTCTATCCTCTGAATAAATAAAGGATTTCTACTTTATCTACAATACCTACAAAAGCATTCTGGTAACTGAAGAGACTTTTAGCAAATTATCACATATTCAAGTCAACACATTATGGCAATCAGGAATAGACTTCCCCTTAGGGTCACAAATATGAGACTATTTTCATTTTAAGGATGAAATATATGTTGGGTAGGCTCACTTGTGCATAGTTATTGCATATAAGATGTCAAATTCTCTCACTTTTAAATTCCTTGCAAAACTACAGTGATGAGTATTGATCCAAAGCAAGTGAAATTCACTCAAGAGCAAGTGTCTTGTGCATGGGAGAAATGATGTAATCATTAATTTATTATAAGAGAAATTAGAAAGAGGGTGAAAGTTACAGAGAAATGTGTTCATTGAGTATTTCAAGACTTAAGTATTTATCTGACTGTGGACTACAGAGGTTTTAGAGAGTTAATTTTGCATAAGAGTAAGCAAAATATGGACCACAAAAATATATACAATTTGTGACAATACAGACATACAAAAAGATCTAAGAGTACAAGTATTTATGCTACAATAATCCTACAAATTTTAAAATGACAATTGACGACATTTAAGGGCAGCTTACATAAACTGCCATGGCGGTTTGGGAAACTGTTAATACTAACTGAAAAGCTCAGAAAGCATCAACAGTTTAGAGAAGAAAAGTTCACATACATGTGACATTAAGAGGAAGAAAAAAGATAAAATGAGAAACTTCTTCAATTTGTCAGTAGAGGCTTCAGAATGAGAAGAAGACAAGACACATAGAGAAAAACTGAAGGAACTTGGATTATTGACGGCCAAAGGGAGCAAGCTGTCAAGAGATTAGATGTTTACGATGGCAGGTAAGCAAGGAAATGTATAAATACTTCTCCACAGGAAAAAGGAAGTTGTCAGCTACAAAATTAGGTCAAAATTTCAGACAGATAAGTGTTAGAAATTTGAATCTAAAACGATGATAAATTAAATAATAAATACACATGTATGATAAGAGATTTATGCAGGTATGCAAAAAAGCATTCAATAATATATAAACAGTAATAGACTATTTCTTTAAAAAATTACTAAATTACTACAGCAAGGTAAAATTTTCCCCTTAAAATGGCAACTTACTCAGATAACTCTGTCAACTGATCATAACACTTCTGGGCTTTCTCTTTGAAATTCCACCCAGAAGCAGTTTATGATCCTCATGAAAAACTTTTCTTTCTGAAAGTACTGTACCTCTTTAATTTTAACCAAAATGGGATCTCTTGTTTTGTGAAATTGGCACCGTATAACTTTTAGTTATATCCAAAAATCAAATTTACCTAGTAGGGGCAAGAAATTTTAACACACTGAAATTCAAAGAATATTTCTAAGCTAAAGAAAAACTAAAAAATAAATTAACCTGTTAAAAAATAACCATAACCAATAACGTGCAAGATCTTATTGGAGAAAATTGCAAAGCTTTATTGAAAGTGATTACAAAAAGACCCAGGAAATGAAGTAACACATATAATGGTTATCTATAAGAAGACTCAATATGGTAAAGATGTTGACTGTTTCCAGATTGACCTATTAATTCAAAACAACTCTATTAAAGTGCAATGAGTTTTTAGCGGCAACTTCATGAGATGAGTCTAATATGCATATGAAAAAACAAAAGATTTAAGGCAAAAAATTTTTGAAAAAAAAAATGTTTAGGATATTTATTCTTCCAAACATCAAGATTTATAATAAAGCTTTAATAATTTAGAAAGTATGGTACCAGCAAAAGGATGTGCAAATGACCAATGCAAGAGAGAAAAGCATCAAGAACCCAGTTCATATACATAAGCAAATTGGACCTAGGACAGAAGCATGATTTTGGAACAGTGGGGAAAAATGATCTTTTCAATAAATGGAGTTTGGAAGTTTGGTTATCAATATAAATGGAAAAATGCAAATCAGATCCAAATTTCACCCTGGACTCAAACCATATTCCAGGTCTACTGAAAGACTAAATGCGAAGAACAAAACTTTGGAACTTCAAGGAAAAAACATAAACCATAGGAAAATAGTTTAAAGACGGCAGGAAAGAAAAGGATTTTATAAACAAAGCAGTAGAACAAAGCAAAAATCATTAAAGAAATGATTTTCTAAGAGCTGAGATTAAAGTACCATGAAAAGAGAATAACGTGGTTACCAGAGAAAGTAAGGGGGAAAGAGAACAAGTATGTAGGACAGGAGCAGCAGCGCATGACACACAGGCCAAATGCAGTCGCTGTCTCTTTTCATATGGCCTGGGAGCTCAGAATGTTGTTTGTATTTTTAAATATTTGAAGAAAACTTGAAAGAGGAATAAAATTTCTTGACACTTGAAAATTTGTGAAATTCAAATTTGGGTTATTGGAACCCAGCCACAGTTAGTCATTTTCATATTGTCTATGACTGCTTTCATGCTCCAATGGCAAAATTGAGTAGTTATGATAGAGACCATATGGCCCACAAAGCTCGAAATATTTACTCACTGGCCCTTCACAGAAAAAGTTTTCAGACCTATGTTCAGAAAGAACTGCACTGCTCTGTTATGTATACTACTCACAGTATCCCTATAGCTACTACCATGTCTAACACCCTCGCTCTAATCTTTCTCTCTTCTAACGCACCAGCTACATTGCTACCCAAGAGATCCATCCAAACACAAATTTTATAGTAAAATTTGCATCTGACTATGAAATTCCATATTTAAATTGCTACATGGACTACGCAGGAACTGAGCTTCACAACATGTACAGGAGGACCTTAGCTGGCTTTACAGGCTTATTTCTGGCCACCACTCATTGCCTACCACTCATTTATGCACCATAATATCAGCTGTTTATAGTTCTGCATTCACACCTTATGTCTGAGCCTCCATGCATCCCTGGGCCTCCATAGAACTCTTAGACTCTGTCTTCTTCAAGGAATGCTTTCCCAACATATTTACCTACTTCATTCCTTTTTTGAGACTCAGCTAATATCTCATTTCCATCAGGAAGCCATATGAGGGTGCTTGAATGGAAATATGTGGCCCTTCTCTCTGCTTCCTTAGCCCTCTTTCATGCCTCTTAGTCATACTTAGCCACAGCTTTTGGCATAATACTTGGCACATAGTAAATAGAAAAAAAGTACATCAAAACTAAATGCTGTTAATTTTACTTTTTTATCGCAAATTTACAGATATGAATAGGTCAGAAAAGTTTAATGTATTGATTGAGGAAGACACACAATAACGAAATTGACTAAGCTGAGACTTGTACCCAGTTTTCAATCAGTCCAAAATTTCCCAGAACTCCAAATATGTGCATTTTCCAACGTCATACTGCCTAAAATGTAGTTAAAAGGCCACTTAAATACAGATGTTAAAAGCCAAGGAAAAGAAATATTAAAAAAAAAAAAGGAAGAATGAGGAAGAGTTAGACTGATGGCCGGAAGTATATCCAAGTGGATCAGTGCTGTTAGAAATCAAGCAAGTTCAGAAACTCCGGAATATCTTTATCATCCTTCAACCCTGCAAAGAGGCTCACAAGCGTGAAACAGAGAAGAGAATTTTGAGGAGACTCTAGAGCATTTTGCTCAATGTCTCACTAAAATCATGAATGATAATGTGCTTTGAGTTCCTGCAAACTATTTCCAAAAGATCAATTATTCCTTTTACTGTCGACGCGCAGAAGAGAATAAAGTGCAAAGGTTCCCACGGTTCCTGACTTTAATCTTCACCCTCCTAAAGATTTTAGTATTTCACCAGGCTAATTTTCTTAGCACCCTAACCCAAGGGTTTGGTCTCTAATAATTCCTTTTCTTCCCCTTCAATTCTAGACCAGTTTTGGCAGCTAAAAGGAAGGTTGAGCAGAGAAAAAAAGCTTAAACCGTCTAATTGGTGTGATCGCGTGTTTTCTACTTTGTGAAGAGTTAGTAGAAGCAATATTGACCCGTCACTGCCGGTTGACAGTGAAATGTCAAGACAGGGCTGGAACAATATTCTCTGTAATGAACCAACTCTGAATACCAAGTCGAGCAGGCTAGTGGAAATCAAGTGAGAATGAAAAAGTCTAAACACTTCTGATTAACAGCCAATAGTACCAGCTGGAGCAGACACTCTAACACAAAAGGGTCAGTTCCTGCACTGACAGGTTTGGCAAGGCAAACTCATTAACAGCAAGATGAAACTTCATTTGCTCACAGTTTCATAGGCTGTTTCAATGATGCCTCCTGCAAATTGACTTTAGGAGATGGAATTGCATCTAGCTTGACTTTTCTGGCAAAAGAAGAAAGAATTTCACTAAGTCTTTCTTGGTGCTTGTGGAGATTCAGATTCAAAAAGAGAGCATGTGGTGAAACAAAACAGCAAAAAAAAAAAAATCACAAAGCCCATATGCAAAGGGAGATCTGAGGTCTTTTCATAAGTGGCTGAGTGTACTATGTTAGATGCTCAACTAAATATCCAAGCAAAGAAAGCAAAGCTCAGGGAGAAAACCAACATGAAGACTCCTGAGTGGCTCACAGCATTCAGATTTAAGTAGGAGGCAAGTATTGACTTCAGCCTGAAAAGTGGCTACGTAGGAAGAATTTGGTGCTATCTGTTGAAAATGAAAAGACTTCAACCCTGTTGATGTATAAAGAGCACCTTCATTGGCAGCACAGGACAGTTGAAGGAGTATTAGGATTTGTTCTCTCTCTGACATTATCACTAGCTCCTTGTATTCTATGTCTTTCAGCAGGTCATTTTCTTATTCTGGGTTTCAGGGTTTCTCAACTGTAAAAAGAATAAGTTATATCATTGGTTCCAAGCATGTATTCAAATCATGTGGAGGGCTAGTTAAAATACAGTCTGTCTGGTCCCACCCACAAAGCTCCTGATTTAGGAGATCTGAGATAGAGCCCTAAAAATTGCATTTCCAGCAAGTTCCTAGTGATGCCGGTGCTGCTGGCCCGGGGATCACACTTTGAGAATTACTGGGTGGGATGATTCCTGAAGTCTCTACAGATTCAATATGCTCTAAGAACATTGTTGAACTCAGTAGTGAGGTGACATAATTTAGATCATCATTTGAAATAGCAACACACAGATTGGTTTCCTGGAACACATTACATGTGAAATATATTTCCTGTGTGAGTGTCTGTAATCCAGTAGCAGAATGTAAGTTCCATTACTTGAGAAATTTTTGTGCATAGAAGTCTGCCCTAGAAAGAAGGTCATTATTAGGTGAACACTATAAATAAATGAACTGAACAAGAGACTAATACCTTCTAGATCTATCTCAAAAAAGAAGGTAAGTGCTGAGTAATCCAAATTGGAGCCAATAGTTATAAAACATACACCGTTCCATAAAAGCTCTAGTCTGTACAGGTTACAACCTTTTTAAAGGGTCTGAATATGGATCAAAAAGTTGGTATTAAATCTGTTGTCTTTAAGAGAAGCATCTACAAGAATTAAAGGGGAAAATATTTCTCGACTGAGACTTCTTATGGCTGAACTTCGGAGGTCAGCAGCTCTGATCCTCCACCTACCACTTGGGTCCTCTGTCTTCCCTTGCTCCTGCTAATAGATTTACATGTATGTCAAATTCATTGTTTCCAGAGATCTACCCCAGAAATCTATGCCTTCACAAGTTTGTGGATTGAAAAGTGATCTCATACCAATGGGGATAGAATCAATATAATGTTAATGTAGGTAGCAGTAATGCAAACACAATAAAAAAATAAAAACACTTATAGGTAAAGATGGGATAAAGTGAGGATTTTTATTTGGTGGAGGCTCAATCTCCAAGTGAAGGGTGACTTTGGGGTATTAAATGCAGAGAGTGGGCGTATTTAGAAATGAGTGTGATTTTGAACAAAAGAGGAGCACATTTCTTAGAGCAGCAGGGATAATAAATTGGTCTGTAATGAGTAAGTTCATTCAGGAAAAGGAAATTTAATGTCTGAAATAGAGAAAATAATTTAGTTTGATGAGATTGTAACATAGATTTAAGGGAAGTTGTTCTAATAAGGATGGGGTGTTACCCACCTAAAGCCAAGACAAAGTTATGGCATACCTCCACTAAATGACTGTTCATCTCCAGGGACCATAAGAAATTTCAAGTGGTAGTTCAACTGAGAACTAGGGGCATTTCCAAGGAGTTGTTTTATGGGAAGTCTTCTTATTGGCCTTCTTTAGGGGTGGAATAAAGAAGTCCTGGAAAGAGACGATTCTCTTTTAAGGAAAAACTTGTTAGTCAATAACATGTGAACTGTGTGCCTATAAGTTTTTGTACTGTAATTGTCTCATCCTTCCAGGAGATGGACCATGCCTTGTTGTGGTGCAAGAGACATTGGTAGGATGGCCCTGCATCATAATTGGAAGAGGAAAGTGGTATATCCTATAGCTAATGTCCTTAGAGTAGAAATCCTCTCTTCCTTGATCCTTCAGGTGATCCCAACAAAATGAAGCAGTCAAGGGGGCAGAAGACCGAGAATCCTGCCTGGTGCAATGTAGGAAGAAGAAGAACAAAGCCAAGGTAAGATCATGGCAGCAAGAAGAAAGGAGCAACGAGGCCTCAGTTCCTGTCTCCTCTCCAACAGGCAGTGTAAACTCAGTAGCTGGAGGTCACAGATATGCCAAGATGTAAGGGGAGAAACGTCAATAGTTCAAACCAAGAGGAAGACTTGGGGCTCCTGGGCTTGAAAAACAGCCAAAGTAATACGAGACAAGAATGAGTAAATAGGGGCCAGCCCAGTGGCTGAGTTCATTTGCTCTGCTTTGGCGGCCCAGGGTTTCACTGGTTGGGATCCTGGGCATGGACCTAGCACTGCTTGTCAAGCCATGCTGAGGTGGCATCCCATATAGTAGAATCAGAAAGACCTACAACTAGAACATACAACCATGTACTGGGGAGTTTTGGGGAGAAGAAGAAAAAAAAAAAAAAGATTGGCAACGGATGTTAGCTCAGGGCCAATCTTAAAAAAAAAAAAAAAAAGGAATGAGTAAATAGCAAGTTATGGTGGTGATCTGAATAACTGCTGGCAGAGTCATTCTCATTCTGAGTCATTTTTAAAGGGCCAGAGACATGTGGGTCAGTTCTTGATCTGACACCATCCAGAAGGCACGAGCTTCGACCTGATATCCATCCAGGGTGCCCTCTCCCGTAGAGTGTTACTAGAGCCATGATTTAGCATAATTATGCTTTCCTTTGAAGAGGGCAAATTCTTAGTGAAATAATAAATTAAGGACTGGCCTTTTGGAGTCCCTTCCCAGCCAAGCGTCTATTCCCCGTTTCATTCAAGAACACATTTTTGATGTGTTGCCTGACCTGCCCTCTTGTATTGAAATATATGGCCTTGTATATCATCTCTGATTTTCCAAGATCTTTCACATGCCCTGGAATGTATACTACTGTACACAGGGGCAGGAACTTCTGTACGTTCACATCCTTCAGATGCTCAAGCCAGACTGGAGAAGGGAATCAATGCTTTAAGTGCTAGATGTAAAAGGATTCAGCCAGAGAAGGGCAATTTTGCCTCCCGGGGACATTTGACAATGTATATGCTCACTGTTACATGGGTAAGAGTGGGTTGCTAGTGTCATCTGGTGGGTAGCGGCCAGGAAGCCCCCTCCCTAGCCCCACACCCAACAAAACATTATCCAGCCTCAAATGTCAATGGTGCTGTGGTTGAGATCCTGCTATAGCTGATTAAAAGTTTGTGTTATAATTAACGCAATGATCTCAGTTTATACATACACATATTCATTAATTATTAAAGTAATATTTAATCATGGTTTTAAAAAATATTGTGAAGCAAAAAGAACCAAAAGATTGAAGTGTTAGCAGTTAACAGATAGATAAAACTGCACATTTCCATTTTAAGAGGAAATTTCTTGATAAAAGACTTCAACTCAAAGTTTTGACTTCAATGATCTGTGCTCTGGAGCTGGCTCCTGAAGAAGCTTTAGGTAGGATAGGACGCAGACCACACTATGTGAACAGTCAATTTGTCTATTTCACAAAGTTCTGACTCGGCCCTTTTCAAAAACTGACCAGTCATTGGCTTCTGAAAAACTGAATAAATCAGAAAGTGTATTTCAGAGAACAAGCTTAAGCCAACTTCTCAGCTCCAAGAATGTTTTGGACAAGACGCTAGAGGGAGTGAAAAAAATATTGTCCAGAAGACTATTTAAATACATAAAATGTAGTCACAGACCCAGCCATGAATTTATGATTGAATAAGCCTCTTTGTGAGTAACTAGTGCCTGAGGGTTTTGGTTAAGGGGTAAACTTAGATATGACAAAAATTTCTTTCACTCTGAATAAATAGAGCCTTGACAGTGGAGATAAAATTTGCCCTTTAATATTTTATTAAGCAATTCAAACAATGGTCAAACATTCAAGGACACTGCCTTTTTCCCATTTCTATGTCCTTCTTTTTTTCCTTATCTCTACCAAGGAACCCAAAATGAAGTTTTAGTTCTACATACCACCTAGTTCCTTTGACTGTTCTGCTCAAGCCACTGACAAAGTCCATGTTTCCGCAATTTGGCTGGGAGAAAGGGGTTATTAGAGTCAACGTCTGTAGTTTGGATTCTGGTAGGAACCTCCCTGGCAGCATCTGACTTTTATCACACAAGTCCCTAAACAGATTACGAAGTAAGATACATTTCTGCCCATTTTGAGTTAGTTTTGACCGAAAACCTTGAAGAAAAGAAGAGGAAACAGCCAAATAATTACATCAAATCAAACCCTAAGGCTTCTGAAAAAAGCTTCCTACCTTCCTCTGGAAAAAGCACCTTCTTCAGCACCCTAGAGAACTACTGATCTGGTTATTTTAAGCGGTTATTGTTTCAATTCCAGATGTGAACTGAAAAGAGTAGTTGGAAAAACTGGGAGTTCAATTCTTGTCTTATCTTAAACACTTCTCTTTTGTCACTGCAGATTAAAATAATGGCAAAAGGGAACATAGAAAAATAAAATACTAAGGCACATTTGTTTTTAAACTCAGAAAGAGAATGAAAATGTAGAGCCAGCCCTGATGGCCCAGTGGTTAAAGTTTGGCACACTCCGTTTCGGCAGCCCAGGCCATTTTCCTGGTGTGGAACCACAGTGCTCCTCTGTCAGTAACCATGCTGTGGCGGCAGCTCACGTGGAAGAACTAGAAGGACCTACAACTAGAATATATACAGCTATGTACTGGGGCTCTGGGGCGGTAAAAAAAAAAAAAAAAAAAAAAAAAAAAAAAGAGAGAGGAAGATTGCCAGCAGATGTTAGCTCAGAGAGAATCTTTTCCAGCAAAAAAAAAAAAAGAAAATGAAGATGTATATCCATGTATTTTCCCTTGAGTAACACATGACTGTGATCAGCTCTTCCAGTGATTGTAGTGCTGCCTAAGAGAGGCTTCAGAATTTTGAAAGAAGTAATTTGGTAACGTACAGTGAAGATCTTAAAGATATGTACACACTTTGACCAATCAATTGCATTTTCACGAATTTATTTAGAGGAATAGCTAGTCTTGCAGGCACGAATGCATGAATAATTAGCCTTGTATTTAAAAGTAAAAACTTGGAAATAGAGGTTATAATTTAATCTCATGCAGCCAATAAGAATTATGTAGTGGGAGCAATGTTAATAATATGAATGAATGGGGCTCGTCTTGTAGTTGAGTGGTTACGTTCGCTCACTCTGCTTTGGTGGCCCAGGGTTTCAGTGGTTCAGATCTTGGACATGGACCTAGCACCACTTGTCAAGCCATGCGACAGAGGCATCTCACATAGCAGAACTAGAAAGACCTACAACTAGAATATACAACTATGTACTGCGGAGAAGAAGAAAAAAAATTTGGCAACGGATGTTAGCTCAGGGCCGAAGTTTAAAAAGAATAATATAAATGAAAAAAGCAGTTACTAAAGTGACTTTGTTTTTTATTTTTTTTTAAATTTATATTTAAAAGCATGGAAGGCCACACCAAAATGTTAGTAGTACTTATATACGCATGATAGTTAAAGGAGTAATTTTATTCTTTTTTAATTAAATGTATTTAATTTTTCCTATAATAAACATATATTATTTTTTAAGAAAAATTATAAAAATCTCAAAAACTAATAGAATTTTGATGACCCTCTCAGGTCATAGATGCTTAGTCTTAACTGGGTTTGGCTTCTTGATAGAATCAGTGCGTTTTTTTTCTTTGCTGAGGAAGATTCACCCTGAGCTAACATCTGTGCCAATCTTCCTCTGTTTTGTTTGTAGGTTGCCTCCACAGCACAGCCACAGATGAGTGGTGTAGGTCTGTGCCCGGGAATCGAACCCTGGCCACTGAAGCAGAGCACACTGAACTTAACCACTAGGCCATAGGGCCAGCCCCAGAATCAATGTTTTTTAATACATCCAAATTTGAATCAACAGTAGAAACTTTCCATAAATAAAAAGATGAAATTTTCTTTTGGCAGTTTGGCAAAAACTTCAACGTTTTGATAATATAACTGAAGAATATTTTTAATCCTGCTGAATTGGGTTCATTATTGATTTTTAAAGGAAGAGCCTGTTTGAAGACATTTATCTACTTGTAATCGACAGTGTATAATCCATTACTCTAATAGCTTAATGGTGTTTTAACTAGGGGGAAAAAGCAACTCTGAGATTATAAACTCTTCTTTGGTCACTCAGAGAGGGTAAGGACTTATCTGTGTATCTTGCTTTGTAGAGCTTAAGAGGGTTTATCAAGTATTTACTCTGCACTTAGCACAGAATCAGGGCTACTTCTGGGGACACCAGGAATCAGGGCTAGGAAGGCCACATGGATTGCTGTTGACAATGTCCATTCTGATGGCCAGTGCCCATGGTGCACCACTGCTTAAATATTTCAAGAATCACGGTTGCAAAACTTGATCTCTACACTCTCAATACTTGCATCCTGCTGAAAGAGACAAAACTAGGATTCAGGAAACAAGCAGATTCATGCCAACATCAGTGAAGCTCCAGAAGTACAAAATGATGATCAGCTTGCTCAAGAGATATTATTCCCTCACAATGACCATCAATTGCTTGAGGACAGAAAAATTGTTTATATACTTCCTTCATCCTGTATAGTTTTTAGTTTTTGACTGAGCATGTATTCAGCACTCAAAAATATTTGATAATTTGCTGATTATAAAAGAACTTATGAACATCCACATTGCATAGCCTTGCCATTGGTTAGCCTAATGCTTTTGAGGTCCTGAGATATCCTTCTTTGTGGTAATGTTAACATATAGCTTAAATTTTAAAAATGGAATCAAATTTACATTTTAAACAAAGTAAAATATACAATCAAATTTTTAAGCCAAGGCATATTAGCAGATAATTTTGTATAAAGAATAAATAGACCCCGGAACAGAATTCCACATTTCACTTTTCTTGAATAATGCATGGTCTTTAAATTGTTTTCAGAGCAGCATACTACTTAATTACAGAAAATATATATTTAAAAAAACCTTGGATTCTTACTAAAAACATACCTGCAAGCCAGGGAATCCAATCAATAGATCATCAACATAGAAATCAGCAAGAAATCTTTCTTTTCCCGTTACAAACTATACTCAAATAATTTTTACAAACTTTAAGCAGTGTCTCAGAACTTATCTATGTTGGCTCTACCAACAGTAGAATTATATGAAGGCAACTTGCTTTGATTCCGTATATAAATCCCTAATAAGTTCTGTTTTCCCTAAGATAGCTCTTAATTAGTCAATAATTGCTTGAAAGCTCCAATTGAGTGTCACTATAAACAAAAGAAGGCTTATGTGGTTCTTTTATTACTGAGCTGCATTTAAGGTTAAGTAAAACGTTAGCAGTATATTATTAGCAAGAATGGAGAAGAGGATTGTGGAAAACGCACTGAAGAGGCACGAGTAAACACCGGGTGAGCTCGTCCCTCTCGGCTTTGCAGATTGACAAGAAATAAATGAGGACTGTAACGTGCAACTTGAGAACACATCCAAATACTGCACATGGATTGTCTTGACAGAAAATATCGAAAGGCATCAGGGAAACTCAACATGTAGCCCCAAAAGCTTAAAGGGTTTTCATTCTTGGGAAGATTTGTTATTTGTGTCACAGAACACCACATTCATTGTGTAATAGTAGAAATAAGTTTCTGTGATTATTTTACTTCTGGAATCTCTTTTATTGCTCATCAATATCTAATGAGGAGTGTTTGTAGCCCACATTTCTCTAGAGTGTCTTTCTATGTATATTTGCAAGAAAGTCTCTTTATCACTCACAGATGAGAATGCCTTTGTGGAAGTCCTGGAGCCCAGCAGAGAAGTTCTGGCACACCATTGGAGAAAATGAAATCAAACAAAAGAGTGACACTGAAGCCTTTGTGTTCTGGTCTTTCTTCACCTGTGCCTGCTCCCACTGGGTCTACATGCATATTCTGCCTGCATGGGAAGTTCCCTTCCGTATGGGAACTTTCCTTCCCAAATCTATCCTTGAGGTTTCAGTTTAAACATCACCCCCAAAAGGGACCCTTCCCTGATCCCCAAAAGGTTAGGCACCCCTCTTAAATGTACATTTCCTGCCAGCAATTAGCACTGTTTCTAATCATGCACTCATTACTGTAATTGTTTGTTTTATACCTGTCTTCCCCACCAAACCTTAAGGAACACGAGTAGACAGTATTTTGACTTGTGTTCACTAGTGTCAGACCAGTTTCTAGCAGAGATACCACTCTGTAGTCACTCAATAACATTTATTGAATTATTAAATAAAAGTAGCTCTCATTTACTGTGTGGTCTCTTACAGGCATTCTTACCCGGGGAGGTCAGTCCAAAAGAGAACAAAACCTACAGCCTTCCTTAAGACAGAGAACTTCAAGAGACCTACTAATCAGGCTCCTTCCACAAAGTTGAAGGAATTCACTCAAAGTGACCAGGTATGATATGAAGTTATAAAAGCAGCTTTCTGTCATTAGAGAATATGGAGAATGGATAGAAGACAATCAGTGAAAATTCTTTCCTTTTTTCTAAGCTGCAACAGGAACATAGAATGGGAAAACCTCCACCTTGTCTAAACACAATGAAGTAAATGACTTCATGTTAAGATGAAAACTATCAAGAAATAGAGCTGGAATAGATGACGGTGACCAGGAACTGTGGAACAAATGAGAGACTATACAAAGGTGAAGTGTGACCTATGTAACTTGTTTTAAACACAATAGAAAAAGGTCCTCTTAGCCAAGTGTCCCATGACTCTTTCACAGACATTTTAATACTCCGTGAAAAGCTTATCCTCTTGGATAAGATTAGGTATTTAGGAGTTTCCTTTAAAAATACAAGAATCTTATAGGAAAATGGTACCACTAAAAGTCCCTTGTGTGAGTTTTAAGGTAATGCAGAAAGCACATAAGGTCCCCAAGCTTTATAATCACTCATTAGTTTTGCATATATAACTACTATATTGATCGATTGACACCTGTAACAGAGATATCCCAGAGTGTTACAATGGAGTGGCTCTGCCGTGCCTTGAATTAAAAGTTTACTTAAAATGTATTCATCAAAGTTGAATTACTGCTATAAAATAAGAAGGCAAAAATCATATATATGAAATTTAGGATTATTGCCATTCTCTACTAAGGATAGAAATATAAATCATAATAAAACTGGGAGTTTTTATTTCAAATAAAAGTATAGAATTATACTTTTATATAATTGAAAATAACTGAAAATAGGAAGAAATGACTAAATTTGTTAAACATTCTCCATTACTGCTGATATTGGATTATTCAGATTTGATTTAATAAGAATTTATTGACTTATCATGCATTTGACTCTGTAGGTGTGCCATGTTGGTGTTCTCATTTGCCCACCCTAAAGCTGGTATATGCTGAAGAAGAGCAGAATACTTAAGAAATTATTTGATTTAAGACTTGCTTTCATTTCTATTATCAACTTCAATTATTGGGTGAGGGAGGCTGGGGTAAATGCCTTCAACTTAGACATATATGTCCATCAAAGAATACCAAAGTGTACACATTCATTTGCCTAGCATTTCACATCAGGGACCCATCTTTAGTGAACATTTTCCTTACTGACACCCATCTAAAGATCTCCTGTAAACTAAGAAATGGTTAGCCGCTCCAATGGGAAGATTAAAAAAAAAAACAAATCCTGATTTGTGTAATTGTTAATTATTTTTGCTGCGGTGGACAGAAAGCTTCCTTTGGCCTTTTCAGCGCTGTTGTAAACCCATTTTATTTACATGAATTCTCTTTTTATAAAAGGAATGTTACAGGTACCAATTTATATCTGAAAATCAAGGAAAATATTTATTCTTATCCTTTCTGTCTGGCCATGTAAAAATACCGGGCTTTGGGGCACAGCTATAAATATGGCTAAGAGCTTTAACACTTTCACAGTCTTGATTCCTGCTTCAACTGTCTACCCAAAGCAAACTCTCGTCGCCTGGCAGTTTTGTGTGCTCTGTGGGTTTCCAGGAAGCTCATGGTTAAGGCTCATTTTCAAAGCTGAATTTCAGTGCATTCTGTAAGCATCTGAAAATGAAGTGAGCACCTTTCTAGTAAAATGTGCTTTGTAAAAGAATTCATCTTAATGATACTTTAGCTATTCAAGACATTCTCCAGAAACTGGACCTACCTACTCTCTAATGCAATTCTGAATGTTTAGTATTTATTGTGTGCTGATGCTAAGCACAATGAGAACGTTTATAGAGGAATATGACTAGTGCCGTATGCTCAGAATTCATGCCATAGTATCAGTGAGGCATAGTACCAGGTGATGAAGTCAGGACTCTTGTCTAGAATAGAGCTTTAGCTGGCACTTTTAAGTTAAGCTACCCTTGATTTAGATTTCTGCTCTGTATGTATTAGCTATATTACATTGCTTGAGTCATTTATCCTCTATATCTCAATATTCATATGTGCAAAATGGGGTATATGATGCCTATTTCAAAGGATTAAGCAAAATAATATCTAAAAAGTACTTAGCAAATAGCTCAATACATAACAAAACTCTGTAAATCACCAACTGATAATAAAAATATATTCTATGCATAGCTAGGCTCCAGTGACCAAAGGTTGCTCGCTTTCTTTACATTCTAAAGGACACCTCCCATACACATAGACTATTAGATGATCATAAGACAACCTATGAATGGTTCATTATTCTTTTGCTCTAACCCATTTGATATCTTCTGTTGTTGGAAAAACTGTGGTGGGCCAGCCATTTACAGAGATATGTCCTAAAACTGAGCAGCAGGAGGTCACCAACCACACTCAACTTTATACGAGTACCTACAGTATTAAATTTCTCCTTTGATATACTCTAACAACCAATTTCATTTCTATGTCTGATGTTTTCTGATCTTTTTCTGTCATACATTTATTTTTCTTTGATTTCACGTCATTATTTAAACTGAAACCCTAGCATGGAGAAATCAACATCGATCAGGTATGACTATATATGTGCACGTGTCTAAATGCTAAAAGAAGATTGTATATAGATAAACGATTCCATATATAGGCCATTTTTTCAATTATCTGTTGAAAAATTCTAATTTTTTATTTACCTGCTGCTATATACACATAAGCTTCTCCTTGTGTCTTAAATAAAAAATTACTGCAATGTCTTTAATAGTTTAAGAAATTCTCAGAATCTTTTATTCTGTTGGAATTTTCTTGTTCCATAGGTGCTTAATGCCTTTCCTTAAATAGTAGACATCATAACTAATATTGCTCATTAACTGATTTGTTAATTGATTTAGTTGTTGATTTCAAAATGTCGACAAGAATAATCCATAACCAATCTATAAATGAAAATTTGGGTGAGTTTATTCTGAGCTAAAATCTGAGGACCATGGCCCGGGGCCTTTCTTCCCAAAAGAAGAAAGAGCACCAAAGAAGTGAGGTGTACAGAGTGGTTATATACCCCCAAGGAGGATGTTTCACATATGATTGAAATGTCCCTTTTACAATAGTTGTGAGACTGCTCTGTCAGCGCAGCGATTGATGGACACAGCAGTGAGGTCTGCTGTCTCGGTGAACACAGCAGTGTGGCAGGTCTGTTGTCTCGAGCTGGGTGGTCACAGGTGAGTTGGATGGTCAAAGGTGAGCATAGCAATCAGTTCCTAGCCTAAGAAAAGATGTTTATCCCTAAGGAAATGCCAATGTGGGGGGAAGTTGCACCTTTATCTTAAGGCCATTTGTTCTTGCTGTAGTAAATGTTTTAAAGCAGATATGCAATGCTTGCTCAATGGCCACAGTCAGGCCCTGTTGGAAAAAAACAAAGTCAGGCTGAATTAGGTTTACACCAAATGGCTTCCTCATATACTCCAATATATCCTATTGCTTGCCATTTCCATTTGTCAAAGATAAGAGGCATATTCACCCAAATAATTCACTCCAAAAATAAAAAAAATATAACAGCATGAATAGTGCCTTGATTACGGGAACGGGGATTCCTTTGATGAATACAAAGCAGATAATAGTGGCCAGACATGAAAAAGTCCTTGGAACTTCAGATCTGGTGATATTCTAGAGTGGGAAAAAGGGACAAGTCTGCATTGATTTTTCTATTGAATCTTGGTCATGAATAACTGGAAGGAGCCCTCTACAGAAGACATTAGAAAAGCAGAAGATTTTCTGTTTTTGACGCCAATAAATTGTTTATCAACCCGAAGCAGACCAATAGTATATTTCTAACATGTGTGTTGCAGTCATTTCAACTTTTGGTCTGAGGGTGGTCTGGAAGATAGTAGAGATATCTCTTGCCTTCTCTATTTATTTTCAGAAGATCCAATCACTAAGTAACACCTTAAGTCTGTAAAGAAGAAGCTTGTCTTTAGAAAAATGAACTAAGAAGCAGAGTTCAACCATATTTTAAATTAGTTTCCCTGAATATTTGAGAGCTTTGGGAGTGGCAGAGCTGAATTGTGGAATCCTTGAATACAATTGTGTGGAATGCTGAGGGAGGAACGGGTTACAGGTAACAGTCCTTAATCTACAGGAAAGGACCCTGGGGACAGTTTTGAGTTGTCTTCCCTTTCCTCCTAGGAATACCTACAGGCTGCAAAGAAGGGAAGCCGCAGTCACAGAGAGGAATGGAGTGAGCTAAAGAGGGTTAGGCTTTGAGACCACCTGGTCAGGGACGTCATAAAACATACTGTTCAAATGGCAAAGCAATTATGTAAGACTGATGATCAGGTATCAACCAAACTGCTAGCAGGTTGTAATCATTGTTGAAAACAAAACAGGCCCAAAATGGAGTCACTTATGCTAAGCCCCTCATCACCAAACAGACACTTAGTTGCAATTTCGGCTTTCCCAGAAATGGAATCTTAAACCAGTCAATTAGGACTCATCTAATCAGCACTAGTTAGGTTATCTGTCTGATAGACCTCTGCCATCCCCTAAAGGAAAGTAACTTCAAAAACCAACCTGCTTTTTTGTTTAGTGTAACTTCCTTGTTCCCCCTCCCTTCTGCCTATAAAAGTCTTTCATTTTGTATGGCTCCTTGGAACTGCCCTCTATCTGCTAGTTTGGATGCTGCCCAATTTGAATATATTTTTTGCCCAAATAAACTCTTAAAATTTTTAATATGCCTCAGTTTACCATTTAACACCATCTATTGTATGTCTACAAGAAATCAGGGCTGCCAGCATCAATGTGCTGGATCAAACCAAGGGACTCCTCCAACAAAGGCACCACAGGTGTGTTGTATAGAAAGACGGTGTTTACCCTCACAGGTTATGGGGAGAACCAGGTTTCCCTAAGCTCATCTTTGAAAACCTTTGGTGAACTTTTCTAAAAGTCTCTCTTTCTTTTTGTTTTGCCAACAAGCAACCGCCTCCCACACTCAGGGTAGAAACAAAATAGTAATAGCTAACAGTTCATGAGTTTTTATTACATGCCAAGTTCTAAGCATTTTACATAACTCACTTATCATACGAAACACTACAAGATCAGGCATATAATCCTTCCCATTATTAGAAATGGAAAAAACTGAAGGCCAGGGCCAGCCCAGTGGTGCAGCGGTTAAGTTCACACATTCTGCTTCGCTGGCCTGGGTTGACTGGTTTGGATCCCGGGTGCAGACCTATGCACTGCTTATCAAGTCATGCTGTGGCAGGTGTCCCACTTATGAAATAGAAGAAGATGGGTACGGATGTTAGCTCAGCGCCAGTCTTCCTCAGCAAAAAGAGGAGGATTGGCAGCAGATGTTAGCTCGGGGCTAATCTTCCTTGAAAAACAAACAAACAAACAAACAAACTGAAGGCCAATAACTTGCTCAGGGTTACGTCACCAATAAAGAGAAGAACTGGAATTTGAACAAGGTTGTCCAACTCCAGGGTCTAGACTCTAGTCTAAATCACTGCACTATACTGCCTGTTGCAAAGATGTTTCTAAGAGGCCCTGCAAGCTAATAGTCATTTCTCTTTGCTTCAGTCCCTTTGGTCCTGCCCCTCTCTTTTTTTCTGATCTAATTAATCAAATTAATGTCTTCATACATAATGCTGGATCTAATATTCCTGCTTGTAGCTAAACATCTCTCTAATGAGCAACCTTGCCAAAATGGACTGGTACGCTGACAAAACTCTGTTCTCCTGGATAGAAACGAGCCCAGAGTGCTGGGCTGGAAGCTGGGTTCTCTACCCCTTCCTGGCACTCAATTGACCTTACATATCTTTCACACTGTAGAATTCATCACAGCAAGAAAATTAGCCCTCATGGTACAGCCGATACTTTGGCTGGGCAAATGAAGCCAGATCTCTTTGTCTGGTTGATTGCAACCTTCAGATGCCTCAGATTTCTCAAGTTATTACAATTCAGCTATGAAAAACTGCTGCTTCAAGAAACACAAATTTTGAGACATTCACTATATGCTTCTAGGCAGTAACGATGGAATGTAGGCGGCCTTTGATGAAAAACATACTTTAAAAGAATAATAGGGAGATGAGAGGGAGTGAAAGAAAAGGAAGAAAGAAAAAGCAATTAAGGTTACAGAAATGGGGCATTTCTATGCAAGGTGAGTTATATTTAGAGGTACCTTGTCAAGTTAAAAATACTTTTTCAAAACTCTTCCTCACATAAGTCATATATTATGCCGTTAAACCTGAGAAGATCTGTAACAACCAAAATCAATGTTAACTCTTATTCAGCTTACTTTCCACTTTTCATTCAATTTTGTAATTTATAGCTAGGATCCTAAATTATCACTCAAAGTATAAGGTGTAATATTCATGTTAAACCAAACTGATAATAGTGATAAACTTTGCCAAGGCAAGTTTATTATTCAGACAACATTTAGTAACAGATCAAAATATAATTTCTCCTTTGAGAAAGAGAAATATATATACATTCCTCTAAATTTGTATAACTCTACATTTTATACATAAAAAAATAAAAATTAAAAAGAAAACATTTGTTTTGGTAAAATGTCCATTAGTACATCCCTTGCATTTTTAGACAAATCCTCAAAGAATCCTTGATATGAAGGAGACAGATTTATTTCTGGGAATTTTGCTCCAAGTACTTTTGAGAAAGAAGGATCTGAGATGAACTACTTCTCCTTTCAGTGCTTTTACTGCAAATTGATCAACATATATTTACACAGTGCTCATTTATGCTAACTATTCTAGGCATTGGAGTGGCAAGAGAGAGCAAAACAGATAAAAAATTGTCATGTTTTCATGAAATTTACCAAAATATTAGGTTTTATTTTAACTGCCCATTTATAAAAGAGGTTGTTTCAGGACCATTTTTAGGATATGAGAGAGAGTCAATAGCAAAAGGCCCCCTTCTGAATCTCCCACCTCTCAGATATTTGATCATGATTGCTATAACATACATTATATTCTCAGAGTTAGTTATTGGGAAACATACATATTGGGTTTGACTATGATTCTTACAATGTTTCCTGGAACCTTGCCATATACATCTCACGTGTCCACCATTAAAAACATCATTTCATTAAACTAAAGGACATCAGGAAGAAGAGTTATCTTATCATTCTCTTCTTTTCCTCCTTTCCCAGGGCCACTCCTAAAATTTCCTCCTCCTCGCTCACTTCCTGAGCAGTCTCAATTTCACAGCTGGTGGTTAGCTATAAAAGAGAGTGTCCCCATTTGGGGAACTTTACATGAAAGCCTTCCCTGTTTTGATATATTGAAGCCGTCAAAGATAGTAATGGCCCTGTTCCCGAGTCATCTTTTATCTAGCTCCTGTAAAGTGATAGAGAATTAGATAGTAAAAGTGCAAAGAAAGCCGGCACTATTCCAAGCACAACCCCTTTCCTCTGATTTGAAGCTTTAGAGCCAATGCCCCAAATTTCCATGGCATGGTCACTTCAAACACAGGTACATTAGCTTATTGCTTTGCGGCTATAAATCAAGTCTCTGCATATTTCAACAGGAACTCCCCTGGCTAAATAACCAGCATAACTGTGAGTAGGGAGATGAAAGGTTCTAAATGCCATTAAGTCTCACAATCTGTCTACTTTCCTCATCAGGATGAGAGAACCACGCACGCTACACTGAAAAGAAGCTCCCCGTTAAAGGGGCAAACCCCAGAGGGAAAATTGTCCTAATCACACATGGATGCTGATGTTGGGCTGATATTAAAAACATCCTTCATTAACCAGCTACCTTTAAAAACTCTGTGTAGATTTGGACACGGGGAAAATTGGGCTGAAGAATTACAGTTAAGCTTAAAATATTCAGAGTTCAGAAATGATAACTATACTATGTGCCCTATCACGTGTGTGTATGTATGATGAATTAATAGAGCTTTTAGATGTTTCCTTGTCTAGCAGATGATTTACACTGCATTATCCTGATGGACTGTAAACGGAACCATAAAAATCTACATGTGGCAGAAGATACCAGAATGAAGTCCCTTGGTTTGTATGTTGTTCTCTGGTGTATATTAAGTGCACTAATGTCCAGTTAATTCATCATCTTAAGTCTAGTGAGTAGTTTCTGGCCACAGGAGTATATTCTCTGGGCACGGGATCTACCCTATAGAGCAGAAAATTTTCAAAGCAGGTTCCAAAGATAGTCTGTGCATCTTGTATTTGGTAAAAAATAATTTGCAAACTCTAACTCAGCATCACCAGCCTGTTAATGCAGAAAATCACTGCCATGCCTCTGACATGTCCATGGGGTTTGCTGAAACACTTAGGAGTGAAGAGAAAAGAGGGATATTAAATACAATAGAAAAGGGGAGGAGTGGCAAGAAAGAAGAAAAAGGTAGAAAAGTTGACACGTATGGAGGGATGGGATGCCATCAAAGCCAACAATAAATTCTTATCTCATTTCTTACTTATTTAGGCTGTCACTCACTCCTAAATTGAATTCAGTTCCACAAATATTTATTGAGCTCCAACTACATTGAGAGCTGTAGTACTGTGGTGGGTAAAAAATATAATAATCTCTTATATTATAGAAAACTTTGCAGGTTGTAAAGCTCTGTCTCAGATTATCTAATCTTCACAGCAATATTGTGACTTGGGTTTTATTTTCACCATATTTCTGATGAGAAAGCTTAAATAGCTTGCCCAAGGTCATACAACCAGCCCTTATGGAGCAGTGATGCCAATCTATGTCTTCTGGCTCCAAGACTCACTCTTAAAACAAAGCAAGTGTAAAAATACAAATATATTTTTTTAATAACTTAAAACTGATGGTCAAAGTGCTAAATGAGCTTAGAGGACAGTGAGAGATTCTTTTCAGCTGGAGAGGGGAAGGAAGAGTAGATCCACAGTGAATTGATAGAAGCTTTGGAATTGAACAAATACTTGAAGGAGAAGTATGAAGTGTTCAAAAAGCCCTAAATTCAATTCAATAGATTTATTGCTGATAGTGATTCTTGGAAACTTAGTTCCAGTGTATATAGCACAGTGGTTAAGACACAGGGCTTATTCTCATCTGGAAAATGGGGATAGTAATTGTGCCTGCTTCGGAGTTGCTAAGAGAATTAAAGGGGATAGTCCATATGTCACTAAGAAGGCTCATGTTGATGACTACAGTGAGAATGACAGTGATGCTGCTACTCCTGTCTCCAGTCTGGATCTCCCAACTCAAGGTTGGACAGTGTCTTTCAGGCATTTATAGTCTCACTATGCTATGTAATATGAGTCTTTCAACTTCAATTGATAGAAAACGGTCTTAAGCATAAAGATAATTTAATTTATTGGTCTACCTAATTTTAAAATATTGTGGTAAAGATGGCTTCAGCTGTGGGCTCAATTTAGGGGCCTAAACCAAATCCCTGTGGGTGAGGTTTATCTCTCCATGTCTCTTCTTCTGAGACAGTGACGTTTTCAGACTGGCCCTCTCCTCAGAGGCTCAGGATGTCAGGAGCATCTCCTCGGTGTCACATCTATTTCCCATAAGTTTAAAAAACTATCTTCTTGTGTTTTCGATTCGATTTTGATTCTGATTCTGATGAGATAGCCATCCTTGAATCAATCATCAGAGCCAGGAGAAGAAGATGTGGTGATAGGCTCTGGTAGGTCACATGATCCACCAAGTGGAAATGGAGTCTAATCTGGAGCACAGAGACCGAGAATGAAGAAGCTTTGTTTCCGGGGGAGAAAAGCAGAGCAATATCTTCCTCAGAGAAGAGTGAATGGAGGTTGTAAAGCAAAATCATATACCTAATACGTATGTGTGTGTGTGTTATTATCAATCCATTGTTATTCTCTGGGATATATGGAAAATTTTCTTTGCTCTTCCTCTCCTTTCTTTATCTGATACAATTTTCCAGAATTATTTTATGTACTGAATTTGTGATTCTGGTATAATTTCTCTCAAGATGAAACTATTTGCACTCTCTTGTTTTTGTCTCTTCTAAAGTCAGCCATTCCTTTTTAATTTAATCACTTCCAGGATTTTAATTTACATTTTTGATGTATAACAATTCCCACATAGGTCCATCCCCAAACTCCTTAGGAGCAGATTAATATGTAAAGGCAGTGTGGAACTGCATGCAAATTGAAAATTTGAGTTCAAACTATGCTGTTAATCTCAAGCCTTAGTTTCCTTGTTTATAAAATATGGCTACTATTTGTTCAGCCTAATTCAACAGAGTTGTGAGTATTATAAATACACAAAGACAAACACACACGTACACACACACTTGTAAACTACAAAATAAAAGTTAAATCATTGTTATTACTATTCTAGGAGTAACAAGAATGGAAAAAGGCTGTTCTGATCTTTGTTCTGTTGCTCATCATGCTACTAAGGGCAAGTCACATTTGGAACAAGAGTTAGAAGGTAAACTTTAAGACCATTCCAGCTGTGACATTCTGTGACTCTCTAGTTCCATATTCCAGAAGAGCCTTCTTGATAATACTTTGTGCATGTTTTAAATCTAATTTAAATCTCTCAAGCAAAAATAAGTACAAAAATAACGGCAAATCAACCTCATGTCCCCTCAGTCAGGACCCTGAGCTGAGTGCCTGAGGGCTGCTTTCAGACAGGCAAGTCCTCTGTCAGGTGCTGTCTGGGGACAGCTAGGCAGGGCATGGGTAAGCAGACAGAGGTGGGGGGGGGGGGTTGATACTGATCTGCCATCTTTTCACAGAGACCTAAACCTAAAAAGGAGATAAACAAGATAAAATTCATGAAAGATGTACTTTCAAAGGGGCCCATCGGGACTGAATACTCATGGAAGCAAATGAGGAAATTTCATCTTGACTTATAAAATAACGATTATAACCACTTTACAAAAAAATTCCATTTATTCCTTTTTAAAAGTATGAAGACTAAAAGGAAGTCATGGCCTTAAGTATCTGAATTTATTTTGTTATCCACTACAAGATAATTTGCACGTTTATACACAGTTGCCTAAATTACCTAAAGTTCTCTTGCTGAATCACCTGATTTCTAATTTTGTTTTGCAATACATTTTTATAGTAATTTTGTTTTACAGTATACTTTAAGTTCCATGAGGCAAGTGCCATAGACCTCTTAACAATAGCAACTTAATCGAAAGGAAGAAGAGGAAGAACAAAGCACAGTAATTATAAAATAAAATAAAGCAAAACAAAATTAGTGATAGGCATCATGGATAGTTAAGAGTTATGAAGGATGAGAATTTTATACACATACAGACAACAACAAAAGGTAAAAAACCAAACCAAACAAAAATTCATCAGGGCATATGAGAAGCTAAATCCATAAAATTCATCATCCATCATCAGCTCCTTAAGTCATCTTATTTCTGTCTTTTAAGTCTCGTGAATCTGAGGAATACAGTCCCTGCCATATTTCTGACGTAATGGCGTGCAATAAACATAAAACAGTACAGTTTCTGCTGTTTTCATCAGAGTTGCATGACTGTCTAAGGTTAAATTTGGACACGTATGGAGGGCAATAGCATAGCACATTTTGTCCCACCTAAACACTGCCATCCATGTGTAAATAATCAGGTTGGAAGGAAAAGCAAAATTGCCTCAGAAGATGGAGATAAAGCCTGAGGGATATGTGTGAAGAATCATCCTCGTTGCCTTGGTGATCCTTGGTGATAGTCAGGGGTGTAATGAGTTGATGGCATATAAATCATTTTGAAGACATTTATAGCACTGGTAGGTGCAATCACCTCCTTTACCCTTCTCTGTCATCATGTTCTTTACACCTGCTCACTTGCTGCCCAACTACTTGTTTTTAGTATTAAGCCCGGTATCTCAGGAAGGTTCCCTTTCTGAAACTCCAGATAGGTGGCCTTAAAGATATTTAAACAGGAGTAATCTCTGCCTAGAATATGCCTATTTCCAATGCAAAGTGGGAGATTCTCTAAAGCTTAGGGCCAAGGACAATCTTTCGTGCTTTTCTCATTTCCTTAGGGACTGCTCTAAGCTCAAAATTGCAAGCCTTATATTGCTTCATCTGAGGGGGGCTGAGGGGAGGAATGAATAAGAAGATGAGAAAAAAACTGTCAAGACTTCATCTGGAAAAGGAAAAGAAATTTGAAGGGAATAAAGGTTTTCAATTATATGACAGTTAAAAATAACTATTGAACCATCAACTTAAGAATTCAACTTTGGGATTCTGCTTGAACTCCCTATTGCAAATGTTAGAAGAGGAACTCTCAAATGGTATTTTTATTTTACTTTTTAAAAATAATGCCATTCACCCAATGGAAAAATAGCTGCAATACTTGAAAGGTAGCGTAAAGAGTAGTAATCCTAGTTATCAATAAGCATACGAAAAGGTGCTCAAGCTCATTAGTGATTAGTAAAATGCACATTAAATATCACCTTGAGATATCATTACCCATCCACCAGATTGGCAAAAATTAAAATATCTGACAGTGCGAGAGATTGCAAGGATGTGCATTAATCGGAACTGTCATTCACTGCTAGTGGAAAAATAATGGGAAAAGTTAAAGATGTACATTCTTTATATACCAGCAGTGAGTCTCCTAAGTATATAATCTGAAGAAGCCCCTGCCCAAGTGCATCTTGATTCATGTTAGAAGATGTTCAGAGCTGCATTACCTGTGTGAGCTCTAAACTGGAAAAACTCAAATCTTGAATGTGTTGATTGTAGTATGTTCCTAAGATGGAATATTATACAGCAAGAAAAGTGAAATACAACACACATAAAATGTGGATGGAACAGACAAATATAATGCTGAGTGAAAAAAGTGCAAGGAAGGATACATAAAGCGTGGTTATAAAAATGGACAAAGCTATACTATTTTCTTTAAGAATGAACCACAGGTAGTAAATATAAGGTGGGAAGAAGTACACAGCAGGTTCTGGAGAGCTAGTGGCATTCCATTTCCTGACTTGGATGCTATTTCCATAGGTATTCTCTTTAAAATTATTCTGTATATATGCTCTAGTTCCTAATGGAAAAGAAAATGTCACACAGCTCCATTTGTACTTCACCCCCTTGTTAATGACAGAGGGCTAGGGAAACTTCCAGACAAGAAGACAGCTGCCTCTTATCCGAAGTCATTCCAAATTTCACACTTTATTATTGGATTCTGGAGGTTTGTCATTTCTTCTCTGCAGGAACATTCAATAATGACTTCTAGTAAGTGGAAACTGATTGTTTCCCATTATCTTTTGTCCCCCACAGAATTTTTCTACTCTGAAGATGACTGACATGTTTTTGAACTTCCAAAAATCTTGGAGAACTACAAAAGGCCAGGTTGTAAACAGTGGACACTGTAACAATCTCCCCTTCATGATAAGGAAGTTCAGGAGGAAATCATACTTAACTTACCCATCTGGATGGAAAGCATGAATGTTTAATTATTTTTATCATATGTTTATTGCTAGAAACATTCTCTCTGCCATTGCTACTGCTACTATTTCACATTTCTTCAATGCCGTAACTTACTTACCAAGGACAAAGAGTGTATTGAACTAGATAAACAGCATATAAAACTTTACTCTTATATCCCTAAAATAATAAACTATAATCAAAATTCTATTTCACAAAGTAGTTGTGAGGATCACATGAAATAATACATGTGAATTATTATGGAAACCACAAATTGCTTTTTTTTTTTTTTTAAGGCACTTACTATCATTATCACCATCCCCTTCCAGAAACTCACACTACATGTGTGATTTCCCCACAAGGAGAGGAAAAAAAGAAACTAACTTAAATGATCAAAGAACAGTAGGAAAACATATCTAATAGTTTCCAGATCTGTAACTGATCTTAGAAAAGAGTAAGAAAACTGTGCAGCTGATACACAAACACATTAGGAATTGGGCACAAAACAGAACATTTTACTTCCACAACCTTCATGACTACATGGATGCTTCAAGAAAAGTTAGTTATATGCATCCTTGTATTACCTGTCCTTTTCGAACGTACTACATACAATGCATCTCTAGCCATTTTCACCTTCCCTCTGCATCATTTGGGTTTGTCTCTTCATTACATGCATAATTTGAGTAGGTGTGTTTTAGTAATTGAGTTATTCAAAATCCCCAAAACTCTCTAGTAAGTTCTATATTTCTCTACAGAATGGATATAGATAGAAGTTGGTCTGATAAAAGTGAATAAAATAAAATTGGTCCAGAAAGATAAAACTCAGTAAAGCCCTAAACTGCCTACCTTTATAACATTAGCAACAACAAAATGTAGTAATGCCTCACATGAACAGGCCAAATTCCACTTGCCTTGACAAGTTATGACCCCTAATCCTGATAATAATCCCATGAGATAGGTGCTATTCATACCCCCATTGCAGAGTTCAGAAATCTGAGCCTAGTTTTAATGACTTGCTCAAGCTCACACGCATAGTAAGTGTAGTCTACCTGAATTCAGAGAGTAGCAGTATGCATTTCTAACTCCCATAAAAATGTGCCTTATTTTATGGAAGTCTATTCAAATATAAAAAGTTATCGGACGTTACCCTCACATTCGGTTTACTCTTTTCGTTACCAGCTGATGCATTAGACAACAAAATCTTTAGTATACTATGTTGACATAAAGAGAAAAAGTGAGTGACTTCAAAAGAGTGAACCACCAGCAAAAAAAAAATCAACATAGTTGTTCAGGAGAATTCATTCCTTACTTTCATGGCTTAAAACTATAAAACTTTTATTGTTTCAAACTACATTAAATCTATGATTGCTTTCACTCGGCGGGTTGAATTTATTCGAGTGCAATTTCTTCTTACAATGAAGTCAGTCCGGTTTTATAATTCGCTTCCCAAATTCTGGACTCTTCTACATTTGGTTCTAAAGAACTATCCCATAGTTCTATCTAACAGCTTTATGAAGAAGGTTATAATATTATGCTTCAGTGGCCTTAAGGAAGAAGTGTGTTGCTGGAAAGAAATATTGCCAATATTGATGGTGCCATAGAATTCTCACAGCTGTTATGAATTCTCTCATATCGAATGTTGTTTTGTCCCCAATGCCAGAACATGCACTCTTATTTTATACTCACTCACATTCACAAATGCAGGCTTCCACATTCACACACTCCTTCTTATAAATGGTTAGCCAAAATAGTGATGGGTAAAAAAAAAAGCCCAACATTCCACAGAGGATGGAAAAGTAGGAGGCATGCAAATGATGTACATCTTTTTTATAGAATTTGATGAAATGATTTAAAAAATGATAACATGGTAGACATTTGAATATTTGCTAATTGAGAAAATGGATGAATGATTGACATGATACCAAGAAGACAAAATAAGATGAAGTAGAGCCAGTCTTGATGGCCTGGGGGTTAAAGTTTGGTGCACTTGACTTCGGCAGCCGGGGTTCAGTTCCTAGGCACTGAATCAGACCATCTGTCTGTCAGTAGACCTGCTGTGGTGGTGGATCACATATAAGAACTAGAAGGACTCACAACTAGAATGCATAACTCTCTACTGAGGCTTTGGAGAAAAAAAAAAAGAGAAGAAGATTGGCGACAGATATTAGATCAGAGCAAATCGTTCCCAGCAAAACAAAACAAAACAACAACAGCAAAAAACAAAATAAGATGAGGTGGAACAATTGTAGAGATGCCTATTGGACATGAGAATAAACTTTCTGGTTTTGCAAGTTGATAAGTACCAGGATAAACTGTTTAGAAATCAGAAACAGAAAGAAGACTAAAGAGAGAATATAGAAATCTGTGAGAGGAAGTGTGGTGGTAGGACAACCATCCTTCTTGGTTTACCCGGGATTAAGGGATTTCCTGGAGGTGAGACTTTCAGTGCTAACACTAGGAACATCCTTGGCAAACTGGGTTGAGGTTTTCACCCTAAGAAGGAAAAATCTGGAAACCTAGAATCTAGAAACTGACACCAGCCTAATCTGGTACAAATCTCTTAATTGATTGACTTAATTTCTTCATCCATTTAAAAGAGGTAGCAGTGGGCAAGATAATATTAAGAGCCTTTCTAAATTTAGAAAATTTACTGATCTGAGATGTAAAGAATTGCTGGGTCAGACCAACAAATTAAATAGAAGGACACAGCAGATGATCAGATGATCCCACCAGAGGTTAATTCAGCCTTTGGAAAAGAAGAAGGAGTAAACAAAAATGAAAATAAAGCGAATGAAGTTCCAAGAAAATTAAGATCTATGTTTCTGATTTTAAGACACTCTCATACAACTTTGGGAGTGAAGTTATGACTTTCATTTGGTTGTGAGAACCCAATTAAAATGTACCTGTTAAGTAAATGCTACCTATTTTTAAATCCTTGAAACCTGTTTGCATAGTTAGTTTCACTCCAGAATAGCCTCAGGAATGATATAGTTCAGGCAACCGAAAGGGTGAGGGAAAGCAAAGTTACAGGCTCTCCTTCCTGCCTAGACTCATGGTTCAGAGAAGTATGTAGCATCATGCATTTATTATTTTTAAATCTATATTTCAATATTTACTATTACTAAATTATGTATATTAATAATAAATATTACTTATATTTATATTTATTATCTTATTTCTAAAAGCATAAGTCATTATACGGAATCATTCCCAATATCCAGTGTAGGGGAATATGTGAAGTTTCCTACTATAAGACAATAGTGGCAAGGTGTTTCCACTGCCTCACTTACTGCTTCTGTTCAGTTTTGCCTTTCCGAAAACATAGTGCTTAATAGGTTTTCTGGCAGCAGACACTAAACACTTTTAAGAGGCGTTTAATGCGAAGCATTTGTTTACCTGTGGATTCATTATTAATGAAAAGCCAAGCAATGTACAGTTCAAATCAGGCAGACATTAAGTGGATCAGTCATCTGCATTATTAAAATGTACCCCGAGGGGATAGGGATTATTCTCCACATTCAATTACTCCCAATGCAAGGAGTCCCCGCACCCCCCGCCCCAAGCTATATCACTTTCAAGAAGAAAGCTTGCTCTTCCTGTTGACCTTTCTAACTGTACACAAGAGTCTTGGTCTGCCTGTGCTCCAGTCCCCAAGGAGGGTTGGAGGTGGCACAGAGGCAGCAACTACTGAGCGCTGCCTGGACTCCCCCCACCTGCTGTGCATATCTTTAAACCAAACCCCATGGGTAGCAACACAGCTCAAAGCCCTTGACTGCAGGTCCCTTGACTACAAGAGGCTTGGAGGCTCCGACACAGTATGTCCCTGGAGTCTGTGTCTACACTGCCAGGAGGCAGAGTTCTGTCAGGGAACATGCTTTGGCTGTCATCAGCTCAGACCTCAGAAATCAGGTAACGACAGGTCCAAGCTGCCTTGAAATTTTGATTAGGCAGAGTTGGAAAAGTAGAATGATAAGAAATGAGACAGGGCAGTGAAAAACTGAAGACCAGAGATTCTTCCTTTCCCTCTTCTCTGACTCTATAACCCACCAGTCCCCACAGTGTATCTTTCTATGTGGGTGGGATTTACAGCTGCCGGCCCACTTGTGCTTTGGTTTGACATCATTGTTTATTGTCAGTTGGTCCTAGATGTCTATTTAGACTGTAAAAGCCTACAAAGCCCAAATTATTTCTGAGGCGTTTTCTCCACAGGACACACACAATCTGATGTTCAAAAATCTATTTTTTTCATGCTGCTAAAAAGGTTAAGTCCTTCTAAAATACTTTTTGTTATTATCTTTAATCATAGTGTATTCTATGTAACATGTATGTTCTATGCGGGGTTAATCTTGCCATTGGATTTACCACTTGACATCACCAGTGAATGCATGTGACTAAATTATTTGGACACCCCAATCCTATAGAATCTATGCATGCTGCCATAGAGATTGCATCTGTGGACAAATTATTGAAGTCATTAATGCTTCCAATGACAGAAAGCCCAGAACTGTCCCAGTGCCCAAGGGGCTCTCAGCATGGAACACTTTCCCAGGCTTGAGGCAGAGTCCTTGGTATAGATATGCCCCAATATTAATACCTTACCACCCTCCACTACCTCAACACCCTATACCTGTTTGTGCCTATGGCCACAAAGGTAAGGTAGTGATGGGTGCATGTCCACTGGTGGGAAAGAGAGGCTCACAGAGTTAGGAGCAGGCTCACTGGAGAGTAGTTCAAAACCTAGTGAAGGATGAAATGTTGCAATGGAATTTCAGTGTGCAGTTAAAGGTCATTCTCAGGAATAGGATTGGGTAAGGGGTTCAGAGGCTCTCAGAGGATTTTCTTAAGCAGATCTGGAAAAGAATACTGGGAAATGAGAAGGAGAACAGGGACACTTGTCTGCCTGCATGAGAAGGTAACCATTAACCATGTGAGCATTGAGCCATGCATGCTCTTTTCTCTGGAAATTATCTACAATATGCAAGGGGATCCCTCCAATTTTTAAGCTGCTCTCTGACATCACTCAACTCTCGCTACTCTTTCTCTCTCAGATTTTTTCTCCTGAACATTTTGAATTTTCAACTGAGATGCTACACGTTGGAGTCTGGGGAGCTGAGTCATGTTCCTGGCAGAGCTCTGGTTTACGTTCTTCCATTATCCTGCTGTCCTTTGAATGAAGTCTACTTTTCAATGAAGATAGAGTTTTGTTCTGCACCCTGCGACTAATTACTGCATAAAAATAAAGTTAAAAGCCAACAGAGGTACAAAGAATCTGAGTTACAAAATTACATTTATATAGATTTCCTTATGCTATAGATCAAACTATAACCCCTAAAACATGCGAAAACTGCTCAGCATAACACAGCCAACTAGAAAATAGCCTTATCTCCTCACAACAATTTAATAAAACAATGGCATCAACTCACTTTGATGCTCGCCTTACCAATCTACACAGTAAGGAAAGAAACAGTAGAGAAAAGGAATTCAGCAAAATAATGAGTATTTTCAGAAACAAACACAAGCTCATGTCTACAAAATCTTTAAGAAACATCAAGTTTATGTCACACATTAAATCCAACTATAAGGCTCTATCTCAGTGAATTTAGTATTGTAAGAATAAGCTATTCTGTGCTCAAATTTCTAACCACATTCTCAACATCATAACCCGAGATGGAAATGGTTTCTACAAATGTGAGAATCATGCTATGAGGTTTGTTTTAACTTCCAGTACTGCTTAAAACTTGTTATTGCAGCATCATTACTAATGAACCCAGAAACTATTTTACTAAAAGGAATCACTATATTTAAAGCATTTTTTTTCCCTGAAACACCAAGAGATGGTCTATTTAGAGCTTGTTTACTATTAAAGTTTCATGCGAAACCAACAAACCACAGAAATGTTTCAAATCAAATTGACATTTTAAACTAAACATCTCCTTTGCTTTCAGTATCTAAATATTTCTATACTAAAGGGAGAAGTACCAGCTTCCACATAAACAGACCAAAGGGAATTTTGATTTAAGTGCCATTTAATGTTTGTTCTTAAGCCATCAAGCAAGCCACAGTAGGTAATCCAATAGACAGAATGTGTATAATTACAGCAGCTTCAAAATATCTGCCAGACCATTAGAGGTTTGCGAGCTCTGCAGAGCTTGCAGTTTGAATTATCTAAATAAAATATGCCTAATAAATAACATTAAATTAGTAATGGCCAATATATATCACTTAGTTAAATTTAATAAAGAGCTACCAGTACTGTCTTGATTGATAAAGAGATAAGTCTATGTGTGCATGTGTGTGCATGGCTTTACACACATGCATTTATCTCTTTTTCTATATATATATGTATATTGAAATATACATATATATATATTTTTAACTGAGGAAGTTAAACACCTTAAAGAGGAGATTACTTCACTGGGGTTTGGATTCTAGTATTTTGACTTGAATCTGGTACACTCTCTCCATTTTATTTTTCTTCTTTGCATTCAGTCACAACTTTAAGATTATAGACATTAAAAGGGGGCTCCATAACCTAAGCTATTTTGATTATATATACATGCATACATATATAATAGAAATTGTATTTAATCCCTGTATATTCAGATAGCACTGATAGGAAATGCATGTTGCCTCTATCTTTTCATAGTCAGCATTTCTTTCATGATCTAGACAGGTATAACATAAATTGTTAATATCAATCTGACTGAACTCCCTGTTCTACCAATCCACCCTACCTCACTCCTATCTTCTTCTCTTGGTCACATTATTGCTCATATTCTTCTCCTTTAAGCACAGTGCCAGGATTTTAGTAGCCATTAAATAAGTGTCCGTTTCCTCCCACAGTGTGTCAATAGAAACCTGCCTGTACTTGACGATCAAGAGGAAGCTCCGTATTGCTGGTGAAGTTTCATGCAAGTGTCTTAATTATATTTGATACTCCCCTTAAACAGTTTCTATCTATAAATACAGACTTTGTAATTTTATACCACCTTGTATTTCTTTCTCATTAAATCTCTAAGTGAGATTTTCCCAGATAATGGTAATACACAGAATAATAATGATAGCTAACATTTACTGAGCACTTTATATGTGCCTGGCCCTCTGAGAAGCCCTTTACTTCACTGTTAACTCTACGAAGTTGATAATTTGTACTCTACTCATTTTACAGATGAAGAAATGGAGGATTAGATAAATTGGATAATTTGTACAAATCCACAGTTCTGGCAAGTTATAGTGTTAGGATTTGAACCCAAGTGTCTCTTGCTCCAGAGTCTGGACTCAAATGCCTCCCATTCCTCTTTTATCCAGCTCAGCACTTCTTCCACAGTACAGATTGATGAATAAGTACTGGCTGGCTGCGTAGGTGGCAATAAAAGTCCAGTAAATCCTGTTATGATATAGCTTGTTATTGCACAGACTTATAAATGATTCAAAGCATGTTCTTCAAAATATAACAACTCTATCATAAAAGCCTGCTTAGCACAGTCAGCACATACGGTAAATGTTAGTACTGTATCTCAACATCAGGGATATATATATATATATTTTTTTTTTTAAATCACAGTATTTATAATGCACAAGACAATCTCACAACAAGTATAATTTCTCTCAACCCTAATTAATTTTTAATTTGAATTTGAAAGTTAAACATTTATTTGAAAAGTTTAAACTTGGGCATTTTAAAAAATATCATTCTAGAATTGAATCTCTGTAGACGCAGAGATCACATTTTGCATGTTTACTGCTAAATGCTAGCACTTCAGTCATGCTGTGTATACATGTGTATATCTCAATGAGAAACATGTGCAAGTGCATACAGGCAGTGACATATAGTAAATACATGAAACACACAGAAGTATAAATACTCACTATTTTGTCCAAGTTAGGAGAAAAAAATGTGAAATTTATTAAAAGTCTGGAATACAGAATATTTTGGGGGAGAAATAATAATAGTGGACGTTTACAAAGTACTCACTGAGTCAGGCCCTATTTTAAGAACTTTCTATGTATATAGAAATGTATATAGAAATTTCTATGTATATAATCTCATTTAATGATTGCAACAACTCTATCAGGGGCCACTATGTTTTTCACCTGTCTTTTCTGTTTTTTGGTTGTAACTGCTTATATCGATAGTTTATTCCTTTTCTATTACTAAGGGAAATTACACTGTATGGACGTACCACAGTTAGTTTACCCATTCACTTTTGAAAGACATCTGGGTTGTTTCTAGTTTGGGGTGGTTATGATTAGAACAGCCACAAATATTGATGTGTGGCTTTTTGTGTGAGCAAAAATATATTTTCATTTCTTCAGGGAAAACACCTAAGAGTGGGATTCCTTGCTTGCTCATACAATAAGTGTATTGTGGCCTTCTTGAAATATAGACTCACGAGAAGTTGCAAAAATAGTACAGAGCGGTCTTATGTACTCATCACACAGTGTGCCCCACCACGTGCTAACAGCTTATAGAATTATGATTATCAAAACAAGCCATTACTAAAACCAAGAAACTGACATTTGCACAACACAATTAACTAAACTACAGACCTCACTCAGATTTCACCAGTTTTTGTATGGGTTTGTTGTTTTTTATTTTTGGTATATGTGTGTGCATAATTCTGTGACATTTTATCACATGTATATACTTGTATAACCACCACCACAGTTAAGATACAGAATGGTTCCATCCCAGCAAAGGGACTCACTCACCTCTATTTTAAACATAAGCACCCTGAGGCACAGAGAAGATGAGAAGGATCTAAGCCCCAGTTCACATAGCTGGCAAATGATGGAGCCAGGATGTGAGTCCTAGCAACACCAGGGCCATTCTCTTCCCATCATGCTGTGCTCCTCCTTCAGTCTGATCATTTTTACACAAGGTAGCATTATAATAACAGCAAAAAAAAAAAAAAAAAAAAAGAGCTGCTTTACTAAATGATAAAATTATATTTATTCATGTTACAAATGTTTGAAAGACCATATTCAGTTTTAAAAATATTTGTAGGTAGACACTTCTAAATTCTGAAAGGGTGATTAAAACCCACTCGGCTCTTTTAAGTAATATCAATTTGAATCTTACGAAATTGTAATTTTGAGTTAAAACACAGTTGAATATCACCATTTCATAGAATCCAATCTAATTATAACCACAATCAAGCGTTAGGTAGGTCTTAGTGTCCTGGATGTTTTATAAAAGTTAATAATATTCTTAAGCTAACATCATTATAAAAGGAAACTCCTGGATTCAAATGCATGAAAAGCCCATATCCTTTCCTTTTGTGCTATTCCAGTAATTTTATTGTACTGTTTGTTTATAACTCCATCTCTTTTTACAGTCTATGGTATAATTGACAAATACATCCAAGCCAGGTTGTATCCAAATTTTGCTCCACTCTGCACAGGGAGGTCATAGCTGCAAATTCCCTCTTTGCTGCTACTCCCTAGGACTCTGGACCTGTATTTCTGGACTTCTTCAGTCTCATGAATGTTGTGTTTCCCCATCCTGGCTTCCTAATAAACTGCCATAACCGCAATTACGTTTCTGACCGCCCTCAAATAGACAGAGGCTGTTTTACAACAGGATCTTTTTCTGTTTTGAGAAAGTATAAAGGAAATTCTGAGAGATGCTTCAAAGTGCATAGAATCCAGCTAGGTCCAGTTTAGAAGGCACGGTTTACACTGAAGTCCCTCTACCTAACTGGATGATTTGTCAACTAAGTCCAGCTTCTTCTTGGGCAGGAACTTCTTCTTAGCCACTTATGAGCTCTGAATTTTCTTTTAATTCCAATATACATCCCTTCTGCAAGAAGTGTGAGAGCTCAGCTGCTTAGCTTCTGCTGAAATTGATATTGTACTGAGATCATACCCTCTAACCTCCCATCTTTATATAAAGCACCCCAGGTAATTTGTGCTCTGGTACAGGGAGATGCTTTTCCTCTCTACACTACAGACACCTTTACCTGGGTTCCAGAATCCTAAATAGACTTAATGCTTTCCGTGACAATCCCTAAAATTTCACATAATTGTATGCATATACTTTTTTCTTGAGTTTCCATACTTAGCTGTAATAAAATGCTGAAGGAAGTCCTTCATCTCAAAAATGTTGTAATAAAAATATCTATACTCCAGACTCATGGATTAATGAAAGAAGAATCATCTCAACTCTAGGTAGATTTTTCCTCCTCTTATTGAATTTACCCATTCTTAAAATTTCTGTTTGAATAAAACTCACGTGTAATTTCTCAAAACGTGTTTCAAAAGTTGGAGGACAAAATAATGAGATTAGGTATAAATTACTTCTTACTGCCACAATTAAAAACACAAGGAAAAAGAAGATGATTAATGCATACTTAGGAATTTCTAATCTCAACAAGAAGCCCACACATTTAATGAACTTAAAGAAAAGTGAGGGATTCTCAAGCCCGATGATTATTTCAAAACCATTGTGTCTCCATAGAAAGTGCTTAAAACAAGGCCTATAAAGCGAATCATATCATGGACATGCATATAAAAGGAGCATCTGTTCTCCTATAAACGTCTTCTGCATTTCTTATGATTTTTTTCCCTAGTACATTTGGAAGCCTGAATTCTTGAGGAAAACAAAAAAATCCAAGAAGGAAACTTTAAAATGGTATAGAATCTATACTATTGATCAATAGCTTCAATTTCAAGCAAGTCACAAGAAACAGAGAAAAGAGCAACAATGTAGAAAGGATGAAAACTGGCATGAAATACAAGAATCAGTACCATGACTGCGTTTTTCTTTACTATTAAGAATACATTGCATCTGATCATTCATCTCTCCTACATGACTTTCCAAAACTTTGCTCATGCTAGTCCATCGACTAAGACAGGGAGGGGAGTGCTCTTTGGGATTTTGGTGCAGAACCCTACTGAGTGGCACTCCAGGTTTTGGCCAAATGATAGATGGCAGATCTCAATTAGATGTGCTAAATGGAACCTACTAAAGAAATCATTGGGAAGCAGGAAGTGCTAATCCAATTTTTAGAGGAGACTATTTTAAAGATAGTTTAGTATAGGTATACAGAAAAATCTAACTCAATAATTTTTGAAACAATAGAGAGAGGCTGTTCATGCCCCACTTAATGACAAGTGGCCCTCTTAATTATATCTAAATGCAGAGAGGTATAGTTACCATATCCCAGGTGTATTCCTCAGGGAACAACTGACCTTAAACTCAGTGTTCCTAAAGATTCCAAAACTTTATGTCAAAAGGTCAGCTATCCCATCCTTACTTATGTATGCCTGCTTATGAAGAAATGTTTTAAACATACTATTGGTGATATAAGACCCCACAGGGATTACACTCATATTTAAACACATCCCTCCTTCAGGTTTGAATGCAATGCTTGAGCAGGAGCTTGGCAACTTTTCTCCAGTGGCAATTAATTTTTAAAGCCAGGCCCATGTTTTCACACATATGGATTCTGACAACACGAAGAGTTGAAGATTTGATTTTTCTGAACCTACATTCATGTAAGTAGGAGCAATTGAATGAGTTGACACTACTGATGGCTGCAATTAAAGTGAAATTAATATTTGTTGTAAAGTAGAATTGACATTAAAAATCTATATTTATACGTAGTTTTGATTATCCAAAGAGACAGTTTTACGTAACTAATGCTTGACTTCACGTGTGCCTCGCCTTCTCTTTTCTCATCATGCACAGATGCTCTACAGATACTGAGGGTGTGACGAAGATTCCTGCTTCTTAAACAAGAGACCATGAGTTTCTGTTTTTACAAACTAATGTTTGAGCTGGTCAACAGATGTCAGAATTTTGCCCTAAAGTTTAATGTGAATCTTTCATAGATTACTAAGGCAGATGCTGACTTAAGAACTCCTCTTTAACATATTTAGATAGAGATAAATCTTGTACAATTTTTGCTTACACTTGATAACATGTGTCTTTTCACTTTCTCCTAAACATGCCAGTATATAACTCATGCCATGAGACCCTCAGTGTTTGGTGGTGCCAAATTGTTCACAGAAAGGTGAAAAAGAAACCAAAAATTAACAAAAGGATTACCTAGCCATCTTCATTCCTTTGAAACTTGACAGGGTCATTTTATTTGCTGTTTTTCGTTCATTTAAATAAAAGGCTATGTGGCTAAATAAAGTACAATGGTAATTTCAATATAAGTAATCTAATCCTTCCATATATAAAGTAAGGAACCTGGGGCCCAGGAAATGATTTCCCTACTGTTAGTTGTCAGCAAAGCTGTCTTAGACTCTGATAGCAATGCACATTTATCTCCACCTAAAATTCATGTCTGTTGCCTCAACAAGAATGTGCCAAATCATTAATTTTTTAAAATGTCTAATCAAATGACACTTTCCAAACCTCCTTTAGGTCCAGGGTAAATCCTGACTCACCCACGATTCTGATTTTGCCACATTCAGTGTCCCTCCTGTGAAATATTGCGCTTTCATGTTTATATCTTCTGCACAGCGTTTTAATGGAAAGCTAGGGACAATAGTCTCTTAATAAGTTGTTCTTGATTAACAATTGCTAAATAATGAAAATAGAACATATCCATAGCCTACTGAAGGGAAATCAGTGATGAAAACACTTATCCCCTGACTTAGAAATAGCTTCTGAAATAAGACAGAGAAAAATGAATTGAGTGCCTTAAGGGAAGTTAAAGAGATAACTGCCGATGTTTGTACAGCACTTTTCAATTTACAAAGCACTAGTCACACACATTTTCTCATTTAATGTAAAATCCACCACCTAGTCAATATCACCCTAAAATTCCATCAACAGCTCTAAGGATGAGGTTCTTCTTTTTCAACAGAAATCCTTGGATTGACTATTAGAGTAGGTCATGGTGCTGAAATGCTTGCAATGGCTATTGGCTCAAAAAGTAAGGTTCAGTTTACTCAGCGCTTCCACATTGGCATTTTTAGGCACACTCACAATGTGTAAAATATATATAAACGAAAGTACAAATAAGAAAAGGCAGAGATCAATTCCAATACCGCCATATATACATAAATATATTCATAAGGATTCTATAATTACAGATTAGTTTTTTCTAAAATATGAATAGATACTTTATTCTAAATCTTATGTGGGTATTCATACCTATAAAATAGTTCTAAGTTTCTAGATATATGTATGTTTATAAATCATTTTAACGGACAATTGAATTCGTAAAAACTTTGAATAAAGATGGCTCAGCATATTTTTTCTATATATCATATGTTTGAATAACACCAAACATCTGCATATAAAGTGAAATGTTCAACCTTCCATATGTTTCCAAATATCTAGATGTTTAGACTCATGCAGAGATGAAATTATATAGAAAAAATTATCCACATATATTAAATAAAATACTATATCTGAATCATTCTTCCTATTAAGCTGTTTGAATTTTTAAAAGTGCTGATATTAGTGTGTTTAAGAAAATAAGCAAATATTTTGAGTCAGAACCAATAATTGCCTTATTGCACATACTATCCTGCATTTTCATATCCAAACAAAGGACGCGCACAAGCATTTCCAAGACAGAAAATGATGAATTTCTGAGAAAGTTGCTGCACAATAATGGTTTATCTTAAAAAGATGATAGCATCAAGCACAGGTGTACGGGTTTATAACTGGAGTTATAGCTACTCAAGGAGGATCATGGTTGAGGAGTATTTATGAGATGTATATCTTTATTCTTTCTTTTTCTTTACCTTGTTTTTGTTCCACAGTAGAAGGAGGCAGTGTGAGACAGTTTGTGAGAGGCTCACAAGTTCATAAACAGGTTCTGTTGTTTTTTAAAGGGATTATGGCTACCCAAATCCCTGCAATGAGGATATTCACCTTAAGGGGGGGTCCACAAACTACAGCCCCAGGGCAAATTTGGCTCACTTCCTCCTTTCATACAACAGTGAGCTCAGAATGTTTTTTATGTATTTTCATGGTTTAAAAAAATCAAAAGAACCATATTTCATGACACATACATTTATGTGAAACTCAAATTTCAGTGCCCATAAATAAAAGTTTTGTTGCACAATCACGCTCATTTATTTACATATTTCAGTGGCTCTTTTCCTGCTACCAGGGCAGAGTTGAAGAGTTGCAACAATGACCATATGTCCCCCTAAACCAGAAACATAGAATATTTACTATCTGGCCCATTATGGAAAATGTTTGCTGATCCCTGGTTTAATCCAATAATTAACTAATGAGTTGGAATTTTTTCTTTATTATTTAAATGTCTTTGCTAATAAAAAAAGGGTCGGGGGAGGAAAATTATACATGCAATAAAGAACTACAAATTTGAAGTGTAGAAAATCCTCAAGCCATTTCTTCATAATCCTCCAAATGTAATCATTTATAATTTGCTTTTCTGTGAAATATTAACTCCTAGGAAATAATAAACAAAAAAGTTAAAAGTTAACTCCTTCTATGTCTGTCTAATTAGCTTCATAAGTAATAAGCTCTTTTTTCTCTCTCTCCTTCACAATATGGGAAGATATTTGAGACTTATGTGGAAAGCTTTGGCAGTCTTCTAAAATTTACTTAGATGGAGAAATAAATCAAATTTGGAGCTCTCCTTTTTTTTTAAGAATAACTTATTAGTGACCTATATAAGTAGTGATTTAAAGGATCAGGCAGAAACAGGTATTTCTATTATATTTATGTTTGTTTTGTATGATTTACATTATTCTTTATTGTGACATCTTAATTTTCCTCCTTTCTTTCTTTCTTTCTTTCTTTTTTTTTTTTTTTTTTTGGTGAGGAAGATTGGCCCTGAGCTAACATCTGCCAATCTTCTTCCACTTTGCATGTGGGATGCTGCCACAACATGGATTGATGAGTGGTGTGTAGGTTCACACCTGGGATCCAAACCTGTGAACCCCAGGCCTCTGAAGTAGAGTGCACGGCCTTAACCACTATGCCACTTCTTGATTTTCATTTTTGATCACTTAATTTGATTTTGATTCTTTTGTATATTTTCTCAGCCTTGCACGCAAGGCCTTATGGCTGTCTAAATCCTTTATGGCATGAAAAAGGAGAGAGGGAATATATTTTTTATAGGAATCCTTCTATTTCCAATAAATTGATGGCAAAAGAATATTTTTAAAATAATCACTCTTAATAATGAAATAAATTAACATATGGGTTTAAGAAAAAAAAACCAGTTTGGGGCAGTGGAAAGTCTAGCAGTCAGGGAAAAAGACCATTGCTGCTATTTCTGCATTTATTTATTACCTGACCTTGAACAAATCACATCACCTCTCTTTGTCCTAGGTTTCTTCATCTATCAAATGGATGCCTGGATTAGCTGAGGCTCCTTCCAGCTCTAAGATCCTGTATTTTTAACTATTGAGTTCACCAATTCATTTATGAGAATATAATAAGCTGGAAAATGTCTTTGCATTCTCAGAAGCTCACCAGAAATTAGACATACTCACCAGTTTTCATTTTGTATTTAAAATTTTGATAGATATAATTAAACCAGGAGTCAGGAGACCTGGATTCTCTCCTCACTTCCACTGACTAGACGACTGTCCTTGGATAACAGAAGACACTCTGCCAAATAGCGTTGAAGAGCTCAGTTCTACAGACCTCACCAAGTTCCTAGGAGGTTTATGTTAAATCACGATGTGAGATGGGCAAAACAGAAGAAAATAGTATTTGCAAATATGAACTTCAGAGAGGAAAGTTTCATCTCACTAGCATTGTGGAAACACTAATTAATCTATCTTTTGCCCATAACTAAGAAAAAATATGTATGTGTCTATATATATGTGTAAAATATATGTGCATATATAGAACACATACATGTATATACACAAATGGTGACAGTTTCATGGAATAGACATATTCATACACTGCTATAAATTAGGGAAAATATTTGAAAGCAATTAGGCATATGTGTAGAAGAATTCTCAAAGGACCTTTGACCCAATACTTCTGTTTCTGGGAAGCTATTCTATATATAGCATCATTTATACTAGCAAAAAATCTTGTTTTTTTCCAAATAATAAATTTTAGGGATTTTTCTCTAATAAACTTTTTCCAATAATAACTTTTTTCCAATAATATTAAATTTCTGATAATAGCTAAACAAATGGTTGTGTGTGATCATTAAAATGATAATCATAAAAAAGCTTATAATAACATGGTATAAAAAGCTCAGTAGTTAAAATTCTAAAACAAATATTAGAGCATAAGGTTTATGTATAATATGCCCATAGTTTTATTTAGAAAGCAAAAAATAAATGCATAAAAATATTTGAATTTGAATTCACCAGATAGTAAAAAAATGACCATCTTTACATGGAGGGATTAGGGATATTTATTTTTCAAAACTTTTAAATGGTTTATTATTCTTGCTGTTTTCTTCTGCTTAAAAAAGTAATACATAATCATTGTTTTAAAAACCCAATAACACACAATACAGAATTTAGAATAGTACTCTCACTTCACGATACAACCACTACAAACTAATATTTATATTCTTCTATAGCTTTTAAAATTTTAATTGTTGTTGTTTCAAACTTACCAAGCAAATAATATGCACTTAATAAATTTGTTTGGTGAATTAATGTATTCTTTTCATTTTAAAAAATATTTCTAGAGTTTCTATGTAACTAGTGAAAGTAAGCTTCATCCTTTTCATTTTTAAAATACTATGTTAATATTGTTAGTATTACAAAATAACCGGTTATAAATATTCTAATGGAAACAGATATTATATTGTACAACAGCTTCAAGAAACAGAAACTCATGATTTTTACACTCCTGGCTTCTTGCCAGACTTTTCTCAATCACCTACCAAATAACGCATTTCACCAAAGTTCACAAATAAGATAACATAAGTATATGTTACTTTACACAACAGATTCATTCTCAAAGGTTTGGATGATCTAAATACTGTTTTAAATGCATAATGGGGACTCAGATTTCAAGAAACCCTGAGCTCCACCCTTTTGTAACAAAAGAATCTTTTATGGCATGAGTAATCATACAGTAACATATCTGTTTTATAAACTGCCTTTATACATTGGGCTTGCTTGAAGGAAGTTTACACCTGGTTTTTCCTAAGAAATGGGGCAAATAATTTATAAACATTTAGAAAGTGCTTACTTCATTATTAGATTGATTAAACCTCTGAGGAAAAGACATTCAACCAAAATAGCAATGGATTTTAAAGTTTGAACTGATCCTAACTTAGAAAAAATGTTATCTTTACCATGCTAAACATTTCACCCTACGATGCAGTGTCAGTCTTTCTAATTTAACAAATAGATTGTGGTTGATAAAAATGCAGAATGCCATAATTCAGAGCAAATTATATTCTTTGGGGTTTCCAGGTCTTCTCACTAAAGGCTATTGAGCCCATCCATAACGAAGTTGATTTAGTACAAACTACCATTAAATGGATAAAATAGTTAGAACAATGATTCTATGGAATATTGCTTTCTGTTACAACTTGGGACCCAGGAAGTTCTTAACAAGTCTGGTTCACTAGCCCAGCAACAAGAATGGAATTCTTCAGACAAGGTCAAGAGTTCTATGAGAGATGTCTAGGTTTGGTATCTTAGGGTTATATCTGTATTTTATTCCTTGGACTTAGTAGCAGCTTCTAAAGTTCCAGGAAAATATTTCAGTGGGGTTTGACTCAGAATAAATTGGATATTCTTCACTAAAATGATATACACCAATGAATATAATGACTCAATGAGCTATAGATATCTCAATATCATGGCAAACATTCACAAAATGATACATAATGACTGTGGGTAATGGAATGACTCCAGACACATCAAGAAGAATTATTAATGAATAATTATAGCACATTAATTTGAAGAGGAATAAATGATTTCTAAAAATACTGGAAATAACACAGGCTATAAGATACTCTCTAAGTAATGACTTGTTCTTTCCCATTAAGGTTAAATGAATCAAAACCAGATGCTACCCTCCAGTTTCATATAATTAAATAACAGATTTCTTTTTAATCAAAATCTTTGTAGAGCCAAATTACCAAACCAAATTCTCTACTAAAAAGCAACCATGAGTACTTTTGCTTCCTATGTGCATTGCTAATAGCCAGTATCAAAAAATCGTGCTCCCAGCCTTCTCTGTGCTCTTTTCTTACTATAGAAATATAGACTGAGCAAATGTGAAGTAAATGGATTATCTAGTTCATTCATTCTTTCAGCATATAGCACCCTACTAACATCCCAAAAGAAAAATAAATGTCCATTGCTTTCTGCCTATATTTCCATATTCACTAAATAAGGAAACATCTACTGACTTCAGTGTGTGTGCGATTAATTCTTCCGGATCGTTAATAAATGGTAAGTTGAATTAGACCTCAACCTTTGCTTAGAATTGCCTGCAGCACAGGACCCTAGAAGGTTTTTACTATGGATGTTCATTTTAAACATTATTAGTCCTCCTTCAGGTTTATATTAGTCCAAACTTTCTCAGACTAACTTTCATTCCACATCCCAAGTGGTTACTTCGCTCTTATGGCTTGCCATTTTTCTTTATAAAATCTTATTAATTACCACAGAGTCAGAGATTTGCAGATTTGAAAGAAACTTTAAAGAGCATCTAGCCTGACTCTCTCCTGACAATAGTTTCTTCTGTAAAGTCTTCACCTGCTGCAACTAGACCATGCTTGGAAACCTTCATCGCTAGCTAAATATATCATCTTCCACTTTCCATCATTTTAACTCATTTGACTTACTTATGTCAACCCTAAATTCTATCTTTTATCTGTAATTCATTCATCCTAGGTCTACCTTCAGATTCTACTCAAACTGATTTAATCTTTTTTCTTCATTACCACTTTTCATATGTCTAAGGGTAAAGCTTTGTCACCCTAGTCTCCTTATTAGACCTTACGTACATTTCATAAATGAGAGGACTAAGTTCTTTTATCATCCTGATGTAATCCTGTGAATGTGGTTAATTTGTCTTGAAGTTTCTCCTGGAATTTAGCAGTGGAGCTGTGCGCTGGCCAAAACAGAGAAGATTGAGACCATCACCTCTATCATTGTAGGTATACTCCGCCTTTATTTATGTAATCCAAATCACATTAACCCTCTGTTGCTATTGACCAACATTGAGCTTGACATCTCCTAAAATTCCCAATCATTTATTTTTCACATACGATTCTGATAATACAGATCTTTACCCATTTTGTCACTGATCTTTTGTAAACTCAAAGTTAGGACTTTATATTATCCACGTTAAATTTTAAATTTTATCTTGTCAGATTTAAACAATTGTTTCAGCTAGTCAATCAACATCAGTTGGAAGCTGAAAAACATCATCCCAAGTCATCCCAGCCTTTCTGGATTCATGTCATCTACAAATTTCATGAGCATTCACCCAGGTTGATTAAAATGTTAATAAAAATAGATAGAAAACCAGTAGCATGTCACTAAAACTTGTTCCCTCAAAATGGACAATGTCTCATTAATCCAAACCCTTATGGCATTCCTTTAGTTACTAACCCAGCTATCATCCTTTCTTTTAGTTCCTGTTTGCCACATTTCCTCTCACTTGAAGCCATCCCTACTTTGTGATCTTATCTGTTGTTAGGGCCATGGAGTGATTTCCAACTCCTAGTGACCCTGTGTACAGCGGAGCAGAACCTTGCCCAGTCTTTTTGTGCCATCCCCTCACCTTCTGGCACTATATCAGACAATGCTCTGCTTCTATTCTTAGGGTTTTCATGGCCAGCTTTTTTTGGAAGTGGGTGGCCAGGTCTTTCTTCCTAGTCTGTCTTAGTCTGGAAGCTCCACTGAAACCTGTCCACCATGGGTGACCTTTCTGGTATTTGAAGTACCAGTGGCATAGCTTTCAGCATCACAACAACATGCAGCTACCACAGTATGACAACCAACAGATGGGTGGTGTGGTTCCTTGACCAGGAAATGAACCTGGGCTGCCATGGTGAGAGTGTGGAATCTTAACCACTAGGCCACGAGAGCTGGCTACTTTGAGATCTAACAATGCCTAATTAATCCTGAAAATAATAAAATCTTACATTTATTAACTTTTACTGAGTAGTTATCTCACTCACTACAACAATCCTTTGACCTAGCCTCTCTCATTACCCTATTTTACAGGTAAGAAAACTGAAATTTAGAGTTAAAATAATTTTCTCAGATGAAGTAGCCAGTAAGTATGGATAGAGAATTGAATCTAGAATTATTTTCTCCAACTCCTGTGCTCTTGATTGCTCTGATAGATGGTACCAAATGATGTGACATATATTGCTATGTCTATGTTGAAGATTGTTGTTAAATGCTTTTGCATATATTTTTTCTCTGAAATAGTTTTCTTAAACAGTCCATATGGGAAACTCCTATTCATCCTTAACCAGCACAAACAGCATCCTTTCTGTTAATCTTCCATCACCTCTTCTACATCTTCTCTGACTTCTATAATTGCCCTCTTTACACTGTCATTATTGTTTACCATTTTTGGCTTCCTTCCCAAAGTGCATACTCACACAGTGAAGGCAGGGTTCCTCACTCATTCATCTTTGTATTCTCAGAAATTAACACAGTGCCTGCCTTTTGGAGGTGCATAATAAATGTTTATTGAACAGTAATTCATGGTTGACAGTTATTCATTGATCTCATGGACCATTCTCTTTGTGTCGCCTGGTCAAACTGACTTGAATCCATTCAGGGAAGCTTCCTAACTTACACTCTTTTCGTCCCATGTCACTGCAGTCCCTGCTCTGTCTATGCATATGTATATTCGTTCTACAGCAGTCGAGTCAAAGATCTTTTGGTCCTGGCAAGGGGACAGAAGTAGGACAGAAGTGGAGGCATTTGCCATCCTTCAGTATTACCCCACCATCAGCTGCTGGCCGCACTTGGATCACTTGATTCTTTTCTTGCTCTAACCAGAAGTGACCTGAGAATTTTCAAAGCCTCCACTCAAATTTGGGTCATTTCAGCCCTATACTATCCAATTATTTCCATCCTTTTGAAATGGATTGTGTGTGCCAAAACCTTCGTACTGTTGATTTCAAAAAGATATTTCCTCTTGAATCTTTAAACCTAATAATGTTTAACCTTCAGCTTATGGAACTGCATATAATCTTTCTCTACTTAAACTTAAACTCCTAAATACAAATGAAAATTATGTTTAAATTTTTTTTTGGTGTATTCACTATCTTTCTTATAGATATTATATCACTAGTGAAAAGTCTGAGAAATATACTTTTGCTTAGTTTTTTCTCTAGCTCATTTCTTATATTTTACTTGTAGCCTACATGTACACATGAAGACTGAAGAATTAAAATATTTATCTGGATATTTCATGTCAAAAAATTAACTTAATTACGAAGATAAATGAGGATGAATTTTTTTACCCTAAGTCAGTTGATTAACTATTTTGATTATTCATTGCATTAGTAATATTTAGAAAAATTGCAGGCAATGGGTAAATTCCTAGAAAGTTGTACTGAATTTTGCCAGATGCTTTTTCTTTTTCTGAAGTTTTTTGAAATGAACTGTGGCTTCTGGTTTGATAAGGAAGCACTTCCCCATTATGTTTCCTTATAAACAGCTTAACTATGATTTTAAAAATTCTCTGCTCTTTTTACTATATTTTTCTCACATTAAATCATCCTCTGGTGTTTCCCATCCATCCAACCTTCCTTTACGGTGTATCCTCACCTCAGGCCCTGGGATGCCTATACCTCCAGAATGATTTTCAAAGGTTGCACAAATCATGTAAGAGGTTTCTGGATAGATCCACTCCTTTTCTTGGACACAAGGTCCTTCGAGTTGTCTTGAATGATTCCTTGGCTACTTGGCTTTGCCCTTCTAATTCCTGCGGGTCTCCATTCTCCGAATGTTGAAAGCAGAGTCTACTTGTGTTTGACCTTCAGCACATACACCTATCTATTTTTATGCACCTACCTATCAATGTACCACTCTTTGCAACCTCTACATCTGTATGTGCTTTACTATTGATAAGCTGGTTTCTCACTGGACATTCTTTGTTTCAATGATTTATTTCTCTGAGCCTCTGGGCCTTGATAGCTAAAAGCCCAGGAAAGATCATTTCTATCTTCTGTTTCTCTGATGTGTATCAGTATCTCTCATGCCAAAACCAGTTCCCAAGGGTCCAAGGTACATAACCTAGTAGAATAAGAGGAAAATATAAACTTTATGTGCTGCTTACGCATTTGGAATAGAATATGCCACTCATTGGGATAGTTGAGTTCCTTGATGGGTCTCTCCAATGCAGACAGTTGTGCCTCTTTCAATAGCTTTCTATTAGTTGAATGGAATGGAATATTAATTGATGCTGCAAAGTATATGTGTGTGTAGGGAGGGGGATTAGTAATGGAAGATGAAACTGTATGACCTTTCCAAAGTTCTTCTAATTTATCACTTTATGACTTTGAGTAGCTCGTTCATTATTCAAAGACGGTCTGTAAAAATTAGTAGCTTTACTATTAAAAATTTATTTAGAGCATCTTTCCCCCTTTTGAACTGGATCATTCATTGTCTTGTCAAAAGGAAGAATTTTGATCTGTTAATTCTTATGCTTTTGGTAGCATAACTTTATCACCCAAAGTTCAAGTATTTCTTCAAAGATAATCATATCAATATTATAATGTATGATAGAGCTTCACTGAGGTTTTCTTTTTTCTTCTGCATTGTCCGTATCTTCTCCTAAATGCATTACTATCTCTTTCATTGTCAAGTTGAAGTTCATTGCCACTATTAATATTTCAGAAGTATGATGCCACCTTGCCACTTTTTTTCCTGTTCTGAGCTCTCCTACACAGATCATACCCAACAGAGCTGACATTTCAATTATGAGAAGATACTTGCCAAGTTCCTGTTATGCCCCCTCTGTCATGACCTCCATCATTGGCACACAGTTCTAGAACTTTTGACACTGACCACATTCTCTCCTTGTTGGATAATTTCATAACACTCTTGTCTTTGACCTTGTTTTATGCTGTATACAGCAAGATTGTTCCGGAATTTATAAAGCAGAAACATTTTATTCACAAAGACACAAAACTATTTGCCCTTACCTTCTGCATACATACTTCCCTTTCTAGGTAATCTTTATCATTCACCTTTTTAAAAATAAACTTTTTATTTTAGAATAGTTTTAGATTTACAAAAACATTGTGAAGTAAGTACAGTGTTCCCCATATACTCCACAACTAGTTTCCCCATTGTTAATGTCTTATATTAGCATTGTACATTTGCCACAACGAATGAACCAATGTTGATACATTATCATTAAATAAAGTCCATACTTTATTCAGATTTCCTTAGATTTTATTTAATACCCATTTTCTGTTCCAGGATCCAGCTAGAATACAACATTACATTTAATCCCTATGTCTCCTTAGGCACCTTGTATCTGTGAAACTTTCTCAGTTTTCCTTGTTGTTGACGACATTGAAAGTTTTGAGGAGTACTGGTCAGGTATTTTTGTAAAATACTTCTTAATTGAGGTTTGTCTCATATTTTTCTCATGATTAGACTGGGATTATGGTTTTTTGGGAAAAAGAGCATATAAGTAAAGTGCCAATCTCATCACGTCATATGAAGGGTGCATACCATCAACATGGCTTATCACTATTGATGTTCACATTAATCACTTGGCTGAGGTAATGTTTGTCATTTTTCTCTATCATAAAATTACTCTTTTCCTCCTTTGTCCATACTTTACTCTTTCTAAGTAAGCCACTATGTCCAGCCCATACTTATGGGGTAGAGAGTTATGCTCCACCTTGTTGAGAGCAGGGAATATCTATGTAAATTGTTTAAAATTCTTCCTCAAGGAATATTTGTCTCTTTTCCCCCACTTACTTGTTCAGTCATTGATTTATATCAATAGGGGCTCATGGATTACCATTCACTTTTAAAAACTCACATTAGCGTTACTTAGGCAATTCTTTCCCTTGTAGTAAGTTAAGGATGAGACATTTTTTCAGCGCTTATATTTTAATTTCTTCTGCAGATGATGAGAAGCGATATTCATAACAATTTGAATGATCATTCCCCAAAGTAATACCATTTAAAATGGGAATTACTGGACCAGCCCCATGGAGTGGTAGTTAAGTTCAGTGTGCTCGGCTTTGGTGGCCCAGGTTTGAGGGTTCGGATCCCAGGTGTGGACCTGCACCACTTGTCAGCCACACTGTGGTGATGACCCACATATAAAATAAAGGAAGACTGGCATAGATGTTAGCTCAGGGCTAATCTTCCTCAAGCAAAAAAAGAGAAAGATTGGCAGCAGATGTTAGCTTAGGGCCAATCTTCCACAGCACAATAAGTAAATAAATAAATAAAATGGGAATTTCTAATATAGAGTTAGAAGCATATACTAGCCTGCCTGGATTCAAATTCTGGCTCTGCCTTTTTGTGGTGCATGGCCTTCAGTATGTTATTTTAGCTCCCTGTATCTCAGTTTTTCATCTATAGAATGAGAATTGTAATAGTACATAATCCATGGGATTGTAAGAAAGAGGAAATGAAATAATCTATGTAAAGAGATAAGTGTAGTGCCTGAAACAAATAGAAGTATAAAATAAATGTCAGCCATGAAAACCATAGTTTATATTTTACGTATCAGATAATGTCAAGCATGGTAAGAGAAGCCACTCTTACTTAACAAGAATATTTGATAAAATAGAAGATGCTGTTACCCTAAGGTAAAATTAGCATTAAAATGAATATGCCAGCCTAGTGGCACAGCAGTTAAGTTTGCACGTTCTGCTTTTGTGGCCTTGGGTTGGCTGGTTCCGATCCCTGGTACAGACCTATATACTGCTTATCAAGCCATACTGTGGCAGGTGTCTCACATATAAAGTGGAGGAAAATGGGCATGGATGTTAGCTCAGGGCCAATCTTCCTCAAAAAAAAAAAAAATGACTATCCTATACCATAGTTATTTACCTTACTGCTTACGTGTGCTATTATTCACTTTAGTAGGAATGGAAGGAAAGAGGCATTAGGGATAAGCAGAAAAAACTTGGGCTCACTGTGTGAGCGACATGTCTGGAGGACTTCTCTTGTTGGGTCTTTAGAAAAGAGGTACAAAGACAAGGGTGTAGGAGGAGTAAAGACGCTATATGCAAAATAGTACTGTGCTCAAGAGGTAAGTGCTCAGACAGGGGCAAGAGAGGGTGTATACAATATAAACTACTTTTGACAGAAGAAGCTGGCTGAAAATGGGGAGAAAAGATTATTTAAATGGAATACAACAAAGCCAGATTTTCCTCTATCTCCAGTGTGCACAAGGGTGACTACTTGTCATATCAAGAATGAGATCCTAAATGATGGAGTTGACAGTATATAATGTGACTTGAATACATTTTCATAAATATATTCTCTCCAAAATCCAATGAGGAGCATCGAATACTAGATCACTTTCCATGGCTGAAAATTCAAATTTGTAAGGGACACAAAAAAGTGCATTCAGAGCCCCACACCAGAAACCTCTGTGTATTGTGCTTAATATCTTCACTTTCTCTAACCATCTATTTCAGCACCCTAGAAATGATTGCCTCTAAAAACAGAAAAAAAAAAAAGAAAATATGACTAGGAAGAACGCAGTATAGGAACATCCAGATCCAAATAAATTTAAATCAGTAAACAATATTTCCCCAAATTTTCTAGAAGCTCAATATCTAACGTGCATTTTTTCTGCATTCCATAGAAATAAGAAATTATGTAGAACAAGGGAATTTTCGGATACATGTTGATCAAATTATTTACATCTTATCCACAAATGTGAAATTTCTACATAATTTAAGTCGCATATATTTCATTTAAGCATAAGAGTCTTTGCTGAAATGCTATGCAAGGTTAAACCCCAGGATCTTCCAGGGCTGGCAGCACTAGGCTGGGGATGCTGAGTGCCTTCACTGATGCATGCCCTCAGCATGTCTTGCATCCCACTAACCCAATTCTGGAACCAAAAACCATTTTACATAGCTCCTCTGCTCTCTTTGCAGATGTCACTTCTGTGGAACGATTGCTAGTTTAGCAATTTCCCACTCTCAATGGACATATAACCAGCCTAGAACTGACATGGGTACTGGCTTCCCACTTGAGATGCTAATGTTTACTAATTAGGATGAGCAACCACCCTGGTTTGCCCAGCAGTGTCCTGGTTTTAGCATCGAAAATCCCGTGTCCCAGAAAACCCCACAGTCTTGGGAAAACCAGGACAGCTGGTTACCCCAGCACTAATATATTTGATGAAAGCAGATATTAGTTATTTATATTAAAGCCCCTAGGTCCAGTTGCCTCTCAAATGCTAGTTGGGGCATTGGACTATATTAAGGATGGGTTAAAAAGTGGTGCTCGCATAATCTTGAGAAGAGTAATTCTCATGTTTAAAAAAGGCAAGAAGTTGGAAATTTGAATAAAACACCCTACAAAGGAAAGAAAAGCTTATGTTAACAAATAAGATATTAAATTAGAATAGGTAGTAGAAGGCTTTAGATATTCTGAACTGATCTCCCTTTCCAGTCTACGCCTGTTCCCTCTCTCCTACCCAGGTCCAGAGATCAGCAAACTATAGCCTGAGGGCCAAATCCAGCCTACTGCTTGTTTCTATAAAGTCTTATGGGAACACAGCCACACATTTTCACTTATGGACTGTCAATGGCTGCTTTCACCTACATAGGAGAGTTAAGTAGCTGTGTCAGAGATGGTATAACCCCAAAAGCCTATGATGTTCACTCTACGGCCTTTTCACCAACAATATGTGCCAACTATTGTCCTAGTAAAACTAATTTATGATCCCACTACAGCACCCCTCAACATCTCTGCCTTCATGTCTTTGCTCATGCTGTTCCTTCACCTTAAATTATCCTTCCCCTTATTTTCACAAGTCTAAATTCCCTGATGCTCAGTGGATCTTGTAAACTTCCATTTTCCCTATGAACCCTTCTAAAGCTTCCAACTAGGAGTAAGTGTTCCTCCTTTCCAAAAGTCTAAACAAGTTATCTTATGATATTATTTATGTAACTGGCTTTGTTCATCTTAACTTTAAACATCTTGAGGGCAGACTTTACCTTTGTATATGTATCTCCCAAAGAGTCTAATATATCTTTATTAATCACTAAATTGTTGTTGAATGCATGCATGCATAAATAAATAAGGGAACTGAATAAGTTGGCTAAAAATTAATACGCATCCATCAGCAATCTCTGAGCATCTTCTTTTCTTCTCCATTCCAATTTGCAATAATTCCACAGGCAAGGAAAGGCAGTAACATCTTCACCCACGAGATCAAGAAGAAAAAAAGCCCTGATAAAACATAATGCCACATGGTTAAGCACCAGTGCCAGTATTAATGTAGCTCACCAATTTGGCCAAGAGAGGACTGAGAAAATCAGTGTGTGCCTGCAAATGGATCTCTTGGTTAAGGACTCAAAAATATAGACACTTCTGCATAAATGCAATAACATTTTTATTATTAATATTATTATTATTTCACAGATATTCTAAATTAATCTAATTATTTTGTTGATGAGAAACTTTAGAGTAACCAAATGATTCACACAAGCCAACCTAGTTAGGACCTCAAACCAAATCATCTGACCTCAGACATAGTGCTTTTTTTGCTTCACTGACCTGGAAGGTCCAACTGAGCTGTGAGTATGCCTCTATTAGCTGCCCATAATCTGGCAGACTTCTAAATTGGATCCGTTGTAGCAATGTGGTAGAAACAATTTTTCTTTGGCTTTCTTCCCCCAAGCTACATGCAGCTCCCATCTGCTTTATAGGTTCACAGAGCATGAGAATTGGCCAAGCAAGAGCCCAAATGTCAATTGAAAACCAGAATAACAACATAACAGGAAGAGTTCCAGACAGAGTCTCAAGATACCTGGGGCTTGATCCCTGCTCGACAGCTTACAAGGATTTTTTGCTTTGTTTTGTTTTTATTAACAAGAACAAGTCATTTATCTTCTCTGGGCCTCCATTTCTTTATTTGCAAAATGAGAGACTGTGCCCAGATGACTTCCAAGCTCTGTTCAGTGCTAACATTTTATCATCCTATTCCCATGCTGAGTGTCGGGTACCATTCTGATAGATTTCTACAACTAAGGATTATCAGAGGAATGTAGATGTTGTCTGAGAGCAGCAGGAAGTGCTACTTTATCAGCTCTGGCCAACACAGTCTTTGCTGCTCCCCATAAATGCAGCACTTATTCCTACTTCCTTATGCTATCATGGCTCTGATCTTTCTTCCCTGTCAGTCTAGAGTTCTCTTTGACCAATTCCAGATCTAAAAAGTCAAAGTAGAATAACAGAAGTATGTACAAGATGCTACAAAAATATTGAAGAGTGAGTTCCCACCGGCACGGCCTGGGTAGGCCTTGAGGAGCCTTTTTAACTGGAGCTCTTGAAAAGGCTTCAGGAATGACTGGTGTTTGTGTTTATGTGGGCAGTAAAAATATCTGTGCTAACTATCTTACAAAAATACCACACTTGCTGACCAATACCATTCCTAGTTTCTATTTTAACTATAGATCTGCTGGACGTTTTGTTGGCATGGTCTTTTAGGTATTCATATAGAGTTTTGCAGATTCCTAGTGGCGTTTCCTGTGCTTGTATTTAGGAAGACCCCCGCCCTCAACTCCAAGGTGAGCCCTGTGAAGGTAGGAATTACTATTTTTGTTTTCTTAGAAACCTTCGTAAGACCTAATATAGTATTCCACATACAGATGTGCTAAATAAGCAAGGCTTACTTGACACTTAAATGACAGGCATGGGGTGATATTTATTAAATTTCTTTATTCCTGACTACATCTAATACAATATAAAATTGGAAAAGATTTGGTATAAGTGATCACTGAAGTAAGAGACTATACAAATAAGTATAGATATTTAAGTAAAATGAACAGTTAAGTATATTTTATTCCTGAATTCAACACTCATTTGTAGAGGGCACATGGCAGTTTGCTGGTATGATACAAATTCAGACAATGCATGACCCCTGGTCTCCAGACATTAGTAATCTTCCTATGAAGCTACTTATGGGGGAAAATCAGAAAAATTCTCTTCTCTAAATAAGATCCTTTTTCTAATAATCTGTGGTAATTTCTCGAGCCCTCTGTATATATAACTTTGTACCACTACTCAGATACAACAGAACTATTTTCTCAATGTTCACTAACCATTTTCCAATGGACCAATCTTCCTAATGATGATACTGAACCTTTTTCCAGGTTTGTCCCATAACAAAAGTACTAGAAGGTCACCCATGAGGGAACTGAGGTGGCTTGAGGTAGTCGGTATCACCAAAAAAAGTCACACTAAAATAGAATACACATCCAGCAGTTCCACTGCTGGGTATTTATCCAAAGGAAATGAAAATACTAATTCAAAAAGATATTGCACCCTCATGTTTATTACAGCATTCTTTACAACAGGCAAGACATGAAAACAACCTGTGTCCACGGATTGATGAACGGTTAAAGAAAATTTGGTATATTTATACAATGGAATATTATTCAGCCATAAAATAGAAGGAAATCCCGCCATTTATAACTACACGGATGGACGTTGAGGGCATTACACCAAGTGAAATAAGTAAGACAGAGAAACACAAATACCATGTGATCTCACTTATACACGGAATCTGAAACAAACAGACAAAAGAAAGCTTATAGATACAGAGAAGAGATTCGTGTTTATCAGAGTTGGGGGATTGGCAGTGAGCAAAATGGGTGAAGGATGTCAAAAGGTACAAACTTCCAATTAGAAGATAAGTCACGGGATGTAACGTGCAGCACGTGACTACAGTTAGGAATACTGTATTGTACATTTGAATCGTGCTAAGAGAGTAAATCTTAAAAGTTCCTATCACAAGAAAAAGGAATTTGTAACTATGTGTGGTGATGGATGTCAACTAGTCTTATTGGGATGGTCATTTCACAATATGTTCTATATTGAATTATGTTGTACACCTGAAGCTAATAATGTTATATGTCAATTATATCTCAATACTAAAAAAAGTCATGTTATCTTTGCCTCATAGACATGGAAGTGATGGAGCAAATGTATCCATTTACCAGCCTCTGGGTAGCCCTGCAGGAAGGACTCAGAACACTAAAAAGCCCCATTCCCTTCAGCTTCTCCTCTTACTTCTACTGACTCTGGAAGGCCTCCCTAAACTTTCAAAGGCCATCTTGGGAATTGCCCTTCATGTCTTTAAGTCCCGACAATCCCCAGAGAGCAGCTTGCAAGCCTGACTCAATATCTCACAGACTCTGATAAGCTAAATCCCGAAAAGCTGCTCCTCCTCAAGGTCTAGAAATGACTGAGTGAGAGCGGTCCTTGCTTCCACAATCTGAGTGTCTTATCTTCCCTGCAGATTGGATGTGCTGTCAGTTTCTTAGAATGTTTTTTTCTTTCCTTCTTCACTTATCACACACCTCTGAACTGCTAAGTGTTCTTAAAACAGTTCTTAATTGTCTGTCTCCAAACTGAGCTGCAGTGGCAATTGAAAAGGTACAATACAGCATAGTATCACTCTCAATAACCTAACCTTCCTTAGGTTTAATGGGTGATTATATTGGTTATAACTCAGGCAGAAAAAGAAACCTGTTACCTGTTGCCAAGCTTTTAAGTTTTCCAGAAAATGTCCAGTCAATCCAGGGGGAAAAGTTCCTTTTTGAAACAGTGAAAATATGCATGTGTATATACATTCCAACTGATACAGTAGACTTATTACCCAGGGGACTAAAACCCCACAAGTTCTTTCTATTCACTGTTTGGAAAATGTGATGCACATAGAAGAGCAGAGGACAGCGAGATCTGGGGGAGTGAACTGAAGACTCAGAATGCTGAGTCAATTGTTCTTAATATAAGATGTGACTTGTGTGATCAGGAGCATTTGTCACAACAGGAAGCTGGCAGCTGGGGAGGAGTACCTGTGGTGCCACAAGAAAAAAGCCTGGAGGGAAATGCCAATGGAGATGACATTAAAAATAGACCAAATGACCTGCTTGTTCCTTGGCTGGTGTCAAAACATCCAGTGCTACAATTTAGTCATCACCAGGTGCACTTCCCCCAGCATGACAAGGTGAGAACTTTGGGGTGAGCCAGTGACAGCAGGAGAAAGATACTCAAACAGTTGAGAGAGAAAATAATGACTTGGCAAAAGCAAGGCAAATGGGTAACTTTCAACTCATATCCATGAAGCCCATTTTAGGCAGAGGATAAGCATTCTATGCCTCTCCTACTTCCTTATCCCCCTGGGTCCCCAGAACAAGAGGGCCTTCATAAGAAGTATGGGAAAGTATTACTGTGATGAAATTGAAAGATGCCCAAGCAGGACTGCATTTGAACATCAAGAAGACAGAAATCATGACTATAGAAGAAGTACACAACTTTAACGTAGACAATGAAGACACTGACATTGTTAAAGATTTTGTCTACCTTAGGTCAGTCATCAATTTAAATGGAGACTGCAGCCAAGAAATCAAGAGAAGATGGAGACTTGGAAGGGCAGCAATGAAAGAATTGGGAGGCTCATCAAGTGCAAGGGAGTGTCAGTAGAGACTAAGACCAAGACTATCCACACCCTCGTAGCCCCACTTACTATGTAAAGGTGCAAAAGCTGGACAGTGAAGAAGGCCGACAGGAAAAGAATGTATTCATTTGAAATATGGTGTTGGAGGAGAGCTCTATAGATACCCTGGATGGCCAGAAAGACAAATAAGTAGGTCCTAAAGCAAACCAAGCCTGAACTATTGCTGGAGGCAACAATGATAAACTGAGGATGCCTGCCGCAGGCACATCATGAGAAGGCAGGATTCTTTGAAAAAGACAATGCTGTTGGGAAAAGTAGAAGGCAGCAGGAAAAGAGGAGGACCAAATAGGAGATGGATTGAGTTCATAGAGGAAGTCATAGGCATGAGTCTACAGAAGCTGAGAGGGCTGCTGAGGACAGGACACTGTGGACATAACTCATCCATAGGGTTGCCAGGAGTTGGAGCCGATTTGATGGCATGTAACAATGACAGTTACTGTGGCCAAGTTTATTAATCACAGGTCCACGGACTCAAAAGTGTTCACGCTTTGAAGGGCAGTCTGTGGACCACTGCCACTCTCTGAATCATTGGCAATTTTTCCTTGACAAAAGGCTTATAGTGTTCATCAAATTTTGAGAGGGACCTGTGACCTATAAAAGTCTAAAAACCACTTCTGAAGAATGCAGTTTGCAGTCACTGCAGAAACTGGCTCTCAGGCAGGCCACAGGTGCACAGCTGCCAGGAAGGTTCCCAGCCCAAGGGGCAGGGGTAGCCTGAACTCAAGCTCTGCTCACTACTCAAGCTTTTGCCCTGGTGTGGGGCAAAAGCCAGCGCTCCCTTTTGTATTTTATTTGTGCAGAGGGGCTCCATTTTACGATTCATAAAAGAGCACTATATGCGCTAACAATGATCTGTGATCCCTTTCTCTTCCTCTCTCCTCTACATCCGCAAGGGCTAAGCATCTACCTCGTCAGCCTCAATCTGTGCCATAATCCAAAGTGCCTTTGCTTGGAAAATGGTACCCATTCTGTCCCTTTGCCATTCAAACAAGAATACTTTATTGAATTACAGCAATTCACAATTGGTTATTATGCTCTAAAACTGCACTGTCCAATACAGTGGGAGCCAGCCACAGATGGCTACTGAGGACTTGAAATGTTGCTGATTCAAACTGAGACGAGCTGTAAGCGTAAAATAGACCTTGGATTCTGAAGACTTAGTGTGAAAAAAATAATGTAAAATTTACTGTTAATAAATTTTGGGGGCCGGCCCCTTGGCCAAGTGGTTAAGTTCGCGTGCTCCGCTGCGGCCGCCCAGGGTTCGGATCCTGGGCGCGGACATGGCACTGATCGTCAGGTCACGTTGAGGCCGCATCCCACATGCCACAACTAGAAGGACCCCCAACTAGATATACAACTATGTACGTGGGGTTTTGGGGAGATAAAGCAGGAAAAAAAAAAAAAGATTGGCAACAGTTGTTAGGTCAGGTGCCAATCTTTAAAAAAATTAAAAAATAAAAAATAAATAAATAAATAAATTTATATTGGTTTTATGTTGAAATGATAATATTTTGAATATATTGGGTTAAATAAAATAGTAATACAAATAATGTCACTAGTTTCTTTTATTTTTTAAAATATGACTTCTAGAAATTTTAAAGTTGCACACATTGTTCTGCTCATATTGCATTTGGACAGAATGTTCTGAAACATTCTGTCCAAGTTCTACTTGACAAGGAGCTCATCCTCCCCAGGGAGCCGTTCTTCTGACAGACCTAACCAATAAATTATTATTTCTTATGTTGAGGTGAAATTTGTCTCTTTTCATCTTCTTAAACTCTAGGTTGAATTCATGAAACTAGAGGGCAGGTTAAGACCAGCTGTTGCTGGCACAACTTCAAACGTTCAGTGGTGTTTATCATGTCTGCCGATTACTTCTCCAGGATAAGCATTCACCACACCTTCAACTCACCCTCCTATTATATCTGAAATCCTCTTCCTGGATTACTCTTCAATTTTTTTTGCTTTTTTAGACTAGGTTTCCAAAATATAACCTCTTTCTCCCTCAATTCATTAGAACGTTTGATAATATTTTTTAAACAGAAATTCTACAGTGTCTGTGGTGTCACAGCATAAGTGATTCTCCATATTTATAGCTAGACACTTTGGTTTTGTGGATTAATTTAAATTATTTCTGTTGACATCTAATCCAATTTTTAAAATTTATTCAAAGCTTAAAATGAGCATATGTCGTGTACTCTAAACATGCCTTTGTTAAATGCTTAAACATATTTATCCTTTCCAGACTTTTGAGTGAATGCTATTGAATTAGACATTTTTCAAGTATTTCAAATTCAGAGATAGCATCTAAGATGATAGCTGGATTTTTCTATAGTAAAAACTGTACATTTTATTACATTTTTACTTCAGGAGCTCCTTGATCATAGCAATCTAGGTCCTAGTATGTTCTTATTTGAAGTGTAAAGGTAGTATTACAATAAATGTAAAAGTACAGCTCGATAATGATAAAAATATCCTTTTAGAAGCAAAAGACTTTAAACTGGTCCTCTCACATCTAGGTGCTTAAGAGCTGCCCAGAGGATCTAGTTACAAGAGCCGTAGCTTCCTTTATAAAAAAGTGGAGAATGACCAGTTTACATGGACTTGAGAACCACTGACAACACTTAACAAGAATCTCAAGGGTGAAAGGACAAGTCTTGGCTACTTATCAAGGCTTAAGGACCAGGAAAGTCCTCCATTCTACTTCACAAACAGCGCAGAACTCAGGTCCAAACTTTATCAAATATTAAAGTTAGAAAGGATCCTTGTGCTCATCTGTGCATGCTCTTCACTCTCCAGTTCTAAGAATAAGCACTCAGAAAACAAAATGATTTTCCAAAAGTAATAGAGTTAGAACATAGAGGCTCTGAGAGTAGAATTCAAATTTTCTCTCTTCAGGATTATGAAAGCTATCTTCATCCATTGTAGAAAATGGAGGTTAAAGTTTTTAATTCATTCAAGGATTATTATTATTATTATTATTATTATTTTGGTGCTAAAGAGAATCATCAACAGTGTTGAGGGTAATGAGAAGATGTAATTAAAATTGTCTTCACAGTTCTGAGTTCACTTGCTCTTGCTTGATAGAGCAGAAGGAGAAGACCATATGGTTATTGGACAGGGATAAATTATGAATGAGATGGCCAACACTGGCAGGAAGAACACTGCACTAGAAATATTAAGATCTAGCTTCCCCTTTGGCTTCTCCCCTTCTATGCCATGTTATCTGGGTAAGTCTCATAAAGACACTGAGCCACCAGATTCTCATCCGTAAAGCAGAGACGATGTCATCTCCTCCACTTTGTTCACTGGGTGACCATGTGGACCAAATGAGACAAGGCCTTTGGAACAGTGTTTAGGACAATAAACACTGCTCAAGAGCAGGTTGGTGCTTCCAACTTTCTGCTGTCCAATTACTTTCTAGGAAAAAACATTACTAGCTCCACATTTTTTGCTAACTCTCTAGGACGTCTACTCAATGATTTTCACCATAGACTTTGACCCTTGACAAATACTTTTTCCTGGGAAAGTGGACTTCACCTCCCCTTGTAGGTCTCAGTCATAAGATAGGCCAGCCAGCAACTTACAGAACACAAGCATGAAAAGGAAAGAAAATTTTTCAGGGACCATGAAAGCTCAAGGTAATGCCAAACTCATGATACATAACCAATGTAAAAAATAATTAAAGCACCAAATTTTCCTTATAACAAAACAAAAAAATCTTCACAGAGACATCCTGATTAATGACAGAAATATGACACTAGTTTAGTTTTCGTTAAATAAATGATAGTGCAACTTTAATAAAACTCCAATCAAATGGTGGATAATAAATTACAGAGCAGATTTCACATGTAAATGAATAAATTACAGTGGTCAGGAGATGTTTATAGATATAAACAAGATTAGAGTTTGTGTTGGCTCTTCATAATTTTATACCAATGTTTTCCTTCATTTTATGCCTATCAGCACTACACACACACCACCCACCCACCCCCCCCCCCACACACACACACATACGCACAATGACATATTCTGAGAAACAGAAAAGAGGTGATAGGCTCAAAATGTAACATAATCAAGAGTATTTTGGGTGAGATAATAGATGACAGATATATACAGGATTGTTGAAAGGAAGTTTTAACAAGCCTAAATAGATTCTGAAGTCAACAGCATGAAACTCTCATAAACATTCCTACCTTCCACAAACCATGCCTGAGTTCTGCTTTAGGAACACTGTAGACACAAATTTTTTGGAAGCCCTGAAACTCCACTTTGAGTTTGCCTGCCCTTATCTCATTCTTCAACATGAGGAGGTAGGTGCCTTTTCTCCCATCATCATCCATCTTTTGAATAATAATTGTGTTCTTATTAAAAGTATGGGAGATATTAGCATGGAAACCAATTCCATTCAGCCAGTGTTTTCTGAATCGATGATAATTTCATTGTGGTAATGAGACTAAATACATCTCAAACAAAGGATGAAATCAGAATGACATGTTTAATCTAATAAAGCAATTCCATTTGTAGAACTTCTTGGGCTGACTGGGTCCTAGGAAGACTAGTTCAAAAGCCTCATTTTGTGCATGAGGAAACTGAGACTCAGAGGATGTGTGACATTGACTCATACCAAGGAGAAAGTGGCAATACCTTGACTTACAACCTCCTTCCCACACCCCTGCTTGCTCTGCTTGCCATGATCTGTATTTGAAAATACTGAGACCCAAAGCCTTCCCTCTAAAAGGTAAACCCATCTCTACAATCCTTAAGTAACTGAAAAGTTATCCAAACTTCAGGATTACTCTTCTTGCCTTTTCCCATCTTTATTTTTCTCTTCCTGTTTACTTCACTCTCCAAATCAAAAGCACTGGGATAGTGCTGAGGACTCTTTTCTCACAAATAATCACAGGCTGTGTCTTCAAATGTCTGCTCAGCCCCTACTGTGGGTCATGCAGAGTTTCTCCTTCACACACACACACACACACACAAACTTCAATCCTGGTTGCTTTCTCATTTACAAAATGTGTGATCAAATTGTCTATAGAGGAAAATGATTCTAACATGTATCAGAGAATTTCCAAAGGATAACATAAGTGAGAAATTTACCTATAATTCCACACATTTAAACATTAGAGGCCTACACTGATGAATCATTACCCATATCAGATGCCTATCCATTGTGAGCATTCTAGCTCCTCACTTACAGGCAGGTGTACCTTCCAGGAAACCTTACCTTTTACTGTTTTTCAGCTTGAATCTGTTATTACCAATTAGGATGGCCTTCGCCCTGAACTTCCCATGTAGCCATGTTGTTCTTTACCTACATAGCTTCACTACACCTTACTCCTTCTGGAATGATTTTCTTCTTCCACTCTGGTAATTCAAATTCTATATTTCCTTCAAGTCTTGATGCAGTTCTTTCAGCCATAAAGATCTCCATGACTACTACAGTCCACAAGTTTCCCCAAACATTTAATGGTTCTGCCTGGTATTGCTCGTAATTGCTAAACGTATGTTTACCTTTTTTAGATGGTAAGATAGTAGAGATCATAGTTTCTAATTGTCTTTTATCTCCCCACAATTTTTATCATGGGGATTTATTTTGTAGGTTAGTATTTTATTTTTTTCAGAATTAATTCAGCCATTCATATGAATTCAATTGAGTTGAATAAGGCCCTGTGCTAGGCACTGAAAGAAGACAGAAATTAAGTATGATAGCATCCTTGCCTTGGTAACACTATAGTAAAGAAGGTAGCCTTCCATAAATAATTAACTTCTAAAATTTCTTCTTAAGATAAAAAATGTTTTTCAAAATTCTGAAAATCTTTTATTACTGACTCACTGCAATATAATTGTATATTTCAGATCGCAATACATATATTTCCTTCTACTAACAGAACAAAGTTAAACATATCCAAATGTTGTGAATAACTGTTTTTTTCAGAGAAAGAAAAGTAGCCATTCTTGAGACCAAATGCCTTGGCGGCACTAAAATTGAAGGACCTATAAAAGAGAAGACAAAGTAATGTCAAGTAAAAAGGAATTATATGGTTTTAAAATCCAGAGAGACATTAACTTCCTAGTATGTACATTTAAAGAAAATGAACAAAAAATTGGAACTGTGATCCAGCAAATTCTTTCCACTATATCAAGATAATGCCAGTGAACATCAATTAGCACAATCAGAAAAAAGTGAATGCAGCCTCTGGAATTCCAATTCAACTGGAATTACCAGGATTTCCAACGGACTTCTACCTAGACATATCTGAACTTTGAATCCAGCTTATTTTTCATGGATTTACCGTGTACTTGCTCTTGGGCCTTTGTGGAGAATATTTCATTCAGCAACTCTCATAGCTTTTCCCAGGGATTCATTAATTCTTAAAATCTCTCCGTGGTTCCAAGTTCATTACAGTATAAATTAAGCTCCACAAAAATCTTGGATTAAAGAAGGAACTCAAAATATAAATTGAATCAGAGACAAGGCTTGGAGAAATCCCAACACCAGTTCACATTCTAACATCCAAAACCCAAATTGCTGATTAACATACAATTGTTAAATCAATTGTTCCATCTGGAAAGAACAAGAAGCTAATTGTAATTTTTTACACATATATCTGTCAACCCCAGGCCAGCCATCATTCTCAGTGCTGAGGCCACGCCTCCAACCATACATCATTCATTCATTAGTTTAATACACTTCATTAAAGACCTACTCTGTGTCTGATACTTTTTAAAGTTCTGTGGGAAAATACAAAAGAAGAACAGATAACTGCAGCTATGAGGGAGTTTATAATCAAGGTTAAAAGAAAAGACATAGTTATAAGAAACTACTAGAGAGGGGATTCTATTAAGACAAGTAGGACACTGTAATAAGAAAAACAGCTCTCTGGAGAGTTATTAGTCTGGCAAAGCTTGGCCTGCGAGCTGGGCCTTTTGAAAGAGCTACTGGAGATACAAAGGTGAGGAAGACAGTTGGTATCCTGAAGCTGCTTCCAGCCTGGGGTAAGGAGGAATCGATGGAGACAGACAAAACCAACCAAAGTACAGGGCAGGATGTATTCTGTAGTAAAAAATAATAAAGACAAAATACAGCCAGCATAGAAAAGGAAGAGATTCAGTGTGAACAGGTTACATCAGAAAAGATTCATAGGTGTTGGTGAAGGTGTACATATTTGTATGTGTATTTATTTATTTATTTATTTATTTTTTTGAGGAAGATTAGCCCTGAGCTAGCATCTGCTGCCAATGCTCTTTTTGCTGAGGAAAACTGGCCCTGAGCTAACATCCATGACTATCTTCCTCTATTGTATATGTGGGACGTCTGCCACAGCATGGCTTAACAAGCGGTGCGTAGGTCCGCACCCAGGATACGAACCAGCGAACCCTGGGCTGCTGAAGCAGAACGTGCAAACTTAACCACTTTGCCACCAGGCTGGCCCTTGTATGTATATTTCTTAATTGGAAAAATAATGTGTGATGAGGATCAGAAAAGCAGGAAAAAGAAAAAAGCAGTGTTGAAGGAGAAAAGAGGATATCGCACTAGGTACAATGTGAAAGCATAACAAATGAAAATAAATAGTTCAGGTTGACTCAGTAGTGTGAACAAGGCAGAGAGGGAGCAGGCAGTCAGGAAGTTACGGGATGTCAGGACCCTAAGTGGTGCGATGGTCGCCGGAGGTAAGCAGGAGAGGCTATTGAGGAATAGACTTGAGAGCTGGCCTGGGATACAGTTGTGGAGGTTTGATGCCATGTGGGGATGGAGGAGGCACTGCCAAATCCAACAGTTGTTTGAATGCTGGAACGAAATATTTAGTTCTGTTTTAGGAAGATCCTCCCAGTGATGATTCATGGCCGGACTGAATCCAGGGCAGGAAGCTCGGTCAGGTGGTTGTAACTAGAGCCTGAAGAAAAGTGTAAGAATTGGATTCTTTTGAAGGAAAGGAGAAGGGTAATTCTTCAGGGATGGGAAGAAGATAGAAAATTCTAGTACTCATTGATAATGGCTGTACTTCATCAGGGATGCCAAATGGGATTGTAAAGAGGTGGGATGGGGACACAAACATGGGGAGACCACTCACTGGCTTTGGACAACTAGCATGAGGCATAATTACAGTTTCTCAAGGGTGAAATAAACACTTTGCATTGACAGACAGTGAAAAGTTATATGCTATCATCTCTGGGAATCTCCATCTCTGTTCTCTTTGTGTTCTTCCCCTCTCCCGCAGACTTATATCTGGGGAGACAAGATGGCTATAGGAGGTCCAAAAATGTCTACATGCTATGGACTGTGGATGCCTCTCCTAAAGTGTAATTGCAAGTCTCCAAGTTAGAAACCCCGGGAGATATTTATATCCAGGAAGAAGATTTCAGCTAACCATGTATCTGCCTCCAGGCAGCAGCCTCCACAGTGGTTGTGTTTACTTTCCAACATTGAATAGGAAACATCATTTTGAAAAAGCTAATTTCCAGAAGCCCACCCCACAACGCTCTAATTTTAGAACCCATGAAAGCTAATAATCTCAACATTCTCCTCAACAGTTTCTTGTTTATGTTTTGCAATCCAAGTCTAAATATATCACAAGGAAGATTTTAAAATATTACCTAATCTACTTAGTTACTGATTACTGCATTTATTTCTTTCTTTCCCGAAGCAAAAGCACAGCAACTTATTGTTTCCAGTGGCTGTTTGTCCTTCAGCTGGGAGATGGTTGTCTCGTGATAAGATAAGGACCTGGGGAGAAACTCAGATGAAGAAAATCAGAGTTCCCAATGAAACTCTCCAGGATAAAAAGAGTCAAAAGCAATAACCCCGCACTTGAACAGCACAGGCTCCCTGTATCCTCTTATTGGCAGCTTCTATCTCCTTAAGGATGATTAAAGTCAGAAACGCACTGCACTCAGTCTAAACCTTACATGAAGAAAATAATAATCAAATCTGGTTCCCTGAGAGGGCCTGATTGTCAGCAATACAAAACTTTAAAGAAGAGATCATTTTAAAGCTCCAAACTTCTCTGTAAAAAATGTCCAGGAGTTTTCTTGGGAATTAAGCTTCCTTTACAAAACATTGAAATGATTCTTCAAACAGAAGCCAAATCAGTAATAAAAGCAAAAGTATTCCACTTGAAAGAAAGGGGACATGTCCTTGGGGATGGATGGTATTTCCAAACTTACTTTGGAGGAAGATTTAGATATGTGGTTAAATCAAACACAGCAGCTTTTGCCAGGCCTTTTGTTAAGATTGGGAGCCATGTCACAGATCCTGAATGGAGGCCACCTCTTCCCAAAGAAGATTCAAGTTTTTATATGACTGATACCACAAGCTTTACTGAAAAACCTTATATTGATAAAACAGTGCCCTGCTCCCAATTCAAGAAATTCCCCTTAGATCTCTAAGAGAAAACACTCCGGTGAAGCCTTCATCTCTAGGTAGTCGTTTTTTGGAGGGAGTTAAAAGGTGACACAGAAGAAAATACCTAAAGTATGGAGAAACAGCCTACTACTTAGTCCACCTGTCCCCAGCATTGATTTTTGTCTTTTCTCCACTTTTGTGGTCAGAGGGCTTCTTGAAGGTCCAAGTTGGTCTATTCGCTTTCCCCTTTGACAATGTAGCTCCAGCGTACCTTTGCACCTCCACTCCCTCCTCTCTCCCATATACCATTCTCCCTCCTACCTAAGCCCCCTGCCCCTTCCTCTACCTTTAAACTCCACAAACTTCACATTGTTGCTTGGAAATGCCTCGCTCCTTTGTTCTCCTATCCTACCTAAGTGCCTGCCTTGTGTTTGGAATGACCTTTCCCCAGTTTTTTCCATTCCTAATTTAAAAGCCACCTTCTCATGGAGTTATGCAGACTCCCCCAGGCTCGTCTATCTCTTCCTCTGTGTTCCCAACATACTTGCACAAACTCTTTACCAGATATTTGGATCCCGAAGGGCAGGAGCCTATTGTCCTTGTGCATAGTAGGGGCTCAGAAAATGTTTGTTGAATGATTGAGTTTGGAAAATCCCCCTGCACTAATTTTCCCAGAATATATTCCTTTCATTTCAAACAGAATAGTCTTTGTATTTTTTATATTGCTTCCACTTGGAGAATTGTTTTTGTGTTTTTAAAAAGCATTCACTTTCCAATAAACCTGGACAATTTTCCCAAATTAATTCTGGTTTTATAGATGCCATGCCTTTTATTGGACAGTATATTTTACTGGACATGATTTCAACATCGTTATAAAATTTCTGCCAACAAGTTTCACAGAATGCTTCAGCTTGATTAACGAGAGAAGAATTGAAATGATACGCTCAATACAGCCTTAGCTGTACTGTACACAAAATGGGGTACAGTGAGTAATAAGGACTCGGGCAAAGACTGGAACAATTGTTTTCTTCTCTCACACTCGATTCTGTTCTACTGTTTCTAACCCTTCCAAAATGGGGAGAGCCCACATACGGGTGTTCCACATTCCAAGCTTGCTCCGCCAGGACCTGGTTCAGGACAATGGCAAAGCACCCAATATATCCAGAAATCTTGTAATATTAAGCTTTGAGTGAAGCTTCCACAGTAGAAGGTGATGTATGATTACTGTCACTAGTCCTTTGATTGATTATTGATTGTAATCATCTACTCTCTCCCATGATGGAGCTGGCTATAACTCGTCCATGCAGTGACTGATAATGCCATGTCCCTCCTTTTCAAAGGCAACTTATGCATATTGCTGCTTGAGATAAATCACTCATTGACAGTGGGGGATGGAGAAAAGCGGTAAAGGAGCAACTCAAGTTTATTAGCGACTTAATGATATATTGTGCTCAATATTTATATTCCAGCTATACATAATGAGGTTGGACAAAACTTGCAATAGGAAGCCAACATGCCAGGCACCCTGGCTGTTGGACTCTTTGCCAACAAAGTTAAATAACATTGATGCATTTGACAAGCTAAGTAGAAGTTATGTTTTCAAAATAATAATTAATAATTAACTTATGTGAAAAACATTAAAGATCACTAATAAAGTATCTTAAGTTTAAAATATTTCCCTGGATTGCTTTAATTAAGATCCAAAGAAAATAAGTATTAAAAATGAAATTTTACTGTCAATGTGAAATGTAGTATTTAATCATTGCTTTTACTAAGTTTGCGACCTTGGTTCAGTTAATTAGCCTTTCAGAGTCACAGCATCTATTGCAGGCCTGATGCATATTAGTCTCTCCACAAATATTTGTGCAGTGAATGAATGAATCTTAATCTCCTTATCTGTAAGATGGCTTAGAAAGTAACTCAAATCCCTCATGAGGCCAACAGGTCAAGTGTGTGAATTAATCTAATGGGAGTCAAGGAAGCATATGGTGGGGTCTGTAGTGAATTGGAGGTATTAAAATTTTATTTTCAAATCTGGCTTAGCCAACTTAAACAGGTATTCTTGATAGATTTGTTATTTTTTCCTGTAAGTTTGATTCAATATGTGTTTCTAGTCTGCCCATCATGACTTAGATCACATGGTTGTTATGAAACTTATGTTAGAGAATACATATAAAGCATCTACTATCGTGCTCAGTACTTTTAAAAATAGAAGTTATACTTTAAATAGTATTTTAATATGAAGAAATTCAGAAAGCATTTTTCTTAATATTAAACATAGTCTTCCATTACTTCATAAATGGATAAACAAAACGTGGTATATCCATATAATAGAACATTATTCAGCAACTACAAGGAATAAAATATTGATACATGCAACAATACAGCTGAACCATGAAAGTGCTAAGCAAAGTAAGCCAGTCACAAAAGCCACATATTCGCTATATATCTATCAAAATGGCTAAAACAAAAAATAGTGACAGCACCAAATGCTGGCGAGGATGCAGAGAAACTGCATTGCTGATGAGAATTTAACATGATACAGCCACTCTGGAAAAAAGTCTGGTAATTTCTTATACAACTCTCAAGCAATTACTGTATGACCCAGAAATTGCACTCATAAGCATTTATCCCAGAGAAACAAAAACGTACATTCACATACAAACCTATACAAGAATGTTTATAGCAGCTTTGTTCATAATAGCCAAAAACTTGAAACAGCCCAGCTGTCCTTCGGTGGGTAAATGGTTAAACAAACTGTGGTACTTACATGGAATATGGCTCAGTAATAAAAAGGAATGGACTATTGACACATGCAACAACTTCAATGATCTCCAGGGAATTATGCTAGGCAGAAAAGATCAATCCTAAAAGGTTTAATACTATTTGCTTCCATTTATACATTTTTGAAATGACAAAATTTTAGAAATAGAGGACAGATGAGTGGTCACAATGATTAGGGATGGTGATGCGGGCATTCAAGGGCAACACGAGAATACAAAGATATCTGTGGTGTTGGAATTCTGCATCTTGACTTTAGTGGTAAATACACATACTTCAGGTGTGACAAAATTGCTTAAATTAAATATATGCACACATACTGGAACACACACAAATGATTACAAATAAAACTGGGGAATCCGAATAAGATTTGTGGCTGGCATCAATGTCAGTATCCTGGTTATGACATTGTACTACAGTGGCATAAAGTATTGCCATATTGCCATTGAGGGAAACTGGGTTAAGGATGTAGAGGACTTCCGTGTATTATTTCTTACAAGGGTATGTGAATCTGTGATTATCGCAATAAAAATATCTATTAAAAATCTTAAAAGACCACATATTGGATGATCCTATTTATATGAAATATGCAGAAAAGGCAAATCCATGGAGACATAAAGTAGATTAATGGAACAGGGGCTGGAGAGAGGGTGGGAAAGGGTGTGATTGCTAATGTGTATGGCTTCTCTCTTTAGGATGATGAAAATGTCCTGCAATTAGATGGCAGTGATGGTTGCACAGCTTTGTGGATATAGTAAAAACCACTGAATAGTATACTTTAAAGGGTGAATTTAATGTTACGTGAATTATATCTCATCTACCCTTGACAGTTTGTCTCCAGGTTTGGGAAGGTGGCCTTCAGGAAAAGGCAAAAGGGTGAGACAGAGTTTATAGACAACTCTCCTCTCTCCTACTCCACCTTGGGCAAGAAACTCCTTCCCTTAACCTTCGCTGAATTACTCGTTTGAAAGAAGGGCTTCCCACACACATCAGCTTCAATCAGTGATGATGCACATTTCTCCGCTGTTGTCTCCCCATTGAGCAGCACCAGAACAGAAAATTCAGCTCCCAGAAAATGCCTTAAAAATGCCCTTTGCTTGTGCAGAAAGATCATTCAAATCCAAATTAATGTTAATATCATTCTGTGCTTTGAACTCTCACTTTACACACAATTTGCAACAATGGGCCAAGTTCTAGAACTTACTGAAACTAGAACTCTAGAACTTGGTGAAATTTAAGTGTGATCTCTCCAGCTTCCACAACTTAGAAAAGCAAAAAACTTAAGGAGTGCTCAAGAAAATGAGCAGATATAGCTTTGGCGTGAAATCTTCTTACTAATCATGACATATAATGCATATGCCCAGTATGCTTTTTTGATCTTTTTTTCTAAGTGCCAGCATAAGTATTTTCTTCCTAGAATAGAAGAAACTAGAAGATAGGCATAACTTTTGAATTTAGATTAAGTTCTGCACACATTCCGCTAAATACATGCATAAGCACAGAGGCCACCAGGATGTAGCTGTAGGTTTGATGATGGCTGTGAGGGTAGTTACGTCACCGTCAGAAAGATTGCAGTGAAATCTCCCTTTTGCGTTGTGCAAGGTGAAAGAGTGGAGGAGATTATGGAAATGAGATTGGCTCACAGAAAGTAATAGTTGCATAAGATGGTGGGTTGGTTTGGGAGATTTAATTTCTTTCTTTTTTTAAGATCAAGAATAAAAGACGGATCATGCTGGATTATTGTAGAACACCTTACAAGGTATTAGTACAGGCACTCAGCCTCAGAGAAAATGATGACAATATGTCACAATGAAGCAGGAGAAACTACATAAGGGAGGTAGGAGTGTGAGTAACAAGGGAAGTGGCTGAAATATTCTAAGATAGCAGTGTCGAGTAATTCTCATAAGCCAATAGTGTTCAAGAAAAAAAAAGAAGAAAATTCATTGAACTATTGGGGCCATATAGGTTACAGATAGATCAGAGAGAGAAACATATTTCAATTTTCTACTTTTAGGACAGAAGACAGTATGAAATATTAAGCACCTCTCTAGGGAAATAAGTTTGATGTTCTTCAATGCCAAAACCAAACTATATCATAAAGCACATGTTGCCTTACTTTTAAATATATTTAAACTGGTTTACTTTTTGACTATCAAATTTCTTTTTTTAAAGCCGGCCCTGAATGATTTTGGAGGCAAATGTTGTGTAGAATTTCAACATTGTTCAATTGCTTTTCAGGGATTTCTAGTAGTTTCTGTCTTTTCTGGAGACAAGCATACACTCCATCATTACAGGGAGAAGCCCGGGGTTTTTATTATGTATATGCATTACACATTTCAGAGCAAGTGTGCAGGGATGGATAATATGCCAGGTAACAGCTTGACTCATCAGTTCAAAGGCAGCCCTGGAGAAAAGGAATTTCCCATGAAACAGCCCAGAAAACAGGAGGTTGTTTATAAGCAATGACTGCTTTGGAGTAGATGTTTGAACATGTAGGAGGAATCTCAAAGAGAGTGGAATTAATAGAAACTGTGCTGTAAATAGTAGATGTTTAGAAGCCGAGCTGCCCTTATTTCTTTATAATCTTCCTGTGAAATTTCAAAGTTTTTAAACTTCTGGGATCACCTATCTAGGTCTCTTCTCTATAACTTTTGCCTGTCTGTTTTGGATTTACTAAAGCCAATTAAAATAAATTAGACTGATGCTGCCGGAGGCTGTGCCCATTCCTGTTCTCCTCTCAGTCCGTCTCATCTACTGCAAAAGTAAGGAAACACTGGATTCCTCCTTGTCTCGGGATTTTTCTAGTATCTACCAGTAAAGAGCTCTGACTGTTTTTGGATATATGGTAAATGTTTGGGGACAAAGATAGTGAAGATGGATCTTTTCTAGCTTTTGGCAATTTCATTCCTTCTCTCAGAGAAAATTATATCTTTAATTCTTAAAGTATGGTGGAGTAGGAAGACTGCTGACCATAAAGCCCAAAGTTCTGGTTCTACCTACTGAGCACTTCCTTGCAGCCATTCACCAAGTATGTTTTACATGTTTTCTCTCTCTCTGTTTTCATAACAACTCTGCAACAATCCTCATCTTGCATCTGACAAAACTGAGACTTAGAAATCTTTAGTATCTACCCCGAAGTCATGCAGCTAGAAAGTGATAGAACAAGGCTTTAAACTTGACACAGACCCACTCAAATGCTCACGCTCTTTTACTCCACCTTATTGTTTTTCTTGCTGATGAACTTGGACAAACCTCTTAACTCCTCTTGGCCTCATGCAGCTGCACATCCAAAAAGTGTTGTGGGTCTGTGTGTAAAATATGTGTCACCCCTCAAAGAAAGAGGATGATTCTTGTCTGGTCCACTTAACAGAGCTGATGCAAGAACGAAACGTAGCAAGGCACATGGAAATATCTGTAAATGACAAACTGCTCTGAAATATAGTATATTATTTTTATGTTTTAATATGTAATATACACTATGCTACATAATATATTATTTCACTGAACCATATTAGGAGGTTTTAGTTGCATGGAAAGTTTTGCTTTAATTATAACTTTCTATTAAGAGATTTTTTTGTTTTAGAAATTTGCTGAAATTTTCCATTTGATTGGAGAAGAGGAATAATCATGGTACTTTTCCAGAAAAATAAATAGGTTAAGAGGTAGATGTGTTCCCTTCTCTGAATCGCAGTACAAGAAGTCTGCCTGGAGCAGATATTATCATCTTTGTATCCTCAAGGTGACTTTGGTAGATAAGAAGGAAGCTAGAAGTGGATGTCTCTTTTTCTAAGCAGACTGTATATGATAAGGAATAATTCTTATATCTGCAAGTCCTTGGCATGAGTGAGAATAACAGATGAGAGTCTGAGAGTCTGAGGAACAGGTGATACAATGGACTTTGAACAAAACTGGCGAGACTTGAGGAAAAAGCAATGTGGTGCTGCCGTAAACAGCAGTTTGAAACACCAGCAGCAATACGAATGGCATCGCTATTTCTCTTAGCTGAGGGGCCAGTCCCAATTCTGATCATTAATTAACTTTTGTGGATATTTAATATTTACTATTAATAATAATAAAATTTAGGAAAATATGTGTTTTCTTCTCTTGGAAAACCAGGCACAAAGATGAGCACTGGAATATTGGTCCACTTCTAACTGTCATGATCAACTGAGAAAACCTATTGCAGTGACAGCCTGAGCTTCAGAATGCCTACAGCCTGTTGTGTACTGAATGGCACTAGGTGGCCATACTTTATTGTTTATAGCAACTTGGCAGTGTTAGGCATGTGACTCAAGTGGAGCAAATCTATATGCTGACCAGTAGCCCAGCTAGTATGATGGGATGTTGATAACTAACTATACCAATCATATCTTCTATCTCAGGAAATTTATGCAGAAACACAGAGCTGAGCAGTTGATAGATCTAATGTAGTAAGTAGAACTATAAGGTGCTAAAAACTATGAGTAAGCAGAAACCACAAGTGGGCAAAGCCCAGAGATACAAGTTAATTACAGTATGAAGAGAGAAGCAGAGATATGGAGACTGGGGGTACCTCCATAAGAGTGAAACCCTACAATGGGGATCAGTGAACTCCTGCCCTTGAGGAGCAACATGCTAACCAGGTCACCGGGGCTGACAGATCTTGAAAGGCTCTATGTCCAGTTACTGATTTTCAATTCCTGAGCCAGCCTCCAGTCTCTTTGAATCTGCTGTCATGGACTGAATGGTTATGCCGCCCACCCCCAAATTCATATTTTGGAATTCCAACCGCAAATGTGATAGTATAAGGAGGTGTGCATTTGGGAGGTAATCACATCATGAGTGTGGGGCCCTCATGAATGGGATTAGTGCCCTTATAAGAGACACGAGAGCTCCTTCCTCTCTTTCCACCACAGGATGACACAATGAAAAGTCAGCCATCTGCAACTTAGAAGAGAGCTCTCACTAGAACAGGACCAATCGTGATGGTACCCTGATCTCAGACTTCCAGCCTCCAGAGCTGTGAGAAATAAATTTCTGTTATTTAAGCCCCCTAGTCTATGGAATTTGTTATCACAGCCCTAACGAACTAAGACACTGGCATGTCACCGTACTAGTTCTTTGAAACCTGGTGATGCAGTTTTCTAGCTTCTTGTACAAAACTCAGATACAAGATCAAAATTCCTGACTTCCCTATTTCCATGTGTGTCTTTTTAAAAAAAATCCCATTTCTTAGGTCAACTGAGTAAATCTGAGTTCCTAGCAACAAAAAACATGTGGTGCACTGTATTTGAAATATATCTTGAAGGATATATATTGGCCTTATTTTGAAGAAGAGTGTGACAACTTGTGCAATAAGTATTTATGAAAGAACTAATAAGATAACAGGAAAATGAGAGGAGAGAATTTTTTTGCCCATGCAAGAGGCCAGCCTAACTCATGATCAGTTCATTACACCAGTACTCTGATCTGAGAATGTTACACCACTTGTGCCCCTATCATAAAGTCTCTAACAAAATTCTACATCAACTTTAGCTGTAATAAGGAGCAACAACTAGATTTTAAAGCTTAGAAATTCAGTGGCTTTATTTTTTTCTTTGCAAAAGCAGGCAAATCTGTGTTGCTGACCCTTCATATTAAAGGTAAAATGGGCTGCTTAGAAAATCATTCTGTGGAAATAAGGCAAAGCTCTTGGGGATCAGACTAGTTTCCCTCCCTCCCCAGAATTGGCAGAGCCTGAATGCTCTTGACCTAATGCCCTTCTGCATGACAAATAGGCGGGGTAATTTCATTTTCTTGAAAATACTTTTACCAGCCACAGATAGACCAAAATTAACCTCAGGAAAACCTGAACTTGTGATTGAAATTGAACGGCTGTGTGTTTATCTAAAAGTAAAACAGCAAGGGTTTGTGTGGAATTTTCTGCAGACTAAGATGAGATGGTCAATTCCTTCCAACACATATATAAAATGCCCTGAAGCGTTACATATGTAAACATTAATAAGCTCATTTAGCAACCACTGAACTCTGCATTTTTCTAATACACTTGCTTTCCTCTTTGCCCGGAAGATAAACAATTTGTAAAAAAATCCATCATTTAAGTGCAATTAAGCTTAATAATTACCCAAACTTGTCACCCATAAATCATGACCAATAAAACATTTCTAACAAATTGCTCATTGGTGGGATCACTAGCTATGCATTTATTATAACAAAAGAACCACCATTTCATGTATTTGTATGTAAAATCCCTTTGTTTAAAGAAAGATTATATCTGTCTTTTTTTTTCCGCATCGCATTCCCCAATAGACTGAATACAGTATGTGGATACCATTTAGTGTAGAGTTGAAAAGAGGAAGACCAAATTGCTCAAAACCTAATATTCTATTCTTAAGAAGTGATATCAGCTCTTAGTGACTGTTTTCTTCATCACAGAGAGAATAGAAGCATTTGTAACCAGGCTCTTTGTGAATCCAAGTAGACAGAACTCAGGAAAAGCCCTAGATGACACACATATCAGAATGATGCTATCTATGTGCAGACATATTAAACAAATGGTACCCCTCTAGAAAGCTTTCTTTTGTTCACTGTGTAAGAAGGCATTAAGGTGTGATTTTTGAATATTTAAACATCACCACCTGATGACAGTATTCTGAAGATTTCTGGTGATGTGTGTAATCTAGTAAGTGGAAATTAGTACCCATGACACTAGCACACAGAGAGCATTTTACTATATCCCTACTTCCACATTACCTAAGAAGGTGGACCTATGAAATGTGTGTGTGTGTGCACATGCTTAAGGGAATGGGTGCAAGTACAGGCATAAATCCATCAACTCTTCTGGAAGTATACTAAGAGTCATTTCTCTTCTGTGGTTGTTCAGATTTTATACTCAGTAAAGTAATAATATTGACTTATATTTGAACACTTTCTAAAACACATTATTTCATGAAACTCTTAGAAGAGTTCTGGGAAGTATAGGGAAGATATTCCAAATCTACAGATAAGTTAACTGAGGCTTACACATAGTGACACAAGAAAGAAAAGTCTGACCTCAGATCCAGGTTTTCTGAGTCCTAGATCAGTGCCCGTTTCATTGGCCCTAACGAGCCTCTTAAAGGTCAGACTGCTCTGAATTGTAGTTTACCAACTAGCACGTCTTCTACTCTCTAGCCACCTGCAGTGTCTGATCTCCCGCATACCAGCAGGTGGTATAGCCAATTCTCTTGGAAACAGTGACGCGCTAAATTCAGCATACTTATCCCCATCACAAGGCCATTGGTCACCTATGTTCTCCTCTTAATTCCTCTCTCTCCAACATCTGTGCTTTCCCTTCTCTAACCTTCGTTCTTTATTTTTTTCTCCCCTTTGAGCCCTCTGGAAACTCTGTTCCATGTCAAATAAGCTTTCCTACATCCTCACTCTCTAATGACATCTTCTACATCTTTGTTTAACTCACACCTGGCTCTCCCCTAAAGACACCACTTCCTCTGAAATCTTTATAAGGAAGAATGAATAAATCATGAACTCTGTCTTTAAGTAGTGTGTTCATTGGGGCCACTATCATATCAACAAAATAAAAGTTATATATAATGTGAAAATACCATAAATTTGTGCAATGTGACCTTATGATGTTAAGTTGAGCAGAAATTATTATCATCATTTGACAGATAAGAAAACTGAGGCTCACAGAGACAGTGTAACTTAAGTAAGGACCAATAGCAGTTAATGGCAAGTCTCATTTTCTTTGGCTTTCAACTTTCTCTGTTATTTCTCCTCAATTGTATTGTTTCTCTCTCCTTACTGTCACTACTCTTAGTAGGAGAGTTAAGAAATCTGTGTATGATAACTATCAAACTTTTCTATTCTCCATTCAGTCAGCATCTATTTGTCAACAAGTATTTAATTTCTAATCAGCTAGTTTTTTATAAGTCTAGCTACCCTGTATTAGGCAATAGACCAGGGGTCTACAAGCTTTATGTACAAATGATCAAATTGTAAATAGTTTAGGCTTTCTGGGCCATAAACTATACAACTATTCAAATGACAACTACTCAAATCCAGCCTTGAAGTGCAAAGCACCCATAAACACTAAATAAATGAATGGGCATGGCTGTGTCTCAATAAAACTTTATTCACAAAAACAGGTGGGCAGCTAGATTTGGCCCACAGGTCATAGTTTGCCAACCCCTGCAAAAGACTATTCTAGATGGGTAGGAATGGAGAGAGAGACCATACAAAGAGTGGAAGATGAGTTTGGAAGAGACTACAGTTTCCACAGGCTAGCTTGAATGATCATGTACATTTACTGAACAGTGCAAAGCAATCTACCGGCAGATGCAGAATGCTATCATGGAGACTAAACATCCAAGTGGGTTAAGGGAACAGTCAGAAATCTTTGGTCTCAAATGAGTACAATAGGGAGATCTTTATTATGTCAGAGTGGAAGGAAATACACATTTAAATGTTGACTGATTGCCTCCTAAATACCAATCACAGTTTCAGGCACTTATAAAGATAATTTTTCTTTATTCTTATAACAATCCAGTAAAGAGAGCATTAGAATCTTTATTTTACAGATGAGAAGCAAAGGCTCAGAGAAGTTATGTAACTTGACACAACTAACAATTGAGAGAACCAAGATTTAATATCAGTTCTCTTTGGTATCCAAAATTATGTTCCTTCTATGATCAAAAAAATCAACAAATCTAAAAATCCCTATTATGACGATAGGAATAATTTGCCTTGACCTTCCACCAGAATGTGTTATCTGATATTTAAAATCTAATTTAAAAATGTGCTCTTTTCCTCCCGTCTCCCCTACCTCCAGCAAAGGGTACTTGCAAAGATGTTAATATAGGACTATAGCAAACTTAATCAAAGCTCGTGAGCTCTCTTTGGTTCCCCTCATTGTCACTACAGGGATAAAGTAGACATATAATTGATCGAGTCTTAGTAACTCTATTTTCTCCAACTTTATTCGAAATACAATTGTTGGATGTGGTAGCTGATACTTCCTACAAATTAATTACAGTGAGTGATAAAACACTTGCTGTGTATAGAAAAACCAGGCCTCCACTTACGTAATAATGTTTTTCCAAAAAGTTGGGCATAAAATTGAGACAAATCACCTTTAAGTATAATAGGGCAGGAGCTTCTTTAAGGGATCTACAATAATATTTTTAAAGCAGAAAATCTTTCAATCATACAAATAATCACCCTCTAATTTACGTCTTTTATTAGAATTTTTTTTTCCTAAATCAAGGCTACTCAAAATAAGGCTTATTTAAAAACCAATGTGTTCCCAAAAAAGTACACTGGAGAAATAGAAACATATTAATGAAGCTCCTTAGCAAGATTATTTTTTTCTCCTTTATAGGAATTTTTTTGTCTTTCAACAATATGCAGAAAGAAATAAAGTACAAATTGTCTGAAACCTTCAGAAGAGGTTAGTCAAGTGGTAATTTTTGTCTTGTTTCATGACTCAACTCGGTTAGCCCATATTACTTGTATGTTAGAGAAAGTTAGTTTAATATCCTGCATTTCCATCTGATGACAGGACATTGACATAAGACAATGCAACAGGGCTGTAAAAACTATTAATTGAGAAGAGCAGGAGGTATTTATCTTGTTAGTTTCAGATTCATTTTTGTTCCTTGGGTAAGTATGCAGACATCTGAGAACTATAAAATGTGCTCTTTTTTGATTGGGTTCAAACGACACATTGTTATTTAAATGATAATCAAAATTCCTTGATGTTATTAATAAACAAACTTCTAAAAATATAATTGTAAATTATTGATCCTATGCCAAAAATCTGTCACTGGTGTATAAATTAGCGTGAACATATGTTAATGCATAATTCACCATTTGCAACAGAGCTTTGATAAAAAATTGATGAAAATTCATGAAAAAACCTTTCTCGATTAAGTTGCCCAATAAACAAGTAAGCAAAGGCATTCACAATGTAGAGTTAATGCAGCTTTTGAAATTAGCTTTTGTGCATTTTGTAAGACATTTATAAGACAAATTTAAGCTTCTAGATAAACAATATTGTTTATTATTTCGAATCAGAGTTACCTATATTTAATTAGTAAGTTGGAGGAAGTTGAGAGGTCACCTGGAGTAATGTTCCCAATGTGAGGTCTATGGACCACCTGCATCAGACTCATTTGTGAACTACCAAAAATGTTCTTCATCCTGGCCCACTCCCAGGCTTCCAGAATCAAGATGTCTGCTGAGATGCCTAGAAATCTACACTTCCCCCAATCACCTCAGATGCTTCTTATGTATTGTAAAGTTGAAGTCAACCATGTAGAGTCTGTAAATGAGAAGCTGAAGCCCAGTGCATCCTAGGCCACCTAAAAACCAGTGGGAGATCTGGGACTAAAACCTATCATTACTTAGTCCTAATCCAGCGTTCTTCCTCCACATTTCAGAGAACAGTAAGTAAATAAGAAAGAGAAACGTATTGTACATGAAAGCAAATAATCAGTTTGTCCCAATGTTACCAGAATAGTTGGTGGCCATGGTGAACACATGCCTACAATGGCCCAGATCCTATTCTCAGTACTGAAATATATTAACTCATGCAATCCTCACATCAAACCTCTGACAGAGGTACTATTATCATCTTCAATTTACAAATGAGGAAACTGAGGCACAAAAAGTTCAACTAAGTTACCCTTGTGGTTGCAGGATTACCACTTCCACAGACAGAATCAACAACCACATCTACCCTCATCTTAGCTATTGAAATAGGAGAAGGTGGTATTAATGCTCTCTTAAGACGGAAGACTATAAAATATCTCTGATCAAACTTTACCTCCAGGAGGCTGATCCTCTCTATAAACAAACTCCTCTTTGGACTACATGAATATGCTTAATTTAATGACTATACATTAAGCTAGCTACCAGCCATTTATGCCTGAGTATGAATTTTTTTCAATCAGACTCCTATCTTCTGAAGAGTGGGCGAAATTACATGCAATGATCAAGCGGCAGTACAGATGGACTTGGGGTAGGGTTTCCAGATTTAGCAAATAAAAATTTGAGATACCTAGTTAGATTTCAATTTCAGATGAATAATAATTAATTTGTTATCATAAGTACATCCTAAATATTGCAATGTAATATTTCCTTATACTAAAAGTTACTTATGTTTATCTAAAATTCAAATTTAACTGAATGTCCTGCATTTTATTTGGCAGTCTTAGTTTGGAGAAAGAAAACGAGAGGGCTTTGGGGGAGAGTGTGGTCGGACCTGGGTGGGGGCCTCACTGGGGAGTTTGGTGTAACCTTTAGGCACACAAAGCTGCCACACCTGGGAAATTAGAGGGCGCAGGAGGGGACATCTCTTAACTTGGCTGTTTTGTCTAATGTTAGGTGTGTCCAGCACTCCCATAGCACCTAGACAAAACACCTGTTAAAATCTGTGAATACAATAAAAATGGTATTGTAGAAATAGTAGGACTATATCAACGTTGATACTGCCATGGACGTATCTCTAGGTAATTATCTCTTGACCATGTAATTATTTCTAACTAAACACCATGTCTTAATCTGGATATTGCCTCATGATTCTTTAGTTACTTCATTATATCTCTTTTAGTTTCTCAACTAAGACAGCAGCTTCTTAAAATTTGGAAATTTCTACTTTATTGCTCTTTGTAAAGTAAGCTTATAGAGAATACATATTGAATAAGATTGAGGACCGAGATTGTTTTTAAGGCTCAATAGATAGATTTTGCATGAATTACTCATTTATTCATCAATTCCTCCAATAAATATTTATTCAGTGCCACCTAACTTGGCAATTTGCTTTGCCTAGAGAGGCAGTAAGAGAAGGAGATATTAGAGCTCAGCCACTAACCAATATTAAGCTTCTATCCTCTGCAGTCAACATAGAAGAGAAAACTGTGGTTTATTAATAAACAATCCATATGAAAACCATTCACCTTTTTCCATTTAGTTTTAAAATCATGATAGCTTCCTTAAAATAATGTAACTCATAATCCTGTATACCTTCTCCAAACTAACACACAGAATTATAAATAACACACAGAGCTCATTTTGTTAATTTCTACTTACCACAAAAAGATTAATTTAGTTAAATCTCAAAGAAAAATATTTATAAGTCAAGTATACTTTCTGTTTTTTTTCAAAACCAGAGCATCACAGTCTGAATGTACACATGCCAAGTAAGGAAAAGAATAAGGAGATCGTCTTCTAGACAAAGCTAAGTCCTTCAATCAAACTTTTGGCCTGAAATATACCAGCAATTAAAACAGAGAAAAAACAAATTATTTTTCTTAAGCAGTCCCTTTCTGTTTGCATACTTAAATAGAACCTGAAATTCTCTTGCTAGAAAAGTGTATAGCCCTTTTCAAAACTGCATGTAAGGCCAAATAGTTTGTTCACAGATTTCAACCACAGCAATGCAATTCTTTTGTGTGAAAACAATAACAAATAAAACAATGAAATACAAACTATTATTGTAAGAAACTTTAATCAGAATGTTATAAAATGGAAAGAATATTTTGATTCCCCGATGCTAAAAATTACTAGGAAATACTAGATGAAAGGAATCATTTCCTATGTTTAAAAAGATGCATAGTAATAGGACAAAAAGTACTTTGAACCCAACCTCCAAGACCACAATTATTATAGCAGCAAAACCACATATGAAAATGACTGAATCAGCAAGTAGGCTACCCGCTAAAATCAGGGGAGATGTGAGGGTCTCCATAAAGCATGGCCTCCCCACAAATTTCTTCTCTAGGATCATTACCCACCAACTCGAAAATGTCCAGAAAACTCTACCATTAGCATTACTCAATGTACTCATGTACATTGGTTTCCACACAGCCACAATTAAAACATATACATATTACCTGAGAAGCTTCTGACTGAAGGATGGGCAAGAGTGAAGGAGGAAATGTTCTTCAGGTAAATCAGCATAGATTTATTGACTATGATAGAAACCATACATGCTGCAGGGTACAGTAGGCCTGTCCCAGGAGTGACCAGCCATTGAAAATCTCTCAGTGATTTAGAAGTCACCTTGTAGCCCTCGGTGCTTGTAGGAAGATCATGGAGCTGTAACTGTGGAGGGCAGTACAGGGAGTTACCCTTTGGAGGGTCTGGGTCCAGACCAGCTTGGGGACACTGGCTTTGGAAAGAACCCTTGGGTGACCAGTGTCTAGGTAGGCTTTGGGTTAAGTCACAGTTAAGATGAATTAACACAGGTCAGCCTTGAGATCTCCTCTCTGCCTTTAGGATCATTCTGTTTTCTTTTTACAAACCACTTGACATTAAATTAGTAACCACTACTATTAAGATAGGACTGCAGTAGAAGACAAGAGAGAGGAGAATACAGTAGGCATTTACCTCCCTGTCCTCCTGCCTACTTCTCCTATCTACCTATCTCCTTGCTCAGATACTTCTCTCCATCACGGTTCATTGACAGTTCTTCATCTCCAAGCAATTTCCACTCAACTGTCAGGCAACCCCCAATTGGAATGGCAATTAGCCAGATGTCAGCCCTCCTATTGCCTCCATCCTCAGTTCGACATTATTCAGTCACAGCATGAGCACAGCTGAGATAGATCCCACCAAGGCTCCACTTTCTAAACCTGCAATGAACCTGAAGAAGAGCCAAAAATTCTTCCCAAAGAAGCAAACAATTGAATTGTCTCTTTCTAGCCTCTTCTTATCACTTTACCTTATCTGTTCCTCTCCTACCTGCCCCAACCCCATCTCTTGCTCAGAGTGTCACTGCAAGGGACTCGGACATCCTCAGCAGTAAAGCTAGCACAGATGATTAAACTATTGCACGTGCCTTTTAAAATACAGTATCTTTGATTCTCCTCTATCAGCAAAATCTGCACAGAAGCATCCACTGCCTAGAGCCCTTATTCCTCCCATCGGCTTCTTTTTAAAAATTAATATAAATTTAAAAAGATCCTCACTGCACTGCAGTCCACATTTAACAAAGCAGTCTGCTCCTTGGGGCATGCAAGACCTTACTCTGTGAGCAAAACCCAAGCGCAGGAAAGAGAACACTCAGAAAGCTGTAGACTGAGCTTCAGAAAGTCACTTGCCAATACAAGGTCGGCTCCCAATCTGGCAAATACATTCTGGAATTCTCCCTCACAAGTGCATTTTTCAAAGCCCTGTGGAGCTAATAAATAGGAAAGTTGTCATTCAGAAGGATCTAATCATCCGAGGAGGAAACCTTTCCACGTATTTTCATCTGTTACCAAAAAGCATAATTAGCAAGACGAGTTTCCATCCACCTACCGAACTGTTTCAACTCAGGGGGCATGGTTAGAATTCCCTGGGCTTCTTTCAGGGTCACAAATTAATCAGTACCTCAAATGCTGAGACAGGTGATTAATCTGCCTGAAAGGTAAGGCGAGAAGGAGCTGGGAGCTGGCGGGCCGGGGTAGGCAGGTTTTCTCTTAAAAGCAGCTAAAACAAAAATAGTCATTTTTTTCTCTCCCTCGGCTCTGTTGTCAAACATTCTCAGTCTATGAGTAAAGAATGGTTCTAATAATTGCCAGCACTGTACACTTTGCAGGTGTGCACATTCACACTAGAGCAGGAGAAAGAGTGAGAACTGGAAAAAAAAAAAAAGATATATATCACTCTAGACTCTGTTCACCTGTGTTCAGTTACCCTCCTTTATTGTACTTATTCTGAGACTAACACAATTTTCTTTTCTTTAAGATGCACCACGGCAGCATTTCAGTGTTATTGTGATGTCACCTATCTCTCAATTGGACAACCTTAGAGCAAACTACACAAGAAGTAATTGACAATTTCTCCTCCACAAATCTGCTTAACCCTAGCCATTGATATTTCCATCCCATGGCTTTTACCTTTCTCTTGCCTGGAAAGCACTACCCTTTCCTTATAAGATAACTCTCAAGGTCCAAACTCTGGGTTCCACCTTTAACCTGGGAAGCCTGCCCGGATCATTCCCAGTACTTGGTAATGCTTTGATCTGTGAAATCACAGACCCAGGGGGTATATACTATGTCCATGCTCTCTCAGACCCCTACACTCTAAGCCTGTGGACTCAGGCCCTGTAGATGATCACTAATTATTAGTATTCTTGTATAGATTGCTTTCTATATCTAGGAGCAATCCTTTTTCTTCTTTCAATTTGAAGAGTCAAGAATTTATTAGGCTAATTAGCATGATACTTTGAAGAAAGGCAACACCACAATCTGGAATAAGAACAAATGGAGGAGAATATAAGAGTGTTCACAGCAGCACTATTTATAATAGACAAAAACTAAAGGAAAAAAGGTCCATCAACAATAAAATAAATTGTGATATAATAACTCAAAAGGATACCATGCAGCAATGAGAATGAATGGACTACAACCACAATCAACCACATGGATGAAGTTGGACCCAAAAGACTGTACTGCATGGTTCCATCGATATAAAGTCCCCAAATAGGCACACTAATTTTCAGTGTGAGAAGATGGGGTAGTGACTTTCCATGGAATGGAGTTAGTTAGAAAAGTGGGCACAAGGGGGTCTTACATGTGCTAGTAACATTCTATGTCTTGATCTGGGGGCTGGTTACACCAGTGTGTTCTTTTTGAAACTTCATTAAGCTATTCTTTTATGACACATGTACTTTCCTGTCTATGTGTTATACTTCAATAAAACATTACTTAAAAAAAAAGAGGGGGATAAATTTGACCTAAGGAGCTAATTCCTGGAACATTTGGGTGCTCAGTATATGGTGGTGTCTTCATTTTTAGGAATTACTTAATTAACTGGTAACTGGGTATAAGGGTCATCTGTTGAATGACATTTGGTCTATTTAAAGATTTACCTGTTAGACCCACAACTAGAAGGACCTGCAGCTAAGATATACAACTGTGTACGGGGGGTTTGGGGAGATAAAGCAGAAAAAAAAGAAAATAAATAAATAAAAATAAACATTTAACTGTTAGAAGTAAAGCTGCTATGAACATTGCGTACAGATTTTCTGTAGACATGAGAATTCATTCTTCTGGGATAAATGTGCAGGAGTGCAATTGCCGAGTTGTATGGTGTTTGAATGTGTTATCTTTAAAGAAATGGTCAAACTTTTTTGCAGAATGGTTATACAATTTTACATTCCCATCAGCAATGTATAAGTGAGACAATTTCTCTACATTGTCACCAGCATTTGGAGTTATCACTATCTTTTCTCGTAGCCATTCTGACAGGTGTGCAGGGATACCATATCGTGGATACAACTTGCATTTGCTTAATGGAAATGAAATTGGACATCTTTTCATGTGCACATTTGTTATCTGTATATCCTTTTCAGTGAAAGGTCTGTTTATGTCTTTTTCCCATTTTATGATTGTTTATTTTATTACTGTTAATATTGAGCATTCGTTATATATTCTAGGTCTTTTTTTAGAGATGTTGTTTGAAAATATTTTCTCCCATTCTGTAGCTTGTCTTTTCAGCTTCTTCATAGGCTCTTTCACATAGCAAAAGTTTTTAATTTTGATGAGGTCCAATTTATCAATTTTTTTCTTTTATGGATTATTCTTTTGTTGTACAAGAACTCTTTACCTATGCCTACATCTGAGAGATTTTGTCATATGGTTTTCAAAAACATTTTTTCAGTTTTATATTTTACATATAAGTATATGATCTATTTTGAATTTATTTTTGGATAAGGTGTAAGATTTAAATAGAGGTTCTTTTTTCTATCCTCTTTATGATACACAATTGCTCCAGTCCATTTATTACAAAGGATATCTTTCCTCCACTGAATTTGTTTTTCAGCTCTGCCAAAAATTGGTTGAGCATATTTATATGAGTTTATTTCTGAGTCCTCCAGTCTATTCCATTGTTCTATGTGTCTATACTGCTTCCAATACCACACTGTTTTGATTATTTTTGAGTGTACCTTCATGAAAGATATTGATCTTAAATTTTCTTTTGCTTTCCAAGGAGCTTTTGCTGGACATTTGTAGAATCTGATAGAGACATTAACAGGGAATTGAGAAGCCCAAGGCCAATCAATAATCTCAGGTAGAGTCTGATGAGCCGAACACCATGTGGTATGGAGGAAGATGCCCTAGTTTTAGAGCCAGAAGTCCTTCATTTGGGTTCTGACTCTCTCACTTATTAGTTGGCGATCATGTTTTTCATCTATAAAACAGATTTATTTAGGTATTCAACAAATATAATTTTAAAACATACACAATTTCCAGTGAGGAAAGGAATATTTATCTCACAGTTTTGTTTGAAAAATAAATAATAATAATATAATAGCATCATACTAATATAAGCCAAGAACAATTCAAGGAGCTTTACACAGATATAGACTCATACAGCTCTTTGCGGTAGATACAAATATTAATCCCATTTGAGAGAGGAGGAAACTGAGTCACAGAGAGATTAAGTTATATGTCCAAGATCACACCACTAATAAGTGATGGATCCAGGATGGAAATCCAGGAAGTTGTGTTATAGAGTTTAGGAAATTACATTACCAAACACAAAAGCAAATATAAGATATTAGTACGATGAGCTTTCCTAGGGGAAAAGAAAACACAATCAACCCATCTGTCACTATCCCTTTTTCCCAAGCTACCATCATACATTCTTTGGATTACTATAATATCTTCTTAACTGGTTTTCCTGTTTCCATCTTGTTCCACCTATAGTCTTTTAACCCAGAGCAGCAAGAGTGGTCCTTTTAAAATGTAAGTTTGATCAGGTTACTCTTCTGCCCAAATCCAGCAATGGCTTCCCATTATCTTTAGAAAAATAACATAAAATTCTTACAAGGACCACAAGGATCAATATTCTCTACTCTTGCCTCCCTCTCCATTTCTACCTACTATCTTAATTTCTTCACTCCACTCTGGCCACCCAGGCCTTCCTGCTATTTCTTGAAAGAACCAAAATTGTTCCTATTTCAGGGTCTTTATTCCTCACCATGAGCACTCTTTTTCCAGATAGCACATCTAACAGAGTTCATCAACAACAACATCATTTAAAACAGTAAGCACTGTCAATCTCTAGCTCTTTCCACTGCTTTATTATTTTTTTTCATAGCATTTGTCATGCCTTGGTGCTGTACTATATATTTACTTGTTTATTATCTGTATCCTTCACTAGAATGGAAGCTCCATAAGGACAGTGCTTCTGTCTGTGAGATTCACAACACTTTAGAAGGTGCTCAATAAATTCTGAAGCATGCACCATGGAAAACTAAAAATATAGTAGAAAAACATACATATTCAATTTTAGTTATAATTTAAAATCCTAATTTGTTTTATTACAGCCTGAAAACTGAGAAAAGTAAGAACATTAGTGGGTGAGAACTTAAGCAGATGTCCAGGGTTCTGAACAATCCTTCTATTAAGATATAATGATGTGATTACATAGAGGAGGAAGGAAGGCAGGAAATAATGGCCAAATTTGTTAGTGACATTAAGATGAGATAATTTCCTCAGTAAAAAGCAACAGCTACTGAAGAAGTCGAGGTGGAGGACTGGACCACAAGAATGACAGATGCAACTACACAAGGCTGAGACTAAGTAACTAAAATAACAAAATAGTGCAGCACTTTTATAGTTAGGGTAGTGAATCCACAGTCCGGAATCTATTCTGTACGTTCTTATAATGCTGACCACATTCTCCCGAATGAGGTCATCTGCTTCTTTAGGGTAAGGGAAGAATAATAACTTAGAATTCCTGTATCATCCTAAATGGCTGGCATTGTCAAATGGGAGCTTTCTTTATGACATTTAATTTCATGAAAAGAAGTTTTACACATCATATAAACAGATAGACAAACATAAAGGAAACATGCCATCCCCTTTCAATGGCTTTATGAAACTTTTCTCAAGAAATTCAGAATAATGTACAAACAATAGAAAAGACAGTGTGTTACTGTGGGAAAGCCAGCACTGAAAGAGAGAATCTGGCTTCTGTTCTGATCACATTTCTGATTAGTTCGAATCTTTAAATAAGTCATGTGATATCTGTGAGCCCCAGCCTATTCATATAAGAGATGTAAACAATAGACAAAGTGAACTCTAAAGCAGAAATTCCCAGCCTCAGTACTACTGACATTTTGGGCTGGATAAACTACTTGTGGGGGTTATCTTGTGCATTGTAGGACGTTTAGCACTAACTCTAGCCTCTACCAATTAAAAACCAGTAGCATCCCCCTAACCCCAAGTCCTGACTCAAAAATATCTGTAGACGTTACTACAATGTCACCTGAGGAGTAAAATCACCTCTTGAAAACTGTTGCTTTGTACTTTGTGTAAATTGTTTCCTTTTTAAAGAGTTGCATGCTTCACATTAGAGAATCATATTATTCTCTTCTTTCAAATTATTTTGAAAAGCTTTCACCTACATTTCTTCCTTATAAAACCAGGCTGTAAGGTCCATTTCTGGACTCCCTTGCTAAAAGTCTAGTCTCTTGTATTTGCCTTGGGAAATTTGGAGACAAATTTATTGCTTACAGTTTGCCCTACTGCTGGATGAGGGAAGTGAATTCTGTCATTTTTGTCCCTATCATTGCCATCTAAACCAAGGAAAGCCTTCTTCCCTCCTCTAGCCTCATTTGTCATGTGTAAATTTGATAAATAGGCACATTGCATTGACAAATCTCTCAGGGATTATTTGAGGTCAAAACAGAATTAACCACACAGAAAAATACAATAGGTGATTATCTCTGTGGGGCTCCTTCAGAGATTCTGGGAAGATCCTCTCCTGCTTAAAAACAGTATTCTGGGGTAGACCGATGACATTTCTAGTAGAATATATTCTCCATGATAGGGTCACAAAAGGATGTTTCACAAAAAAGATATTATAGTTGCACTCCATGGCATTAACTGCTCTAACTGCTCTTTGGGTCACTCTGCACAGCTCAAGAAGGAATATGGAGTCAGAGTTAAGAAGTGGTGGGAATAAGGAAACCACAAGGGCCGGGGTGACAGGCTGTGGAGGCATTCTCCAGGAGGTTGCCTGATCACTAAACTAGCAAGGTCTAAGAGGCAGACAAGTGTTGGTCAAGACTGACTGTCATCAGCATCAGCTAGATCAGGCAAGGGAAGCAGAGTTGTGGGGAATCCAAGGTCTCTCTTCTACAGAGGAGATAGGCTGTCACTTATTATACAGACATGCATATCTATAAGGACGTGAACCCATAGCTGGAATGTGGGGAAGTAAGGCAATTTCAGCCACTGGGAAGAGTGCAAGCCAGTGGAAGACAGTGGTACATACACTTTAGATAGCAGGCCACATTTGGAGAAGCGCTTCTGTCTTAGAAGAGGTCTGGGCTATAATAGACTAAGCCAAAAGAATCAAGAAATAAGCCCTAGATCAGAGGCCCAGCCACACAGATTAGACCTATGCAAGAGGAGGGCAACAGGGTTCATCCCTGAGGATGTAAGATGGCAAGTCTTACTGCCCTCCAGGCAACTTGGAGAAACATAAGGCCACCGGATCCTAAGTCAGAGAAAGTCCCTTCAGGTGGATGGGCTCAAGCTAGTGACATTCAGCGAAGACATGAGTAGAAACTAGGATGAATCAACTGTGATGCATGAGACTTCATGTCTATATGAGGTTCTGAAACCGATGGAAGAAGTGAGGGTAATGAGCTGTGGATTGGCATTAGCCTAAAAATGTTAGGGCGATCTTCCCAAGCAGCCCTAATTTTCGTGAATAAACTTAGTATCAGCTCATCTAAATACTTTGTGAATTTTTCTAATCACTTAAATCAATTCATACACTAGCACTATCCAATAGAAATATAATATATAATGTAAGTTACAGATGTGATCACAAATTTTGGAGATGCCACATTGAAAAAGTAAAAATAAACAAGTGAAATAATTTTAATAATCTATTTTATTTAATTCAATATATCCAAAATATTATCAGTTCAACATGTATCAATATTAAAAAGTTATTAATGAGCAATTTCATTACTATCTCATTACTAATGAGATTTTTTTCATACCACTTACAGCACACCTCAATTCAGATGCTAAATTTTCATTGGACGTACTTAATCTGTACTTAGATTTTATAAGATTTACAGTGGAAAAAGTAGATTCAGATGCTCAAGTTGTTCCAAATATACCTCAAAGTTTCCCACTAACTGAATTGAGTATTAGCTTTTAAATTGAAATTAATTAAAATTAAATGAAATTGAAGATAACTTTCTCAGTCACTAGTTGCATTTCAAGTTCTCGATATCCACTTATGGCCAGTGGCTACTGTACTGGACACTGCAGGTCTAGACTGTATCTCTGCTTGAGGAACATGTCTAAGCATTTCCTGGCTCACCATGTAGAGCAGCATCTTATCTGTTTGAAAATTTCTCATTTCAAACTTCAAGAAGAAATTTTGTGCACTAGTATTCTAAAATTAGGTGATTTTTCTCCCTTCTTAATGAATGCTTTCAATGTTTTTGATTATATCACCTCTAAGTCTTAACATTTCCTGAACATAAATTCCCGATCTTTTAAGGTCAATTTCCTTATGATTCACTTTAGATTCTCAATCAACTGAGTTAGTATTCTCTGGACTTTCTGCAACTTTTTTTGTATCTTTTATTTGTTTCAGTGATCAAATCTGAAAGTACAATATTATAAGTGTGGCCTAACATTTCTTTAATATAAAAGTGTGTTCTGTAACTTAAAATTGTAAATATCCAAAGGATTTTTTCTTTTGAAATAGATGGGAATTCTGAATCTTCTCAAAGAACAATAAGCTTAAAAGATAATTCGCTACATTAATATTAATGACAAAATGTATAAAAGTGATTCCATTTTCCACTCAACACATTTGCAACTATACTAAATAAAGACAACTTTAATTTAACACAAACTTATAGTAAGTGAAACATTGTCCTAAGAAGAAGGAAACAAAGCAGAAAATCAGATGTCCTCCTTCTCTAACTTGAGGGTCATTTAAAAATATTGGCCCCCACAGGTTAGGGTGAGATAATTATTTTACTTTCTATTAATGAAGGCAGACCAAGAAAAACAATGCTTTGAGAGCAAAAGATGCTCTGAGGATTCCACCATCTCTTGAAACAGGGCAGATTTGGATCTATATGAGAGAATAAAAGTCTAGATGAGGACACTGTGATGGACAAAAGGCATACTTCTGGAGCTGGTGTCAACTTTGTGCCCCTTGCTGGGAACATAGGAGTTATATTAATTTACTTCCTATTGCCACTAGCTAAATTCCCAGTTTGGCAACTGATAGGTTAAGTATTAAATTCAGCAAGAGAAACCACTGTCTCATTGGAAGGTTTGTTACAGGACTAACTACCTCTGATTTGGCTTTAGCTATTATGCTATTCAATCTCTTATCTATGATTTACACATTAAGAATGCAAGTGCTTAATATATTCATGGTCAAAAGCTTTTTACACCAACCTTCAGGGCAATCATTCTGATACTAATATACTTGCAAGCATTCTGTTAATATATTTGACTCTGTGAAATTTGAGTTGATTAGAAAAGAACCTATCAGTGCTATTCACCAAACTTTGATTCATTTGATAGAAATTAATTAGTTCAACCTGATTGGCTCACTTTAATGATAATAATAATAGGGGGAGCCAAATAAAGCCCAAAATAGAATAAGACTCCTAGGAAAGGATATGAGATTCCTATTAGGCTATAAAGGATTAGCATCTTATCTCAAGTTAACAAACAGCCTTTGTGTATTAGTCTTTTTAACTATTTGATGTCCATTTTCCAGCTTGCAATGGCCATCTTCAGATTGATTCCAAAGTTCTCTTTTAAGAGTTCTTTTTATGTCTACCTCTTTCTCTTTAAATCAATACAATCCATCATCAATTTGAACTTTAAATGCAATTATATAAAATACCAATGATATACCTATCACAACTGTCACTTAAATTCCTTATATACATTATTATTAATGATCATTCTTTAAAAATGTTCCTGAAATGGAGAAACAATTATATCTATGACCAGCAGTGACAGTAGAGATAATAAAATGGCAATATCTAGTAATTATGGTTTCATTAATAACAGTGCTGACTAACCCTTGGTAAGAAAGACACTGTCTATTTCCAAAGAGGGGGTGGGAAGATGTATAGACTTAAATGAAGATTTTAAAGAAAAAAGTCACATAACATTAATCATAGTGACTAATATTGAAGTATTATAGACAAACACCTTCAGCTTAATAATTTCTTAGTATCAGACAATAAATATTGCTTCATTGCTTTATTCATCTGAGAACATACAGCTAGGATCTACTACGAAAGCAATGATCATAATGCAAATTAACCATTTATATGAGTATGCATTTTAAGTGTTGTGTAACTTTTACATATTACTATATTCTGCACAATTAAATCCTATTATAACATAAATCATGTTTATACGGGTTTGCATGTTCCACAGGTCAACCTCAAATAGTTAAAAAAAATCTAATAGATTATAAATCTTATGCATTAAATGAAGATTTTTATACTGAATTATGGACATTAAAAAGGTATTCCATCACAGCAGAATATTTCCAAATCTTAGCTTTGTTAATTAGTCCTAAAAATGTGTTGCCTACTCTAGAATTATGCAAACTAACTCACCCACCAAATTGTAGTTATAGAGAATCAAAATACCTACCTGCAAAACAAAGAGGAAAACAAATTGTGTCCTAATACTCTTCCACTGGGAATTTAGTACTGTGTGGGCATTTTAAAAAAGGACAATGCTACCATCACATTAATAAATTCTCACTTTTCTTAACCCTGGTAGGTGGCTCTGTTAACACCGCAATATGTGTAAATGTGTTTCTTCACCACCAAAAGAAGTATTTCAATGAAATTTGCAGATTTTTATAAATTACCTTTTTAGCACAAGTGGTATGCATTAACAAGTATTTCAAAAACATCACAGCTGCTTCAGAATTTTTTTGGAAAAAGTGATGACATTTTGATGACAATGTGCCCAAGAGGAGTGGTCATCTTTCCAGTTTCCGTTTCATTAATTTCATGATTTTAATTTTCAAAAGTAAATCCCTCCCATGGTAGATAATGTGTCTATAAGAGACAAAATCATACTCTTGTACATCTTCATCTTTCAGCTTGAACTCAATTCTGTGATGGATTAGGACAGGATAGAGGGCAAACTCTACCAGTTTCTTTAATCATGATACCAGCCTTCTTTCTACCTCTAGAAATTAAAAAGTGGTTAAATAATCTAAATTTCTACTGATATTCTATATATAAAACTTCTTTCATGCCCTGTGGTGAAGATTCGATTTTTTATTTAAATATACATTTTCTTCTAACAGTAAATGTATTGGAGAAGAATAAAGCCTAAGGGAGAAGATCTGTGTTACAATTCTATCTAAACTATCTTGCAGCCAAGAGAAATGGGCAGCTTCTTTACTTTCTCTCTGTCTCAGTTTACCTAGCAGTAAAATCGTGGACATGAATTACTTTCCTTAACTCATGGGTTGTTCTAAAAATCAAATTAGATATGAATATTATTTGAAAAGTTTAGAGCAGTAAATGAAGATATTTAAGATAAAGGTTGATTAGAATACTTGAAAACCAGATGGAGACACACAGAAACCAGCTGTTTGTTGACCATTTAAAAAAATTTAATATGCTTGAGTTTGCCTCTTATGGAAAGTTGATATATTCTCTTCCTTCCTCTCCCTTCTTTTTCCTCTACACACAGACCAATTCTCTGTTAGAACTCTGAAGACTATTTAGTTGTATCTTTAAAAATATTTAGGAATGCTTTACTTTAAGTATTTTGGGGACCATTCCCCCAAGTTTTGGGGAAATACACCAAAAAAATTAAGGCAAATATTGAGTAGATATTTAAAGGTGCCCACTGTATATCCTATAAATATTGCTGGTTTTTCCAGAACTGTAATTGTCAGACTGTTGCAGATAGTGAGTAGGATTTAGGTAGAGAGCCAGAGAAGCAGGCTGCTCTCTTCTGAAGGTAAGCACTGGGGCTGGGTTGGGAGAAGAGGAAAAAATGGGAAAAAGTCACGGGAGGAAGAAGTGGGAGGGAGTGTGGTAACATCCTCTGCATATGAACTCCTTATGGTTTTGAGATATCCCATTCCTGGCTATTTGTGTTCTAGCAGTTAAGATTTGGTGCTCTCATCAACACTGCCCAGGTTTGTTTCCTAGTCAGGGAACCACATCATCCATCTGTTGGCTGCATGTTGCTATGATGCTGAAAGCTATGCCACTAGTATTTCAAATACCAGCAGGGTCACCCATGGTGGACAGGTTTCAGCAGAGCTTGCAGACCAGACAGTCTAGGAAGAAGGACCTGGCCACCCACTTCTGAAAAAAATTGGCCATGAAAACCCTATGAATAGCAATGGAGCATTGTCTGATATAGTGCTGGAAGGTGAGAGGATGGCACAAAAAGACTGGCCACGGTATTTTCTGCTGCACACCAGGTTGCTAGGAATTGGAATCGACTTCACAGCACTAACAACAGACTCTTGACTATTGCTTAGTTCACTTGCTCCATATCTCCTAATAGACTTCGGACTCATAAAATTGAGTCAGCCCAAGCAAGGAGCTGGCAGGGACCAGGGATCCCAAGCAAGCCAGGAGGTCTCAGAGGAAAGAGTCCAGTGGCTTTGTGCTTTATGTTTGGTTTAACTTCTTTGTTCACTGAATGCCTACTCGGCACAGTCATTCACGTACTGGGCATATAAGGAGTAATAAAAAGTGAACGGACTCACTTCCTGCTAGCTCTCAGAATTCAGAGGGGTGGTGGGACACTACAATGAGATATTAGCCAGTCTCTGGTTACCAGTGGTTCCCAGCCATCTGAGCCACCCCGACTTTCTTCTTTGCTCTGACCTTCTCCCATTTAGACTGCTAGAAAGAAGGGCTCCATTATGCTAACAATAGAACCATAGAATAAAGCTGTAAAATTTTTGGCTTTATAGGTGGGAGGGAGGAGCTTGGTCTAGACACAGGGCAGAGTATTAGAAGAATAAATGATCCAGGCTGTCCAGCAATCACCCTCTATCCTGTCCCTGCATAGACTAGGCAAAGATGCTCTGAACCTGAGCTTAGGAGGGGTGGGAGAGAAGGAAGAGTCAAGAGACGAGAATAAGACAATTAGATCTCTGAGACTGAAGGGGGTGGCAGGAGCATAGTGACAGAGACTCTCCGTTTACATTTAGAACTTTGAGAGGAGAGGGTGCTTTTATTCTGATTCCCATGTAAAGCATTCATCGCATACACATCTCTGTAGAGCTCCCATTTTCTCATGGCATGGAAGGGCACAGTAGAGTCACATGTACAGAATGTCTAGGCAGATGTGTCTAAACAGCTTCCCAGAGTAACCTGAATACCCCAAAGGGCTCAGGAAGCAGCTATGATTTCCCTCAAATGACTAAGAGTGGCATAAATGAGACACCAAACATAGGTGAACCAAGAGGGTCCTTTTGATTAAAATGGAGGAATCTACAATGGAAAGAGGCATAGACAGGATGGTTAGGGTTCAGAAGAGCGCACAGACACCTCAAGTGTCAGCATGGAAGGGTAACAAAAGGCAAGAAAAGAAAACAAATCTCAGCAGATGAGAACATGGAGAGATTTCTCTCCCCAAAGTTGCTCCAGGATGTGAAATAGGCTGAACTTAGGCCCATGGACTCTGAGGGGAATCACGTGCTTTTCCTGCTATATATTTATGCATATTTCTTCTCTCAGAGGTGTTTAAGTCCAGAGGGGATTTAGATTTAGCACAACAAAGACACTACTTTGCTTAGCCTTCTTTTGGAGAGCTTGGGCATGCGCTTTCAGATCAGCGACATAACACACCCATAGGAAGGATGACCCTGACTCTCACTTTGCCGAGAGCATGTGCAATGTGATGACCTTCCACTCTCAAGTGCTCCAGTTTAGATGATGAATTATATAGTCATTCAACCCCTAATTCCTAGTTTTTCATCATCTTGCTAATGTATTTCACTTTGATATCAAATGGACACGATTTTAAGATGTTTCTGTGCTTGTTTATGTTTTTCTAAAAAAGGTAAAATATTTAAGAGAATAAAAGAAATTCCTCCTTAATTTGATTTGGCTCTTCAGTCTTTTCAGATGAAATAGGCCTCTAAAAAGCAAAGCAGCTAAATACAGTGGTTTGTGTTTTTGAATCAAAATTCCAAATGGCGAATACACGACAAAGGTAAACATTAGCAGGACAGCACAAACTAAAGGATGCAAACAGAAGGAACTGCAAAAACATTGTTTGGGAAGATTTGAAAATTCTCCCAGGATGTCACTAAATTCACTTCCACATCACATTCTTCAGCCAAATATATACAGTATGAACTCCCGCCTCGGAGCTTTTAGAATATCCCAGAAGAATTATGTAGGTTACCGACTTGTGCTGTGTAGGCAGAAAGATAGACTTTGCATATGGCAAGGCAATAAAGCAAGTATTTGTCAGCTTCCAAATTGGAACCAACAATGAATTGGCTATTTGCAACACTGCTATTTCTACAGACGTGATGCAAATATTCTTTACTCCTGTATAATGGATGGAAGGATCAATTTTAGATGTGCAGTAGCCCAGTATATTTTATCATTATCTTGTCTTATAACAATAAGAAAATCTAAAATAGAAACCATCCTAACAGGCAAGGATATCTCTCACTCCTGCTCCTCGAAGAGTGCATACTTGGAAAATTACAAATTTTTAAATAGTGTTTATAATCAAGGAAATTTCAGGATGCATAGCTCCATGGGAAAGGATGGTAGTGATGAGCACCTCCATCAAGAAAATAAATAAAGATGTTCTATTTAGAACATATTTGATATTTTTCTTCCTACAGAGGAGAATTGAACATTTGCTTCTTCTTTATTTAGTCTGGTATTCCTCTTCTAGATTACAATTTACTTAATTCTAACTTGCCAAAACGAAAATTCCTAGAACCAAGTTATCCATTGGAACGTCTGTAAAACAAACCTTTACACAATATTGAATATTAAAATCAAGTTTCTGAGGTGCCGTATTTGCTAAATACACCTGGAAATGCAGAGCTGTGAGTCAGGAGCTCCTAGCTCCTCATGTTTAGAATTTCTGTTTAGCCATTCACTTTTACTTCCAGAATCAGCAGATGTTCAGCCAACTTTCCCTCTCCTTCCTTATTTACAAACTGTGGGTCTTGAGGAGAGAACAATTACCACTTTAATTTTAATTGTCCCATCCATATAACAAGATAACATGGACTACCCAAAGACAATGAGAAAGCAACTGTATGTAAAGCAACTGGCCCATAGTAGACAAACACAGGTTAGTCTGTTCCCCATCATGTGCTCTAGGAGAAGGAACTATTTATAGCATTACCTTAAGTAACAACTTAATTAGAAGAAATATCACCCAGAATTTTGTGTGTGTGTGTGGGGAAAGAGTCACTCTAACATCTGTTGCTAATCTTCCATTCTCTCTATTTATTTTTCTCCTCAAAGCCCCAGTACATAGTTGTATATTTTATTTGTAAGTCCTTCTGGTTCTTCTATGTGAGCTGCCACCACAGCATGGCTACTGACAGATGAGTGTTGTGGTTCTGTGCCCAGGAACCAGGCCTGGGCCGCCAAAGTGGAGTGCCCTGAGCTTGAACTGCTAGGGCATCAGGGTCTCCTCCACCCAGAAATTGTGAAAGCAGCATATTGTATGGAAAAGAAAAGGAGACCTCAGAGATGATAGACCTGGGTTTAAATTTTGACTCCTCCATTCTCAAGTTGTATTCTTGGGACTCCGTTTCTTCATCAGTAAAAAGTCAGCTGCAATCAACAAGAATCCTCCCAGCACTGACACTCGACAATTCCATCTGCTCTCCCTTCCCCAAAGAACAGTTCAGAAGACTGAAATGCGACTTGATAACTGTCCTGTTTTTTTACATCACCTTTTGTGGCATAAACTTCTGCTTGAGAGAGATGAGATAAAGGCACTCAGCTATGTGCGGCACATGCATATAAGGTGTGCTTAGAGGTTCACACTCAAAACTGGTAAAGAGAAAGTGATTGCATTTGAGGGACTGCAGTAAATTGATTCTGGCATACCATTTGTTGCACAATTTATTATACTCCAATTCTTTGCCAGATACCTGCTCCATCTTTAATAAAAGTGTGCTGAGAGTCTTTAGGAATAAGAGTGCTACTGCTTATCATTTCAGCAATAATGTAAAAACCCCTGCACCTGGCTGAACAGGAACCGATGGAACAAAATCTCTAATACAAAATTACCAACGTGCAAAGATTTCAAATAAAGATGTTCTAACTAAGAGATGATATTTTTCCCCTTTCTCTCAATGTTACACAGCTATTTGGTGGAATCTGTGACATATTAGAACCAGTGGCATTACTCTATTTTTTATGCTCTTACTTTTTTTTCTTGAGAAAGATTAGTCCTGAGCTAACATCCACCACCAATCCTCCTCCTTTTTTTTTTTTTTGCTGAGGAAGATTGGCCCTGAGCTAATATCTGTGTCCATCTTCCTCTACTTTATATGTGGGATGCCTGCCACAGCATGGCTTGACAAGCAGTGCATAGGTCTGTACCCAGGATCCAAACCAGCAAATCCTGCGCTGCTGAAGCAGAGCGTGTGAACTTAACCACTGTGCCACTGGGCTGGCCCCTTATGCTACTTTTAATATTCAAAATAATAATGATAACCATCACAAATTACTGGTTATCTAATATGTGCATGTGTTAATAACTTTAAGTGTTTTCGTACAGTGCTTAATGCTTTCAATTCCCTAGGGAAATAAATGTTTACCCCCATTTTGCAGCTGAGGAAATTGAGGATCAAAAAGACTAAGTCACTTGCTCAAAATCACACAACTTGGAAGTGTTCTTATCCTCTCTCATTGTAGCTGGATTAAACAAAAATCATTTTATAATCACTTTACTAGAGCTCTAGTGTTAAATGTTATTCAAGTCAATGTATGATAATTTTAAATGACCCAAGTTAATTTTTAATAGAAGTTTGTACTCATCTGAAGTTTTTGCCTGAAAAGACAAGGTAGGGAGAAAATATCCAAGAAACTGATCTAGAGGACAAAGAGGCATAGTTATTAGCTCCAAAATAATTGCTCAACAAAGTAGTCTGTTTGGCATTGCCTACAAGTGTTACAATGGCTCCAATTGTTTCTTATTTATTCCAAATTAAATCCTACAGGACTGCCTGCTTCCCCACACGATAAATCCAGAATGAATGAAATATCAAGAGGTAAATTCTTCCCTAAGAGATCACTCCTTCTGGATGCTAATGCATGGCTTCTGCTCAAAACGTTTCTGTTCAGCATCTTCATTTGCCATTCATAAATCCTTCACACGCGTCCTTGCACACCTGGCTTGATGCTGCATTGTTTGCAGGCATTTTACAAGGACTCATCTCGTGCAGGAAGTGCAGGGTGCAGCCACTTTGTGGTGACTGTGTGCAACAAGTTAAGAACACCTGTACCCTGTCACCTGCATTTCTCCTTGGTGTGAGCAGAAATCTTAATGACAATTATGTTTCTAGAATAACACTGCATGCCTAAATCCATCTGGATTCAGGGACCCTAGCCCCAGCTGAAAATAGTGGTGGAGTAAAAGGGTGGAGGCAGGGAAATGTGTTAATTTATGCCAATTTCAGCCAAAAGCCAACAAAGCAGATGAAATAATATATGGGGTTTATCCTTTATCCCTAAGTCATTCACTCTTCCCTCAGGCTTTAAATTGTGACTGTGACATAGATAACCCTTGAGAATGATTTACGGGGACCTTACCCAAGTCCCCATCTGTTTCACCATGAGACACTAATGCAAACATTTCCAAACCAAGTGAAGGAAGCTCTGTCTTGGGAGTCATTAAGAAGGGACTGGGCAAAACACTAGAAAATATACAGCAGGGAATAATACAGAATGGCTCCCTCTAGAGTCAATGCACTGTGACCTCATATTTAAGATTGATAGTCGACAATGTTGAAACATTAATAGTAAATAAAATGCACTGAAAGGTCTTTGTTAAGCTAAGACCTCGTGTTAATGATGGCTGCCAAATTGGTATTTGATGAAGGGAGGAGAAGGAAGGGCACAAAGAACACTCCATTAGAAGAGTAGGTAATGGAATAGCTGGTCTTCTTATTGCATCAAAAAAGTAGGCGAAATAATAAAGATTATAATTCAGGCCTTCTCTCAGCTTAAGTCCCTCCTAAGTGCCCGTGACTACAGAGCACTGGCTCCTTAAAATGAGTCTTTAACGAATAATTGTTAATCTTTCCATAGAGAAGATGGATGTATCTTTATACTTCTTCCTCCGTAGTAGAGATGAGGAATAGACCAAAAGGATGCTTGGGGAACCTGAAATCACTTAGCAAACTGAGAGAATCAAGAGCAGGAAAGATCAGGCTGAGTCATTTCTACTTGGCAATCATTAACTGCTAACCTCAACCCAGTAATTTGAACTTGTTGGAACTCCTGGATCCTGAATCAGCACTATCTGCATTCAAGGAGCTTGCAATTTAGTTGAAAGAATAGGATATACTATCATAAATTTATAAGCCCTGGTTTAAGTACCAAAGAAGAGACAGTTAACAAGGACAATGGGACATCACGGATCGTGGAGATGATTGTGAGTGTTCCAGTGAGAGAAGATGTTAGAGAGAGAAAACTACGTTGAGCACTGCTGTGGACTGAATAGTGTCTCTCACTTCAGTTGTTGAAGTGCTACGCTTCAATGTGACTGTATTTGGAGATAGGGCCTTACAGAGGTCATTAAGGCTAAATGAAGTCATACTGGTAAAGCCCTGATATGATAGGATTAATATTCTTATAAGAAGGGACACAAGAGAGCTCACTCACTCTTTCCACCATGTGAGGACACAAAGAGAAGGCAGCTGTCCCCAAAGCCAGGAAGAGTGCCCTCACCAGAAATCAACCTTGATCTGAGACTTCCATCCTCCAGAACTGTGAAAAGATACATTTCTGTTGTTTAAGCCCCCTAGTCCATGGTATTTTGATATGGTAACTGATGCAAACTCATTCAGGTACCGAGGCCAGCTAGTATCCTCAGGAAGTTAAAGGCAGATGATACAGTCAATGTCAGGTAAACTAGATCCAGCCTGACACCTCTTCTTGCATGGTTTGTGAGCTAAGAATGGTTTTTACATTTTTAAGTGGTTGAAAAAAATCAAGAGAAGAATAACATTTTGCGACGTGAAAATTATGTGAAATTCAAATTTCAGTATCCATAAATAAAGTTTTATTGGAGCATGACCACGCTCATTCCTTTCCGTGCTGTCTACGGCTTCTTTCATGTGTAACAGCAGAGTTAAGTCATTGTGGCAGAGACTGTATAGCCTGAAAAACCTAAAATATTTACTATCTGGCCCTTTACAGGAAAAATTGTCAACTCAATCTAGATTGGTGCTTCTTAAACTTTCTTGTGCATATGTGTCACCCAGGGATCTTGATAAATGCAGACTATGATTCAATGTTTCTGGTCTTGATTTCTCATAAACTCTCGGTGATACTGCTGCTACTGTATATGGACCACCACTTGATTAGGAAGATGCGAGATCCCATTTTATCTAAGATCCTGGTTTTCATTTAGAGGAACATTGTCCTTAATGATCTTGGTGAATTACCTTGGAATTCATCCTAAAATTTAAAAATCAGTTCTTAACAAATGATGGGTAGGACAAAAACAGAAAGGGAACCTCTGGTTTATGTGTTTGCAGTTGAAAGCCACTGTAAGAAGGAAAATACACCAAAGCTGAGCCATTTATAGCTTATGTTAAGGTAATGATTCTTTTTTAAAAATATTTATGTTGCTCCTCTTGATAATTATTTTTTCATTTTATGTAAAATAGCTCTTGTTTCCTTTATATGTTATACCCAATTCTCTCTTTTGAAGATGTGAAAGAGGCTGATTCTTTATGACATGGACAAGCCTAATCCTCTTTTTTTAAAAGCTTTTAGAGTAAAACATCTAAAAGTAAATATTGAGATTTAAACTGATGAGAAACAGATTCGGCATTGCCTGTCAAAGCCCTAAAGTCTACAAAATAAATGGTAAGGTGACAGCAGCCTCAGCTCATTGAAATGCAGCCTGTGTTCACGGAGATTTCATATGCATGTCTTCCCTCCACTGTCTCCTTAACAGATGTCATCAAATCAGATATACAGGGCCAACGAAATGAAGCGCAAATACCACCCAGGAGCCGCTGAGACCCAGGCTACAGGCGCTCCAACCTGTGAACCACACATGTGCAAGTGCCTGAGCGTAGATTCATCAGGCAGAAGCCCAACATGTCATTTGAACCAAAAAGCAAAATCTTGCATTTTAAGGATTTAGCACTAATGACTTTCTACTGTTTTAGCATATAGTGACTATTCAGCCCACAAATAAAACTAGCTGTGTTATTTGGGAAAATATATGGAAAAATATACTGCATATGTCTACATTGTCCTGAGCCTCAAAGTTATGAACATTTACGCTTTATTTTTTTGGTAGTTTTTGTTGATTTATACACTTTTGATTGCTAAATGCAGCACAAACTACGTGAACATCAACAAACAATTATCTTTGGCATGTATTTACGTTATCCATATCCTATAGTTCAAAGGGTCAGGAATAAGGAATATGACCATGGGGTGATTAGTAATTTCATCTGAAGCCAAAACAGAGGCTGGGTTTTAATCAAACTGAGTAATAAGGGCTGGCCCAATGGCCGAGTGGTTAAGTTTACATTCTCTGCTTCAGCAGCCCAGGGTTTTGCCGGTTTGAATCCTGGGTGCGGACCTGGCACAGCTCATGAAGTCATGCTGACGCAGTGTCCCACATGCCACAACTAGAAGGATTCACAACTAGAATATACAACTACGTACTGAGAGGCTTTGGGGAGAAGAAAGAAAAATAAATAAACAAATAAAATCTTTAAAAATAACTGAGTAATAATATTGCTACCCTTTATTGAATCCTTAGCATGTACTATGGTATATGACATATTAAAGTGAGATAATATATATAAGGCACTTAGCATAACAAAATTAAGCAATCAATAAATCTCCTTTAATCAGCCTTATCAACATAGGACACAGGCCTCTCTCTCCCCATTTTACAGATGGTGAAAGTGAGGTGCAGAAAGAACTGCTACTTTGAGCAAAGTCACACAGATAGTAAGCAACTCAGCCAGGGTTCTTAGCTGCTAGTAATACTTTCTCAGAACAATGAATCACAAAACTCCAGATTGCTAAAAAACTTAGTCAGCATTCAAAGCCTTTAAAACTTCCCAAGCCTATTCGATTGAAGGGTCAAAATCATTGGGAAAATTTATTTCGTGAAATGACATTGTTTTGAAATGTCTGCTTCTCTAGGTAAGATGGAGTAGCCTGTGGCAAACCACAGTTCCTGCCAAGACAAAGTAAAAAAGCTGAGAAAAAAATACTAAAATACAATTGGTCAGATTTTTGCTGAAGCAATGAGAACTGAAGGGGTCAAGATTTCAGAGAAAGGAGAATTTCATAAAAGTGAGTTGATGTTCTATAGATGTTTTTTCCTTGGGGACATTTGCCAATTCTTGGTTCAGGGAAAGAACCTAAGAATCTAAACATTGCCTTGGCAGAGGCCTATAGGTGGGGACAGAGAACCCAGTAGAACTTTTTTGTGGTCTTGCAGAGACAAAAATGAGACCTTAACAGTCAAGATCCTACTGAGAAGAGGGAAAGAAAATTGAAACAATGTCATTTTCTCCTCAAGACATATGCCAGATTTTGAAGCTATATGGGAGGATGAAAAGCTAATTACAAAGTCTCTAAGGAGCAGAATGGAGCTTTCTGACAGTCATTGGCTGCTGAGGAGACAAAGATTAAAACTGAGACACATCAGGGATGGGTCCAAGTGATCACACCAGGCTCTTTCTTAAAAGCCTTGGAGGACTACATCCTAGGAACAAAAGTAATGAGACAAACTGCAACCCAGCTTGGACTCAGTTTAGTTTGTTGATGGGGCTCAGGACAGGCCGCCCCAAGATGTGCCACTGTGGTATGTGGATTATTTCGAGCTGAAGACAATAAAGGCTTAGACTCAGCAAGAAAATTCACCCTTTCCCCCCTAACAGCCTAAAAGACATTTAAAATAAACGCCGGTCCCCAGGACAGGTCATAACCATAGATAACTTCAGGTTCTGGTAGACTGGGAGGATCCTTGCTGAGCCCACTCTTATCAAAGTTCTATTTACCAAACATTTGCTTTTCCATTTCCATGTGGGTTGCCTTCCTCCCCTTTGAAGCCCCAAACTACTACCCTGAACATCTTCCTTGTCTGTAGCTGAAGATATTTAAACAGGTAGACTTGGCCAGTTGGCTGAGTTGCTCAGTTTTCCTGAGTCTCTCCCAGGTATACATGTTATAAAGCTTTGTTTAATTTTCTTCTGTTTTCTGTATCATGTGAATTTAATTCATTGTCCAGCCAGAAGGACCCAGAGTGGGTAGAAGAAATGTCTTCCTCCCCTACACTATTATTGGGCAAAATTGATCAACTTTAACCTTATTGTTCTAGGTAAATTGATCAGCTTTCACCCTATTGCTCCAGCAGAGAAAAGAGTGAACTTCTGGGCAGGAAGATAACAGAAGCTGAATAAACTAAATTTTTTATGTACAGTATTTAACATTCAATCAAAAATTACCAGACATGAAAAGTTACAGGACAATATAACTAATATCAAAAACAAAGGACAATAGACATAGAACCACAGTGAGTCAGGTTTTTAGACTAGAAGTTCAAGAAAATAAAGAGCAAGTTGGAAAAAACAGATGCAAATAATGGATAATTACATCAGGGAATTGGAATTTATAAAAAGAATCCAATGAAAATGCTGGAACTATAAAACATAATAGCTAATATTAAGGACCTAATAGATGAGTTTATCAGCCAATTGGACACTGCATTAAAAAGGTCAATAAAATGGAGAAAGTCAATAGAAAAGCTCAGTAATTTTTTAAAAATGGAAAATATAGAAAAATGAATAAAAGATGCTGAGACACAGTATAAATATCTAATATTCAGGTAACTGGAATACTATTAAGAGACAGAAAATGAGGCAAAAGCAGTATGTGAAGACACAATGGCTAAGGATTTTCCAAACTGATCAAGGACATTAACTCTCAGATTGAAGAATCTCAGTGAACTCCAAGCAAGATAATATCAACACACACACACACACACCCTCCCAAATTTGCCACATCATAATCAAATTGCTGAATGCAAAAACCAAGAAAAACATATTAAAAACAGAAAAAAACACACATTTCTCTGAAAGGAGAAACAATAAACTTATAATTGACTTGTCAACAGAAATGATGGAAGTCAAAGAAAATAACTGTGAACCTAGAATTCTACACCTGGCAAAAATATTCTTCAAAAGTAAAGATAAAATAAATACGTTTTCAGACAAACAAAAACTGAGAGAGTTTGTCACTAGCAAACCTATGCCAAAGAAAATTCTAGCAACAGCTCTTTACTGCCCGTGGGTCCTGTCCCCATGTTATTCCACACTATTCTCTAAATAAAAGAGCACTACTGCCAGACCTTGAGAGTCCAAGAAATCTTTCTTTCGACTCCTCAGCTTGCTGAGCCTGCATCATTTCTGGTGGCCCTTATGGGGATCTTGCTTCATGGGCTGGTGAGCTCAAGTTTTGGACAAGGCTGATCCAGATCCTGCTGTTCAACCGGACTACTCTTGTGAACAAACCGGTGATTTAAAACTACGTTTTAGAACAAAATGAACCCTATCTTGATTATTTTCTTATCTCCTTTTGTCATGACAGACAATTCTTTTTTAAAATAGGCTCAACATTATGCTGAGCTCCATAACCAAACCATGTGTTGGGTTTGTGGACTCTCACCTCTGTCTAGTACCTCTGACCTCCCCTGGTGGTCTCTCCCCTCCCGGGTACTGACTGGCATGCAATGCTTCTCTTCACTACGCAATGCATTTCTAGCTCTTCTCCTTTACAAGATTCATCTATTACTAATCATAATGTCTCCTTGTGCCCATCCGTCTCTGACACCTGGGAGTTCCCTGGCCACAATCAAACATTTTCCTTCAACACTACTGCCCAAATACTAACTAGATTTGCCTTGTCACAGGTGGATCATAAACAACAAGTTCCGTAGGTAAAGTCCCCAACCTATCAATACACACAGGATGGACTCTATGAAATTTGGGATGAATATATTTGGCTCACTCCTACTAGTGGTCAACTCAGTCAAAAGGCCACTCTATGTGGGGAATAAACCAATCACGCCTGTGACACGTGGCCTAATTGCATCCGACCTATGGGAAAAATTCCCTGTTATATGTGTTCTCATATCATAGCCTTAAAACATACTGATTGGTTTGGGACTGACTGGGATAGGCGGCCCAGCGTACATTGGTTAGCCCCTAAAGGCACTCAGTGGTTCTGTGTCTCCAACTTACGGCCTTGGCTACCACCTGGATGGATTGGACAGTGCACCCTAGGCTTTGTCTGGATGCAAGGTAGAACTACATTTACTATATCTCCTCCTGCTAACCTACCCAACCTCCAACAGCGCTAGACCCGCTCTGTCTTCCACTGGCACGACCACCTTGCCTCAATTTTTCTTCCTCAATTAGGATCTGAAAGTGTCATCTGGTGCATGGAAGCTCTACACAAATTCAGTATGAAGGCATTAAATGATACACCACATAGCCTTTCGTTGCTTGATTTAGAAGTATCACAAATGTGTAAGGCAGTCCTCCAAAACCGAATGGCACTGGATGTTTTGACAGCAGCACAGGGGGGCACTTGTGCCATTATGAAAACTGAATGTTGTGTCTATATTCCTGACTAACATCAAAATATCCCTGGCTTCCTCTCTGATATGAGCCACCAAATCAAATCTATGTCTGACCCTACCCTATCTCTAAACGATTGGTTGAACTCTTGGTCAGGACCAGGTTTCTGGATTACTATCAAAACCTTATTCATTGGGTTAATCATATTGCTTGTATTTCTTATTATAATTTGTCATCTATTTCATTGTTTGTCTTCTGCATGTCAACAAAGTTTCACCTCCTAGACCACCTCTTGTCAAACGATTCTCTTGTCTTCTGAGGATCTGTATACCTCGTCAGCCTTGGACTCTACAGGTGCAGCCTTCTGGTCCACTGAACCTCCTAACTGTACCTATGGCCCCATTTAGGGACAGCTCTACGACCTTGTACAGCCAGAAGTAGTTATGGAAGCCTGACCATTGTCCACATCCCCCAAAGATTTTGGGGCCAAAAGGATTCAGGGGGGTTATGATGAGGATTATTTTAGGCTGGTTACTTTGAAAAACTGCAGAGGAGAAGGAGGCTCTGAGGAGTAGAATTTACTTACCCTTTGTTAAGAGACTTTTACATTGTAAAGGAAATCTCCATCTGTAAAGGTGTCTCCCTCTCTGCACCAGGAAGAAGGGGAAATGACCCTCTCTCTAGAAACTCTTAATCAATGCCAAAGGCAAGGACTTAAATCTGCATCTTGTTTACTGTACATGTGTGGTAATTTCCCACACCCCCTCCACCCCCAACATCCTCCTTTGTCTTTAGCTAAAAATAATATTTAAGGTGGTGGCTTCAGCCATTTACTTAATCTGGTTTGATTCTTATCTAAAAGTTATAGGACCACCCAGTAACCAGACCGCACCTGCACTGATACCATTTTAACAACTTTTTTTTACATATTCTTTCCTTTGTCTTGTAAAGAGGTAACTCACATACCTATGCCTTAAATTTAGCCCTACCCTCAACCTGTGTTTTGCAGCAGCTCTTTACTGCCCATGGGTCCTGTCCCCATGCTATTCCACACTATTCTCTAAATAAAAGAGCACTACTGCCAGAAAAAAAAAAAAATTCTAAAGAGAGTTCTTTAAGCAGAAGGAAATAAGGAAATGCCAGAGGGAAATGGAAAGGGTAAATATTTGGGTAATTCTATTTCAATGGAAATTAATCTTAAGGGCTTCAAATATATTTAGAATTAAAATGCACAACAAAAGTCAGAGGACAGGAAGGAGTTTAAATGAAGTTAAATTTTTCCAAGATTCTACCATTATTGAAAGAGATAATTTGAATTTGACTGTAATAAATCAAAGGCACATGTTGATATCTCTAGAGTATCCACTAAACAAAATAGTAAATGAATGTGTAACTAACAAGTTATTAGATTGAAAAACTGGAATGGTTACAAAATGATTAATTTTACAAAGGCATGAAAGGAGAGAAAGGGGCATACTGAAATCACTGGGATAAACAGAAAAAATAATAAGATGATAGATGTACATCCAAGTCAATAATTAAGTTCCAATGGACTAAATATTCCAATTAAAATATTAAGATTATCAGACTAGTTAAAGAAACAGGACATAGAAAGCTGAAAATTTTAAAGGTGGAAAAGATATACCATGCAAATATTACCAAAATAAACTGGTAGGACTATAATAATATTAAACATTCTGATTTCTTTTTGAAGAAATTCCAGGAATATAATTCATTCTAGCAAAGAAAATCTAACTTTTGTTTCCCTTGTGGGTTTAAATTTTTCTTAAATTTTGTGGATTATTGCTCCCTATTGAAAAAAAAAAAATAGTTTATAAAAAGAAGCACCCTGCAGGATTTTTGGACTATCACCACATTTGATGGTTCCAATTCTCTAATTTTCCTCTGAGCTCATGTAAATATAAGATGCTAGCCCTGAAATTCAGGAGGAACAGTCATTCTAGAATTGCCATCTCACCCTGGAAAGCTCACCCATCCTCCTCCAAGAAAACATCAGGATCCTTGTTTATCTCAGTCATTGCCATAAGTGAAACTTCTTTGGTCACTGCCTAAGGTTTGGTTTATCTTTTAATCAGAATCATTTATCCACTTCTCCCTCCTTCCTTCTCTCCCTTTCAAATCCTTCCTCTGCATGCTATAGAACTGCCACCATGTGATCAGAAAATTAATCTATCTCCTCAACTTCCTATCTCAACATGCCCCTCCACTTTGCGCCCTTGACTGAACCCTGACTGTGCATGGTCATGGCTATGAGTGAGTATCATATTGATGACTGCAAATGCCATCGACTGCCTTGCTCCTCTCTTCTTTTACAGAAGCACATGTCTGGAAAACGCCAGATCCTGGGAGCATGCACTCCATTGTGTGCCTTCCATGTATCTCACCTAATTAGCTAAACATTTCTGGAGAAAACCACACTACCTGGCAACACTAGTCTATTGTGGCAGGCTGAATTTCTCGGACTTTATAACAAAGTATCACGTCCTTTTTTCCCCCCATTAAACTTTCCCCATAACTACCTTCCCATCAATCTCCTAGCTTCTCTCACATTTCAGTGAGAAAAAAGAAATCATGCAACTCAATTTTCTCCATCTTCCCACAAACAAAACTCGAAGCTACCTGCAAAGACATCTCTCTTCTCCTCTCCTCCGCTTCAAAGGAGGAAACTCTCCCTGCTTCTAAGACCACTCTTTCCACAGACAGGCTGGATCCATCTTTTCACCTCAAGGGCCTTGAGGGATTTTCTTCCTCTCTGCTTCATCATCAGTCTCTCACTCACTCCTTGACCATTTCCATCGATATTTACAAACACTCTTGTTTTCTTAAAACAACTATTTTGATTCCTCATCTGCCTCCAGCCGTGACTGCATTTCTCTGCTCCTTTCTCAAGAGTTGTCTGCTTGATATTTTCTCCCAAATGTTTGCCAGCCCCACTACCCTAAGCTTCTCTGATCAAGATAATCAAGATGTTGTGTTGTTAAATCTAATGGACCCTAATTTCCTCATTAAACTTTCAGGAATATTTGTGCAATTCACCACTCCTTCAGTTGGGAAATGTTTCCTCTTTTGGTTTACCATTACCCTCTCCCAGTTTTCATTTTATATCACTGGCTGTTGCCCTTCCCTTGACTTCTAATCACTGGTTTCCTTAGGGCATGTCTTAGGCACACTTCTTTTCTTTCTCAACCTATCCTGTCTACTGTAAATTTATATCACCCCCTAGACTGCATCTCCAAGTTCCAGATAAGTATAGCCACTTAAATGTCTTAAAGATACCCCAAATATCCCAGCCTCCACTAACCTATTCTTCCCCAGCCATCCCCAAATCAATAAACATCAACATTCTAAACCCAAACAACTGCTCAAGTAAAACTACTGCATACTCTTGAGTTTCCCTTTCCCCTATTCCTCACATCTAATGTTTCAGTGTTCTGTCAATTCTACCTAAAACATATATAAATATAAATATATAAATATATACACATGCATATCTCCTGCCCATCCATTTCTCTCTCTCCACTGTCACCACCAGAATCCTGGCCACCTCTTGCACCAACACTATTGAAACAACCTCCTTACTGGTCTCTGCTTGAGTTCTTGTCACTGTAATCCATTCTTTTGAAATAATTGCAGATTTACAGGAAGATGCAAAAATAGTACAGAGAGGGTCTTATGTATCCTTGAGCAATTTCCCCAGTGGTTGCATCTTATATGACTATAATAAATATCAAAATGAGGATATTAATAATGGCACAAGGAGTGTGTACAGTGCTATGCCATTTAATCATGTACATAGATGGGTACATCGTAGAGTATAACATATAACATATTGCAGGTGTTCCAGCTAATGAGTAAATAAGCTAGGATACAAAGAAAAGAGGAAAAGAAATTAGTAAAATAAGAAAGGAAAATTCATCGTCTGAAAACATTCTGAGAGCCTTTGATGAAAGGTTCCGCATAAGGGTGGAGAGGTGTTAAGTAGAACCAAAATTGCTTGTGTCTGCAGTATGGGCCCCCTCCTGTGTGTATATAATTCTAATTACTACTAATTGGATTTAAATCTGCATCAAGGGAGAAATCGATTGGCTTTTTTTGTGGTTGTATACAGCCCCCAAACATCAGGTCTGAAAGGCACAGCTCCTCATCTTAATACAGACCCCTCTTTTCACTTTCGAAGCCATGAGGAAGCATTAGTGTTGGTCTGGGGATACAAATTCTTCCCTGTCCTTCAGTATCTTTTTGTCCCTAGTGCCCCAAATCACATAGTTTCCCGGTATGCAAACCAAATATCATCAACAATGCCCTACTATAGTAAGCCTGAAAAACAAGTAAGCCAGAAATCACAGAAAAGAGAGGGGGATTAATAAAACAGAAAAAGAATGTTCATGGTTTGAAAACTTTTGAGATCTTTGATGAAAGACTAGGCTAAGTAAATGGAAAGAACGCTGCCCTGGGAAGCAGGTGCCTGTCTAGTCTCAGCTCTGCTCCCAACTAGCTAAGATCAGGTACTTTATCTTAGTCTCAGTTTTCCGGGTATTAAAACAAAGGAATGAGGTTCCAAACTAAAGACCCTTCTAGTCCTCACAACGTATGAAGGTAATTCTCCACCTAAAGCTTAGGTATTCATAAGCTGCCATGGAACGAGAAAGATAAAAACACCTTGTTACTGTTGTCTGGCTACCGCTTTTGGAGCAAGTGATCTCTTTTGCCTGAAGAAAACTTCATGTTATTTTTGTTGCCTCACTGTAGCATGAGAGATGCCATTTTTTCTACCTTGTTAAAAGCTCCTATTAGAGAAATTGCCAGATCTATTAGTGTATCTTAATTACCACATCTTGTGCTGCTTTTAGCCTCTAGTGGGGCAAAATTGCCATGATTTATGCTTTACTAACAATGATATTTTTACATTAGTAAGCAATTAAAGAGCCCAACAGCACTCCTGGGAACTTCAAAAAACCATAGAAGGACTGCCATCATTTTGATTTATAGCTACTGTAATTGTATTTACAGAAAACTTATAAAATGAGACTACTGTGTCAAAATGGTTATGGTGCTCACAATAAAAGTGTGAAAAGAGATACACACATGCTTCACATTGACTGTAGATGCAATATATAAAGTTAGAGAGAATGGGCTGAGACAAGGTCACATAAAGGTGATGGGCAGTATCATGTCTTAGACTTGGCAACCCAGGAAATTCAGATGAAAGTGATTTCTCTGCAGGGTGAAGCTTCTATCTTCTGAGTCCTGTCCAGCAGGGTGATGAGTGAACATAATCTTTTGCTGGAAGAGGGTGGGGGTAGGGGGTAGCATTTCTTTACATTTGAAACAGAGTGGGGGCCTATTAACAAATATATCCATTGGGGATAAAATAGCTAAAAAGGCAAAGGTCTCCTGCCAACAGTGAGTAGACTTATGGTCAGGAATTACCTCTTCCTTTCTCCAAGACAGGATATTAAGAAGCAATCCTTCTAATTCAATGGAAAGATTTACTTCTTACATTTTTGAGGTCTCACTACATAAGATTTATTTCTATCTTCCTTCATGTGTTGAGTTTAATTTTGCCTTCAGCAATCTGTCTATCCTTTACATTTACTATCAAAATCTGACTTTATTATGCAGAAAAGGGCTCTATAATATGTAAGAATAATTTTAGAAAAATGCTATTGTATTAGAATATGAACCTTTCAATTTAAATCTTTTTGAGCTACACATGTTTAGTGAAAAAATTGCTAGGACTCTAAACTCTATACTTTTCCTAAAGTCACAGAGCCTTCCCTGGACCAGTAGTACCAGCATCATCTGGGAGCTTATTTGAAGACAAAATCTCTCCCCAGCCCAGACCTACTGAATCAGAGTTGGCGTTTTAACCAGGGGATTCCTGGGCATGTTAACGTTTGAGAAATACTGTGAGAGAGGGTTAGCAGGGACTGGGAGGTCAGTACGTCTATCTGGGAACTTTACTCATGATAGCACGATGTCCATAGCTCTAAAAACAGCTGAAGAAGGAAAAGAAGAAGAGGAGGAGAAGGAGGGGGAAGTAGGGGAGGAGTAGGAAGAAGGAAAAAGAGGGAAAGGAGGAAGGAGAAGGGGAAGAGAAGGAGGGGGAAGGGGAGAGGGAGAGGTGGAGGAGGAGGAGGACATGGACCAGGAAGAGGAAGAGGAAGGAGGCAGGTGGGGCTGGCCCCCGTGGCCATGTAGTTAAAGTTCTGTACTCTCCACTTTGGCGGCCTGGGTTTGAGGGTTCAGATCCCAGGCGCAGACCTACATCACTCACCAGCCATGCTGTGGCAGCATCACACATATAAAGCAGAGGAAGAAAAAAAGGAGGCAGTGGGTTTTGAAGACTTATGTTGCAAAAGTCCTCCTTTGCAAATTTCCTCCAAAATGTTCCAAATCTCTAATCATCAAATTTACGGTGGATATCCTTTCCACATTTGGGGCATGCAGAGAGCACGATGAACTTCTGTGATCCCAAGTCTCCTGCTTTAATAAAGCAGTCTTATAGACGCCTCCTGCCTAGAAACAGCAATATGTGGCAGGCAGTTTCATTGTAGCTTGAAACTTTGCATTTAAATAAAGTTTCGGTGTCTAAAGGGTAAGACTTTTACAGCATTTCTGAATAAGCTCAGAGGGTCCCACAGATTAAACAGCAGTCAATGTCACTTAGATACCATTTCACATGAAGATTTCTAGAGAAATGATGAAGCAACAGTCAAATCTAGTTTCATTTATGGATTTTCCTCTCTCCTTTCTTGTCCTACACCTATAGCTTGTCCTACATTTCATGCCAGGGTTGAACACATTGAAATAGTCTCCTCCCTATTTCTCCATCATGCACTTCTACATCAGACAGGATTCTAGACATTTACAAAAGCACATTAATACTGGAGAAAAAAACTACCCATATTGACTTTGTTTCCACCTTCTTCTCAATTACTGCTGCTTTGTGAAAGTTTGAGGTTTATTTTTTAAAAGTTAAATGTATTTAATCAGAAATTTCAGTTTAAAATTTCTATTAGGAGCTACAGATAATTACAGAGTACTAGAGCATCTGAAGAAATGTAGTTAATCAAAGAAGAGTCTCAAAAAGAAATAATTCTAGGGAAAGTGAGAATGGTGGTGGAACAAAGAGTTAAACACAAAACAGTCTTCTTTTCTTTCTTCTTAGAAATTTTTTTTGTCCTCAAACCTATGAAGATACACTGCTGATCAAGAATTAAAGACACATTTGGTTGGGATGAGGACAATTGGTCAAGTGTACCTACAAGCAAATCTTTGCCGTCATCTTTCTTAGTGATTAAATAGTGGCGCTAAAGAAGATCTTCTCATGCTCTAAAAAAGTGAACATCTTAAAGGAAACTCATATCCTGACTAGCCCTGTAATCAGAGAGTGAAGGTTTATGTAATTGTCTAAGAATCGCCACAGTGGGTATTTGAATGCTTCCTCTCATGTTTTATTCTTCTAATTAATTTAGTGCTTTTTATTATTTCAACATGTTTTCCATTACTGTTGACTACAGCATCCCAGAGAGACAGAATGGGCAGACAGTATTTTCTCCATTTTATAGATGTGTTAACTGAAACACTTCTGGCGACAGAGTCCCTTGATGATAAAACAAGGACCAGAGTTCAGTTTAAGTCTCCTAGCTTGCTGATTAATGTTAAACACGTACTAGCCTTTCTAATTGCATCTGCGTTTTATAACGATGGGGTTCCCTTTAGGTTTCTCAGTCACCAACTGTGATATTATTGATTATTGCCACAATGTGGCAAAGACTACTGGATTCACCTGATATTTGGAAAATCCAGAGGTAAGCTATCCACTAACCCTGTCAGTGCTTAGCACAATATCTGTAAACATCTTGAATACAATTATTAAATCCTCTCTATTTTAAAGGTTTCTGGGTGGAAACATTTTATGCCTTTCTTTTGTTGCACATTCCAAGTCTAAAATTTGAAACTACATCCTGCCTTAAAGAGTTGTTCTTGTTCCCCACAGAGAACAATAGCATATGTCTCTACTGTGTGAGAGATAGTGAATAATTTACCAAACCAGAACATTCTGTAAAAGACACCATTTTGCTTTGATGCTCTTGTATAACTGCCACTGACTTTAATGAGAATTACACACATCTGTCATTGGGCAGAATCAACCCCATTATTTATTAAAGCTGAAACCCACCATTTGCCATAAAGCCTTCCTCTAGTCAATAATTAACAGATTTAAGACTCACAGATTTGTGGTTCATACTCTATCTTTCTGATGAGTAAAACATGGTGATGAAAGAAAATGAGCCGGGGAGAAATTTTCTAGGCCTGAAAGTATGCTTCCTGGTTTCCACGGCTACATAACTAGATTTTCCATCTTTGGTGATTAAAGGGAAACAAATAGCTTCAGTGATTGTTTGCTTCTTTGCTGCAACACAATCTGTTATAGTAAGTAATGTGAGTTCATGTGATAAGTTGGTGTCAATCAACTGTTTTCTATTTTGCAGAATCTTTAGGAGATATAATGAGCACATGAGGTCCAGCTGACTATCTTTAGGAATCTGCAACCCTGAATTCTAACCTTGCTACTCAATTGGCCGATCAGTAGACCTGTTGTGTTGGCATCTGCTGGAACTTGTTAGAAATGGGACTCTACACAGGTCTACTGAATCAGCAACACTGGGCGTCCCTTACTTGGGTTTTAATCAACAGTTGACCCTCATGCTCACTAAAGTTTGAGACCCACTCTTCCAAACTATTATCTACAACCTTGTAAAATAGCATCTGGGAAAAGATGGAAAAGAAGTACTAAGGTTTTTACTATTTTTCTTTTTTTGTTTGCTTTATTTTGTATCATAAAATTATACTATTTTGTAATATAAAATATTTTTCAAACAAAAGTTATGAGTCCCATTTTTGATTATTTTAATAGATCATATTCACTGTTGAATTATCGTTTTTGGTTTGGAAAAATGTTGCTTTGCATATTTAGTTTTCTTTCTACCATTTAAACAAAGATTTCTGCCCTTTGAACTCTAATCATCTGTTACATCTTAATTCATTCTGGAATGTTCATGGAAATAAAATATACCAAACGACACACTCATAATATGTGTACAACTGCCTGTCTAATTTCTCTATCATTATCTACTTCTCCATTACTAGTAAGAACCACTGAAACACTCTTTTCTCTTCTTGGGTACCAATGTTTCAGCAGGAAGAGATTCTGCTTATTTTTTACTGTTCCCCAAGACTTCTGATACTCAACAAGAGTTTCCCTTTGTTCTACAGTACTTTGTAATGGGGGTTGGGGGTAGATAAAAGCTATTGGTGCCAGTACATAGCCTGACAGTGCATAAAAACTTCTAATGATACGATTCACCTGCTAGACCAAAATACATTTCATAGGATGGAAGAAATAACTCTTTTAGTGCTTCATTCTCAGTACATTGTGCACTCAGACCCCCTAAAATTCTCTCTGGCAACATAGGCAGTATTACAATGATGGATAACTAATCTCCAACAGTGCTGTAAAGTGATTATTAATCCATAAGCATCCACATGCTGAGGTATTCTATGGTTTTAAAAAAGTTAAGAACCATTTCCACACAGTTGGAGCTATTATAATCTTTTCAAAGGCTTCAGTGTGGGACCTCCTGTCTGTTACCATATTTCTTTATTAATTTCACCTGACTGCCAAGACTTCTTAGCACCACACAGTCAAGTTCCAGAAGCATGGAAGAAACCACATGTCATGTGATAAAAGAGATTGTTACTTGCTCATAAATGTGACAGATCAGCAGTCACCATATGGGGCCTTCATGCTACAAGTCTCAAAGGTCAGAACACATAGAAGAAGTATCACAAAAAATTACAAGATTTCACAGACAAAAAGAACTTTTGACATCACCAAAACCAGTTAATTAAAAAAAAATTTTTGGCAATCAAATGACAAAAATCTTAGAAACCTAGATTTCTAAGCACTCTCTCCAAAAAAGCAATCAAATGACAAAAATCTTAGAAACTTAGGTGGAAACAGACAGAAGTAGCCTGTGTGGGTTGGAGGGAGAAGGAAGCAAGAGTTGTTCTATTTCTCTCTCCTCTTGACAGAGATCTGCTTACGCACCTCCATAGAACTACTGATACCCAGCCATAGTCAGAAACTTCAGGTTTAGGACAACTTCTTACATCTTACATATGAGGAAACTGAGATGAGAGGAGCTAAACACTTGCCCTCCAATCTCAAAGATTATTGACAACGGAATGTAGCCAATTTCCATGAGTCCTAACTCTCCATCCACTGATTTTTTTTTTTTTATTAAATTGTATAAAAGCAGAAGTTGACCAAGGAATGCTGAATGGGAAAAAGGATAAAAATGTTAGAGTTTTTCCTGGAGTAGAAATTGGGGTTGATTATAGGTTCCCCCTTGTCCCTCAGGCAAAACAGATTATAATAAAATTGAAAATAATGTCAGAAGTAGGTACGACCAGTGAAAAGTAGATAACTCTCTGCTCTGAATCTAAACGAGACTGGGGCAAAGGTCTACCAAAACCCTAGAAGGAGCAAACTGAGCAGAATTGTCTTTTTTTTTGAGGAAGACTAGCCCTGGGCTAACTACTGCCAGTCCTCCTCTTTTTGCCGAGGAAGCCTGGCCCTGAGCTAACATCCATGCCCATCTTCTGCTAATTTATATGTGGGATGCCTACCACAGCATGGCGTGCCAAGCAGTGCCATGTCCGCACCCAGGATCTGAACCAGCGAACCCCAGGCCACTGAGAAGTGGAATGTGCCAACTTAACCGCTGCGCCACCAGGCTGGCCCCCAGAACGGTCTTGATAATCACTACCTTTAAGCTTGGAGGAATAGAATACAGTTTTAAATAGAAAGAAGAAAAAAATCACATTATGAGATGGCACTTGGTGGTAAGGTTGGTTATTTTCTCTTTTTTTTGATCCCTATTTAAGGAACACCACTAACATGAAATATAAAATCAAAGTAAAGGAACCTGGAGGAAAGAGATCTGATTCAGGGAAAAAAAAAATACTGAAAAAAAAAAATAAAACAAACAATATTCTCAGAGAGATAAGAGGGGAAATTGCCTCCATTGACAAAAGCATGAAGCTATAAAAAGGGAACATTCAGAGAAAATAAAAAAGAGTTCTTGGATATTAAAAATATGTGATAGCAGAAATAGCTGGGAGATAAAGAGATCTCCTAGAAAGTAGTGCACAAAGGACAGAAAATGGGTGAAAATACATGAGAAAATTGGAACAACAATACTGGAAGTTTACTGTGCAAATAATAGGAGCTCCAGAAAAAAAGATCAGAGCAAAAGAGGAACTCATCAATAAAATAATTTTGGAAAATTTCCCAGAACTGAGGAGCATGATTTTCCAGATTGAAAGACCCACCAAATGCCTAGTGGACTAGATGAAAAGCATTACATGCTTAATAAGAAGACTAATCAACTGAGGCAGAAAGAATCTACAAGCTTCTAGAGATTAAAAAAAAAAAAAGTCACATAAAAAGGACACGAAATTAAAATGGCTTTAGCTACTTGGAACTAGACAAGAATGTAGTGTCTTCAAAGTGTTGAAGAAACATGATTTCCAACCTAGATGTCTATTCCAAGACAAATTGTTAATAATATTTATAAGAAAAATAAAAACATTTCAGATATGAAAAGTTTTTAAAATATTGCCTCCCATATGCTCTTTCTCAAAAAGCTACTAGAGAAAGTGTTCTGCTAAACTGAAGAAGCAAAATGAGACAGGAAGACAAGGGTGTGGTGGATTGAATGGTGGCCCCCTCCAAAATACTGTATGTCTATCCAGAACCTGTGAATGTGACCTTATTTGGAGGAAAAAAACAAGGTCTTTGCAGATGTAATTAAGTTAAGGATTTTGAGATGAAATCATCCCGGATTGGAGGTGAGCACTAAATCCAATGACGTGCACCATCCTAAGAGAAAGGCAGAGGTAGATTTGACTGAGACACAGGGGAGAAGACTACCTGAAGACAGAGACAGATTGGAGTTACATAATAGAAAGAAAAACGATGCCTGGAGCCACCAGAACCTGGAAGAGACAAGGAGAATTATCCCCAGAGCCTTCACGGGTAGCATGACCATGCCAACACATTCACTGGGGACTTCCGGCTTCCAGAAAAGTAAGGAAACAAAGTTTGTGATAATTTGTTACAGGAGTCCTAGGACACTAATACAATGGGATACAGAAAATGGGAGCTCCAACACAGGAAAGAGGCCAAGAGAATCATTAGGATGAAAGTGAAAGGAGATCCCAGGATGATAACTATGCAATCAGTCCAGACCGGTTCTGGAGGAAACTTCTTCAAAAAATGACATTAACTGATGACTTCCTGGTGTCAATAAATGTTTTGAAAGGAGATTTAGGCAATTGGCCAATACTCTTGGTTCAGTTATTGGTGACAGATAATCAAGCAAATGAAAGTTTAGAATGGAAAAGGAAATAAAATTTACTAGAAGGTCACAACAGGGCAAATAATGAACACTGATCTACACAACAGTATGATATAGCTGTTTTTAGAGGATTAAGAATGGAAGCAAGTGTGTGTGCACCCATGTGGTTGTGTGTTTGTGTGTCTGTGTGGGAAGGTGGGTGTATATGTGTGTGGATGGGTAGGTGAACATGGTGGGGCAAAAGTAAGGAATGAGAAAAATCCTGATCTTCCATAAAACTGAATCCCTAGAACTAAAAATTAAATATATAGCGGTATATATTAATTAGTGATGTGGTAGTAAATATCAAAAGGATCATCTAAATAATTGATAACAGTTACCTTTGAGGGATAACAATGTTTTTATAATAATTTAATAAAATGTTTAGCATTGAATAAAATTAATTTTAATAGTACTGATATAGTACTTATTACATTTCAGATATTGTTTTAGGTACTGAACTCATTTTTTTCTTCCAAAGAGGCTTATGGGAAAGATACTATTACCACATTTTACTGTTAAGGACGCTGAGGTTACATAGTCACACAATAATCTCAGAGCCAGATTTGGAAACTAGTCACCTTAGGGTTCCTACATTAATCTCAACATTTCCTAAAAAAAAAAAAAAAAATCGTAGGGAAGCTGGGCGTGATCTTTATCAAAAGTTTAGAACTAGTAGACTCTTTAAATTATGTAGACATGTAAGTTTGGTTTAAAAACATAACCACTGGAAATAATCAGAAGATGAAAGCTATTACTCTATCATTTTTTGCTCTTGACTCTGCCTCAAAATCAGAGCAAACCTGGGGGTAGAAACGAGTGGGTGTGTAGTGATGGAGGGGATGAAAGTTTCTCCAGTCAGATCAAAACTGTCTGACCTACTCTTGATATCTCCAAGTGAAAATGGCGTAAGTTGGAAAGCACCACTCTCAGAATGGACTGTGATGGGCAAGTGGTCAAATGTGTGGACCCCAAAAGGAGTGAGTAACTTGGGAACTTCTTGGGAAGCCAGCTTTAGGAAGACAGCCTTGCAGCCACATGCACCAGATTGGCATACATTTCTACAATATTTACATTCTTTTGTCAACACTTCATTCCCATAGATTGAACCAACACCTGTTTCAGCCCAAGAAAGTTTAAGAATTTGAAGAAATTAATTTGCATGAAAATGAAGCAAAATATTTAAACCTCAATAAGTATGTTTGCTTTCTTTAGTTTATTTACAAAATTTACTGAGTTTACTTATAAAAATTATCTCCATTCTATATGAAATGAGTAGATGAGGTATTCAAGGACATCCTCATTAAAAGTAACAGCTTTTCAATTTAACCTCTAAGATGATACATTGTGATAGAAATTTTTGAAAGGGGAATAAATTGCTCTCAGTAATTTTGGAGAGATTTTCCTAAATATTTGATATACTCAAAACAGGTATATGAAAAGGAGCCCGAGGGTCTAGAAATGAGAATTTATAAAAAATATTATGGGGTAGAACCAAATCCTGAGCACCAGAGTGAATTGGCTAATTTAGTTGACAATGCAGAAATCCAAATAAAAGTAAGTTATTAGAGCTTCGAAAACTACAGACCGTTTAAATTTATGGCGGCCATAGCGTAAATTCAGCAAGGACACTCATAGAGACCCTTCTTGTATTTCTAATAATTGGAGTAGTTAATACTTTTTGAATGTTTATCAGGAAGAAAGCACTGTTCTAATTGCTGTACAAATATCTTGATTGACTCATTTCTCACAGCAAGCTTATGATATTGATACTATTAATATCATCACTATTTTATAGAAAGTGGCCTGGAGAGGTCAATTAGGACTATCAACCTGTGTTGATAGCCCCAGAGCCTTGACTGCCCAACACTGCATTATTGAGGAGCAGGTTTGCTTGTTCATGAAAGAACTTGGACCTCATAATATGTTCTTCCTTAAAGGAAATGTATGATCAAGAGACATGTGTTGGTCAGTCACAGCGATATTCTTTGTCTCCCTTTAATAACTTCAAGAAACATTAGAAGAATCCCTATTTTAAGCCAATGAATTATTAAAACAGGTTGATAACCAAGGTAGTCACCTATTTCTATCTACTTAATAAATTAGTTAGTAACAGTTCGTCTTTTTTTCTGAAATATTAGGCTGATGTAGTCTTGAAGGAGGATGAGAGAAGAGAAAAAGCAAGTCCTTTAGATTTAGCCTAAACTGGACCCAAATTTCAGTTCTTACACTCACTGGCTGTGTGATTTGGGGCAAATTTCTTGACTACTCTGAGTCTTAGGTTAATAATAAATTTGACTATGTTGTTAAGAGTGTGTAACACAGAGTTGATGCTCCATAAATGTTAGTGTCCTTTATGACTAGTTCAGTCTATTTTAAGTATATGATTTGCTGCCAATCAAAAAATAGCACAGATCTGAGAACAAAATACTCGTTGAAATAATTCCCTTTAGTTTCATTAAAGCAAGTTCAGAACCCAAGAGAGAGAGAGAAAAACAAAAGAGGTCTTCAGAGATCGACCTTAGCATGGGAGGTCTTCATTTTCCTTATTGATTTCCTTTTTATTCTATCCATGCCTATACAGAAAAGACGAAATTTACCCAAAAGTGTTGTCTGCATTTGTCCTCAAATTACACTGAATGGATTAGCTAACAACCATACTTTTGGAATTAGTGATTGAGGAAGATAGCGTTACTTGAAATAGAACTCACCCAGATTGTGGCGGGGGGTGGGGAGGCGGGGATGCATGGATACTGGTGTACAGTAAAGATTTTACAGATGCCCTGGTAGCTTTCATTGCCCAGAGACATTCCCAGAACTATACCTAAATAAACTACAGGCTATAGCTGAAAATTTCAAGCTAAGACCAAGGGACTAAGACAAAATGATCCCGCAGTGCTTAGATTTTCCAAGATGATGAAATGGGTTTTCGGAGGTAAGAGACTTTTCTAATACAAGGCAGTAACAGGAAAGTTTACCCTAGAAATGAAGCTTGAGAGGACAGACTAAACCCATCCTCTTAAGAAAAAATAATCTATATAAACTTTGGCATTTAAAAGGTAGGAGTCATGGGACCTTTACAATGAGCCAGTTGCTGTCCTGAGTATTGCACACGTTTGTACATCTCATTTAATTCTCACAAACAAGTATGTAAGGTAGTTATCACTATCCCCACCATTTTCAAAAGAGGGAAATGAGGTACAGAAGTCAAGCAACCTGCCCAAGTATAACACCTGTCAGGTGGCAAAGCTTGAATTTTTAGCAATCTAATGCCAGGGCCAACAAGCTTCACTCCACACCAGCTGAGCCATGTCTCAACTGACTTTGTATTACCCACATTTTCTAGCACAATGCTTTCTTTGTGTGTAATAAGTGCCCAGTACACACTGAATATACCTCTTACAATTAAAGACACTGAGTACTTCTGTGAAAATGCACCCAAGAGAGGATTAGCTCCTTAAATCTTCATTAGTCATAAACCCTTCAGCAGGGATTAATTTATCAGATTAACCCAGCAGCAAACACAGATCTGAAGATCTAGGACAAAAGAAAAGGCATATTTAATATAAAAGAGAAAGAAAGATAACGTTCATAATTGTGAGACACAATTATGGGGTACCAGCTACCACTGATATTCAGTCTGGAAGACAGTAATTTAAATGGGAACAAAGATGCTAACCCTCCCCCATGCTTCACATTACTATAGGGTGACTGTCCTTTGGCTAGTTGCTGGTTATGGTGCACCACACGTAACCATATCAGAATCCAAACCCATCTCATGATTTGGACCATCAAGTCAGTTCCTTTCCAGAAGATGAAGATTTAAGATACATAAAACAAGGGATGTCAGCCACCCTATCCCTCTATATACCATGGTCGATATGCTGATCCACAGTGTGAGAAGATGAATCCAGTCTGCAGAGGGAGCCAGAGAGTGAAAATCCTTGAGTCAAACAAATGCCTGGTCCTAGTGTCTGTAGCCAAAATGCTGCTGATTCTCCCCATGGCTTGGTGTTGCTCAGACTGCCTTGGGTATCATTGGCTCATAAACCCACCATTTTTTTGAACTAGTTAAAATTGGATTATAGTCTCATACAACTAAAACAGAGGCGCAAACCTTCACAAGATCATACTTTCATCTTGCCCTCTATTATTTTCCCCGAGGCACGCATAAGAGATGCTTTCCAAGACTCTCATGCTTATGTCATAGGTACTATGTGGCCCACCATATCATCTGAATTTAACTCCTATTTGAGTGAAAAATAAAATTCTATTATGAGATTTTTTATTTTTTTGGTAGCAGTTAGCCTATACTGAGTATTACAGGAAGTGACTCGTCCAAAGTCACACAGGTAATTCAGGAGTAGGATGGAAATCTTCTTGCTCATTCGATGCAGCCTCCAAAAGACACCACAGAATTTGTAATCAATGTGTAAAGGTGAAAGGGAGTAATTACACTTTTATTCCCATCTAAATGAATGCTTTTGACTAAGCCAGCATGCTTAAAAGGCAGTGGTATTACATGACAAATTAAACAAATGAAAAGCTCGCCATAATCTGTGCAACATTAAATGAGTAAAGGAAAAATCATTGCCTTCGGGTCAGATGACATTTCACATGAGTTTAATTAAACACTCACACAAACACATAGACACACGCACATGAGCACACACACCCCTAAACAATGACAAATCTAAGTCTGAGTTTCTTTATGCAGACAAGCCAGATAATTTGAAATAAAACTTCAAATGGTTTCTGTCAGAAATGAAAAAGTACAAAAGGGAAAAGAGACAATGTGGCTACATTTATGGAATATAAATTATGATTTAAGCCCTCAGGTGCTGAAGGTACAAGTACCTTATTTTTAGCCTTGAAACTCACAGAGGATAGATTTTGAGTTTCATGGAGCTCAGGCTGTAGGTAAGGAAGCTGACTTTAGTGGGATTGCTGGGTTGTATCTAAGCTTTGCTTCCCTTGTTTTAGGATTCAAACGTTTCAAGCTGGTATCAAAGTTCTTTCCCAAATAGTGTATGCAGTTGTTATCTGGAAAAGAACTAATCTTCTTGGTGAAATGATTCCAAATGATCTTCTTTAAAACGTAGAAGGTAATAGAAGATGGAGTCGGGTGGGAAAGAGGACTGTGGGAGGTGAAACCCTGATTGAAATCAAGATCCAGGTTGTTGTAATAGTTGCAAATAACCTATATGGCTGGACAAAAATACGTTGTTTTGGGAAATTCTGAATTATTACCTTAAAGTAATATTTACCCTTTGTTCTACAAACCTTTCCTTAATCCTGATGACCCCATTTTCTCATTTTCCTTCTTCTGGAATCTCCATAACCACACAGCCCAGAAAGGTCAGGGAATCTCTCCTAATGGCTGAAATGGCAAAACTCTTTCTTTTTTGGGTGGTTGGTAGAAAGGAGAGGCTAATAGGAACTCCCTTCTTCTTTAAGAAAATAAAACCTCATCCCACCCCTCCCACCACCCCCACAGAAAAAACCGCTTTGTTCATACCTTCCTGGACTGTCAACCCAATTTCTTCCTGTTTCAAGCATAAAAGTAATTATGGGCCTAGCAATAAATATCACATTTTTTACCTTGACAGAAAGCAGGAATGATGCAAGGGTTTAATGGTATTATTTATTATCCACCTTGTACACATTATTTTCTGCCACCATTGGAGCTTTCTGTTCATTTTCCTACAAGCAGTTATTTTCATATTAGCTTTACCCTTATGGTGCCTACACAATCTAAGTGTATTTTGAACACATTCTATTTTGCATGTGGATGTCAGTAGAAAGGCCTTAAAACATCCCCACACAGTTACTTAATTGTTATCTATCTCCAGACACGAAGAAAGTAAAATGCAGGTAAATGAAGCATTTCATGGATTTCCACCCAGCGTTTCTGTGATTAGACATCAGCCTCTTGACTTGTCGATGTGGGGGAGGGAAGTTGGCACCAGAATGACGAAAATTATGATCAGTTCCCTTAGAACTTTGCCATATTTGCTTATTCAAATCAAAGAAAGCCTAAGAATAGTATCAGAGGCATGATTTACTTTCCTAAACTTTAGGTAGATACCAATTCAGGGAATGAGAAGAATTTTAGGGACCAAATGGTGAAGCTCATTAAGAAATAGACTAAAGATAACCAGTTTTGGGGGCCCCATTTCATTGTTCACCATAAAATAGTCAGAAAATCATCCCCTCGGCTCTCTGAGACAGGAAAGCATTGTGATACAAAGGGAGGAACAAGATGCAGGGGTAGAGATCTGACTTCTTGTCCTGGGTCTGTCTCTATCAAGCTGTGTAATCTTGGAGAATTTATTTCCCTTCTCTGGGCCTCCATTTCCTAGAAAATTCTGCAACTCTCCATGAATGCCTGTTCAGAATGGAGGCCGTGACCACCTGCAGTTGCAGAGACAGGTTGGGTCCCAGCTTCAGTGAATACAGTGGATGACAGAAGTTTCCCCTCCTGTCACCAGAAGGAGCATAACCCGGGTCAAGAGACCATGTGGCCTGCCATAAAAATCTATTACTGCCTCAAACTTGAAGCCTTAAACTAATGCCTCTGACAGGCTTGAAATCAACAAATGAGACTCAGAGAAGACAGAGAGGAAGCGTGAAAAGTTGGTTAATTTGGGATCCTGGATTTTTTCCTTTTTTGTTTTTGAGGACAATTGGTCCCGGGCTAACTAGTGCCAGTCCTCTTTTTTGCTGAGGAAGCCTAACATCCGTGCCCATCTTCCTCTACTTTATATGTGGGACGCCTACCACAGCATGGTATGTCAAGCCGTGCCATGTCTGCACCCGGGATCCGGGCCAGCGAACCGCGGGCCTCAGAGAAGCAGAACATGTGAACTTAACCACTGCACCACCGGGCCGGCCCTGGATTTTTCCCTTTGATCCTTCTCTTAATGAGTCTTAACACATCCTCTAACCTCTCTACCACCAGTGCCAGCCTCCTTCTCCTGCCACCTGCCTTCCACCTTTAAACCAGTATGGTAGTGTTGCAGAAACCGTCTTCTTTTTTCCCTCTGGTAAGCCTATTAGAATTTAAGTATGGAAAGTTGAAGTGATTTTCTCCTGCTTGGGTTGTCCATGTGGCTTAAGGCTGGGCTACAGCTGTCAGCTTCCTTGAAGGTTCAATACGATTAATTCAAGAAGATCCTAGAGACACAGCAAAGTTTTTAGCAGCATTATATCAATTTATCAGAAAAAAAAATGTGGCCTGTGAGCTGAGTTCAGGCTTATCGCTGAACCTGAGAAGATCGTCAGGAAAAGAGGGAGGAGCTTTGGTAGACCCTCGACACTCATCATTTCCAGGGGATCTAACAGGAGGGATTAAGTCTATGGCCAGCACGACTGTGCTGAAGAAGAAATAAACTGAAGGCCCTGGAGGAAGAGAGATGAACTTGAGTTAAACATGGGGAAAGGTGATATATTATGGGAGATGCCAACTGACTTCTTAAAATCTACCACCTGAGACTGACTTCAGAGACCAGTGTCATCAGCCAAATGTTTAGAATACTAGACTTGTGTGTGTATGTGTGTGTGTGTAAGGAAGATTAGCCCTGAGCTAAAATCTGTGCCAACCTTCCTCTCCTTTACCTGGGATGCTGCCACAGCGTGGCTTGACGAGCAGTTCTAGGTCTGTACCTGGGATCTGAACCTGTGAATCCCGGGCTGCCAAAGTAAAGCACACAAACTTAACCACCACACCACCGGACCAGGCCCTAGAATCTTAGACTTTTAACTAAAGAAGCAATACAGAAGGCCACTTCACCCTGGTCTTCCTCTAAAAGGTGAGATATCTGAGACCTGTGAATGAATGGCAGGGGACTTTTGACAACCACATACCTGGAAGCAGGGTCCAGAGCCCACATGTTCTGTTATATCCTTTCCTCTAAACCATGAGCCCCTAACCTCAAAGCAGAAATCAACTTCTAAAAATAACCGAACCATCTAACGGATTGCATTTCAAGCTACAGGTGACTTTGATTTTTTTAAAACCTTGTTTGCTCATCAGTAACAGACTTTCCAAAAGAAAAATTTCAAAAATACAGCTTTTGTTTTGATTTGTAAGCTCTCCTAATGTGGACAGGAAAGGCTGGCATCCCTCCACTTTGGAAGACAGGGCCTGGGGTCAAGGTGAATAATTCATCCAATCAAGAGGATTCTACTGTTTTCCTTTTGTTGTAACAGTTTCTAGCACAGGAGTCTCAAGCTTCCTATGTGCATCTGGGGTTTGTCAAATACTGTCCCCAACTGAAAGCTTAATAGTAACATTTGATGATGGGCTACAAACCTGAACCTGGGCCAAGAAAACTAAGGCCATTCACATGATGGTTGGTGTCAAGTTACCCAGAGAACCTTCCTTTCCATGAAGAGTAAAAACAGTGAATCATGAAAATGGCATTCATTTGGCAGCAGGTCAACAGGATCTGAAGCCAAAAGTAGAATTCGGTTTGGGTTTGTAATTTCTCTCTCTCAATTCATCCACCAAATTCAGTGCACTGAATCAGCAACACTGAAACTGAATTTCACAAATTTCCAGAGATATCACATGTGAGGGAAAGCCATGGCTGTTTGGGATATCCCAAGAGGTCCTTTAACATGTTACATAGTGGCTGCCTCACAGACAAGTACAGAAAATATATATTTTTCAATCATGTCTTCCCTACCATCCCTAAGTGATATGAATGAACAGCCAAAACTTGAGTCCATGGAGCTGGGGTTATGGGCTATCACATACACAGTTATACCATCTCTATTTTTGGATCTAAGAGCTTCCCAATCACTTCTATTCCTCTAGACCCCAAACAAAAGGATCATTCTATTAGCTCTGCCTGAAATTCTAAATACTATTTGTTCCTTTGGGTTAAGGCCCTAAACGGCCCTTTAAAATACAAATATACTAAGAAAGAAATATAACATATTAAGTTCCAGAGGATTGTGTGCATTTCGGAAGCAAATCAGACCTTATTTATTTTGATATCCCATGGAAACTAGCACAAAGTGGGTGTGCAATAAATATTTGTGAAATGAAAGGGAAAAGGCTACTCCAACAATAACATTGCATATTTGATCATCAAATTCACTTTTATAAGCCAACCAGGTCCCTGAAAGTAAAGCAGTTAAGACTACTCATTTTAATCCGATAAAACAGCGGCAGGAATGGTGCCCCCTAGAGGAAAATTCAGGTGAATGCACATGGTGGGCCCAAACAGAAGAGGAAGCCAAGGTATCATGGAGACGTGAGGTCCCAAGACTCGGAACCGTAGAGATAATGAAATAGAACAGCAGAGAGTTTTGTCCATGAAGGGTAAAAAGAACTTCATGGTACCTCTGACTTATTTTGCCATGCTATTAAAGGTTCCTGTAAAAGATATCCTATAAAAGACTATCACACTTTGTTCAAAAATCTCTTCTTTTACAAAATTTCTTCCAGGCAACATGATATGAATTCAGGAAATTGTGTGGATGACAATCTAGTTAATAAAGACTTTGTGATACTTTGTGTAACCCTATTCAGGTCTAGTAGCCCCAGGTTGACGGGACAACCTCCAGAGGTTTTGGAGAAGACTCTGCCCTCCCTTGCTGTTGCCTCAGGAAGCAATGAGGTCAATCTTCTGAAGTGAAAACTGACTTCATTTTTGCAAACTTCTTTTCAGTTCTCTACCCTTCATGTAAGATAGACTCGCAAACATTTCCATATGAGAGAAACAATAATGAAAATTCAAGTCCCAGCAAGGTCATACAAAGTGTTCCAAAACCTCTGAGAGTGCCAATTTTTCATCGGTCCTCTCCAGGATTACAAAAAAAGACTCTGTAGGCCTCACCTGATTGCAGGGCTTAGAAGTGCCTGTGACATGTCATGGATCCTTGCTCCTTATCCTGATATGTATTTCCCACAGGTTCCCGTCCATCTAGCTCCATCTAATTTCTTCCTCTTGCAGGACTTTGGGCTTAGAAACATATTTCGTGTTCTCACCATAACCCAGAGTCAGGTGCTGCTGAAGTGAATTTCTTCAGAAGAATCATTTCTGTTGTTGTTTGTGTTTAGCTTTACCTAGGTCTATAGAAGGCAATCTTTCACAGATGATTTGTTTAGTCTAATCAAAATGCTAAAGCATGAATGATAACCCCCAGTAATGACACGCACTGATGAAAAAGGTCTTCTTTTATACATCAAAGAAGAAATCAGCCAGTGAAGGGAGTTCACATTCTATTTTCAGGGCGAGAATAGTTATTAGAGGAGAACCCACTGTAACCCATTGCCCCAGAAAAAGACAGGGTGGCTCCAGCATGGAGGTCAGCGTTAGGTGCAGATTCTTCTTCTGAAGCGGCTTATGGCAGATTCTGCTTATTTGTTACTATAAGAGGGCAGTTCTTTGACTTTTACTGTGTTTGTGACATAAAATTACATTTGAAGGTTAGAGTCCCTGCCCTCCAGGAGATAAGCATCTAATTTTAGAGACAATAAGTGTGGTAAAATGATCAACAGACAATTCATAGCTTTATATTGCTTTAAAGCTGTCAGGGAATATGGTACTTTGTCTCCAGCTGTGCAATGTTTATGTCATGTGCTGAGCTTTAGCAAACACCAAGGGACACTGTATGGGAAATCACTGGGGTTTCTGACTTAAGTATTTGGAAGTCTCCCATTTGTGGAGTCCTTGGAAACCCCTCAAATGAAATGTTTTCTGTCTCGTAATTCTGTAATTCCGCTCCTGCATTTCTGTAGACATTACTCCAGAGGACCGCCCTGATTGATCCCAGGGCGTGTTGACTGTGTTAAAAGACTTAGCTCTCTTCCTTGATGTTATCAGAGATTTCAAAGTCAGATAGAAAAATCTAGAATATTGGACCGAAATTTGGGTTGTTGTCAATTACATTCTAGGTCTTATAGAAAAAGTGCTCACAATTTATATCTCTTCTTTACATTCTCTAGAACCCAATTCCTGCAGAAGGGGAGGCCATCTGTACTCCTACTGGAAATCCTCTGCTATTGCACATATTTGCATAAGCCCACAATGACCTGCCTGCACCGGAGCAGAAGAACGGTGGGAGGAGAATCAAGTCTATTCCTAAAGCGCCAAAGACCACCAAATCCCTGGTCATATTCTGTCTCCCACAGGCAATTTTAGCGATCTTTCCAGCATCTTATACCTGTTCCTAAATCTTTTTCTGTTTCTTCACAAACATGCATCTGACCAGTTGTGACAAAGGAAATGCCATGGCATCATCAAATCCCCGTTCCTTTCCCTTTTGAGCACACAATCAGACATCTCTGCAATTACCTCAGACCATGTAACTGAAATCTATCCAAAGAATGCAAGTGAAAGTGACATGTGCCACTTTCTGGCCTTTCCCCCCCAAATTCTTCTATGTGATCTCCACCTGTTCTTTCAGCTCTCATCTGCCAGGCAGAGGCAGGGGATCTGATGAAGAACTGTGATATCCTAGTTAACGTAGGGCCACACGAAAAGAGGCCTGGGTCTCTGAATCACTATGTGGAACAGAAGGAGATACCCACTTCTGTAATTTGACTGCAACATGAGTGATTAAAAACTTTTACTGCATTAAGTAAACCACTGAGTTTTTGTTTTCTTCAGCAGTTAGCATATCTTGATTAACACACCAATTACAGTCAGACGAGCATACAATGAAGCTAAAATTTCATGCTATGTCAAACCTAATTTTTTCTGTAATTATCAAAGTTTACGAGACTCATACTTCTTACCACTAGTGTAAGTACCAGCCTCCTATTTTGGAATGATTCTTATAAAATATCTTAATATTCGAATAATTAGATAAACACTTCTCTATGTGCAAACACGATTGTGTTGCCTATACTATAAACTCTTGGCTAACAGCACCACTAGGAGTTGACTTTAAAATGTTTTTCCAAGGATGAGCAAAAGCCTAAATTCAGCATACATGAGGTATCTTATTGTTGCCAGTTTACAAAAATCTAGGTTGGCAAAAGTTTAGCATAAGAAAATCATAGATTACCTATACTGGTTGTATGTCTAGTCCTGAAATAAGGAGAAGAGCAGTTAAACAAGTAAACACTTTACTTTTAAAAGTATATCATTAAAAAAACAAACAAAAGTTTAATGTAGCAACATCTATGAATTTTGAAATAGATGTGTAGACTGCAATCATGAGAGAATAAGACAATTGAACATTATTGGTCCTCTGTGGGTTAGCTCAATCCAACTCTACTATTATTTAAGTCTCTTGGCTCTTTACCATAGGAATGGTTAGTTGGGGTAGTAATTTGGCATCTGTTTTATTAATGTAAATGTTAACATTGCTAAACATATTAACTATTAATAAGCCCTCAAATTGGCCATTACGAAAACCAAAGAAATTAACGAGAAACAAATGCTACTATTAACTTGAAGTTTTGCTTGAAGGCATGGAATGGGATTGGCCAATGAAACTGATTTCAGAAACCACTAAGAATTAGCAATTCAATGTTTGCAAAGAGCCCAGCAAAATTATCCAGCGAGTTTGAAAGACTCACTTGAGATTTATTCCACCTTCATCCTTGTGTCTGCTCCTCCTTGTCCTTCATTATAATCAGCCCTTTTTGAGGAACAATTTTTATGGTCACTACATCATCTCAATTCCCCACATGAATTCTACGGCCATGTAGTAGGTATTCCTGGGCTGTATTCTCTCTCCGCCTCTTTTATAGCACATATTGTTTCATCTTGTCATTATTTGTTTCAGATTTATTTATATTCCTGTCTCCTCCACTACACTGTGAACTACTCCAAGAAAGAGATCTTGCCTTACTCATATCTACATCCATAGAGGCTAGCCCATAGTTAGGATTCAAAAATCTTTGTTGAATGAATGAGCATAATTATATTTCTTCATTAATTTATGATGACTATCCATAGATATAAAATTACCATCAAAGGAATAAAGGTCATCATTCAGAAACTCCTCTACAGGAACTGTTCTTAAAATACTCGGACAGAGAGAAGAGCTACATCAAGAGTAATTTAAGGTATGGGCTCAAGCTCAGAATACTTGGGTTTGAAATCCCACCTCTGCCCTTTACTACCTGTGTGATCTTGGGTAAGTTGATTACTGTCTCCAAGCCTCTGTTTTCTCATCTTCAAAATAAGTATAATAATAAAGGCAACTTACAGCAATTGTAAAAAATGTATGTAAAGCACTCACCTAAATGTTTCACATGAAGTGAGCATTTGGGAAATCTTGCATATATTTGCTTTTTATTTTGGAAACTCAGAAGACTCACTGCACAGTGTGTTCAAATTTGAAACCTGCAGAAGACTAAATGTGGTCCCATCTCAGCATAAGTTATGAAGAAGAAATGTCATCAGTACATTCTGCTATTTCGGTAGAATAGCCAATATTGCCATCACGGACAAGATCAATATTAGGAGGTCAAACAAGGTCAACAAATCCTTTGAGAGGTACAGAATGTGGCATCCTTGTGCAAGAGGCAGAATTGGGCTAGAAGCAATGATTCTTAAACTGCTACCGTGAAGCATCCCTTCACGAAGTATCTCCTACAGTAGTCTACTCTGCCAAACAACTGAGAAGGTGGAAGTGGTAGGCAGAGGCCCCCATAAGGCTAAACATTCTCTGAAGTTTCCTGGGTTACATTACAATTTTATGTGAATTTTTCTATTGTGTTCACGGTTGATCTAACATAAAAATAATCTAGTTATTAGGAAACCTCATTATTTTTATGTTAGATCAACCATGGACAAATTATCCAGTGTCCTCTTGGCATCCTGCTGCGTATCCCTGTTTCAGGAGCATAGAACTTGGCTGGACCAAAGGTCTTTAAGCAGCGTTGCTTTATAAAAGGCTTGGAGCTGAGAGACAGACTTGCAACCAGTCATGCATCTGGCTTCTCAAAAGCTGTTTTTATTGAGTTCAACTATGAAACTACCTGAATAGCAAAGAATAAGAAAAGAAAATTCAATAATTATTTCTCGTAATGCAATTCATCAACCAGCATTGAACTAATTTTTATCAAAACCAAGTTCAGTGGGCTTGAAGAGGCAAGCGCATTTTATCCTTCATAAAAGAAGTATAATCATAGCTGTTTCCTCTGTGTCCACACGAGAATTAAAAGACATACTGTTCTGTCAAGTACAAGGAAAGCCAGGAAGAGCTATATCAATTTAAGCTGGTGACAGGAGGGTTACTCTTGTGATTCAGACCAGTCTTGTGATGACAGACCCTAGGCGAGACATTCTCAGCATTAACTAAACAACTAGAGTTAAATGACACACACATTCCTCTTTTCAAGAAATACCTTGAACAATGAGGTTGGCGATTTAAAAGGGCTAAGTTAGTGGCCTGGGCCTGAATAGAACCACTTCAGGCAAAAGGCCTTCAACAGATGCTCCTTTGTTGGGATGAGGGGCTGAGGCCTCTTTCCAGATCAATTGTGATGCCCTAGTCCCTGAGGGCATCTTCTCAAAACTTTAGGCATCCAAGTGACATGAGGTGGCTATTGTGCCTCTAATGACTCTGAGACTCAGGAAATAAAGGGCCATGGAAAGCATGGGTGCACTTGCTGTGAAATGTCCCTTCAACTTGGATACATGAAAGGGAAATTTACTGACCAAGGGAAACAGAGAGAAAAAGTCAGCAACAGATGTGTGTGCTTCCTTGGCTGCGAGTGACCTGCATGAGTTCCTGTAATCATCAGAAACCCCCACCCCACCACCAACTTCTGGAAAATATATTGTTTCTCAAAGACAGACTAATAAAAAAATATTTAGCAATATTTAGCAATTTCAATTACTTACTGGGTAGGTAAGAGTTCCTCCCAATTAGTAGGCTGAAATTATTCAAAAATTAAGTACAGTCACCTAAATGGAATGACCAGCTTGTTCTGGAGTGTCCTATACTTCCTTAGGTATAGCTTTAGAAGTTCTGGGCAAAATGGGAAAATTTGTCTCCTTTGTCCTAAAGAGCAACCTCTTGTTGTCAAATTAATACTCCAAGATAGCCTGTTATAAAAATCTACAGATTTATATATATTCACCTGAAGCAATTAAGAAAGGAAAGATACCAACAAAGACACATGCCTCCTTCAGTCACAACTGCCTGCAAACAAATCAGGTGTGGCACAGACAGGACTTCTCGTGCTCCAAGAAAGAGCCATTTTACACAGCAAACTGAAGTATAAGACACGAAATTTCCATGGGGAGAAAAAAACAGCAAAACAAACAGGCAGTGCTGACTGCCTACAGAAAGTCTCCCTCTGGTCTTTCACTGTCTACTTTTCGAACTCAAGTTGAAAGTAATGTTTTGTGTTCAAAGTTTTAGAACTGCCAATAGACACCTGAGCACCTGCTGATGCTGGAAAATCTGCATTTTCACCTGTTAAATGTGTAAAGTAGATAACTGCAAATTAAAAATCACCGCTTCGTGTCTTTCCCCATGCTCTGTGCAGATCTGATGGGCAACTCACCAATCCTTGGCTCCTAATGAATAAGCTTACTTGATCCTATAAAACACAGCTCTTCACACAGAGAGCTTACTTACACCTCTTCTATTAAAATTTATCTTCAGCTGGCATCTGAATATCTTTCTTAAAGACGCAGAGGACTAAAGCACACACTTTAAATCCTAAGCTCAGATGTTTGGGTGTTCTGATTCCAGGCCCAGCTACATGGCTTTTGATGAATTACTCTACCCACCAGTACTTTCATCTTCCCATTCAAAAGGAGTGTATATAAAAATGTGTCTGCCTAACTAGGAGGAATGCAGGGAGCATATATTTAGAACATTCTGTTTGAAGGGAAGAAAACTAAGATTCTTAGGGCAGTAAGGCAATTAAATAAATAGAAATCCTTTACATTCAATAGGCAGATAATATAGCAGAGTTAAGCAGGCCCGCATACACATAAAGAAAATACAAAGTTACAAATGAAATGTTAATAATTTCATAGAAATTAAAGTTATAAGTGCTTAAGAGGCTCCACCATAAAAGCCTGGTTCGCCTATTCTGAAGGGAAGTTATAAGGACTAAACACTAAATGGTGGTAAGTCACACTTCCAAGGGCAGTAGATGACCTATATTTATATCTATGTATACGTTTCAGACTTTGCTTATGAGCGTATAATATTTTTCACCTGGTCTAGACTGAAGGTTTAAGGCAGAAAAAAATCTCTCCTTCTGCTGCTCAGATTATATCCTCAGCACTTAGAACAGTGCCTGGCACAGGATGTGCAACTGAAAAACCCTGATCCAATTAATCCTCCTGCAGATTCCCCCAAGTGAGGCCGTGGTGCTTATGATCAAAGGCCCTAAATTCGAATTACCAAAATCTAAGCCCTAGAACCAGTACTTAGCAGTTAGTTGTGAGACCTTGGACCAGTTGCTTAGCCTTTTTATGACTTAATTGTCTCACTGGTCAAATGGAGATAGTCATAGCTTCTAAATGAGATAATAATACAGAGTTCTTAGCATAGTCCCTAACTCACAGTGAGTACTCAATATATGCAAACAGTTACTATGCTTATGTCCTTAAACAAAACATCAATGCTTCTACCCACCCAATCCTTCTAGGCTCCTTATCTCTGGTCTTCTTGTTCCCAATCATCCACTCTAGGAGATGGCCAGAGCAGCAGAGAAGGTTATTAGTTCAGAAAGTCAGCAGGAGAGGCCACTGTGGCTTAGGCTGGAAAGCATCTGGGAAGATGGGACTCAGGAAGTCACAGTCAAAAATAAGAAAGAATCACAGGAGCAGGGAACCAAGCCCCACGGCCCTTGTTCTTGGGTTGTGAAGATTAAATTAAAACATATAAAATACATAAAGCCTAATGTAGTACCTAGGGCAGAGTTTGCGCTCAGGAAATATTATACTATTGTGAGTATGTTTATGATTATGATTACTGTATGTCGAGAGTATGATTATGATTACTGTATGTCGAGAGTATGGCAGCCATAGCAGTAGACAGGTCTCACCTGGCTTCCTGAGAATCCTCTGATTCACCACGAGGTATGGGAGAAGAAAAGGAAGCCTGGGGCCTTCTGCAGGGCTACAATTAAGGACTACCAGAAATGACCAGGAGAGATGGAAGTAGAGAGGAATTTCTATAATCCACTCATTCATTCATTCAATAAGTAATTTCAGAGTGCTTATTTTATGCCAGCAAGTGTCCCAGGCATTTGGGAGAGGGCAAGTAACAAACTAGACATAAATCCCTGTGATAATGGAGCTTACATTTTAGTGGAGGAAAATAAGCAATAAGTAATAACAATAACACATTAAAACACATATGGTGTGCTAGATGGTGGTAAATCCTATGAAGAAATATCAGGGAAGGGGAATAGAGATGTGGGGTGAGGATTGTAACTTTAGAAAGATAGGTCAGTGATGACCTGACAGAGAGACTGACATTTGAATAAAGACATAGAAGAGGTGAGGAAGAGCTCTGTGATGCAATATCAGGAGAAGGAGCCTTACAGGAAAGAGGAAAACAGCACAAAGACCTGCGGTTGAAATTATGCCAGTTGTCAAGAGCACAGTGGGCTACGATAAGAATGACATGATATGGGCTCAGAGATAAAATGGGGCACAGATTGTGGAGCATCTTTAGGGCATTGGAAGGGCTTTGACATTCACTCTGATTGAGCTGGAAAGCTATTGGAGGGTTTTGAACAGGGAAATGATGAGAACTCAATTATGGATTAACAGGTCACTCTGTTAAGTAAAGAGTAGTGGGCCAAGGATAGAAGTCAAGAGACAAGTTAGGAGGTTATTGCCATAATTCTGGTAATAGATGACGATGGCACTGATTAGGGTGGTACAAGTTGAGAAAAGTACAGTAGTTGAATTCTGTGTACAAATTGAAAGTACAGCCAATAGCATGTGCTGATGGATTAGTACAGGGTGTAAAAAAAAAAGAAAAGAGTCAGGAATGACACCAAACTTTTGGCCTGAGCAATTGAAAGAATAGTGTTTCCATTAACTCAGAGAAGACCACAGAGGAGCAGGTTGAGTAAGGAAGGAGATCAGGCATTCAGTTTTGGACAGGTTAAGATTGATATGTCTATTAGATGTTCCAGTGGGCAGTTGAGAAAAAGAGTCTAGAGTTCAGAGGAGAGAAAACTAGGGATGTCTTAAGCATTCTTAAAGTCAGGACACTGGATGAGATCATCGAAAGAGCAAATGTGGCTAGAGAAGAAACCCAAGTCTGAATCCTGAGGTACTTCAAGGTTCAGAGATCAGAAAGATGAAGAGATACAAGCAATAAACTAAGAAACAACCAATGAGGAAGGAGGATGCCAGAAGAGTTTGGTATCCTGGAAACCAAGTGAAGAAAGTGTTCAAAGAAAGAGGGAGTGATTAGCTGGATCAAATGCTGTGGGAGAGGTTAGCTAAGAGGACAACTGAGAATTTACCATTGAGTTTAACCATATGGTGGTCATTAGATACCTTATCACCGGTAGATCTGATGCAAAGAATGGAGCAAAACCTGACTCGGTCTGGTTTGAGAAAAAAAATCAAAGGAGAAGAGTTCGAGATGAAAACAAAAAGAAAAACTTCTTTAAGAAGTTCTGATGTACAAAGAAGTAGAGAAATGAGGCAATACCTTGAGAGGGAAATGGGATCAAATGAGGATGATTCTGATTTATTAGCATGGGAAAATACCAGCAGCCTGTGTGTTGATAAGAATGGTGTAGTAGAAAGGCTAAATTGATAGTGTAAGAGTGATCAGAAAATTCCGTGGATAAAGGGCGGATATAAGGTTTTGATATTATGAACCTTTGTAACCAAAGGGTAAAGGAAAGGTTACAATTAATTTATGGGATGTTCCAAGGCTAAGAGTTAAACCACATTCATCGGTATGCAGATCGCATGGCCCAGCATGGCAGATTTTGTTACCTCTCAACTTCCCTTTTCTTTTTTAAGGCTCAAGTATCATAATTATTCTAGCCAAAAGCAATAATAAAAAATACAATTAAGTTTTTATTTTTTAATACTCCCTCTTCCTTTTCAGGAATGAGAGTATTTTAAAAAGCACACTAGGCTAACCTAACTCTAAAATATTTTAAGTTCCTTAACAGGGAATGGATAAAACAAAGGCAAAAAAAACCTAGGTAACAAGATGCCTATTAGAGCAAAGATTAACCATTGAATAAAATTTTACACCAGCACCTTTGATATCAAGGAGTAGAGTCAGAACATTTCACTGAAGCATCTTTTTTTGAATCTGAATGAATCACTGGTGTTGTGTCCTTAAATTATGTAAATTTGGGTCAAGAAAGGACCAGGGTTAGGCAGAGGAGAGGGGTAAGGAAAGAAAAAGTGTGTGAAAGAAGATTTCATAGAGGTTCACTGTTTCCCTCGTATTTCAAGTTGATCCAGAGGGATAAGGAGGTTCTGTTTGTATAAGAAGCCTAAGGATTCTGGGAAGAAGGAAACCCAAGCTCTGCTGTCTAAACTCCAATAACAGAGTCCTGCACAAGACACTCTACCTAAGATGTGTTGTCAGGGAAGGTTAATGAATCTTCCCAAAATCTTACACTCAAAGGACACTAGGTTGGTAACCCTTGCCCAATAAAAAGGCTAGAGATTCATGGTGTCAGCACACGGCTGATGGTGGAGGTGCCCAAGGAGCAACCCTGCCATGGTGTGAGCGAGAAGGGAGGGGGCATATCAGTTGATGAGGGCTGCAAAGCAGAAGGAAACCTTGGGGTTTGCTGTGGACAGCACCATGGCTCGACCAAGATCTGGACCACCAAGGACATCAAGAATAGGTTTCTATATTACGGTGTAGGACTTGTCTCTGTCAGTGAGTGACACCGCATGGCAGCATCCAAAGGCTGTAGCAGGAGTGAATAGACCAGACTCCAGACCTCTCCAAGGTTAACTTTTAGAGCCAACACAGACTACTTTGGCCTCAGTTATTTATGTTTTCTTCCTTCCTTCTCTCTCTCTCTCTCTTTCTTTCTTTTTAAACAGTTGAGATTGTAGGGGTGGGCAACACCTTTAAGAAGATAGGTTGGATTTTCTAGTGACAGGTCCCTGGGGACTGAATATAAAATATTATTATAAATATATATAAAATAATGATAATACAATATGAAATAAGTGAGTGTGACTATATTTACCTCTGAGTTGGTGGAACAGGTCATGTGAACTATAATTAACTGAATATTTTGAATAAAGGAGTAAATTTATCAAAAGCCACATTTAAAAGTATTTGTTCAGTTTCTTTTCACTCTCATCGTCCTAAGCATATTTTTAATTCAGTCCTCTTTATTCGATTTTTTAGTGATATGTACTCCGAGGATGTTATTAATAGATTTTGGCACATATATCATCCTGAAATAAAATTCCTGTGTAATAGGTCAGAATTAAAGACAACAAAAAAATAATAAAAGAAGTTTGAGTATTTAAATATTTGTATCTTCTTTTACGCTGTCAGTGACTCCCTATGCCTACCATCTATAAATTTTGCACAGTGGATAGATTTAATATATCACAAATATTTAATATATGGCATAAAGGTCTTTTCTGTGTACTGCTACATCAAATAACACTGGATAACAAATTCCAAAGTAAGACCGAATGCAATATCTTCATTTTCCTGCCACCTTATGAGACGCCAGTCTAGGCGAGATGAATCTCCTTTGTAATTTCTCTATAACTATTCCATTGCATTAAATTCCAGTCTTTCTCTCTGCCTTTCTTCTGACACCTCATTTTTAAATCAAAGATTTCATTGATGAATTTTTTAAAAGCACAATTCATAATTACAAATGATTTCAACTACAAAAGTGAAGAGCCTTTTGTGACAAAGAGAACCAGAAATGAAAAGCTAGTACAAAAAGCCCTTCGTGTGTTGCATTTCCATAAAGTGCAGTATAATAGGGATTCTATTCACTTCAATACAAATCAGAGAGGAAATCCTGTTTAAAAAAAAAGTCTGAAAAATGAAAACGCTAGATAAATTCTCCCTGAGAATAATACTCTGGGGAAGCAGCGTTGTACATCAGAAAGACCTCAGCCTCAGTATCAGAAAACAGAAGAGTCTGTCTCCAGCTTCAAGATTTAAGGCGGGTCACTTACACTCTTGAAGTAGCTTACCTGTAAAATAAAGGGTGAGACCAGCTAGTTCTTGAGTCAAGTTAAGGTCTAAGAATCTATGAAATCTATCCACAGGGGCTCTATATGTATATCATTGAAAACACCACCATCAGCTGTAAGCAACTTTTCATTATCCTCTCCTTTGCTTAACTGTTTATCTCTTCAAACAACAGATAAGTCCAAAATCACGTCATACACTGGGGCCTACTAAAAGATGAGATACGAAAGTCCGATTTATTTTTCAAACATAAATAAAACTATATTGTATAAACATTTCACCTAATACAGAATGAAGTTGGTACAGCAATAAAGTTATCATGAAAATATCTGGAATTTGGGGTAATCTTTACTGTATCTCAAATGTATGCTGGAGAAAGTGGCTGTCCTGGACAACAACGCTCTCGCCTGTTCACACGAAGGCAACAGAAACTTTGAATATTCGCTAATATACAACTGAGCACCTATTTGAGATGAATGATTAAAAATTCAATATGATGTATATTTATTACTTGAAACACGAATAATAATAATAGCAATAATTAGTATTATTATAAAATTAACATAGTTCATTGTTAGTTTCCATCACTCCTGTCATATAATAAATCACCCACTTAAATCTGAAATCTATCCTAAGGACAAATCTTCCAGAAGTATTTGAAGCTTTATCCTTAGGTAAATATTGTTTTCAAAAATGAACACCTACAATATGTTTAAATAACTATAAGCTGGAAATCTGTTCTCAAGAGAGAACAAGGAACAGAATAGCAGCTCTCTTTTAGACTGCAGAGGTAAAGACCCAGCAGAACGACTTATAGGACATCAGTACAACTTACACAGTGATCCTAATTGAAGCTACTAGTTTGAATCATCTCAGGTGATTTTAATGACAAGACTAGATATAAAAACAAAACTAGCATGTTTAAATAAATAACAAATGGTGGCCCAATTTGAGGGCCAACGCTATGCATGCAAGTGTGTGTATGTGCACAATGAATCTGCATGTGTTGGTGGGCATGTGTGCATGGGTACACACCACCCTTTCCAGGTCACAGTACACCTGCCACTTCCCCTCTGTCAAGAAAACATATAATTACCCCCAAATAAGAGAGCAGCTAAGCTCTTGTAGAACATGACATATTGTATCAGCTCAGATTTCAGTATTTCAAATTGTTCCCTGGAATTAATTCACTAAATAACCCAGGCAGTCAAAGCACAGATCCATTAGGCTCAGTAGAACACATTCTTTAAATGTTAGTGCCATACAATGAATATTTGATAAGTACATCATTAATAAACGTTGGTGCGACATAATTGATATGTGGATGTATAATGACAATTCCAAATGATATAGCACACGGCATCTACACGGCCCTCAATCATCATGCAGGTTGCCCCTGCACCACATGACGGACACAAATGGAAAGGCAAAGTCTGATCTTCATTAGTGGTTATCTGTAAAAGGTTTTCATTACAAGATAAATGATTATGGCCTGGCTTTATTAATTAAGCATGCATTTCTGCAGAACAAAATAATTGAAGAAAATGGCCAGTAGCTCTTAAACTATACACAATCTTAGTATTACAGAAATAGTTTCCACCTTTATTTCATGCTGTTAATACCCTATTGAGAATGTGCAGCAACTGAACGTAAATTGTTGTTAAATACTAACTGAACTTCACATACAAGAATATTCTCCTATAATATCTTGCCTTGTAACTGTCATGATAAACTGCTTCATCTTTCCTCTCATCCAGTCATCTCAAATTCAGCCTGAACATATTGCCCACCTTGAAAGAGCATCATAACCCCGGAATATGGGCAGTTTAGCTATAGAAGCATTGGTGTTTACAGAACTGAAGTCATATGTTGCATCGTGAAAGAGAATTAGTGGCTACAGAAGAGGTCACTAGAAATCCTTTATTCTCTTGGCACTAAATCACACATAGGAAATCAACTAATCATCCATGCTCAAATATTTCAAGCTCTTCTTTATTTGGGGGTCAGGAAGGATGCGTGGAACACGACATGTCCACATAACAATTCCCTTTCAAGCTCCCACTGTCTCGGCGAGAAAAATAAGGTTCCTTAGAATATCAGCTTTAAAGCTTAAAAAAAAAACACTAAGGAAGGAATCCCCAGAATTTTTTTCTTGTTATGACTTTTTCATATGTACAGTATTTTGGAGCAAAAGAGCTCTAAAACAACATCAGTAAATTTTGTAGTGATTTATGAAAAATAATTATTTTCTAGATAGTTTCATACACTGGATCCCATGAAAGCAAAGAATAAAATCCACTCAATAAGAACACATATGTCTTAGTGCTCACAAAATCATCTGAGGATAACTGTGGCAAGTAAAGCCAAAACGTATATGTATAATATGATCTATGATGAGGTGCCTAAGATTAATTTTATAATATCAGAGAATATTCTGGCAACAAGTCAACTTTTTATCCCTAATTTTGCTATGTACTATTTTTATGTTGTGATCACTAGCAGAAATAGTTACATTGTTAAATTAATTCCACTTCTATTGACTATGGTCACTACATAGCTCATCAACGTACCATATTAACATAAGCAGGAAGCTTGACCTTCACCTTGTCTAAAATGCTTTTATTTGTAATGCTATTACTTGCATTTATTTGTAATTACTTTCATCCTTTATGATTATGCTATTGATTCTTCAGCGTGCCTTTCGATTGAAGCATTAACAAACATTTAGCTTTAAAGGTGACGTTTTAATTTCATCGTCTAACATTTTTTAAGGACCCCAACACGAACTGACCATAATATTTCCAATCTCCATGAAGAGAAAAAGCATTTCCATAGTTTATTGTCTGCACTCCCATCGTAATGGCAAGGCTGCTAGTATTAGTCAGAGTATCATAGCATACAATTCCCACACAAACTAAACTAAACATACCACAGACTATTCAAATGATTGATGTTGCCTTAGTGCAGTTGTTTCCAAGTGTGCTTCACCCTACTTTCTCCATCCTAGTTTCCTCTCCTTGCAGCATTAACCATTAAACTCTATATGATGAATGTAATGTCTGAAGTAAAGTTAAAATTCTCCTAAGTTAAGTCCTGCCACGATTTTTATGCTCATTTAGATTCATTTTTTTAAACTTAGATCACCAACACAGATTTAGTGATAATTCTAATTTCATTTTTCTGTCTTTTCCTCAGAGGCAGCAACTCCCACCAATATGTTTCAATGTATACCTTCTCCCACATTTTACCTGAGCTCTCTTTGCTACTTGCTGTTTATTCGCATCATATATTTGTCCTCTCTGATAACTCAAAGGCCATGGACAAGGGTCTTACTTCAGAGCTATTGGATCTTTACTCAAGACCTACTACTCTTTTGAGGAGCTCTCCTCTCTTTTTCTTCCCAAATCCCGGGCAGATCAGACTCTGTCACTAACCAGCTACATGATCTGAAGCACATATCTTTGTCCCAATGAGTAATGGCTTCTGCATGTATAAAATGATGAAGCTTGAGAAAGACTCAGGGATTCTAAATGAGTCACACCTGGCCCGTGGCCTTTAATTCCCTACGTTATAGCAAGACCCGCACATAAAACGACTTTGAGCGGAACAGTTAAGCTTGGCTGGATTGGAATCTCAACTTCTCTACTTAGTAGCTGTGTGATCTGAGCAACTTACTTAACTTCCATGTGGCAATGTTTCCTCAACTGTAAAATGGGGTTATTAGTTCCGTAGGGTTTGTTGTGAGCATTAAAATTAGCGAATATGTTTGAAGTGTTGAGACAGTACACAGCACATGGTAAGCACTCAATGAATGTCAACCATTTTTGAGACCCTAAGAATTGAAAAGATTATAATACCCTCCATCCCCACCTCCACTTCCATATGTGAGTAAAGGACAAAATTCTGATCTCTCCATATGGTGACTTTTAGTTGAAATAATAAAAATAAATAAACTTTTTTAAAAGTGGACTTTTTATTTTCCTGCCCCAGCTTTGCTGGTGCTCTAAGCCAGAACTTCCTGAGCTTGTGCTTTGTCATATCGATGCGCTGTGACTCGGTGGCAGGCGAGTTGTGCCTCAGCATGCAATGCCACTAGTATAATTTTCTGTATGTGTCATGACATGAACCACTGTTCTGAGCAGTTTCTTAGATTCTTACTGGAAAACGTAGTACTGGTGACACTGGCAGCCCACATTCACCCATTCTTGGAACAGTGACCCTCTTCTTCAGATGTAAAAGCACCTGCTTCTGTTTGGCTGAATCTGGGTGGGGAATTAGGAGCAGAGGAGGAAATGATGAGGACAATGGATCAATCACATCTACCCCTCCAGTATAAAGGAGGATGCTAGAAACATGCTTATGAGTGAGAAATACTAGCCGAGAAGAATGTAGAAGTTACTTTCAAATATTTAGGGAAAGAAAAAGATTTTAATGGAATAAAAAGCACGCATTGCACATTAAAGTTATTAATATTTTATTAGAGGTCTGAATTTGCCTGAATTATATATATAGAAGGGTTTTATTTGTATAATATTAATGGAGTATATTTCCACCTAAAGCAAATTTTCCAGAAGACCAAACCTCATTGTGCTAAATCTCAAAACTTTTGATCATTTACCTATTTTTGGATTTGTTTAGGTATCTGCCACACCTGTAGTAGAGTCCCTGTGAAACCAGTTTATCTGCAGCTTCTGCTTAGTAGATTATTAGGATCAGATCAGATAACCAAGACCAGTTGCTCCCTGTATACACAAACTGGGGCAGAAACAGGCAATTGATTCAGAGCTGACCAATCTCAGGATAATCAACAAATCATGGCATTGCCAGTATGAAAAGATGAACTGGAAAAATGGAATTCTCCTTTCTGGAATTTTATTAGAAAATCACAGAGAGAATAAGATACAAGCAGAAGTTCAAATTGAAAGGAGACCTTGAGGAAAGAGTCCAAAGGGGCGATGGCAGACCAAAATGATGAGGGATCAGAATCAGAATGAAACAGAAATATCATGTAAAAAAAGATATCAGATCAGGGACCTAACAATGAGATCGATGGGGTAGCCAGTCCTTGGGCTGACTCAATTCCTGACCACTTTTATTTTTTTACTTGCAATATCTAATTCCTGGGCACATGTGCAACCATGCGTGCACACTTACACACACACACACACACACACACACTTTTCTCTGAGGATGTATTTAGAGACTCTCTATTGCAACCAAAAGAGCCCAGGTAAAACACCAGTCTCACTGAAATGGATTACAAACTATGTGTCCTTATTGAACAGAGCACAGTAAACCCACTTTAACCTTTTCTTGATGGCCCCGGGCCATCATTACTGACAACTACTGTGAGGTGGTCTAACACAGTGATACTTTCTGGGCTGCTGGGTGTGCAAGGCTCTTTGCCTCTTCCCCAAATGGCCTCAGAAATGATGCTTTTTGAATCCCTAGCCTCCTTTTTGCAGTTTTTCAATCTCTTCCATTACCATAAATCTGCTTGCCTCTAATAGCTTTTTTTCCAACTTTCTGCTTCTAATATTCTGGAGGCTGGGAAGAAGATAACCAAGCTTGATAGACTTCTGTGTAGAACAAGAATATGGCTCATCTACCCTAGGTCACCTCCTCAAAATCTGATATCTATATACAGTAAAATTCTGACAAATGGAAAGAAGGGAGAAAATACATACTTTGGATCTGGGGCTGTTTTAAGAATCCACTCACCAATTCCCTCTGTCACAGATATTTGATCCCTGCCTCACAACATCCCTACAGTGAAATTCTAATGTTTTTCATGGATAATTCAACAATAGTTTCTGCCACCCAAAGCTTTAATAGCCAAGGAAACAATTTTAATACCTTTATATTATATTTACTTAAAAATTGGTTTCTAAAGCAAAATAAATGCATTCTGATCATACTTCTAAAATAAAATCAAATAACCAAATAATTTCCTTAAACCGTTAAAATAATTTTTGAATTTTTGTTGATCCTCTTCAAATTAAACCTGCTCTGCCTTAATGAACATAGGCTATTCTTAACCCTCTAGAAAACAATAGTGCCAGCAATTTTCTTAAGTGGCAAAATTGGGTTAGATGACTCACTCATTTATAACTCATATTTCTTCAGCACTTAACCATGTTTCAACCATAAGCTAGGCTCAGAGGATGTACTGGTGAACAAAACAAACAAGGTTCCTGCCTCTATGAGGCTTCCATTATACTCAAAATACTATAGGCAGTCATGGTGTAGTCTGGATAGCTTAGTCAGGCACATTTGGCCAGATAGAGTGGATTTTTCCTCAGGTGACATTTTCCCAAAGAGTCTGATTTATCGTTCAAACCAGGACACTTTTGAGAACAAAAGTGGCATTGTGAATAATTGCACAAGGTCATTAGGCATAAGTCTAGACTTTCCAGGGCAAACCAGATAGACGGTCACTTCATCTATAGGTCAATGTCTGGCAGATAGTAGATACTCAATGAGCATTTACTAAATAAGTTGAAAAGGCATGAATAAAAAGGACCATCCAACTAAATTATTAATGAAAATAGTAATTATTCCTTGACCAATTTTCATTCTCTCTGTCATCCACATAAGCAAGTTCAATCAAATCTTGGTTACTTCTTACCTGTCTTACCCTAAAAATGATTAAATAATGTGGCTGTTGGCCAAGACTTCTGAAAGATCACTTAGGAAAATTACACGGACTGGAGACAGCTCTGTTTTATTTAAGTCTCTGAGACAAGCTTGTTTCTGAAATTGTTCTGCCTTCCATAATAGTTCCTTGCCCCTGCTGAATATCAACCCTTCAGTTAAATTCCTCCTTGTTATTCATCTTAATATGCAAGATTTATCAGAGCACAGTCCCAAAAAGGCTCTAACTGAAATAAAAAGCTCACTCACAGCTGTTCTTCATTTAAAGCATTGCCAGTCCAAGCACCATCATTTAATTGCTGTTTCCATCCCCTCTGAACTAGCAGCAAATGCTCCAGTGTTATTCCTTCTACCTGGGCTTTGTAACTATCACTCAGAGTTTACCTACACTTAATCATTAAGGAAACTGTTCTAAGGATCTTAAATCGGCATTTATGAATGTGTTTGAAAGTGTCTACAAATCTCTGAAACTAAATGTATAATCTTGTTTATAAATACATATTTTTTACCAAGGGAGTTTCCGTAGCTTTTGTCTACTTTTCAAAGGTCTCTGAGATTAAGGCTATCATTCTAAAGAAAGAAACTAGCAAACTTTAATTTCTCCATTTTACTTCCTAAGAAACTATTCCCCAAATCCTTTTCAATACATTTGGCAAATCACTTGGGACAACTAGGGTGAGAGGTATGGACATTAAGTGGGAAGGTAAATGTGCAAAGAGCTACTCACACCATTCAAACTACCTGATCTCCTCTACGTAGAAAGTACATATAAGGACTCTGGCCACTCCATTCTCCTGCCTCCATTGTGATCTGAACTTTCAGGGTCTCATTTGTAAATCTCTAATGAAATGTAGTCTCCGCTTCTTCCACTCACATCCACCACCACCCACCATCCACTTCACTCAGTTCTGGGCTGATAAATCTTAGAAAACTCTCTCCTCAAAGCCTTCAGAAGTTTTCAGTGGCTTCCATTACATTGAATAAAATGCAATATTCTTAGCCAATCATGAAAAACTCTCGATTAGCTTATTTAACACTATTTCCTTTCATGAACATTCTACTCTATATAAAAGTATACTCTCTATCCACCAAACAAAGCATATTTTACTTTCAAGGTTGGACTAGCATATCCCACCAGTTCCCAGACTCAAATACCCTCTAATCTGATGAAGCCGAGCCAGCCATCCATGGGAGTCCAAATTAGTAACTCCTCCTCTGTGAAGGCTGCTCCAATCACCTGGTCTATACTGCTGTCCTGTGCCTCACAACTTGCATGGTAACTATCTCCTGTACTGGAACCACTGATTGACACTTAGCACCTGCTATCTTATATTTATATAAATCTTTTTAATTTTATGTTCGGTATCCCCAACTAGGCTGAAGAGTTCTTGAAGGAAAAGCCATCTTAGACCTCTGATTCTCTCACTATCTTTAGCAATGGCTGTTTGTTGATGATGTCGTTTGATAACATTATCAAAGGCATAGAAAAGTGATGGTATCATGGACCAAAATGGGGATGATCCTTATTACGAAGGAGTCATTTTTGCTTCTTTTGAAATCCCTAGGTACTCTAAGGATTACCTTGTGTCTCCTCCATCTGTAAGAAATATTTTGTTTTCACAGGAGGACTGAAGTCTTTGAGGTTCTTTAAGAATATGGATAAGAGAATTGCTTCAAAATTGTTCTGAGGTTATTACTGCGGACAGCATAACGCTCTCAGAACTAGTCAGACAGAACTGAGGATGGAAACTGGCAAACAGTGCACCTGAGAATATAACACAAAAATCAATCAATTGAATTCAAATGTCTCTCTGGGCATTATGCCGAATCTAATATAACCCCATGATTTAAAAATGGAGACAAGGTTCTGCTCAACTCATCTCAAAATGAACTGTTAAGGAGATAAGGAACCTCAGCAGGTCTGGTGAGTTTGCCCTAGCACCCTTTTCCACCTTAATGGCAGCAATATGTAAAAAGGAGGATGATTCCATGATACCCGTATGTAAATAGTCACAATAGCATCAATACCAAAAGATAGAGGCAAGAAGGAGAATGCCAGAGGAGATTATCAATGGCACATGAATACAAATCAGCTGTACAGAAAGTAGAATAAAGTGTCATACCCACATTATGAAGTCCTACAAAACGTGTTCTTTACAATTATCTGCAAAGCAAGAAAAGCAGCATTTCAGATGCATTTATGTAGATGGGCCAATAACATATGGGCAAAGCCAGTGAAGGATCCAATATAATCTGAAGAGGTAATTGTTGAAGCTATTGAAGTCAGAAAAGGAAGAAAGATGGTAAAGCTTCTACATGTTACAGGTTCATTTGACATTGTAGATTTGGAGGATCACAGGTTGCAGATAAGCAGCATACACAATTTCAAACATCCTACAAAATTTATCATCTTTCCTATTTTAATCCAAGTTAAAATGAACATTGAGGCTGTTGTATAGGAGTAAAAGAGATTTTGAAGTTACAAAAAGTCCTGAGGAGGCTACAGGCTATGGTCTCTATGTCCTTCTATTGTAGAAGACTCAAGAGTTACCATCTCTTAACCAGTACCTTCCCACAACAGACCTGCAATGCTAAATTCGCAAACTCAGGGCCAGTTACAAGACAATCAGGGATCCTCGCTAAATATCTTGAGGGCTACTCTGAATCTTAATTTCCAAGCAAAGCATCACTTCGTCTGAGTTTCTTTTCTACCTTTCATTTCACTGAAATATTCCCCACTCACATATTCCAAATCCATTCTTGTAGTAGAGAAACTGAACATCTAAACATATTATTACTTTAAGGAGAGAATGCACACAGAGACACAAGTACAGAAGTAACAGATAAACAACATTTAAAATTTGCATTTGAAGAGCACACTATATATATGAATATATAAAGTGGGTGTATTTATAAAGAATTCTGCAGTCTCTCTTTACAGTGTTTTTCTCAGTATTCGTGTCTGCATAATGATGCTATGAAGAGGGAGGTAAGTCAGTCCAGCTGCAGGATTGTTTATGGATGATCTTCTTGGAAAATCGAATATTATCGGTAATACCCCTGCCTTTCCAAAACCTACATTTTAAATCAACGGCTGCAGTAACCACTTCATTCATTGGAAACTGTTATTACTACTACTTGTTATTATTATTCTGTTGAGTGGAGTATGCTGCCACTTGTTAGTTATCAAGAACCATAAGTTCCCTTGAATGGAATAGTTATCTGGGGATTGAACTAAAAAGCGATCAGCTTGGTTTTTTTTTCTCTCTCTCTTTCTATATTTTCCCCTGATAATCTCCTTATTATAACTGTTCAGTAGCTCTTGCATTTGTCCTGACTTGCATGTCCCACTCCTACTGAACCCATTCACTATTAAAAAAAAAAAGCATTGTTTTTGAATTAAAAGAAATTAGTAGCCTACTTACAAAATAACCATAGACCTCACTGAGGTGCATTATTTTTGAATTACAAAGTGATTCACTGTGTGTTCATAATTGCTGGATTATTGACCGCAGAAACTGTGTTTGCTCTTGACCCTACTTTGGAATTATTCCAATTTGAAAATATCGGTGGTCAATTGCTCTCTCTCAGATCACTCTGCCACTGTGTCGAGCAGTCTAGCTGAAGGCTGTTGATGGGTTTTTGAGATGATTGCACAGAAAATACTTTGGAGAAGGAAAAGATTAGATTTAAAAACATAGAACACATGAGAATGTGGCTTCATACTACACCAAGCGAGAGCAGGAGAAGAAAATCTTTCAACCTTTCCCTCCTACTATAAATAACGTCAACTACTCCATATTCAAATACAAAATACAATGCCAAACACGTTAAATTTGTACTCTTGGGGAAAAAGAAAGCAAACGCCTGTTTACTTTCATCTCGACCTTCTGGCTCAGTGCTCGTTAAACCAGCTGAGAAATACTCTTGGTCATGTTTGGCATGCATTTATTGGCTTTGCTATTGTTTGTTTTTAGCACTAAAACGTGTTATGCTAAAAAAGAAAAAAATCCGTTGATTTTCAAGCTTCTTGGCATAAAAGTCTTCCAATTACTGGGCTATTTCTAATAAGATTAGTATTTTTTTTAACTTATGATGCTTGAATTTTCAAAGTCATATTTTAGTTTATATTTGGAAAACATGCCGGAGAAAATTCGGAAAACACTTCGTTTTAGTGGTGAATTCCTTAGGCCAGTGACTGGAGACCTGGCAGGCTAGTGGCCTTCCCAATCCTGGAGCAGGTAGCCACTCTCCACAAGCCCTTCTGGGATGAGGCCAGGATCTTCTTGCTCATTGGTCTCCTGCTGGGTTAAATGGGCCACGGTCATTCTAGACCACAGCCTTCCAGAAACGTAGGCGTCTGTCTCCTTAATTCCTTCCTTTTCCTCTCTCTTAGTCAATCAGCAGCCAGATCCTGTAATTCTACTGACTCGAATTCATGCCCTTCATTCTTCCAACCTCACCACCTTTTCAGCCCTTGTCAATTATAACCTGGAATATTTCAATACTGGTCCCTCTTTCTCATGTCTCCATCTTCTCCCAATTCAGACGCATCATCTGAATGATCATTCTAGAATAAAAATGTGATGCCTTCACCCTAGTTGTAATCCTTAAACATCATACCAGTAGTTATACAATATAGTCCTAACTCCTTAGTGCAGATTTGAAAATCTTTCATGGACTGACTTTTTTCTACATTCCTAGCCTAATCTCCTTCTCCTTTCTTCTCTCCATTCTCTGTGCCCTCTAGTCATGCTGATTTATTTGCAGTTCCTTGATCAAGGCATGATAAGGCCCTTTCTTATCTGTATGCTGTTCTTTTTTCCTAGAATGCCCTCTTTCTTGCCTGTCTGGCAAACTCCTATGCATTCTTCATGACTCCACCAGGAAAGTCTTTTCTGAGCAGAGCTATGCATCTCTTTTTTTTTTTTTTTTTGGTGGCCCCACAATACCATAGGTACATCTCTATTTTAGCTCCTTTCACCTTCTGCAAATATCTCTTGTGCACTTTGCTTCCCTTATTAAAATAGCAGCCTTCTGAAGTCTGGGAGTATGAGCTTTTCATGCAATAGAGCCTAGTGCATAGTACATCCTCAATTAATATTTATTGAATAAATTAAAGATAGCTTGTTAAGGATTGCTCATAAGGGTAATTGCTGGATATATTTCATGAATCTACCAACAAGAATGCTTTAATTTTTAGTTTTCCTGATAACATCACAACATAGAACACACTAGTGTTTATAGTGACTAGTAGTACTAGTTGAATTTGGCTTGTAAATGTGTTTTGTTCCCCTGTATAGTAGCTCTTAATTACTATTATCACTAAATTAAAATAGTAAATTATTATAATTATTACACTAAAGTTCTGATTTTCCAATTTCTGCTTAAAAAAAAGTGAAGAAATCCCAGGCCTTATTTTCCTCATGATAAGCATTACCTAACACTGTGTAGCAGCTGTTCTCTTTCTGTGGGGCATGAGGGTCTCAGGTCACCGCCTGCTTTACTTTTGAGAACTGTCTGGCCCCTGCAGGCATTTGTTTTTTGACCCCAATATAGACCAATGTAATGGAGGAGCCCTGAACAGTGGGAAAAGTATTTGTGCAGAAGTAGGAACTTCTGAATCTTTGTATTTGCTTTACAATTAGTAAGTTCTGCAGCTTTATGCAAATCTACTAATGTTTTGGGTCATAAGTTTTTTTAACCTGTCCATATTAGAAAAATGGGCTAGAGCAGTATGTTTCAGAGTTTCAGCAATGCCCATGAAGACAGGTGGATGGGGAGAGCTGAGGAAGGCTGAGAAGGCCCCCTATCTATATCTAGATGAGCACTCCTGCACTTGGGTTGTTTTTTTATATCCTGATGCCATATAACAGTTAACAAATGGGCTCTGATACTAAATAAAAGCTAGAAAACCACCAAGTTAGATGGTATCTAAAGGACCTATCAGTTGGAAATAATATTGTTATAATTATGATCTTTAATCATGGCCAAGGTACACTAAAGTTATATTTTTTGCCTGTCTTCATTTAGTTAACACAAGTGCTCAGCCTACCTTTTATTAATAACCAACAATTATGAGTTGTAATTTTAGCTGGAACATAATTTCTTTGCAGTGTTAGCTCTATTGTGAAAACTCTACACAGTTCTAACTGCTCTTGACAGATGAGAAATAGGAGAAGGTCTCTTTTTATAACGAAGATTATGAATGTCACTCTGAGACATTCATGTTAGAATAGAGTTTAGTCTTCCAAAAGGGACAGAGGAATAAAAAAATCACTTTCCATAACTGCATTACATTCCTTCTCCATCACCTAAAGGACAGTGTAATACCAAGTTCTAATAATGCTCATTTGATTGACTCTGCCCAAACAGGCTTTTATCAGGCACAAGCTACTTCTCTGTGATGGATGACTATGGTTTATGGTGCAGATCTCATTTGCAAACGGAGTTTGAAAATTCCCCTTCACTGGCAGAATTCTGATGAAGCCTGTACCATCATTATTGCACTCTAAACTCATTAGAATAAAAAGAAGGAAAGAGTGGCTGAGGTTTACGGATGATTTGCTAATCTTGTTGTGTGAGAATAATACATTTAATTTTCTTTAGTGGGACCTGACCCATCTTGAACTTTTGTTTGCTGTTACTTGCCAGATTCCTTTAGGTGCTTGGAGTACTTCCTTTTGTACCTTTAAGGTTAAAGAAGGGCAGTACTCAAATCAAATCCAGCTAGAAAATACCTCTATGGATTCAAATTTCCAAAAATGACTATGTCAGGCTGAAGAAGATGAAAATGCTGGTGTTTAAAAATTCAACAGCAAGCTCTTTGAAAAGGAGAGAAATGGAAGAGGAATGTTCAAAGACAAATAATTGTGTATTGGGTGGTTTTTTTGAGTGATGGTAGCATTTAAAACAATGTACTCCAGAAAAAAATTAAGGTAAAAATAAAATAAGTAAGAGCAGATCCATAACATTTCATAGGCTTGTACGAAAGAGCACCTTGGGAAGCATGGAAGAATAAAACACAGACATAATACGCTTCTTCACACTCGAGTAGATACAAACATTTCTTACTCCAAAATCTTGGACACTCACCCTGTTTTTGTGGGCCTCTTGTTGTTCCCCCCACTATCGTGCTGTAAGGATTGCTGTTTATTAAAATAAACGGTCTCAGGCAAATGAACATCTCTCATGACTTTCCAGCTACTCTCGAAGTCAGTGATAAAAATCAGTGATTCCAAATTCTCAGTGATTTTCATAGGAAATTAATCATCGGAAGATGGTATTGACTGTTTTCTCATGTCCGCAGCCTCAAGGCAAACTTGAGAAAGAGAAATGCACCCACAGATTTGCCATTAAGTCCGCATCGAGTGATCCCCAGACGGCCGTATCAGTTTCTATGGTTTATAGCAACAGTAGTCTATTCAAAGTAGATTTCCATTGTACTATGAAATTACTTGTACCTTTATGGTTTGTGAATTTACACAGGACATTTACAGAGATGATTCTCCTTTAGCTTTCCTTTCTCTGTGCCCTCAATGAACTTCCTTGAAAGAAGAGCCTTGGCACAATTATGGCCAATTCTGATTGGTACAAATCTGCACATGAATTATCAGAAAATGACTGATTTCCCCATATAGCAATGGTGCTTAAGACTCAGAAAGTGTGAAATGAAAAACTTAATGTTCTCCTAACAGTGCAATTTAGAATAATGTCAATATACCACATGCTAGTTTTTCAAATCTTACATTTAAAAAATAAAATCAAATCAAAATGGCGAGTTCTCATTGTGTGAGACATTTACTATGCAATATCACTCTTTTCCAACTCATCTCTCAATTGTTGAGGGCACTGAGCAAAAGAAGCTGCACCATTAAATGTCAGCGCTATAATTCACACTCAATGGGCAGGCAAACAGCCCTTTTCACAGGCCTGAAATAAATGGATGTAGAAGCACTATAAATATCGAGCTAACTTATTAAAAACAAAAAGAAATAAATGATAAAAGGAAAAAATTCCAAAAGAATTTCACCAAGCATCTAAGGACTATCCTTGTGGATTCTCACTCTGAAGCAGGTGAGCATGAATGCTCTCTCAGGAGAAATTTTTAAAGGGAAAGGATGTATTAGTCTGATGGAATTCTCTTGAAGATTCCATCTTTTGTAACTAGCCCTGATGAAAGGCAAGAAGATAGAAGGGGCGTGTTCAAATTGGGGTCCGCTGAGAATTCTGCTCTTAGCAGGGCCAGCAATAGCCACAGGAAAGAGCAAAATCCCTGCTCCTTATTCAACACCCCTTTGTCACATTCTCCTCTCTTAAATCCAACCATGTTTATGCCTTAATATCCAAATTTGCCCCATCTAAACTACATGCTGTCCCTTTTTTCCTGGGAGAACATCTATCCCCTAATTCATCCTTTATATGTTTTCATTATTTGTTCGTTCATGTATTAACTGAACTGTTTATTTAATAAGCAAATATTTATTGAGAACTCAGATTCTGTGAAACAGAGATGCCTAAACTTCCTCTCTGTTGAAGGATCCTTTCCTATGTCACAGCCCTTAGAAGTCTGTGATTTAATAGGTTGAATTAATCTATGTTAAAGTTTCCGTAGACCTTGTTATCTTGAAACCAAAATTCAAACCCTAACCCCAAGCCAGATCCTATGTGTACCTTTTAACAGGAACTCAGTGTCTTATCCCTGGAGTTACTGATGTAAGAACTTTGAATACAGCAGCAAGGTCAGCAATGGCCCATACCCTGCACCTGAAATGACATTTTTTTATCCTAATATATATTTGAGCCAGAGGCAAGGAAACACAGGAGATTAGAGGATTAAGGGCCATGCCCCAAACTAAACTATTACTAATGTGTTCCTAAATTCTGGCTGATGTGTTTCTTCACTTCAAGCTTAAGTTTTTTTATTGATACATACTTTCCATCTCTTGCAATGAGACCACCTACATTTTGTCTAGTGATCAGAGAACCTATACAAATAGATATAGCACAGCACTCCCAAAATATTAAAAGACGGGTGTGTTTACTTACGCTTTCCCCTGCTGCACTTCCCTAACCAAGAAACCTGGAAGAAAATGTATATTAAATTTTGATCTAATTTTCCTCTTCCATCTGGCTCCCATCCTTTACAGGAACAACAGGACCTCAGTAAGTATGAAGAAAATTCATTATTCCCTTTGCTGAAAAGAAGAGGAAAAGTGTTTAGCCACTGTTCACACCTCTTCAACTGATCTTTCCAAGTCTTCCTAGTTTCCGAAGAGTGGGAATTACGGGTCCCTTGGGTTCACTGCTGTTCAGTCAAGACCATGAGTAATTTATCTAAATGTACCCCAATAACCCGTTTTACTGCATAATACATTTTGTGGCATTTAATAGTAGCCTATCTGCTAAGCTTAGAGGTGGAGTGTAGAAACTGGTAATGAAATAGTGGTGCCACTTGGAAATCTGAAGTGCTAAGTAAATACATAGCACCACTTTCTTACTGTCGCCTCATTCTATTAAGGTGTGAAGAATATGCATTTTAATTTGTTTCTCAATCTACATAGAGGATTGGTTTTTAGAGTTCTTTGTTTATATCAGTGCCCAAGTGTAACTTTTGAATGGTTCCATTTTCACATAATTTTTAAACATTTGTTTGGAGCAATCAGTGTATAGTGTTTTCAGCTTTATACCTAAATCTTGCAGAATTTTCCAAAGGGAAGATAGTCTGTGAGCTCAGTAGATTGTGTATATGTGAAAAATTAATAAATTTATGCTTCATGGTTCCAGGTGGGCCATTAGAACTGAAACTATCTTTTTTACAGCACTCTTAGTAACCCAAAATAACATCTGTTGCAATCCCACATAGAGAAATAGTGTTTTAGGATTCTCTTGACTAAAACGAAGAGACCAACCAGGGTGGCAGAAATCCATGTTGCTCAATATCATTTTTGCACGTTGCGAAGTTGCAATTGCCCATCAACAACTCTGTGCATGTCGAGAACACAGCAGAGGCATGGAAATTGGTGACTGGGATCTTTTTTTTGAAACTAGGGATGGTTAATCGTGGTAACAACAATGGCATCTAATCAGCAAGTCTATATGTATCACTGTTCTACACAAAGCCTCCTTTCCATTGGCTCTTCATTCTAGTTTCTGTGGAAAGGAGTGAGTGAAGACAAGTCTAGCTTAGAATTTGGCATCTAAATACTCATTTAAAGCGAACTAGATGAAAATTCAAATAGACCTCCTCGACTGAGTGAGTTCTAGAGGAGCTGTAATATTTGCTACAATTAAAAAGGGAAGGGGAAGAAGATGCTCTGAATTTAAGCCCTCTGCTTGAGTATAGGGGCACAGTCATTTCTGTTTAAGATAGTCTGGACCCAGCGGTTAAAAGTTACCTGAGAAGAGACAACTGGGATAAATATAAAGTAAAACATAAACCCGTCTCCTGTCATATGCCAACAAAAATACAATTTAAAAAGGAATCTCATTGATTCATTTTCTTCTTTTGTCTTATAACCATAAAACTCTAGTTAGAGTAAGGGATAAAAGCCCTGTGCAATCCTATGTGCGGAATATGTGTCCATAGCTTTAATCATCCTGGGGCTGTTATTTAAACTGTTGCTCTGAGAATGACTGTCTCTCCTCTGAGGCTGTCCCACAACCTTTCCACTATTTCTGGCTCCATCTGTTCCAGCCTATTTCCAGCTGCTGTTCAGAGGAAAGGCCATGGTAATTATCTCCTTAACACATAATTTATCTTGCTGGGACCATCTTTGGACTGCCAGTCTGTTGAGAGCCCCAGTGTGTTCTCTTTCTGCCACGTGGCTATGAGCTAACCTGAGCCATCCATCTCGGGTAGGATGTACTATATCTACATGCCTCCACTCAGTCTAGTCTTTAAAAGCCCTATCTCCTGCCAAAATTTCTTTCCTATTTGGCAATTTGACATCTCAAAGAGACCAGAACATTTTCTTCCCTAATACTTAAAACTGCATTCAAAAGAAAAATAAGTAATGCTAACTTCACCATGAATACCTAAACAGTTGTGATAAATAGTGAAAAGAATGTGGTCTTTAGTCTTTGTATAGACAGAATTCAATTTCCAGTAATAATAGGCAAATCTCTTCACCACTCAGAGCATGTTTCCCTGTCTGCAAAATGGGAAACTGAATAATTAGTTACTCAGAAGATCATTCCGAGGACTAAATGCGGTAGCAGAAAGAGCAGAGCATCTCACATTTTCATGTGCATAGGAAGCACCTGGGAATCTTGTTACAGTGCAGATTCTGACTTGGTAGGTCCCCAGATTGCATTTGTAACAAGCTCCTGTGTGAAGCTGATGCTGCAACCCGTGGGCAACACCTTGAGTAGCAACACTGGAGGCAGCTACGTAGAAGACCTGTCACAATATGGCCCTTTGGTTCACTAGAGTCTAGAAGGACTCATCCACTATCATGTTCACCACTAATACCCTATCTCAGAATGCACATACTCAGAATTACTTCTTTGAGTTAAATAATTAATGGGAAAAGGCTTTTCAGAAGACAGTGTAAAAAGTATTCACACACATTACTTGGAGATTTCCACCAGCCCTTTCCTTCTCCCTTTAGTCCAGAAGAGCTTTGTGACATTCATCTCCAGGCATTAGAAAAACAGTCATTGCATTTTCTCCTTTCGGGGCTAGCCCCTCAGAGTGTAGGAGAGACTCACTGCTTGCAGTAAAACTAAGATCTGAGTGGGTGGAATGATCTACATGTGATGGACATCCCAGAGTTTCCAGAGAGAACTTTGGGCTGAATAGGAAGAGAAAGGAAAGAAACAAAATACTCTTTGGGAAGATAATTGCCGTGGGTCATCCTAACTTGGCTGAGGCTTTCCTGGCCCTGCTGGCAGAATTGAGAGTATTTTTTTTTATTGAGTTCATATTGGTTTATAACATTGTATAAATTTCAGTTGTACATTATTATATTTCAGCTTCTGTAGAGACTGCATCATGTTCACCACCTATAGTCTAGTTTTTATTCATCACCATATGTGCCCCTTTACCTCTTTCATCCTCCCTGCACCCCCTTCCCCTCTGGTAACCACCAATTTGTTCTCCTTATCTATGTGTTTCTATGTTTGCTTCTCTTCCACATGAGTAAAATCATATGGTAAGAAATGAAAGTGTTTTACTGGAGTTGGGAACTTACCAAGAGCTCCTGTTCCCTCACTCACAGGCAGAGGCTGATGCAGGGAGGAGGCGGAAGAGTGATCATCCACAGGTCTGTAATGGAGCTTCCTGCCTCACCACAGGCAGCAAGAGTGATGCTCCTTTTAGCGAACATGCCCATCGAGGCCAGAACAAACCCGGCCTCAGGAATGGCAAGTATCAATCTCAAAAGCTGGCAGCAGAGCAGGTGGCCTGGGTGGGAAGGCCAGGAAGGTGGATTGCTATCACTGTGGTGATAAATGCGAAAGGCAGCTCCACTCAACAAGAGGGTGACGAGAAACCAGTCAGAGCTGGGTAAGCCTCTGAGCAGTTCTGAACAGTGACAAAGCTGCAGGGATTAGGGAGCATTAGTGAGTGTGGTCCCATCCACCTGGGGCTCGATGAGGAGGTAGCAATCACAGCCAGGCAGAGGGGACACTCTGCAGCTCTTACTGCCACCCCATCCCTGAAAAAGACCGCTGAGTAATAGAAAAATTCAAGCAGGGGTGCAAGGGAACTCGCTGAAGGAAGACAGAGCTATTTAACTCTTTCTTATACATGCACACACACACACCCCGGCAAACTGGGCCTGGAGTTCCATGGTGCAGAAAAGCAATCAGCAAGGTGGCAAGGAAAACTGCTGAAGGAGAAATACTATAAATGGCAAAGGCCTGACAGGTTAGCCAGGCAAGAAGGTGAGCAGATTAGAGAGGGGATTGAAAATGCACAGCGCTAATACTGGCCTCATGGGGCCAGAATCTGCGTACACACCCAGGAAGAAGCTGATAATACCAGAGAGACAAATTCAAGCCTGGAAACAGTCAAGGATTACTAAATCAGCTAATTCTTGCAAAGCACTACGATTCTCTGGGAAGAAAACTAAAAAGAAGAACAAACTGATTGTAATCTAGAAGGACAAACGCGTATGCATAGATTTACTGGTATGAGAAATATAGGCGTGGGTAGGGGTAGACAATGCTATCAAAACTCAAAAGAAAAAGACTTTCCTGCAGAATCCAGGAGGACCCCAGAAAGAAGGGAGCTCAGGGTGGGTGGCGAGGGGTGCGGGGGGAGCAGTGACGAGATGTCTGGTCCTTAAAGTGTTAACAAGAAAATAAGTGGACATCACCTTACTCTTATTTTAAGAGAAAATTTTAGTGATATATTTAGCAAATGGAAAATAGTAACCAAAAGGTTACAAGGCCCCTAAATTCTTTTGCCTTTTTAAAAGGTCTCTGGTCATGAAAATTTCAAAATCTGCCAGTTTATTAACACTGTCACATATGCATACAATCATAAAGTGAAACAGAGAACTAATTTAATTATCTAAAATCGTTCACGTAGCATGTCACTGCAGTTCTAGTGATAGATTTCCTGAAAAAACGGTTTTACAGGGCATTGAATTTTATGAGTAATTGTAGCAATTTAACACTTTGTCTAAATCAGGGTTTCTTAAACTAGGTACTATTGACATTTTGGACCAAACAGTTCTTAGTTGTGGGGGCTATCCTGTGCATTTAGGATGTTTAGCTGGATTTCTAACCTCTACTTACTAGCAGCCAGGAGCACCCTCCAGTTGTGACAACCAAACCTATCTCTAGACACTGCCAAATATCCCCAGGGGTGCAAAATTATTCCCATTTGAGAATAAGCAGTCTATGGTATATCAAATTCTAGATACCTAGCTAGCTACATAGGCAAATCCAAGGGTGACAGGTGTATAGAAATCAAGGATTTTATGCATTCATCAGAAAATGGATTATATAACTATTCAACGCCTTCTAAGGATTTTCTAAGATTCTCTGATTTTGCAAGAAACTGCTAATCAATAATCAAAATGGCCTCACATCCCACATTTGATTAGTAGCTCCTGCTTTCCATCTCACTTGTGTCCTCTGGACCCACAAGTGTGATGGCTTTTACCAGTTTGGTCTAGCGTGACTGCCACACTCAGTTGCCATGACTCATATCACAGGACATATGCCACGACTTGAGTCTAAGCATACAACCATTATCAAATGCTACATCCTAAAATGCTATATCCTAAAATATGAACGAATTCTACTTGATTTGTAGTTGTGAAAGGGGCAAAAATAGACAAGTGTAAGAATGTTACTTATTGTTGATAACAAAATGAAATAATCAGATTCAGAAAAAGAAGTCTAGAGTTAAATTTAAAGGACAGGTTAAAAACAATCTCTTGCCTGTTTACAATTGTTCTACAATTTTTTATAGCTTTGCTTTTTCATGAACTACGACAAAAACTCATTGCTAATGTGTTATAATTCATGCAGGGTTTGCTTTAGGTTTTTTGTTGTGATGGGTAAGCAATTTTTAGCGTATCTAAGAAACGATTTCTTTTTACCAAATTGTTGTGCACTGCAAGAGATGTGAAGTCAGACTGGAAATGCTATAAAAAAAAAAAGAGCACTGAGTTGGGTCAAACTCCAGTCCCAGCATCCACTGATCTTTGAGCCTCCAACACCTCATCTGTAATATGGGACTAATACTGCTCTGCCCTTCACAACCAAATGAGATTCAAATGAAGGAATGCATAGGAAATCAATGTGAGTACTGTACACATATAAGAAATTAAGATTATATTTAAAAATGATTCTCAAATTAAAAGTTCTTCCTTCCAAGTGTTTCAATGAAGGCAAAAGAGCTTAATTAAAAAACATTACTCATGGGGCCAGCCTCATGGCCAAGTGGTTAAGTTCACGTGCTCTGCTTTGGTGGCCCAGAGTTTCGCCAGTTCGGATCCTGGCCCAGACCTAGCACCACTCATCAAGTGATACTGAGGCGGCATCCCACGTAACACAACTGGAAGGACCTACAACTAGAATATACAACTATGTACTGGGGGGCTTTGAGGAGAAGAAGAAGAAAACAAAAGGTTGGCAACAGATGATAGCCCAGGGCCAACCTTTAAAACAAAAAAAAAAATATTACTGAGTGCACAGAAACTCTAATTAATAGATTTCCTATTTAGTTTTCTGGGTATACATCTCTCAAATATCTGGTTAAATAAATTTGGGGATATTAAAAATGAATAAAATCCTCATATCATCCATAAACCTCATTAACAAGAATAGGCTCAATTGATTTTTTTCACCAGTTGAGTAAATCAATCAATCAGTGATTCACTTCAGATTCTTTGGCGTTTGTGTTTATTCGCCTATGTCCAGATGAAAGGCCTAAACTGCTGTGAGTGGCCAGAAGTTAGAGAGCAGAGGGAACCTGAAAGATGGATGGTCAGGGCAGAATTACCCTTTGCCAGTTTCCCTCCCTCAAGTTTCCAGGGCAGTCAACATCTGGGCCAGTATAATTCACAGGTGAGTTCAAACAGCACTCCTGCACACTACAGGTCTCGAAACAAATCCACCCATAGTACTTGGTTTTGACTATGTAGCCTAAAAAAAAAAAAATAGATTAATAGTATATTTAATCATAACGTCCATAAATGATTATAAAGTATTAAACGTCTTTCAGAATTTGACTTGTTTTTATCCTCAGTCAATTCTCCTTGCATTAAAGAATCATTTATGCAAATGCAACATGAGGCAGAAGGGAGAGATAAAAAGCTACCTAAGACCTTATGAATGACTACATTCAGCACGTCTGAAATTATTTGTTTTTCTTTAGTGAAATTATATTATACACTGTCAAAAGAACCGCTCCCTTGCACTAATGGCATCAGAGGGCGCTTAGGCAAAGATTAGATGTGAGAAGCAGGAGAGATTTCTGTATTTGATTCCTATTGAATATGAAAGGTACATAATGTATACAGAAGCAGAATAAGGAGAACACATCAAGAAGTTAAAGTCTGCCGCTGAGCCACAAATGTCCTCATACATCAAAGGAGACCCAAGTCAGTAGGATAAACCTCCAGCCTAGGTAGCCAGACCTGGGCCTCTCTGCTCCGGATCATGAGAGCCATGCATTATTAAAGAAACAACAAGACACATGCAACACATTGGAGATAAGCAGTGGTCAGTGCATCCCAGGGAAGTAGCAACGAGGGGCAAACAAGGAGCAGCAATGTTTTCAAAGCTTGGATAAAACCAAAAAAAAAAAATGCTGTTGGGGGAGAGAAGATAAAAGCGGTAACAGGGCAACAAGGGGTGTGCTAGAGATAACGTAAGAGACAGAGGAATCAGCAGAGGCCATTCTGACATTTCCACTTTGCTGAAATGCACTTGGGTTTTGAAGATGTCAGAGTCTGAGGGATGATTTCTCCAGCTGAGCTCCAAGGGATCATGAAGCGAGACGGATGGATGGACAGAAAGTCATTCCCCCTTCAGCGAGAATGGGCAGCGAAGATGAATCAAATGGGGCTTGATATTTCTGTTACACGGAGCTCACTGGTGAGACACTTCGTGGGTGGTAGTTCTGCCCAGTGAAGAAAAGCTAGTGTCCCAGGAAGACTGTTGCAGCCCAAGAATTTCGGATTCAGGGCCAGCCCGAGTGGAGCCACGCCCCCTCATCAGGCTTCCTGCAGTAGTGCTCAGCAAGCATTTCAACTGGCCTTTGAACCATAAACTACTCTAATTCTCTGAAACCACAATGTAGTATTTAGCTTTAAGATGAGCAATGATTTAAAAAAAAATTTTTAAGAACACAGAAAAACCACAAAGTGTTTTCCCTGTTGAATATGCCACACCTAGCTCAGTCCCTGGCACTATCCGATTTCTCAAAAAATATCTGTGGAATGGATATTGAAAGGGACAGGGGCATAACTGTGACAGCCCCTAAGAATGCTCATTCGTTGGTTCAGAAAGAGAGTGAATGCTGACTTTCCTTAAAGTTCTCTTCCTTTTTCCTTTCTGGTTTCTTTCATATATATTTTTTCCATCAATTTTTACCTTTGGGTCCAGAGCAGTGGTTCACAAACCTGAGCAAGCATCAAAATCTTTGAGAGGACTTGTAAAAATGCAGCTCACTGGGTCCCAGCATTTCTGATTTCAGATCTCCCCAGCATTACTGTGTCGGATTTCTGATTCAGTAGGTTTGGATTGGGGTCCTGGAATTAGAAATTCTAACAAGTTCCCTGGTGCCGCTGGTGCCGGTGGTCCCCGGATCACACTGTGGAAGACCTCTGGTTTATTTTACTCAGCCATTAAAACGAATGAAATCTTGCCATTTTCAACAACGTAGATGGACTTAGAGGGTATTATGCTAAGTGAAATAAGTCAGACAGAGAAAGACAGATACCGTATGTTTTTACTTACATGTGGAATCTAAAAAAAACAACAAATGAACAAATATAACAAAACAGAAACAAACTCAGAGACATAGAGAACAAACTAGAGGTTGCCAGAGGGGAGAGGGATGAGGGGATGGATGAAATAGGTGAAGAAGATCAAGAGGTAAAACATTCCAGTTACAAAATAAATAAGTCACATGGATTTAATGGTCGGCATAGGGAATATAATCAATAATGTTGTGATAACTTTTTATGGTGACAGATGGGAATTAGACTTAGTATGGTGATCATTTCATAATGCACAAAAATATCAAATCATTATGTTGTACACCTGAAACTAATATTGTATGCCAATTATACTTCAATAAAATAATAAAGAAAACCTCTGGTCTAGGGTATTAATGGCAAGTCGAAGTATCTTTCTAAGATGGACTACAATATATGTCCATCTTTTGATGAGCTGATCTCTCCAGTTTTGTGGGATGAACCTAAACTACTTATTTGATCCAAACATTTGAATAAGGAATTTGTAAGTTCTAAATAGAGTTGGGTATTAAAAGATGACCAAGAAGTTTTATAAAAAGTGCTTTTAATGGTTCAGTGAAAGCAGTGGTGCTCTCAGCGACAGCCTGGGGTTTTCTTAGTTAAAAGATTTATTATTTGAGTGCTTTCCCCACCACTAAATTCACTGTGTGAGTTCTTTCAGCATTGTTTTATTTCTTCCTGAACAACTGTGTTTCACTCTAACTGAAAATTGCCTATTGGAAATCACATATCTGGGAAGCTACACACATCGACTGGCTTATTTCACAGAGGACTTGCACAGTTCCTCTTTGTTATTTGCATTAGACATTAGAGATCAGAATTAATGAAGAGTTTTATGATCATCCTCCACAGATTTATACCTCAAACCCAATGCATCCAACTCCACTCATCATCTACCAGGCTCGCCCAGCCCCAAGCTTTCTCTTCCCCAGCAAACAGCATCATCAGCTACTTGGCTGACTTAGGCAAGAACCTCTGAGTCACATTTGACTCTTCCTTCTCCCCACATCTCACATCCAATTGCCCAAAGTATTTTTTATTCTACTTTTAAAATATGCTGTACCCACATCTTTTTTCTCCCTCACACTGGTGCTTTAGCCCAGAAATACATCCTCATTCACAGGGACCACTGCTGCAACCCCCGACTACTTTCCCATCTTCAGTTTTTCTCCATTTTCATTTTCCTTTCATTCAGCTCTCAGCATAATGTTTCTGAGAGATGCATTCCTACTACCCTCTTACCTAAAAACCTCCCTAGATTGCTGCTACGAAGAGAATGAAGATGGGTCTTCCCTTGGGGGCTCAAAAAGTCCTTCCAGCCCAGCCAGGTCCCAGCTCACCTTTTCAGGTAAAACTTTCATTCCACATATACATTACATGTACTTTATGCTATGCTATGATCTGCTTTATGCTCTGCACAGCTTGCACCTTATCATATACTTTAAATATTCTTGCACACCTTACCTACCTCTCAAATCTTGTAAATCTTACCATGCTCAGCTCAAAAACCATTATTTCTTTTTAGCCTCATACCCTACTCACTTCTGGACTCGGCTGAGCAAAATCTGCTTTTCCTTCTACTCTATAAGCTTCTTAAGAGGAGGAACCAGGTTTTAATTACTTTTGGATTCCCCAAAGTAATATATGTTGTAGAATATCTACGACAATTACTGGTAATAAACAAATGCCTCATGGAGTTGGATATAATCAAATCAAGATTTGTCATAATGGAGATCTGTTTGGATGAATGTTATTCTGATAGAATGACAGTATTCTCAAATTAGAGATTTAAAAACACAGCTATCTTGTGTTTTAGATTAGGCTTAGTTGATCAAAACAGATCAGAGGAGCCTTATGTGGATATGTGTTTTTCAGGTACATAAAACATAAATTCAAAGAAGCCCACAGTAAATTCATTTGATCATATGGAAAGGGTTCACGCAGCCAAATAAAGTTAAAAAAACATTTTTGATGGTGAAGACATTAATATGCTCTTATGATTCTAATATCAAATTTTAAGAGTGCTTTAGCATCCGAAAAAGCAGCAGATGTTTCCTAGAAAACTCAAAGGGTGGTGTACTCTAGTAGAAAGAGCAGGGGCTGTGGGTTCACACATACCTTGGTGTGAGTACCAGCTTTGTCACTTACCAGTTGTGTGTTTTTGAGCAATTTATTTAACCAGCCTGAGTCTTAATTTCCTCATTGTAAAATAGAGATAGTAACACCTAACGTAGAGGTTGGTGACTAGACTAAATGAGACAACGTGCATAAAGTGCTTAGCACAGTGCCTAGTACTTAGCAGGCACTCAATAAATGAGCCACAAACACAGTTACGAGGACACAGGTAAAAATTAGTCACTCTTTGTATTGTGTAAATGTGCATAAATTTTGGAAAGGCATGGGGAGGTTTAGATAGCACAATTAAAGAAGCAAAGAGAGAATAGGAGTTGGTGATGACGGCAGGAAGAGATTGAACAAAAGTATTCATCTATCTGCATAATTTTCTCTTCTAAAACATGAACAGTTCAGCTGAGGGGTATTTCAAAGGTAGTCTATTGCTTCTACCATGTTCATATGTGTGGCTTTACTAGTCAGAGTGTTAAATTCCCCATTGTTCAATTATACACTTTGCATTCCCCAAATGTTTCCAGGGGCTAAAGAAAACGTAGTTGGATTAATAACATATCTGCTGATAAAAGAGCCAGAGCCTTTTGTTCGTTTGCTTGTCTGGTGCTTTATTTCAATGAAATAAAGATTTTTAAAATTATAACTAATTACCATGGCTTTCTCTTTCTTCCACATAATGCCTAGTACCAAGTTTATACTCTGAAACAGTTTGGTAACAATAAGGCTAATGATGACAATAATAATTTACAGCAGTAAATGGTTCAATTAAAAGCACATTTGATTAAATCATCCATTAAACTCTAAAAACAGGTGTATAGTTTATTATTGTTGGGTTTCAATCCTCCATATTAAAACACAAATCTTCTTTGAGGGAAGTGCATCTGCCTTCAGCTCCACCTAATACTATTCTTTCTAGGTATGTTGTAAACTTTGAATTTCCCTCCTAATTATGAAAAAACACCTTTGTTATATGTCCAGCTACTCTTACTATGGCACACACAAAAAAATTGCTTTTTTTACTTTTCCTGCACTAACGTTGTTAACATATTCTCTGAAATCTTCACATAAAAAAGTCAAAGAATAAATTTTTGGAAATGATTTTTATTAAATACATCTGCTCACCAACCTGCCATAAAGTAGGGCAGGAGTAGATATTATCAAAGAAAGAAATTAGCTGACAAACAGGCGGAGAGGCAATTTTGGTGGAAGTAGAACCGAAGGAGGAGGAAGGGAATGTGGAGAGAGAGGACAAAACAGAAATGCAAGCAGATTTTAGCAAAAGAGTGATAAGGACAGCAGCATTCAAAATGCCAGGCCAAGGGGAATGAAGACATGAGCAATGAAGCCAAGACAATTAGGGCCTCGAGACGTGACTTGGATGAACAAGAGCTGGTTTCATGGATTGTTTGTCTCTTGGTTCCACATCAGCCCTGAGATAAAATTGTGACTGCTTCACAAGTTGTGAAAAAAAAAAAAAAAAAGCTTCTTTGTCTTCTGATTTCTAGGAGCAAGAAGACAGTGAACTATCAGAAGATTGAGCAAAAAAGAGTGAACATATTGTGATGTAAGCAGGTGACCTATGGGAACTAATCAATAAGTTCAAATATTGCTCCTTACAAGAAGAATCCTGCCTAAGAGCAGGTGATATCTTAGAAGAAGAGTGTATTTCTCTTCAATATCTGCAGGCACATATCCTCTGGCTCATCATGAACCTGTGTCAAAGGGCTCAGCTCATGCCATCCACCAGGTAAACCAAACATTTTGTTTGATATAACTGACTTGAATATGAATTTTATCTTTCTTCCTTTCTTTCTTCTACCCTCCCTCACACACACTCTCTCTCTCTTTTGTTCTTCTTCCTTTCTCCACTCTCTTCCCTTTTCGTCTTTTCCTTTCCCTTCCCTCTCTCTCTCATTCTGTATCTCCTTCCATCCCCACCTCCCTCCATGCCTCCCTCTCTCCCTTCCTTTCTTTTTTCTCTTAAAAATATTTTTTAAATGTTCTAAAAAAATAAACAGAAAGTAAATAGGGAGAAATAACTCTGGATGCAGTATAAAAGGAATGAGTATATTGACCTTAAGGAGCATCAGCAGATCTGAGTTTTCATCCTAGATTTGTCACTAGGTAGCTATGTGGCCTTAAACAAATCACTTCAGCAATCTGGGCTTTAGTTTCCTATTTGTTACAATGAGGAGGTGACATTAGATCCTCTCTAGTTTCTCTCCTCGTTGCAAGTACTTAGTGAAACAGTTAAGAACTTAGATTGAGAACTATATCTGGATTGTGGTACCAACTTCACTATTAATTTGCTTTATGATCTTTAACTCATTATATAATTTTTGGACCTCAATTTCCTTTTCAATAAAATGTGAATAAAAACAGCATCTACATCATATGATTACTGTCAGGATTAAGTGAGATAAATCATATTAAGAATTGAGAATGGTTCCTGGAACATAGTAAGTGTTCATTAAACCTTAATTACTATTTTTACCCATAATGGATTTTTTTGTTATTATGGTCAGATGTAGTCCCTTATCTACAAATTGAGTTTCTCTGATAGCAGGGAAGTAATGCTATAGTCCAAAAGCCATTTGAAAATACAATGTAAAATAGCACAAGAACCAAGCTATTTTCAGATTTCTATCTATTCAAATGTTGGTAACACAGATCCTGTAAAAAGACTAAATAAAACATCAACAAAAATTTCCTTCTTGGAATTATCAGTGGATGTTAGACATTATCAGGTCTATTGAATAGATATTTGCCTTGTAGGTTTTTTGTTGATTGTTGCTGGGGTGGTTATTGATTTGTTTGAAAAGCTGTCCACTTTCCTTTTGGGATTTATTTCTTGGAAAACACAGACTCTTCTTGATATAAATAAAACTGACTATGTTTGCTGTTCATCACTTCAGTCTAAATAAGTTTCTTGTACCCATTGGGCCCTTCTCCCATGACCTTTACATTCAAGTTTACAAAGGGGAAAAGAAGATTCTCAAAGATGTCAACTGGGGTACAGCTTTAGCTCAAGCTGTCAAGTTGGAGTAAGTGATATAAAAAAAATCCTAGCAATAGAGCAAGATTTTAGTAAGGAGCTTCACTATTTTATTCTCTGCTCTTCTTGCAAGGAAAATGAAGGTGGTTTGCATGATGGGCTGGAGAACACAGCTTTTCACCAACACGATGGGGCACATAAGAGCTACGGTCAGGCTGGCATACTGCTCACTAAAAGCTGTTTCAAAACTATATTTTAAACTCAAATCTAGTCCTAGATGATCTCTAAGATGAATCTGAGAAGTAGGAATTGTTGACTGCTTCTGTGTGACTATGAAATAGTTAAAGAGAAGAACGCCACTGAGACAACAAGCATGAAGTTATTAGCCCAATATTTAGGGTAACATTTGATCAGAAACTAGGAAGCCACCATGGTGATGGAGAACATTAACCTTTATTGACTATACTATATGTGCATTAGCAATAAACATTTATCAAATCCTTCCAACAACCAGAGGAGATAAGCATTTCCCCCTTTTATGTTTGTGGATTTTGGGCACCACAAGCCAAAGTCACATAATTGCTATTCAGTGGAGCTGAAATTCAAACTCAGACTACCTACCTCCAAAGACTTTGTTTTTCTATCTGGGATAATCATACCCTCTCAGGGTATAAATGTATGTACCATGGAAAAAAGAACATGGGGTAGTTGAGGCCGAAAGTCTTTGTGTTATAGCATCAAACTTGAAATCACTACAGACACCAACTGAAGCTCTCTGCTATTCAGTCACTAGCTCTGATTTAGGAAAAGAGGCAGTCTAATGAAGGGAGGCAGGGATCCTCATGAGACTTAGACCCGTGTAACATTCAAAGGTCCATCTGAGGATGATGAGAGCAGAAGCAGAAAGAGAAGAGGGATCCCAGATTAGCCACACCTAACTACCTATTTCATCAATACCTCATTGGGAAGGAATTGACAAGTGACATCAGAAATACATGTGTTTTGCCAGTATGTTATTTTGTAACATGGTTTAAGCTATTGTGGGCTATTAACTTTCTGATATAGGAAACATCCAGATATTGCAGCACTATCCTACAAATGGTGAGAAAAAAATGGTGAATAAAAGGAAAGCAGGAATTAAGAGAGAGAATAGGAGATGTACGGGAAAAAAATAGAAATAAAAATATAAACGTGATACTTTGGTAATGATCTTAGGTTTTATATATAGAAAGAAGCTTCCCACCTACTGGTCTAGACTGAACCCTATTTAGGTGATCCACTCCAGAGCTTCCAATTTCCCCACCCGTGTAGTTTCCCATCATGAATTGACAAGTGTAACTTGCTAAGGGCTTTGCAAGATTTAGAAGCAATGTGGCCATTTCCTGAATAGGATCTAGGTAGATCCTATAGACTGGTTGGAGTGTTGGATTAGAAGTCATCATGGCCTGATGTGGGTCTACCACCAATATCACTCTATGTGACTCAAAGCATGTCATCCCTATCTGAATTCAGAAAACATGAGAAAAACCATGCCCTAATTCACTGAAGAGATGTTTTTTTAAAATATGCAGTAAACATACTTGAAACAATTCATGTTCCTTTTGCTTTTGACACTAGTGCTTCCTGTACAAACTGTGTCCCTTAGCGGGGAGGGAAGAGGGGTTGGACGGAGTGATGTGAGACAGCATCATTAAGTGGTTGGGAGCGTGAACTTAAGTTAGAAAGATGCTGGTTCTGGTCACTGCTGTGTTACTAGCTTTGGGGCACAGGCAACCCTTACTCCCAACCCTGAGCTCATTGCCTTATTTGTAAACTAGTACTAACAGCATCTGGCACAAAGTGTCAAGCAATATAATATTTAGCACAGTATCTGATACACAGTGAGTGTTTAATAAATGGTAGCCTTTAATGTAATACTTAGTAGTGAAGCCAATTTGTGTAGAATGTGTTCTAATACAACTCAATTCCAATTAGAAAGTTAACAAAATTAGTACGCAAATTTACATACACATGAAAGTTCATCAACATGCACGAAGGAGCCCGGCACAAGAATCTACTGAACTCTCACCACTCACTGAGCTGCATCCTAGACCTGATGGAAAGGGTGAATAAGAAGCAAGTCTTGGAGGGGAAAGGGTCTGGGAAAAACATCCTTGCCAGTCACAGCATGACCACAGGGTTATTTTTAACTCACAACAAACTACTGTCTTCAAAAAGTTATCTTTTTTAAAGATTAAAAGAAGGTCTCAATTTAAACATGTTCAAGAAATATGTTTCAGTCCCAAAATACATTTCGTTTTAACTTCCCTGCTGTGTATTATTTTTTTTCCCTTTAAAAGGAGCTCTCACTCATCAATGCTATAAACTACAACAGCTGAAGATAGATTTCAGCGCTTGGTTTGAAAACAATCCATAGCACATGTGTATGAACAGAAACTAATTGTCATTTTTTAACCAGAATTTGTTTTCTCATTCTCTCTCTATCCACTGACAGAATGGATTTTTTTTTTTTCTTCTGACAGGAAAAAATCGTCATGAGGGGGTATGAAGCAGGGGGAGCTCTGTGGACTTCATCTCAGACATTTCATCTTCTGCGTTCATATACCAGGAGTTTAAAGGTCTGTGTAGTCAAGACGTCTAAGGCTGATGTCTGCACAGTACAAAGATAGGAGGCAGGTGATACAAATGCTTTATGCCCCAGGGGTTAGATCTACTCAGAATTCCTTCCCATCTGTCAGAGTCAAGGCTTAAACTCCACCACTCTATGAAGACTTTCCAGATACCCCAGTCTGAAAACATGTCTTCTGATGGACTCGTCCAGCATTCAGTTTCAGCACTGCTTGTGTACATGGTCTATAATGCCCTGTAAAGGTTATTTGGGCATGTTTTTATGTGCTCTCATCAAGGATTACTAGCCACTTACAGGCAGGACTGTATCATTTAACCTCCCTTTTCCCATAGAATCTAATACAGAGTCTGCGACACAGTAAGTACTATATACATATTTTCTAATGGAATTAATGAAGGAATGAATCCGTGTGTCCTAGAAAAGGGAGTTATAGCATCAAAATGAGTTTTCACTTTTCTGACTCAGCTTGTTAAATCAATTAATGTCATTAGGAGGCTCATCCTTTTGGCTCACCTCTGTTTTATCTAACATAGGTCTGCAAATTTAAGGTCCTGCTATCACCTGGGCAAGCTCTCCAAACAGTGGCTAAGAGAAGCACAAGAAAACAGACTAGTCTGAACTGACTGCTGACTGATTTTCCTCATTCTTAAAGCTCTTATGTCTGCTCACTTCCCTAGATTCATCTCTACCTTCTTCACATCTTCCACTTTACAGGATATCCACCTTGCTCTAGTTATTAACTCACCCCAATGCCTTTTTCTGTCCTCCACCTGGCCCCCAGCTATTCTCCTCCATCTTTACATAGCACTTGTCTGAATTACGCACCTGGTAATATCCTCGTTGTGTCATCCTGGAATGAGTGTGAGAAATATTACTAGGAATGCTCATTTCATGTTGTACATCCTTCCTTACTCCAGTAACAACTACAGCTTTGAAACTAGCATCTTGTAGATGAAATGTGAAGAGGAGGACAGAGGGGAAATGGTATAGCCACCACGCCGGGCCATGTTCTGGACATCTGAGCCAATAAAACAGAATGGACAGTTCTGATTTTAAGGGGACTAAGTTCCAACAACATGCAAAATAAAATATCTCTACATTTGATATTATCACAAGACTCAGAATTATTTCTGCATCTTTTAGAGAAAATACACTGGGATATTGTCAGCCATAATGATATGAATTGTTTTCTCAGATTAACGAATCAATCACTGAGCAGGACCTTAAGGAGATAAAAATCAAACATACATTTCTAATTTGTACCTGTTTATTCATTTATTCATTTACTCATTTTCATTTATTCCTTACTTCCTTTTAATTACAAAGAAAAATTGAGATTGAAATAAGAAATGTATCATGTGTGTGTTGATGATTTTCCTATTTTTCTGTTTTCCAAAGTTTTCTGTAATGGAAAAGAAATTGTGAGAAGACAAACTTGTTAAAACGTGATGGGAAGAAGATATTTCAGAATGGTCTGAAATACTTGGTCCTATCATGGATGGCAGGGTCTCATGGGGACACCTTTGAGACTTTAGGCAATTGAGTTAGTATAAAGGCATGACAAGGAGTGCAGGGGCCATCAGGCAGGTGAGAAATAAAAAAAGAGGCACTGCAGGGTTAAATGAAAAGCTTTATCACTCTGTTGATCCCCCTGTCCTGTTCTTGACAAACATATCAGACTATCAATCCGGAGGATTAATCAAGAATGCTTCTCATGCCAAAACCACTCCATAACTCTTCAAAGCAAATTCAATAAAGCCCCAAGTACCAAGACCCGCTGATTCCCTTTCCTCTGTCAAGGGGGGCTCCAAGGAAATGCAGCAGATGCAGCGCTCTGTGCCAAAAAGACACCAGGCTTCAAGAGAAAGGTCAGCCCTTGAAAGGGCTGGGGTGGGGGCAACAGCAGTGAGGCTAGGATTTGGGGCAGGGATTACAACAAAGGGAATTTTGGCACCTGGACTCTGGGAACCTCCACTGTTCTCACATTTAGGGAAGGGACTTCTAAAGCAAGCGAGGTGCAAGAGCCATTCCTCACAGTCAGCTTTGAGCAGCTGTCATTATGAATGCAACCTGACCTACAGTCCCCTATGCCTAACACCAATAAGGGCAGCCACCCACCAGCAGCCCCATTTCTCATTTTGATTGTGTGTCCAGGCACTTGGTATACCTGACTACACTGTTCCTGAGAATAATGTCTACTCTGTCTCCCCTCTCTCTTTTCCAGGCTATCTGCTTCAGCATTTAAACTGAAAAGCTACGGCAGCTCACAAGAACATGAAATTTACGATACAGAAACAGTACAGTTTCAACAACTGCTGTGTTTTTTCCCTCATTTCACATCACAGCACTTTAATATTAAAGATATATCCATTATACTAGTCTAGAGAGTCACTATTCCATGTGAAAATACAACTTAAGTGTAGCCACACCAAGGTCCTATCCACTGACTTCTGGGCTTGCAAATCTGTTGTATTGAAGGTGAATCGGTCTTTAACTTCTGATCTACTTTTAAACATCTGCATCACATTGATTGTGCCCATACCAGATTCCAACCCTCTCCCTCCCAATGCCAATCCTCTTTAAACCTAATTTTCACCCACTTTGTCCTGCCTCTCTAAGCTTCACCTTTAGGGAATCATTGATATTTTGCTTTTAAATGCAGGCAGCTATAACTAAACCATCTTGAAATATATTTTCATAGAATATTAGTCTTGGGTATGGAGGAAATAGCAAATATTGAGTACTTACTAAGAACTAGATGGTTTTCATGTTACATTTAATCTTTACAATAACCTTAGAAAATCGCTCTTATCAGTCCCATTTTCCAAATGAGAAAATGGAGATTCAGAATGGTTAACTTGTGAAAGGTTATATAAAGAGGAAATGGCTGGAGTGGGATTCAAACCTCAAAGTTCACAGCCTTTTCCATTAAGTCACGTTGACTTTTCCTAAGGGTCTTCATTTTAGGTCTTTATCTCCCACAAAGAATGCTCTCACTTCTGTTCTGAACACAATTCTTCACATGTGCTCTGACCTCTTCAGCTTAAATTCATCTTTATTTCTTCTGAATTCTTACTGAATTACTGCCTGGTCTAATCATTTCTCATCTAGTATTTCTAGCCTGGTCTGGGTCATTGATTTTCATCTGTTCATTGCATCTGCTGATCTAAATGAGAGATTTAAACTTCGATATCCTTAGGATTTACTCAGGGAGGTTGTCCAAAATTCCATTCCAAGGTACGCAGTCAGACCTGGAGATGGGCATTTTTAAGAAGCATCTTGGTATTCTGATGCAGGGGAACCATGGACCATACTTTAAGAAATGCTCATTTGGATAAGCTATGTAATAAATAATAAAAATTATGTGTCCTGCTGGAGCTGCACCTCTAAGGAGCCTTCACCTCCTGGCAAACACAGTCCCAGCATTCCAAACAGTAACATAGCAGGGCTCATCTCGTGTCTGGTTCCTGGGTGTCTTCAGTTGTGTGCCAGTTCTGGGCCTTGCTCTGTAACCCGTTCCTCTTGACTCTCCCACTCTAGACCATGTTCCCCAACCTCTGTGACATCTTCCCCTTGGTTCTTTGACTGTTCAACCCTGACCAAAACCTGGGCCTGCATCCTGCTTCAGGCATCTTTGTTCCTTTTGGAAAGGCCCTCCCAGATAGTTTTGCATAAGCTTCCACTTGTTCTACTCAGCTATAGCCAACCTTTTCTCTCTATGTAACCCCTAGAGAGGTGCCACCCACCCTGCTCCAGCCTCAAAGACACAACTTGTACTAGTGTAATTATCTCTACTGGGCCTACCTACAGCAGGCATCCCAATATTTATTACTTTATTCATTTGTTTTGTTTATAAGATCCAATGACTTCCATTAGGTAAAGACAGAGAAGAACTACATTCTCAGAAGACATCAGTGACATTCTTGTATTCGTTAGGGAACTAATGCGAGATGCATTTAAGATTTTTCTCTTCTTCCTTTATCTTGCAGTATTGTGATTACTAATCCATGGAGTATCCAACGAATAAGATAAAGAAAATAGACTTGGACATTGTGCTCAGATTCTGATAATCTTTTTAGTTGTTTGTTTTTAAACAATTTTTAGGTCCTGGGGCAAGTGGACTAAAGAGTAGCATTTGACCTTTTGTTTTTGTTTATATTTCCTTCATCAATTGTCTGGGGTCCTCCAAAACCTAGAAAGGAAGAGCTAATGATAGAAGCTTCAGACTGGGCTGCTTCTTCCCAAGCCAAGCTTTACATTTCAGAGAGCTGTCCCTACACTGCAGTTCAGTTCCATCTTCTAATGTGGGAGGACCTTACAGTCTTGCTAACTACCTCTTTCTTAATGTTCTCATTCAACTCTTCCTCTGTGCTCCCTCAGCTTTATGCACTTACCAGTCTGCCTTGCATTTAGTTACCATTTACAAAGTCATCCCTCCCTCTAGATTACAAACTCATTGAGGGCAAAGTGCCTGCCGCCTTCATCTTGGCACATCTCATGATGCTGGCACAGTGTCTTGCACATGGTATGTGCTCCATAATTGTGTGTCAAATGGAAATTAGCATTGGCTTTTTGTGCTTTGCTTATCATTTTCTCCCTTGGAGCTCAGAACACATCACAGGAGATGGATGCTTTCCAAAGATTCTCACCACTCCCAAAATCAGAGGCACTGTGCCACACTGAAATGCAACTTCCTCAAGTCATCACATATTATAATTGGTAACAGCCAGGCAGCTTATGCTTTCTATGCCAGATGAGATGATATTTGAAAAAATATATGAAAAAGTTGTGAAGGGTCCAGATGGCTTGTAACAGGGCTGTAAACAAGCTGACATGTCCGCAAAGGTATAAAAACATGACATTGTTAATCCTGTACAACGATAATAGAAAAACCTTAGCAATTCTGGCAAAGTCAGACAAAGCATTCAGGGAAGCCCTTGTCAGTCTTTTAGCATATGTAGAACGTAGACTCGCAGATTTTATTTCTCTCCCCACACTTCTGAAATTGCATTTGTAATTCACTGCTAGAGCTAACGAAAAGACTAATTTCTTGGTGTATAATCCTTGGCAATCGCAGAAACATGCCAACTAGTTTTCTCTGTCTCTTGCAGTAAAGATTATGTTAGAAAGAAACATAAACCAATTAAATGTCAGGAGCAATTAACTTCTGCATTTTTCACGCAACACAGAATGAGAAAATTTTATAGTGCTCCTATAATTAAAGTTAATAAAAATGAATACAGAATTCCCCAAAGGCCTGTAAGTCATGCAGGGTCCTATGACCACAACATACAAATATTCTCCACCTTGCAGAAGTCTCACGGCTTCACTGGAAATGTGGTTGGGACCGGGTCTCTTCTTGGTTTTTCACAGCTACCTATGCAGTTAATCCACCATTCTGTTCTCTTGCTAAAGATAATGAGAGGAGAAGCCTCTTGGACTCATAAGAGAGAGAGGGAGCTGGCCCACCAGCTCTGGCCATTTGAGGGCCAGGCCAGGAAGGCAGAGAGAACTCTATGCTCACTAACAGCAAGTCAATGGGATGCAGAGTAGAAAGGGTTAAAAGTAAGTGAAAGCTTTGAGGCAAGGAATAAGGAAGCCATATTAAAATCTCATTTCAAATCCATTTCAAGGAAAGGGTTTAACATCAAGGATATTGTCAGTATCTTCAAGTATGTAACAGATGAAATGTGTGTGATAAACGCAAATGACTATTTTTAAGCACAGAGGCACATGCGTGTGTAATGACAGATGATTCTATTTGAGGGGCCTCTTCTACCAAACAGTGTATATGTCTGTACATAAATAACAAGCTTTTTACATAATTATAACGTAAAGGAGTACTGTTCTAAAGAGAAAAGATACTGAAACTCCCAAATCCTTCCCCCAGGATCTCATCAAAACCAAATGCTCAAGCCTGAAAGTGTGCCTGCAATTTTTACTAGCATGTCATAATCGAATATGCTTCTTTCTTTCTTTTGTTGAGGTGGATTATGTAAGAACCCCAAGTAGAGTTAAATAGATTCAATTTTGTTAGAATGAATAACAAAAATACATAACATGTTTGTTATATATAAAATAACCAAAGTTATCAAAACAGAGGGTTAATAGTTAAAAATAATTACCCACATGCCACTACCAAGAAATAACTTTTATTATCATTTGATGGAAATAATTCTCTCTATAAATATCTACAATCAGAAGAATAGGTGGTGAAAGAAAGAGAGAAAGAAAGAAAAAGAAAGCAGAAAGAAACTAGACTTATCATGCCGATAATTTTGCAATGTATGTAAATATCGAATCATGATGCACACCTGAAACTAACAGGATATTGTATGTCAATTATACTTTACTAAAAAAAAAGGAAGACCAAAGTAATTTTACAAAATATGGCCATATCATACATGGTATTTATATTAATTAATGTTTTATTTAGACATGGCTACAGAAGATGTGAAAGATCTGTTTGAGCTGAAATAATTATTGACTATTTTCTTTTTCTTTCTAGTTTTAGTTTAAAGAGCCAGGCTAGAAATAACATCTGAAAAGCTATGAAGTTTGTATATTTCTTAGAGTAAGTTATTTAATGAACACTTTTGGGTTCTCTATCCAATTTCTTTACTAATCATCTGGATAATGGTGATATACCATTTTAAAACAGAAACAAAATGTGATCTTTCAGGAAAAAAGAAATTATAAACCTCTAAACAAACTCAACTTTCCTGCCAAGATCTACTGAAGGCAACAGAGACAATAAACGTCAAATAATGCAATCTAGGTAAAGTCGATCTATTATAGGGCTTATTCAAAAGTAAGAGGCGGGCCCAGTGGCACAATGATTAAGTTCACTCGTTCCGCTTGGGCGGCCCGGGGTTCACTGGCTTGGATCCCGGGTGTGCACATGGCACCACTTGTCAAGCCATGTTGTGGCAGGCGTCCCTCATATAAAGTGGAGGAAGATGGGCATGGATGTTAGCTCAGGGCCAGTCTTCCTCAGCAAAAAGAGGAGGATTGGCAGCAGATGTTAGCTCAGGGCTAATCTTTCTCAAAAATAAAAAAAAAGAAAAGTAAGTTTAATTGTGCATAAATGTGTTGTAACAATCCTATCCTATTTAGTTAAACCTGGATGAATCAGGTTTTCTAAAATTATTTGTGACAAGTTGACCTTCTGGACACATTGTTTCCAGAAAAAGGGACATGAAGTTATCATCTATTAAGTGCAAAAGAAAAAAAAAGATTCTGCTGAAGAAACATAATGGCTAAGATTATAGAGAATATTTTCAGTCAACAGTCTATCAAAGAAGTGTGAAAAGTTTAAGAGTGAGACAGCAAGCTGGAGATGCCAGCAGAATGAGAAAACTGACAAATTTAAATTTAGAACCATGTTGTACCCAAGGGTGAAAATCTTGGGGCACAGTGCTTAGTTCTGTTGAAACATGTAAAAATGTGATCATGATTTCTTGTTTAATCTCTACAACAGTTATTTAGTCCAGAAATAAAATTAGTTTTTGGAAATTATGTTAGAAATTTGGCTTTTCATCAAATTTCAGTTGTACATTTATAAAAACATATCTGTATAAATATGTATTTATATATGTGTGTATATATACAATATTGGATATTTCTTGCATCTCATACAAATTATTATTTCAGCATTTATCATAGCATGTTGTACTTTGAAAATATCTTCCTTCTATATTGTTCAAATTTTTTAAGCTGGGGATATATCCCCCATGTAACAGAGTGCATTGAACATGATAAGCATGTAATGAATGATTGTTAAATAAATTAGCACATAAATAAATACACATATCTATACAAACACACAATCATAGACACAGATGCATGCATGTACAGACTTATTTAGGTGTATATAAGTGTTATTATCTACACTTATACTTATTTAGGTGTCTATAAGTGCCATTATATAGTATAGTATAAGTGCTATTATAGTGCAAGAGCTTGAAGTACACAAAAGAGGAAGTACTTCGAGGAAGAAGTGGTATTTGAGTTGGATCTTGAAATATGAATAGGATTTAACAGGTGGAGGTAGAAGAAGGAATTCCAAGCTAATGAGCTACTTTGAGCACGTGCTGAGTGCATGGCTATTTAGTCTCTGGTATGGCTACAGAATAAGTGTTCCATTGTGCATAGCTGTCAATGAGGTTGGACAGGTAAGCCCAATGTTCTAAGCATTTTTCATCTATTAATCTATTTATTCTCATGAACTTCCTATCAGGTAGATAGGCTATTATCCCTCTTTGACAGATAGAGACACAGGTGCCCAGAAAGTAGCCCGTGGTCATTTAACTAACATGTAGAGGAACCTGGATTCCAAACTAGGGAGGCTGATGCTTCATCCACAAAATTAAGTTCTTTGCTATTCATCGTGAATAAACAAAAAAAGAAAAGTTTCCATTGTTACTGAACACAGCCAGAGGTAGCCTCAGGCCAGTAGCCAGCCCCAACTCTGGATTAACTTATGTAAGAGAAAGCGTCCAGGTACCTGGAAGCATCTTCCCAATAACAAGAATGGAAAGCTAGTCAAGGCTCTACTCTTGGGTACAAAGAGCATTCATTGCCCCAGGTAATGACAGTTTCAGGGTAACTTGCTTTCATTTTATTTAGTGTCCAACATCCCATATCTGTATCAGAGTGGGACCAAACCTTCTTCACCTAGGACTAACAACTTAGAGCTGAAGAAGGGGCAGCACTACAGAGACCTGAGATCTACCATTTTCTTTCGCTATCTCGGTACAGAGAGACAGTAAAATTGAATTGAATTGGGAAGTCATCCAGAGGAGACCCATGGGTATTCCCTTAAAGCAATCCTTGTATAAAATCTTTGAGCATTGCAAGAAAACTATAATAACTTCAAAATTGTATAAAGGAAATTTAATGCTCAGGATATAAAGGGAAAATGATAATAAGTAGAACAAGTTAAAGGGGCTGGGGGTGGTTGTCAGAGAGGGTCATATTTATATGGTCACACAATTCCAAAGTATATTGGCTTTCGCTATAATTTACTCTATCCTTCTAGATAATAGCCTAGGACCGGTAATAATACAATTTAAATAGTTAGTGGGTGCTTTAAGTATAGCAAGATTAAGGCTGAGACTTTCTCTGAAAGTTATCTATACCAAAATTTCGCAATATTTTCTATCCAACTGAGCGTTTGCTCTATCATCCAGTACTATAGACTGAATTTCACTGTATTCAATTTTGATCCAACTCATATGTTTCATATGTTACTGCAGGATAATGTTCTGTTTTGTGTATATGTAAGTTAATTGCCCAAACCAGCTAACTAGTGTTGTGAGCTTCTCAAGGTCTAAGGTGAATGAACATAATGTCTTAACAGTAGAAGCACAGGCTTTTGACCTGGATGGAGTCAAGCTTCCCTCAGAGCTGCCCCACTTCCACTTGCAAGACCTCAGGCAAGGTACTTCAAACCTCACTGAGCCTGTTTTCTCATCCACAGAATAGCAATAATAGCAACTACCCTTCAAGGTGGCTCTCATGATTGCAATGTGAAGGCTTTCCTTATGTGGAAAAAACCTCAAACTTTTAATACAGCTTTCTTTAGTAGACTTTATCTTTTAGAGAAGTTTTAGGTTCACGGCAAAATTGAAGGGAAGTTAGAGACATTTCCCATATATCTTCTACCCTTACTCGTGTATAGCCGCCCCGACTGCCAACAGCTGCCACCGAAGAAGTACGTTTGTAACAACTGATGAACTGACACTGACACATCATTGTCACTCAAAGTCCACAGTTTAACTTAGGGTTTACTCTTAGTGTTGTACATTCTATGAGTTTGAAAAACTTTATAATGACGTGTATTCACCATTGTAGTATCATACAGAGTAGTTTCACTGCCCTAAAAATCCTCTGTGCTCTGCCTATGAATCCTTTTCCTTCACGCTCAACCCGTGGCAACCACTGATCTTTTACTGTCTCCATAGTTTTGCCTTTTCCAGAATGTCATATACTTGGAATCACACAGTATGTAGCCTTTTCAGATTGGCTTCTTTCACTTAGTACTATGCATTTAAGATTCCTCCATGTCTTGTTGTGGCTAGATAGCTCATTTCATTTCTTTTTAGCAATAAATAATATTCTATTGTCTGGATGTGCCTCAGTTTATTTATCTATTCATCTGCGGAAGGTCATCTTGGTATCTTTCAGGGCTTGGCAATTAACACATTTTTTTGAGAGAAAAAAAGATTTTGAAAGTAGTAGTTGTCAGGTATTTCACATCCTCATGACTTTACAAGACGATCATGTAGCATTACAGAACTGGGCCTTTTGACTAGCTGGTTTGTCTTGGTAATGCTGTTGTAATCAGTTGGAGAATTATCTCTAGTCCCCTGACACTAAGAGAGCCATCAGAGGGTACCCTTAAAAGAGCAATAGCGTCTAAAGATTTAGACTCTACCTTTGAACAAGTGTCACCTCCATCAGTTTATCGAATTTCCCTACATTTCAGTTTCTCCAAGTGCAAAATAACCATAAAAATGCCTGCCCTTCCTACCTGACAATGCCTTATTGATGCCTAGTAACGATATTAACAATTATTCACATTTGAATTGTTCATGAGCCTTTTTGTATACATGATTGTACTGCACCTTCATATCACCAAGATGAAGAAGGCTATCTAGCAACTATTAGTCAAAAAACTGATCAATGTCTCATGAATTAGATTTCTCTTTGTTACCACATGTCACTGTCCAATCTCTAATGGATTTGTAAAAGTCACCCAGCAGGCAGTGGGGTTGTTGGGGCATGGACCCAGGCCACTGGCTCTAAGTCCAATGTGCTTTCAACCATGTCAGGTGGCCTTTCAAAGGGGAATAGTAAATATGGAAGTATTAGCTTGAACTACATGAAATTCCTCTTTTGTAAGTTAAGAAAAAACAGTCAAATATTGGCAATTTCATATGTTCAGTTTGACACTTTACAAATGTGTAAAAGTTTACACGTGTACAAGTTATTGTGACAAATCGTAGCTGATTTGCACTCTCTATAGACCACTTTTATTCACAATGGAATCAATTGCCTCTGAATAGCATCTCCACTTACAACTACATGCACCATACTGTTACTTGCCAACATGTGTGTTTGCTCTTATATAGTTATGTTCTATATCTGAGACAGTTGTAATGCAATGAAATACACAATATATTCCATCAACCCAGGAAATATGTGAACTGCTGTTGTAAGTAGACTGCTTTTTACTGGCACCCTTTCCTGGAATAATGGACCAAAACATTTCCCTCTGTAACAAGAAGTGCTCTGTGCTGATGAGAATTGAGAATTGTCTTTGGGGATATATCCCAAGACATTCATTTGATCTTAATGAACAAGGTGGGCTGCTTTTAGATCTATCTCATAAGGAAGACATGAGCTTTATAATTCAACCTAAAAAGACAAATACCAGGGGCTGGCTCTATGGTGTAGTGGTTGGGTTCAGAACCCTCCACTTCAACAGCTCAGGTTCACGGGTTCGGATTCTGGGCGTGGACCTACACCACTCATCAGCCATGCTGTGGCAGCCACCCATATATGAAGCAGAGGAAGACTGACATGGATGTTAGCTCAGGGCTAATCTTCCTCAAGCAAAAAAAGAGAGGTGGCAACAGATGTTAGCTCAGGGCTAATATTCCTCAGCAAAAACAAAAAATACCGTTCCCCAAACTCCCAAAGATCATTTTGTCTGTGTTTTAAAGATAACTTGGAAGTTTCAAATGAAAAGACTCCTTACAGAATCTTTTACAAATCCTTTACAAAATGCATAATTATTTGAGAAATCCAATACTTGATACAACGATCAGTTAGGCTGAGGAATGCTTAGGGTATGAAATTATATTTTTGCTAGGACCATATGACATAGTAAATCCAGGGTTCTCTGGAAGCCTAGGTGCCTGATGCTTCAGAGGAAATATTAAATAACAAACTACACATCCGAACAACATGAATGTGCAGTCAACTTTTCCATCTGAACTGAGTGTCTGAGAACCTTGGGTGTAATTATATATAAATTAATTTGCAAGCCCCAGTTGTTTTATGGTCCACACCAGGAATTCTTATTGCTGATAGGGGCTCATAAAATATAGTCCTAAAATGAAATTCAAAATTTATAATTTCACTTCATAATTCTTCATGCATCCTGAATTCTGCATTTGTTGTTGTAGATGCTCCCTAAGAAAATCCAATAAACAATTTCTCTCTTAAAGACTTTCCCTTGGGAAAAAATTAAATAGAGAATTAAAATGTTTTCTAACTACTTTTCTATATAAACAACTGGCATTGAATCTAATCTCATGTTGAAAAAAAAAAAAACCTCTGAATTTTTGACACATAGACTTTCTAAACTATATGCATAATATATTTGTATACTATTTAGAATATGTGTGTGGTATGTGGATATGTGACTTATAATAAGTCCTAAGTGGCTTATGTACTTCTCACAAGTATACTGGATGAACAATGTATTTTTAAAGAAACGATACTTGTTAACTTTTATTTCTCAAACAAATAGCAAAGATTTAGAAGTAGATAAGAAATTTGCCTAAATAAGTCAGCTAGATTTAAATCTTAACCACATTAAATTAAGAGTTTGCAAATCAAGAGGATAGCACTGAATAGTACAAAAAAAGAGGCAAAATAAACCACTAAAACAATTTTCTTTTAATTTGTCTCACTGCTTTCCAAATATGGCCTCCAAAGAAATGCAGACCCGGAGTAAACTTGGTACAAAAGATCAGAAGAGGGAAGCTGTAGACGGAACACATCACTAGACTAGAAATAAAGAGCTTTCTTTTCTAGAAATTTCTTATGTTCTGACTTTGGAGAAGATTTTGAAATATCTACTTCCAAACCTAACCATTCATCCATTCATTTATTCATTCATTCCTTCAACAAGCTGCATATTGAACATGTATTGTATAAATAGACGGGAGAAGATGGGAGAACACCAGAAGAAAAGGATTTTTTGTCCTGAAGAGTTATTTTTTTCAACCTAATTGAAAGAGAACATACAAAGCTGAAACAATCAAAGAACAACTGTTTTCAAAAGGTCTTACAAATAAAGACATGAATATTTGAAGATACTCAGAAAATAACATCAAGGAAGTAACTGGAACATCAGGGAAGTTTCTTGGTATATTTTGACTTAGGTCTTGAAGACAAAGACCTCTTTTTGACCTGGACAACTAATAAGATGTCCAATGCAAATTTATCTCTTATCAGATTCATCTTACTCCACATCCTCTCATTCTTTACTTTACTATGTTTCTAATAAAACTATCCCACAGTTATCTCAGGAAAGCTCTTCATTTTTACAGTCAAGGTATAAAGTTTCTCTTGACTCTTGTCCATAAACAACATTGACTGCAGGGTAGAGTCAGGGTAAGTCAATCCCAATTTCTGGAAATTTAAATGACAGCAATAATGCAGCAAAAATAATTGATTGCTACTAATCAACCTCCGGCTGCAGGAATCGCAATTATATCACCAAATGTTCCTAAAGGAAAAAACAGTGGAGAGTGATATTTGGAAAAGACCAAAGTAATCAAGCTTAGCAATCAATCTGGTAAGAAAAATTCAGAAAAAATACAACATGGTGATTTTTAAAGGACTGAGGTGATTCCCAAGGAGGGTATCCATCTAAAAATAAGAAAACCTGGCATGGAATGCAACCACACACAGACACTTGAAGACTCACAAAAAGGATTCGTTAACAACAAATAAATAATGGTTAGTTCAGACTGTACTAAATTGCAATGACTCTACCTAGGTGGATTTCTACACCAGGCATCTATAATGAACACTCTCAAGCGACTTTGGGAGATGAAACTCTAGGGTGATCCCCAAACTTTAAAACTTTTTTTTTGTTTTGGTTTAACTTTGCAAGATCCCATATGATGTTTACAAATATACAAGTTGTGAAGGAAAGAGAGTAAAAAGTGATAGGACTATCCAGCACCTTTATTATGTTTGAGTATTTATTTGCATCAGAAGGACACAGAGAGTACAGAAGATTAATCCAGACTCTTTAAGAAGCTGCAGCCTGTCAGCCAGAGTCCGAAGTAAGCAATAATGCTGTTATAAGCTTAGAGGGCAACTCTGAGAATTGACTGCAGGCTGTAAAGTAGAAATATGCACATTTCTTTTACCAATCTAAGAATAAGGGACGGTGACTCTTTTCTTCTTATCTCTGCATTATGGTGAGAGTAATGGAACAACACAGGTTTTCTGTGTATGCTCTAGGAAAGATTCTTTCCTTTACCAATTTCATGGTTATGGAATATGATCTCAACATTTTTAGCATTACAGATGTGTTCACTCTGTAGGCGGAGAGAGATATAGTCAAAATACATCACTTATACTCTTACATTATCTTTCAGGTTGGATGTCAGAGGCTCACCATCCTGTAAGGATGACTGTTCTTCATAGTACTAACCCATCCTCTTCAGCAAAAGCACAATCAGCCTGACCTATGAAAGGATGAGTTGTCTAATGATGTCTATGCATTTTCAACTTATTAAAACTCTACAGTACGAACATAATCATCGTCCTCCTTAATGCAGGATAAATGATGTCTCCAGATTGTAGGGAAATAATGAACTGACACCACATTTTTGCCTGATAAGTTCATGCATCATTGCACCTCGGTCTTCAAGGATCCCACCTCCTACCCCTCAAAGGCAGGGAGAACCTTCTGTCTACCCAGAGGACCTTCCCTGTTGGAAAATACTTTTGTTCTTCCAGAAAAGGACCACTTGGAGCCCATGAAATACAGTGTAAATCACAGTGAGGGTCAATGCTTACTAATTGCCCATGACTAAATCTCCACGTAATGTCTAGTGACACAGAGAATTCCAAATAAGGCCTCATCTCTCAGTGCACAGCACAGTAATCAAATATACATTGAAAAGGCTGACTTGTAAGAGTACGAGAATTGGTACCCAGAGTTGCCAAGGAGGCTCTTCTCAAGTGTGACTATGTTATTGAATTATCAGCAAATGATTTAGGGAAGGGAACATTTTGAACATTGGGAAAAACACAAAGGCATTGCTTCTTCCCTTCCTCCTTAGTTGGTCTTTCCTGAAGAATGTTCTGTTTCATTTGCTTTTTATCATCCTTTCATAGAGTCTAGTGACAAATATAAGGAATGCAGAGAAAAATGAGAGAATCAGGGAGAACAAACAGTATTTTTCTATAATACTGTCTCCTCTGGAAAATGTGTCTTATGTGTTCTGATCAATGGCGTTTTAGTGGAGATGTTAAAATACACTCTGACTGTGAACTAGAACGTAATGAGGATGATAACTAGCTTTTCTTGGCTATGATTCTAGACCCTCAAGGAGCCCCAGAGTGGGCTGCCTTCAGAATGACAGGGATAATGAAGGACTTGGCACCAGTGGAATAGAAGTGAAGAGCATTGAGGACTGGTCAGCTTCCCCTTGGTTCTGCCTCCTTTATAGGGAGGCAGTTGACACAAAAAGCAAGGACAAAGACAAACCCAGGATGTGCCACCTGGATTTGGCCCACCTGGCAGACATTGCCACAATGGCTTTCTTTTGGGAGCTTAGTTGTAGAGATATTGCTTTAGAAGTCTTAGAAAACATATTTGCCTGAAACTCTCGAAACAAAACAGCCAAGTGCTTCTTCCCTATCCTCAAAATTTCTCCCAATGTCTTATTCTTCAGAATCGAATTTCTGATTCCTGGCTTTTAGTGAACTTTTCCTTTACTTACGTCACACTCCAAATTTAGAGCAGTGTCCAAAGTAATGGCCACATGTGATCAATTGTGTCTGTTTCCCTAATCAAACCCTTGCATTTGATGATATGGTCTCGTGTCTTTCCCTCTGCACAGAAAGCACATACATCATCAGCTTAGCCTGTAACTCAGTAACTGAGCTTCTGTGCTTGCTCCAGGCACACTTGGACACTGACTACACTGTTTTAATCATAATACCATAAGATGATAATTAATTAGTGCTTCTCTCAACCACTTTGAAGACAAAAGGCAATATGTGAGCATTAGGGATTAACATTCATCAGTATTCCTCCTCCTACCAGCAGCCCAAGTTTTCTCTGCTCTCCCTATTACCACAGAATTCGTTCTTGCAAACTCTTTACAAACATTAACCAATTAATGATGATGTTAGCCCATAAGTGCAATATATAAAGCAATGCTAGAGAAAGGAGATAGGGAAATTAGTCTCATTAGTTACACATTTCAAAAATTAAAATGCAACGTGAAAAAAAATCAGCTTATTTTATAAAAGAAAGACGGAAAGACAGAAGTAAAAAGCAAAAAAACCTTTTAGTAGGAAGATTCAGGACTGGAGCCAACTCTTAAAAGAGAAGGTGGAATAATAATTTCTTGAAATTTTCAAGTCACAGCTTGATGGGTACTTCTCTGTGGTGCTTAAAGGACGGAGAGAATAGAAAGGAAGACAAAGAACAAATACAAAACTACAACGGGTAAAGTCAATTGGTAGAATGGACTTCAGGAAGTTGAAAGTAGGCCAGGAGACCCAGATATACACATCACATACTCTAATGCATTCTTGCCTTTAGAATGCAATATTCTGATCCCCCAAAACAAACCAGGCCAGACGCACAGTTCCAAATCTTCTTAAAATGTTCAGAGCATGTTGTCACCCTTTCCTATCTCCAAGATAACTCTGTCATATATATAAGTAATATCAGGTAGCTATTCTCAGTTAGTATGCAATAAAGAAACCCTAAAGCTTAAAGGATTTCTAAATTATAAACCAGTCAGATATGTCCACATGCCCTGAACTGTACAGGCAACCCTCAAAAACTAACACACTTGCTTACTGGAAGACAATTGCAAATCAACCATTTTAAGTCAAATTTTATGTCCTATAACTATTATGTTATAAATTGGAATTTCCTTCCTGAAAATATATTTCATTCTATATATGTAACAGCATTGATCAGGAAAATAATTGAAAAGGAATACAATTTTATACTTTTACAGAATAGGCAAAATAATTTATGACAGAAAATCTATGTCATAAATATTCCTTTTTGGAATCTCTTCAGCATGGGCCAGTTTTGCTAAGTCTCCTTAAAGTTGAATGCAATGAAGTTTTAATTGAAGAAACCTTGCTTTTTTCCTGGTACATAAACATAATTCATTGCTCTAGGACTTAGAGCAGCGTTCAACCTTAGAGCCGCAAATGATCATTGCTGAGTCTATGTGCATGAAGGTACCTGAGAAAAATCTTTAAAAGACAAATGTAGAGGAAGGGGCCTTTTTCACTAACTTTGCTCTATAGATAGCTATAAACTGAGTCAGTTAAGTCAGTAATTCCTAAAATTTTTAAGTCTCAGCTTGGTGTGGACTTCCTTAGGGCACTTGAATGGCTTGTCTGTGTTACTCATTGACTTGATGAGGCTCAGCGTTGTTCAAAGTCATTAGAGATTACACTGTGAATTTTGCTCCATCTTCATTCCGAGGATTGTAAAAGCAAGGGGTTGCAAGTCAAGATGTAACAGTTGGGTGATGAAAATGCTTAGTAGACATGCAGAAATGGGCAAGTAGATTCTGCCAGGTCCTATGCCCTGCCAGTTCAGACAGCAATCATCACCTGAATGTGCTCAGAGTTACACCCTTCAAGAAGGTATGTTGATGACATTCTGCTGAATTTTCCCGATAATTAACAACCCTTCTGGGCTCCAAGGGCCAACAGAATTTATCCACTTTTGAGTTACTTGCATTATTTAGTTTGACCAATAAGTTCGTGGCATACAATTATTTTTTGATTGATCAGATTATATTTTTCTCCTAAAACATAACTTTGTTTATAAGGAGTTTTTTTGAGGAAATTTTGAAGTACTACAGAAGTCATGCACATTTCTTAGTGTCTGCCAACACCATTGATTTCAAGATCACGGTTTTTAGCATAATGCAGTTCTGTATTTTATATTCCTTGCTACCCTTATGAATTTGAACGAAGACCAACATTACTTGCTCTATGTTCACACTGAAAAGTACCCAAAAAACTCAGACATATTTGGCTTCAAAATTAATTTCACACGTTTGCCTTGAGCTCTATTCTGCTATCAATGAGATATGTTACTTTCAAATATATTTCCATCGTATGATAATATGATCAAAATAAAGACCATATCATTATATTTGGCACAATTGTATTTATGTATTACCCATTCATTTGTCCAATGAATATTTACTGATTTATTGCTTTTCGGCTGGGTTTTCATTCATTCATTTAATAAATTAATTCATGCATTCATTCCACAAACATACAATGAGCCAGCTAATGATGCGCCAGACACACTGTTTTAGAAAATGCTAAAGATATTAATATAAATAATACAAGTTCCTCAATCTTAAGGAACACAGAGTCCAATGAGCATAACAGGCATGTAAATAAGTGCCTTATCATGAAAGAGTACCATAATTAATGTTATCATATGAAGTGATTATAACAATACAGGAAAGTGAGAACAAACATCTCTATTTATAGCAGACTAGGAAGGCTTCTCAGGGGGCCAGACATTTGAGGTGTGCCTTGAAGATGAGGCAGAAATTCAACAGGCAAAAAGAGCCACGTGTGACTCTCGAAAAACATAATGTTTGGGGAATTATGTGTAGATCAGCAACATTGCATCGTGTGGGATGTGCGATGATAAAGAAATAGGCAAAGGAGCTGGAAAATCATGATGGGCTTCATGATGACAGGTCTATCCCTCCCACTCTCCCAATAGAAAATTATATAAACATGTTTAAATAAGAAAAAGCATACTTTGCGTAGACATGAAGATAATAAATGTGTATGCAGTGCCTATTGTTTATATAACAATGTGGAAGCCGACTGGAAAAACAAAGACTTGTATAGATCCTATCTATATCACTCCTAACTGATGTATTGTTGTGAATGAAAGTTGTCTTATCGTATTTGTGTGTGTGCAAAGCTTGGCTCTACAATTAGACAGTAAATTCTTGAAGCGTTGGAATATAAGACCACATACCTTGCTTTGTATTCTTCTAGCGTCAATTATGGTACTTTATATACATAATAGATGCTGAATAGTTATGTAGTAAAAGAAGAAATGAATGAATAAGTGTGCAATCTAGTTGAGGAGACTTTATTTATGCATATAAAAAGGCAAATAACAACACACAGGATGTCATGTAGTAATATGTAATGGAGTGTCACAAGACCTAAGCACTCATGATGGGGAGAAAAAAACACTGAGGAGAGAGAAATGAACTTCTCCTTGAAGAATGAATCAAATTTGAAAAGAGAGGAAAGATCAGTAGGTGTAAATAGCCCTAGGATATCTGGATGAAAATTTCCAAATACTGGGCTCATTTAATACAACTTAAAAACTTCGCTAAGAGAATGTGGGTAATAGGGCCAAGGTTGTAAACTTCACCACCTACCCAACTAGACCAATCAATTAGCCCTGTCCTCTTCTATGATCAGTGTATGGATCCCCAAAGTGAAAAACGGCCCTGCAGTCAGTACTGCTGCTGAGAAGGAAACCAGCTGAGGAGCCACTGATGAGGTCCTGCAGCCCAGCCCAATGACTGCAAAGCAAACAAGTCAAACACCCAACCAAAACACATGGCTGTTATCCACTCTTTTCATCAGGAAAGGTTTTTTTTTTCCCCCTGAGGAAGATTAGCCCTGAGCTAACATCTGCTGCCAATCCTCTTCTTTTTGCTGAGGAAAACTGGCCCTGAGCTAACGTCCGTGCCCATCTTCCTCCACTTTATATGCGGGACACCTACCACAGCATGGCTTGCCAAGGGGTGCCACATTTGTACCCAGGCTCTGAACCAGCAAACCCTGGGCCGACAAAGTGGAACGTGTGCATTTAACCACTGTGCCACCTGGCCGGCCCAAGGAAAGATTTTTTTTTTCACATTATTACAAGACAAATAGAAGTTCCATGTCCAGAATAATTAGTTATATCTATAACCATCTAGAATTAAAACAGTTCAAACTAGAAGCAAATAGAGATGGGGAGGCTTAATTGGAAGAAAAACAATATACAAATGTAAAGGTGGAGAGTTAGAGTCAACACTATTGTCAGGCTCTCATGACAACAGCTCCTGTTATTATCCTGATAGCCACCCTGTGCAAAGGGCTGATGAATCAGACACACAGCTACAGCAACTATGGGCAGCATCAGCAACAGCCAAAGTTAGATTCCCGAAGATATTAATGAACATTTAGATAGGCCTCTAGTGGTAATTCTTCATCCCGAGAAGCAAGAAGGAAAAACAAACGGCTGACAGAAAAACTGATATGCTGCCCTCGATAGGTGAAGGGTCTCTATGAACCAAAGCCATTCAGGCACACAGTAGCAATGGATTTACCTTTCTTCACCCAGAGTGGAACTATTTAGGAAGTCCACAAATGTTCCCCCGGTGCTTTCTATGTGGGAGGACCTGTGCTCTAGGGAAGAATCCACCAGCAGATGAATAAATGAAAACTGCTGTAGGGGCAGTATAGATAGATGTTATTAGCCAATGGTTCTCAAAGTGGAGTATCCAGAATAGCAGCATCAGATCTCCAGGGAACTTAGAAGTGCAAACTCTCAGGGCCACACCCCAGACCAACTGAATCAGAAATTCTGAGAGTGGGGCCCAGGAAGCTGTGTTTTATAAACTCTCCCGGTGATTCTGATACAAGCTTAAGTTTGAGAATTACTTATACAAGCATTTAGGAAAGGAAAAGAATATGTCTATATAATCCCTTGGGCTCAGCACCATTCACTGAGAGCTAGCCACAATTAGCAAAGTTCTGCATCCCTTTCTCTAAAGGAAAATACTTTTCCATACATTGATTTATTTACTAATTTACTCAATCTGGTAAGCATTTAGTGAGTACCCACAACATGCTTCGTATTGTTCTGGGCACTGGCCAAGAACAAATGAACAAAACACGGCCCTCTCTTTGAGGATCATAAAAGCCTAGTGGGGCAATAATTCGTCTTTTGCTCTGCCTCCCTTCTGCATGACAGGCATTTATTTAATATATTTCTAGTTACTGTTCATTAAACTGAGATGACCCGTCACTTACAAAACAACTGCTTGGTTCAACTTATTGATTTTAAATGAAAATTCACCAGTGTTTGTCATTCATTACAAAATAATACACTATTCTATTTTATTGAAACTTTTCTATAATGAAATAAAAAGGCAATTGCTCTGTTGATTAAATATTAATCCCAATGTGAGTTGTAAGAGCTACCAGAATTAATATTGAACCACAGAGCTTTTTGCTAACAAGGGATGAAGATGCTCAGGACAACTCAGTATTTTTTTAGTCGGCTCAGGCTAACTTTCAAGAACTTCCGATCATTTATTAATTAACCTCTGAGTTTCCTCTGGAAAGGGGTCACCAAACAGGTTTGGAGGAACTAACTGGTAGATTCTACTACTGAGAATCAGCATGCTGTGACAACCTGATTGCCAGGAAAATTAGAGAGAGCTCTAGTTGATGATTTTTTCTGATTCGCTAGAAGCCCTAGCTTCTTCCAAAGCTTGGGCTTGTGCTCTTGATATGTGAACATGTTCTTCCACCTCTTTTCAGGGAATAGCAGCAGAGTTCTCCAAGGTTGTTTTGTTATTATTGATGTTCACACATCAGTAGCATTTTATTGCCCCAAACAGAAGAGCATGGTTAAATCAAATAATACATAGATTATGGCAACATTTATTTTCTTTCCCGCTTTAAAGCTCATTAAATAGGAAACTCCAGAAAAGGTTCACAGTTGGCCTGGAATGGTACAATCCACCAGTTTCAGTGCTGGTGCTTGTATTTGAGGAGGTCTGATTCCTGGGCCCACTGAGGAGACCCCAGCCTTTTCTCAGCACACACGGAGAGCTGGCCTCCTCTTACTCAATAGTTGATTAGATTTCATTAAGGAGTGTGGCCCATCTAGAGATATATCTTGGCTTCTGTGAATTTATGGAAATGTGAAGAAACATCATCTATTTTATGTGAGAGACCAAAGAGCTCTGCATTATGAAATAAGTTGTATTAAAGAGAAAAACAGATATTCATGTAGGAATCAGTGTAGACGATGGAAATGAAAGGTCTTTGAGTTGAGAGGGAGCTGTGACCTATAAGTGAAGTGACACCCAACATCTAGGAGAGTAACTTTGGTTCTGATTTGCCAGAGTAACAGGAAGGAGGATTGTAGGCTTTGAATGGCCTTGGCTTAGATGGCTGGCTACAGAACCCCGAGAAGTCTCAATTTGACTGGCTTCTCAATTGGACTTTGCATCTCCTCTACCTGCTTAGACTTGCCCAGAAAGTTTGTGCCCTTATAACTGGGCCACTTCATTTGGCAAATCCTTTCCTGATTGCATCTTCTGGCCTGATGCTTTGTGGCTTTCCTGGAGGGATCAGGGGACTCATGATCTCAACCCTGAAGCAGCATTAAAGTCCCTTCATCCCTTTGATGATAGCAGGGAAAGCTCACAGCCCACTAAAGCATGCAAAACCAAAGCCCACATACCCAGCAATGCTGCAGGCAAGGCCTTGGTCCTTTATCTATAACTGAAACAACCCGCTGCTTGTCTGAGCATCTTCATGATCATAATTCCTGGGTAGATAATAGTATTATTGTGTTCAGACACAATAAATACCCTTTTGCTAGCCAATAGTAGATTTCAATATAAACATCAAAATACTCTGTTTTGGTCTGGATTTTACTACGTTTTCTCAGAATCTGCCTGCCTTTAATTGTGGTGTTAGTCCTCTGAAAGCTCAAGTTGGCAACCTCAGTGAAGAGAAAATAAACACAAAAGATTGTTGTCTATTTAACTGCATCCGTAGCTTTGGCTCATACTATTGACGGATGTTATAAGGTGCTGTTCTTCCCTTTCCTGTTTCTATGTTTATTTTATTTATGATGACTTAGCCATAGGCTATACGTCTGGGAATGGGAAGGGAGGATGGTCTCTTTCCCAAAGTGAGTTGCCAATCTGTCAGACATCTTTGCAGCTCTCAAAGTTTTTTGTTAGCTATTTTTCAGACAAATCTTCACTTGTAACAGCTGATTTTGTCTGACTTCTGTTTGATGGCACTGGGTCCAACCTAAACCTTAAGTTAACAACCTATATTATAAGGGTCCTGTGAGTTTACCTGAAAACGAGTGTTCAGTGAGACAGTGTCAATTTGACTTAGCCTAGCCCAGGTGTTCATCATTGGGATGAAAATCTGGAAAGCTGTAGAAAACAATGCCTAAGGGCCTGACCTCCAAAGCCTGTTGCCTACTGACTCTGGCTTTTTCAAAAATTGGAAGTAGTAAGAAGAATAATTCCAAATTAGTTGCACACAATATCCAAGTAAGTGAAACCTGAAGGCTAGTGTTATTCAACATAGCAATAGAAAGATGAGGTCCACATGACTTGAGTATAGGAGTGGAGATCTATTAGGACCAAGTCTTTCTGAGAGTAGAGGTACCTTACTGATAGTAGAGCTTCTCAGGCTGCATCTGTTGTTTTCAACTCATAGTATTGTAAAAGGAGCTGGCTATAGCCTATGAAGATCTATTACATGCCTACTATGGAATGAACAAAACAAGTATGGAGCAGATTGAGAAATACTCTAGGGATTTAGAGTGTTTAGGAAAACAGCACAAGTATGTGAAAATCATGGAACCCTAATCTAGAAGGAACCTTAAAGATAATCTAGCCCAGTAATGTTCAATCCTGGCTGCACATTAGAATCTAGGTAATTGGTCTGTGGTCAGGGTCCAGCCATCAATGTTGCTTAAAAACTCCTCCAGATGATGTTAATGTGGACTCAGTTTTGAGACCCACCTTTCTGGGACAGTGTTTTTCTCCAACTTTAACGTGTTTTAGAATTTCCTCAGGAGCTTGTCAAAACATAGACTTCTGTGCCTCAACCCCAGAAATACTGATTTAGTAGATCTTGGGTGGGGCCTATGAATTTGCATTTATAAGACACTCCTGAGTGATGCTGACCCAGGTGGTTTCTTGGTCCAGATCTGGTCCAGTGTTTCTCAAACTTCATTGTGAATGGAAATAAAAATAATGCAGAGATTAACAAATGGATTGCTGAGCCCTAACTCCAGAGTTTCGGATTTAAGAATTTGCATTCTAACAAGTTCCCAGGTGAGCCCATACTCTAAGAACCACTGTTTTAAATCATTCAAGGATAGAGAAGTACATCTTAGAACCACCTCAAGTGTTTTTTCAAACTACATCTGCACTCAAATTCCTGTGAGATTCCATATGGTTCACCTTAGCAATCATTGATATAGTTAACCTCTGTCACAAATGGGTATGTCATCCTTCTCATTTAATACATAAGGATATTGAGGGTCAGACTGGAAATGACTCAATTATGACTACACAGATATTGGGGGTAAACCTATGATCAGTGCCTGCCACACATCCCATCTCAGAGTAAAAGCCCTGACAAGAGTTTGCAGGACAAGAAGAGAGGAAGGATATTGAATAGGAGATGAATTTCATCATTCTAAGGTTTGCCTAGGGCCAGCCCTGACTTCACCTTGGAGAACTAAATGAACAGTTTCCATTGCAAATAAAAATTATACGGGCCAGCCCCATGGTCGAGTGGTTAAGTTCGTGCTCTCCACTGTGGCGGCCCAGGCTTTCGCTGGTTCGGATCCTGGGCGCGGACATGGCACTGCTCGTCAGACCACGTTGAGCCTGCGTCCCACATGCCACAACTAGGAGGACCTGCAACTAAGATATACAACTATGTACAGGGGGGTTTGGGGAGATAAAGCAGAAAAAAAAGAAGATTGGCAACAGTTGTTAGCTCAGGTGCCAATCTTAAAAAAAAATTGCAGCAGTTGTATAAGACTGAAAGAACATCATAAAGGAAGATGGTGTGACTTTCTTCCTCCTGGATCTTCACATCTAAAGCAGATGCTATTGGTATTGCATAGTTTGATTCCAATTCTGCAGAAGATTGGAAAATGGAAGTCAACTTTACAGTCTTTCCATCTTACAATTTTATTTTTTTGGTCTTTCTCTACTTCTATAAATAAAATCGAACACCATTAGTTGAGTAAATGGAACATATCAAATGAAATGATATACCACCAACAATGTAGCACAGTATTACAGACAGAGGGATCAGCAGCAGTATTGTGACAGTCTGCCCCCACGCATACACACAACAAAGTTCTCAAACCCCTGACACTACTGAGAAATGATGGTGTACTATATAGAACCCACTGCCTATTAGAACTGTTTTTTTCTTCTTCTCCAATTTTCATTGTGTGTAAAGTGAATGTGAATTGGGTTCACACAGATACTACCATACCCCTCTTATAGTCACTGTCTGTGTCCGTAAGACATTGGACTCAACTATAATGTTACTATGGGAACTCATGTGCAGTCACCCTGTTAATAGCATCAACATGTGGAGATGTAGCATCCAAGCTTCCAGTCAATTGAGTTGCCTTTTTTTTGAACATGATAGTGACTTGTGCAACTGCCACCCTTATAGCACAAATTTAGGAGTTTCTGTTATTAGGCTAACAATATCATATTTCAGTTTACTAAATTGCATATCAAGAACCCCAAGGCAATTACTCTACTTAATTCTGTTAGCTATCTATCCTTCTTCTACCAGCCACTTACCTAGAGCTTCACGTTGATTCTAAAGCATAATTAATAGACCAAGAGGGTCCTTATTCACACATAACCGAATGAGCATGTGTGCTCTAACAGGCAGGCAATCTGTATGCCTCATAAAGCAGATTTGATTTTGATTTATTGGTGTTTATGCCAAGAATTCGGGGAGTTGAATAGTTGACACATAGCACCATGTTGGCAGCTTTAAAGCTGAGACACAGATTTGTGTCTGACATTAGCTGTCCCAGTGGAGCAGTCCCCAACACTTTCCCCAGCCACGCATCTGTAAGTCACTTTTCAAAGATATGGTGAAAAAGCAGCATGACCGTATGGCAGCACAAGCACACTATATTTCCAGTCACCCTACCCCCAATAGATCCAGAGGCAGCCCCAAATAGAGTAGAGTTGCTTAAGCATGATTTTGTACTCAATAGCAATATGGTACCCGTTAAAGTTTGACCAATGCCCTCCATAAACAATGCAAGTATTTTACTCTCCTCTAGTCCCCTCAAACTGGGATAGGATTAGAATCTGAGTCATTCTGAATAGGCAAGACGATAACATTCATTGACAACCAATGGTCAAAGCAGCCCAAAGATTCTGGTAGCTTGTCTTCCTATCTCAGAAGGAAAAGCAAGTCTGAATTCCATATCCCTGCTGGGCCCCTTATTCTGACGCTAAAACTTTCTGCCTCTAGTCAAACAACTTATTTCTATGTGTTCAAAGTACATATTTAAGTTAAGGATGCAGAGTCAGCAATAGATTTGGATCTGTCTTTCCTGCCTACCTGTATGCTTGTTGGCTTTCCTTAAAAATAAATACAATCAAGGCAGGGTAGCCCCATGGCCGAGTGGTTAAGCTCGTGGGCTGGGCTTCAGCAGCCCAGAGTGTTGCCAGTTCAGATCCTGGATGTGGACATGGCACGGCTCATCAAGTCATGTTGAAGTGGCATCCCATACAGCAAGCACAGCCAGAAGGACCTACAACTAGAATATACAACTACGTAGTGGGGGGGCTTTGGGGAGAAGAAGAAAGAAAAGATTGGCAGCAGATGTTAGCTCAGGTGTCAATCTTTACAAAAAAAATAAATACAATCTGATTTTAGAGATTCAGATCCATATTGGTGAAGCAGCCTTTGAGGGTCCTGACAATTGTCCATTAGCTGTGTGGCAGAGAAGAACAATCTCGGGAAAAGAAGTCAAGTTCCATGTTGACTCTGACACTCACAGACTAGTGAAGCTTAGGATGTCAGTTAAGTTCTCTAAGCTTCTCTTCTTTCATCTGCAAGATAGAAACATTGCTTTATAATACTGGCTTGAGATCAATATCAGCATATATGTACATGGAAGACTAAAAGTGCAAATATATGTGTACACACACACCTCTTCATTTTAAAATTCCTTAGGATAACAAAATCCAATTGCTACTAAATTGGAGTCCTTGTGGACAGGGCCAGCTCTGCCAGGCTCCCCAGGAGCCCAGCACTGTCTCAGTTGCTCCTCCCTTGTCCACCCTGGCCTGCTCACCAGCAGAGTGACAGAAGCAGCAATGTGAGAAGCTAGGAGGTGTCTCTCAGCAGGTGGAGTTTTGGAAATAGATCCACCTACCTCCAAAGTGATCAGCAGTCACCGTTCAACTCCTGAGAAACTGGGAATGAACAGAAATAAATTCATGGAAGAAAAGTCTGCTTTGGAGTTAACAAATTGAAAATTGGACATAGGAGCCTCACAGAGAGAACATTGTTTCCCCCATTGAAGATATTTTGCTGCCTGGGCTTTCTGTTTCTGCTGAGGAATGGATAGAAGCTTGGGAGTAAAACATCCTGGAACCAAGTCCCACCTCTGCCATTGACTAGAGCTACTACTTAGGGCGCATTGTAACTGAAGTCTCAGTCTCTTTATATGAAAAAATTGGGATAATAATCTCCTTGTTTGGTTTGGAAGCAATATGTGTGAAGTGGTTAGCACAGAGTTTAGTACTTAATAGTTCCTTAATGCAAGGAAGTTTTTGTTGTTACTCATTGAATCCATCCACAATCATCATTAATCAGATATACAGTATACTAAACTTGCACGAAGGAAAGGGGCTCCCTGTCTGTCTGAAATAGATCAAATGGTGGAGGACCCAGAGAGGTGCACACAGCTTGTGAGATTCAGTGATCTGAAAAGAGAATTGATTTTTTACTTATTATTTAGATTCTGCCAAATTACTCTGTTTCCTGGTTGCAAATTAAACTCCCATGACAGGAGCATTTTCCTTTACAAGTCATCCATTATCTTACTGCAATCCATATTGTCTTTTGCATGGCTATTTACTATGTTATCATATAAGATATTACAATCATTTTGGGTTTCTCGACCTCATCACTATTGACATGTTGGGCTGGATAAATCTTTGTAGTCGTTTGCTCTGTAAAATGTTAAGCAACACCCCTAGATTCTAGCCACTAGATCTCAATAGCATAAGGTTGTCTTATTTAGCAAATTAAAATACAGGATATCCAGTGAAATTGAAATTTCAGATAAATAATGAATAATTTCTTAGTGTTAAGTATGTCCCATACACTATTTGGGATATACTTATACTAAAAATTACTCATTATTTACTGAAAATTCAAAGTTAGCTGGGCATCCTTTATTTTATCTGGCAACCCTACAGTAGAACTTTCCCTGTTGTGACATCCAAAAATATCTCCAGACATTACCAAATGTCCCCTGGGAGCAGAATTGACCTCTGGTTACGAACTACTGGAAAAATGGATTCATCAACAAGATGAAATGGAAACACAGAGGGACTCTTCAGATGGGCTAACACATGTGTGCATAACCAGACCCAGCAGTTCTCTAAGAACACAGCAGTGAGGGTAGAGCCACATGCTCTCCTGTGTACACTGAGAGCAGTGAGTACACAGTTAACACCCAAGAAATGACATAGTTTTTGAAAGATGGCTGTCCTCACTCTTAAATGACCTCTGGCTATTCATAATTATTAGCCTTGCTGAACTTCCATTGTATGGAGACATTCTTGCCCAAAGATGGCCCAAATGCATGAGATTTATATCCCAAACCCAAATCGCCTTTTCTTCTTCCCTGTGGATCACATGTTAAGGAACATGAAGCTGAAAATGCTTGGAAAACTCATTTCCAAAAAGACACTCTTCCTCTCCATGTTTTTATTTGTACTTAGGAAGGCCGCTGAAAGTGGACCATGACGTCTTTGAAGGAAAAAGGCCCAGAGGGTACATCCCCCTTCTTTCTCCAGTTCATCTGCTGGAAGCTGACAGAATCTTGACAGCCCAAATGAAAGCTTTGCCCAAATACTCTTACCAAAGGGGCAGTTTTCATGCATTCTAAAGGTATTGAGGACAGCGGTGCAAAATATAGTATGGATTGCAGTGAGAAAATGAGTGGCATTCATAAAAGAATATGCTTCTGTAGTGAGAGTTTAATTTGCAACCAGGAAACAGTAATTTGGCAGATCTCAAATAATGTCAAAAATCCATTCTCTTGTCAGATCTCTGAATCTTGAGAACTGGATGCCAGCATCCTGGTTTATGGATTGTGGCTGCAAAGCAACCAATTGTCAGGAAGATACACAGCATAGTTATAGAATTTGATAGGTGAAGAGACTTTAGAAATCCCCTTTCCCAATGTCCACTTCTAACACATGAAAAATTGTCTTTTCCAGATGCTTCAATTAGCTGAAAAAATAAGGAAGTCAGGTGTCCAAAGTCATGAAGCAAGTTGGTGACAGAACTAAGACAAGGGTCTCCAGAGCCCCACACTCCTTAGTCCAAAGACATGGATATTATTATATGTTTCCATGCCCAGCAATGCAGGGAGGTGGAGGACAGGCTGAACTTGCACAATGCCAAGGAGAGCCTCTTGCATAGACTACGATATGAGCGGCTTTCCCTGGGGCATGCATCCCACAGTGAGCCACATCCAAATGCCCCCTGAAGAATATCTACCAGGGTTGCCAAGGGTCAGCTCTGGTCTTCAGGCATGATCAGTGTTGGGGAGTAAATTAAGGCATTTACTTTTTACTTTTTAAACCTAGATATTCGTTGAATTTTTTCAAACATGTACTACTTTCATGTGAAAGTAAAATGTAAAGAGAAAAAGAGTCTTTTTGATTTAACCTGCTAGGATCTTGTCCATTGCTATAGAATATTTGAGAGAGGTGGGTATGTAATCTGCCTCAAAGAACGAGGCCAGAACAAAATGGCTCTGCCTTCCCCTACATTGGAAAGATCTTAAAAGAACTTTTGTCCCGTGGTATAACTGCTGCTGGGGATGATTGAGTCCCAACATACAGCAAGACTTTGCAGAAGGAGACTCCAGAAGCTTTAACATACATGCAAACTGAAACACACCACTCTCCTGCACAGAGGATGCTGGGAAACGTAATCATCCAAAACCCCTATGTGGTCTTTTGTAATTCCCAAACGTTCCTGCCTACCTTCCCATAATATTCGTTCATCCTCTGTCCTCATATTCATTATGTCATCAGCATTTGCACAAATTCAAGAAGTCTTATCAGAGAAATCAGGCTGCTGGTGGACAGGGTCATGTCTGTCATAAAACACTAAATCATCACTTAGTACATTAAGTAGAGAGCAAAGAACATTATCATTAGTTCTTGCAGTTTAAGAGTCTCCTTTCTGCACGTCCATTTCAATTGAAATGGCCATTAAAGAATATAGAAAAGACAGTTTCAGCTGAATTTGATATAATTTGCTACTGGTGAAATAAAACATCATACATTAGACTCTAGTTACTCTTCACTTTCTGCTTCATTCTGTTCTTCAAATTGGAGTTAAACTACTGTCTTTAATTAGTGACAATTTATAACATCAAAAACCAGAGCCACTCCTCAAATGGCATCTGTTACAGATACTAGACTGGAGAGTTAGTTTCAACGGGGATATTGCATTTGGACTGAAAGATGGCTTTTCCTATGTGATACGTGTTGTGCAAGGTACACAAACTATGTGTGCATTTTTGATATATCTGAAATTGTACCAAGCATTGAAAATTCAATTTCCCAACAATTTCCTTCCATAATTTCTAAAACCAAGAGTTGCTTCTCCTGCTCAGTACTGCTTGGCTGCCTTTCCCTCTGCCTAAACAATCTCAAAGATCTCCCAACACACATTTCCAGGAATAATGTACACACTTTGGGGTTTGAAAAATCAAGGCTCTTCAAGCTAATTAGCTTGGTTAATTAATACATCACTCCATTTCTTTCAAAACTCATTATGCTCACAAAAGTCCTGTTAGACCAACAGAAGAGGAATGAAAATAAATGACTAGGGAAATATTACTCAAGAAAAAACATAATTTACTGATTGAAAACCTAATATGAGGATTACCAAAATCCCCTAATGGCTTTCCATCACCAGGGCCAAATTCAAAATCATTTTTGAGGGCAAAAAAGAAAGTTGTGTCTCTGTTAAAGTCTTAGAACTGGAATTGAATACAGGTCTTTTGTATATGGGAAACACCCTAAAAACTGTCACTGTTGTTTAGAAATCTGTCACATGGAAGGTAGTCTAAAATAGTGGGACAGGCAGACTCGGGTTTGTATGTTATCCTGCCACTTGAGAAATTTACTTCAGCTCCCACAGCCACTGTTTTCTCATCTGTGAAATGGGAAAATGACCTTATTAATGTTGGCTGATATTGAGTTCTGACCATGTGCCAGGTACCTAGAAACAACCTCAAGGTTTGTGATGAGGATTAAACAAGAATATATATATATATGTGGTGAGGTATACCTATAAATATGTAAATATACATATATACACATATATACATGTATATATATGTATATAAATGCATTTATGTATATATATACATATACATACATATACCTCTATATCTATACACAATGATCCCTGACACATAGCATACTCCAAATAAATGGTCTTGTCTACTAATGAAATGGTTATTTTAGCAATAATAGTATGTGAATAGGTAATTTGAAAAGAGGAAAACCAGCTGCCAACTAACCCAAGCACCACAGAACAATATTTAAATATTAAAAAAAAATCTTATGATGACTAGAATTACTTGGAAGGAAAAGACATTAACTTGTTTGGTGAGTAGCCAGGTTAGACTTTAGACTCAAGTTTTTGAGTTCAAGGAATTTACATCCCAGGAAAACAACACTAATAATAATAATAAGGGATAAATAGAATTACTTCACCTTCTGGGTATTTTTAAACCATAAATCTGTTATCCCGGGACGGAGCTCCTCGGGAAGCTAAGAATGAACCAGCAGCTCTAGAAGAGCATAATTTCAAAACTAAGACTTGCTGTGATTTCATGCAATGCCTCCACTCTCTTGGGACAAGAAAACAGAGCAAGCAGCCAAGTGCATTCTCCTTTAGCCTCTACATTGCTTTTTCAGGGAAATTTAAGCAATGCTTCTGAATCATCTACATTTAATTCTCCTTTGTTCTACACAGTATTTATCATCCTAGAAGGCATCTGGAGTTTCTACAAAACTCTGGTTCTCAAGAACTCTAAGCTTCAGTTATGTATTTTACCACTGCGTTGAGAGCTGATCCACAAACTTATTATTTGGAGACTTCATTAACTAAAGTAGTTCTTCTTGTTATTGCAAACACCAGTGTATGTCTCTCTTTTCATTACTATTACTTGTCTGTATTACAAGGAAAGCGGACTCTTTTCCTCGGGGAATGCAAAAAGTCTCAGCCAAACATGAATGCAGTAAAGTAATTCTGAAGTCAGGCGTAGATGATCTCAACATATACTTTGAGTTTTGTTTTGCAATTGCCTTGCATTTCTGCTAATTTTGCAAATGAACATTAGTGAGTCAATTTCTGAATCAGGTATGCAAAGTAGGTCTAAAAAAAAGGCCTGGTAACTTAAAACAGAGGCCTATGTACTGCTTCCTGAACACTCAACTCCCCCTTAACCTACCCCCACAGCCCTCACTCTTTCCCATCCCCAGTAGCCTTAACAAAAGTCTTTGTGACCTTCATTCATGTTATGGATTTTTTTGTAACTTTCAACTTCCCTGGGGAAAACTTGTAGACTCTTCCTTCACACTGCAAGGAATGGTCTCCACAAGAATACAGCCACTCTTGAGACCGTGTCATCACGTTTGACATCCACTCACTAGTGAATGTGCTTTCGCATGTTATTACAAACTTAAATTCCGGCTGAGGTAAAGGAAAAATGATTCACACGAAGAGCTTCAGCGAAGACATGCCAGAATTCTAACCTCACCTTCAACATGAAGTTCAGTGTCAACTGTAGCTCCTTTTGTGCACAGAGGTTTCTGATGATTATGGGGGCTCATGTGGCATCAATCACTCACCACCAGTTCAATAAACCCTGTGTCCCCCTGTCTATGCAGTGTCGGCTTGAAATTAAAAGGTTTAAAAACAATACTGTGCAGTTTCTAGCCAGAAGAAATTTACATCTAATTGAGAAGACAAATAAAAAAGAAATAGAATAATAATAATATTTTAGAATATTGTCATTATTAAAAATGATAACGTAAGCAAATTTGTAGGTAAGAAAAGTGATTAGGGGCGGGGGAATTTTAATTGATCAGAAAAATAATTCTTGTAGAAAGTGCTATGTGACAGATAGATAGGATTTGCCTACATACATGGAGGAATGTGTTGCTGCCACTCCAGGGTGAAGGAAAACCAAGAGAAAAAGTCAGTGTGATGAAAAATTCTGCTGTAAATGTATAGAATTCTGCAGACTGAACGGGTGATGATGAAGTAATATTAGGGGAGATTGGGTAATGAGTCTTGAAGTTTTGTTATATCATACACCAACATAAACTCCAGGCTGAAATGATAAACATGAAAAATTACAATAACGGTATGAAACACAAGGAAACCAGGAATATAAAAGAAGGAAACTAGAGAAAAAATACCCAAACTTTGAATGAAGTAATATTTTCTAAGTATAAATTTAGTGAAAGAAGTCATAAAGAAATATATTCTTACCTCATAAAAATGTAAAAATCCAAAATATAAAAGTGACATAAGTAAAAATAAAAGGTTAGCCAGAAAAGTAAAAATGCGTCTGACACCAATATGGCAAAAATAGTATCTTAACATATAAAAAAAAGTTATATAATAAACATATATAAAATTCAGTGAGATAATAAGATACATAGAGAAAAGAAAGGCAAAGTGCACAATAGATAATTCACAGAAATACAGTTTAAGAAACATATGAAATATGCAATGAATATAAAAGCATTAATCCCTCTGATAATAAAAGACATGCAAATGAAGCATGACAGCATTTATCACCAGACCTTTTCAGGTAATATCTACTAATAGTTAAGATGTGGTGAAGTGGGCACTCCTATAAACTTAGAATAAGTGGCTAATTGGTATAAAATTTCTGGAGAACCAGTCACTGATATCTATCATGAGCCTTTAATATGTTCATTCTGTTAATTCAAGAATTCCTCTCTGTGAATCTATTCTAAGGAATGAATCAAGTGTGAAAAGGGATCAGGCACAAAGATGTTCATCACAGCATCATGTGTAACGATGAAGACCTTGCAATATCTAGGCAAAACGAGGGAAATGATTAAATAATGATATGTCTATATGACAGCAGTATGTTATGGAGAATTTTAAATTCTACTTGTGGAGAATTTTTCAAAACATGAGACTGTTGTTTTGATATAATGATGAATTACAAACATCATAGTCATGAAGAACAAAGGCTTGGAAGTCAAAGTGCCTGATTTTCAACTCTGGATTTGCCTCCTACCCAGCTACCTAAATACTATGTTACATAAAAACAGAACCTAGTATCTGCTTCCCATTCAGTTTATTCTGTCTCTTGTATTCCTCATCTCCATTAAAGTCATCATCAATCTCCCCACAAACTCTAGACAGAACCCTGGATATTATCTTCAATTTCTTAATTTCTATCCTTTCCCAGGTCAAATTGGTCATTGAAAGTTGTCTTCAAAATATCTCTAATTTGTCACCATTACCATTCCAACACCAGAATATTGGTTCACTTCCAAAAAATGTCTGACTTAAATACTTGAAATAGTCCTCAAACTGTCTCACTGACTCCAGTTTTATCTCAGTAAAATCTGTCCTATAAATTTTACCAAAATGTCTAAAATGGAAATCTAATTATGGCACTTTCCTACTTAAGGTTTTTTAAAAGTTCTCTGTCGCTCATAAGATTAAGTTCAAAATGTATAGCTTGGTAAATAACGCTTTTGATATTTTGGCCTATCCCTACCATGTCACCTCACCAACTTTACGTATCACCTGCCCCTTAAGTCAATCCAAACAGTATAAAACAGAGATTTCTCATTTACTGTAGGATCAAAGTATGGTCTTCAAGAAGCAAGTTCTAATTTCACAGTGATATCACTACAGTTCAAACATCATTTGATTTTTTTTCTTAATGAAGCCCTTTAACTTATGAATTCAGCAACACTAATTATTGCACTTAAGAAATAATTAGCATCCTCCCCTTCCTCGTCTAATTAATACCTTATATTCAATCTGCTAGCAAAGGTTACAAAGCCAAGTTGTTCTTTGTGAAATTTTTTTTAAGTTGATCTGAATATGTTCCCTAGTGGCAGGTATATAGCTTTAGAACAGCTCTTTTGTGTCTGGCAAGCATTTCACCCAAGCTGAAAAAGACTCAAGGAAAATCTTGCATTTCTCCTCTGCTGCAGACCCTCTGTGCTGTAATAGCCAGCCCCCTAGAGCCAAGTGAGGAAGAACAGGTGGAACCATTTCATGCATTGGGTGTAAGAACCTATGTACATCACAGACTCCCACAATTTTAGATCTGGAATGTTCTTATGTGTTGTTTCTGTTTCACATATCCCAACATCCTCATTTACAAGGGAGGAAACTGAGGCCCAACGGCAGTCTACATAGTTTCGTCTAAGATACTCAGAGACAGATGTAAAGCCTGTGGTTATAACTCAAAAGCCAATGTTCTTCCACTGACTCAAAGTGCTCATCTGGAATGACCACTAATGGTTAAAAATTGTAAAATAAGGAATAGAGGGAATTACCTTTTAAGGGGGTGCTGACAATTGAGCAGGTTTTTTTCCCTGCTAATTGCATATGTGCTTGGTTACTATAAACTACAGTTTAAAGAGGAGACTTGGTTCAATTAGCAAGATGATGTAATAGGATCGTCAAACTTGAAACTTAATTATATGTTTTCCTTCTAATTTACTAGATGGTCTTGAAGAACATATCACTTATCTCAAAGAGTAGGAACTTTATTCATAAAGGACATTAGATAGTCACAAAATTTGAAGACCTCGAGAAGGTGTCAAGCCTAGGGAAACCAGATAGAGATTCAAATCCTCTAGTGGCACTCCAAGACCAAAGTGCCAGATTTCTAAGCTGTTTCAGACTTTTATATCCATTTCCGTCCTCCTTCTGCAAGATTAGTCAGGAAGTCTAAAAGGAGAATAGAGCTCCTATGGAAATTCATTTTGCTGTGCTCTTCAAAACGTTGGAATTTGCACCCATCCCCATTCTATCCCCAATTTCTTTTTTCCTAGAACAGAAGCAGTAATGGTCTGAGTGTCCGCTGCTTTGCATGGATTGCATGGACAGACATAATCCCCAGATCTATGATGAAGATGCTGTTATTAATTGCATTTCATGTAAAGGAAAACTAAAACTCAGAAAAGTTAAGTCACTTTGTCCAAAATCGTGACTCATAACCACATCTCACTTGTTTCCCAAACCCTGCTCCTCACTACATACATTTCTTCCCAAGATCCTCAGAAGTACGCAAGCCTAGAAACTAAGCTTGAGCTAGAAACGAACACTTTTGACTTCCGGTTAAGGGCCTATTCCCTACACCACAAGTGATAGAACAAAGGCAATAAAATTGTTGGAAAGACCTTTGCCACTAAATGATGCACAAATATTAAATGAACTCTGCAGCTGGGAAAGTGAATTAAAGGGCCATTACCGCTAATAATAATTATAGCTGAAACAGTCATAACAAGCATGGCAGCAGAGATGAGAGTGTTGAACAACAGTACAAATTAAATACTTGGTCATAAGTGTTTTCTACTAGTGAAGTATTTCAATGAGTGAAAGCCCCCAGATTAAATAACCGCACTAAGACCAAAGAAACAATACGCAGTGGAGCCAGGATTTAAAACCAGATCTTTCAGTTGCCAAACCTTCAACCCTGTCCACTACTCTTTGATTTCTCACTATGCAATGGGCATTTATTCAAAGTGCTATTGAGAAAAAAATCTGTGAATAAGAAACATTTAAAAGAAACATCACATTCCCCCTGCACCTGAAAGAGAAGGTTTGCTATGCAATATCTGATGACAGTAATAATGAGACAAGATGCTTTAAGCAACTTTATTCACTTTTACGACTCCAAATAAACTGGTCTGTATATACAGTTTAGCTTTGCTACAAGAGTGTGTGCACAAACTCCAGTGATAGAAAGCAGGGTTCAGTATTCTTCTCTTTGAAGAGGGAAAAACAATTGTTTAAAGAATGACCATTCTGTAACATTATTATATTAAAATCTTATATATATTTTAAACCATCTTCTATCTGTTTCAAGATTATGTATCTTGCCTCACAAACAAGATTACAACTTCCTTAAGCATAGAGGTCGTTTTATGTATTTGTCTTATGTTATTCACAGTGCTGAGACATATACTAGCTGCTCAATAAAGGCTTATTGAATTAGAACCAAAAGATGCTTAACTCATAACAATAAGCCACTTTCCTGAATCTTCTCAATGTAAAATTCTGGAAAGTTTTTTCCCTTCATATGGTCTTCTATTAGTTAGATTTCTATGGTTTGTGGTCTCAATTTCTAATCAAATTTTGTTAGCTATTTCCCCTGAGTTAATTATGAAAATAAATAAGGACATTTACCTTCCTAAATAAGCATGAACAAGCTTAGGTCTATGCTTCTCAACTCATCTGGAGACCCTAATTAATCTATTTCTCCTTTGACATTTATTTTCATACCTTGAAACTTGCTTCACAAAGAGTCTGTGTGAACATCTACATGCCAGAATTCTTCAGATCAAATCCTGTGGAATTCCGAATAATGAGGAAAAGGAAAATAAATGGCTATCTTGTTTGCAAATGTTTTGTTTTATTTTGCGATGTTTGTTTTTTGCAGTTCCTACAAGAAAAAGCATGAATGCTACAACAGATGGCAAAGATTCCACGTTTACTATTATTTAAAGGAAGGTGAATGCTTGAGTCAGGTTTCCATGGCTTAAGATAAAGGACAAGGATATCTAAATGGCTGCTGTTAAATCACCTTTCCTGCTCTGGCTTTTTCAAGAAATTACCAATAATGAACAGAATTGTAAAATGGTAGTTCATGGTCATTCCTAGAGATTCACAAGAAAAATTACTTAAGGGCATGTTAAGCTGTAGAAGTTTCATAAATAAACATCTCTGATCATAAGCCGAAGTGCATTTCACTTGTCACTATTAAGAAAAGACAAACTGGGCATATATCTAAGCGATCCATTAGAGTCTGAGTGGAAAATGCTCAGGATAGTAATGTATGCTGGGTCCTCTCTTCTGTAAAAATCATAATTTTAACAGCACAGGAACTATTCATCAGCAGCTAATTTAATTTCACATTTAGACCAATTAGGGGAGGAAAAAAAAGCTAAGTTAAGCACTTGTTTATAAAATGTCCTTAAGCAAAATTGCTCACTCAAAGAGCATTTCAATAACAGTCAGCTCTTTTCTCAAAAGGATTTTAAGCCTAAAGATGGAGATTGTCTTCCATTAATGACACCTGTCTAGAGGAACAAAGGGAGATAGGCTAGTCAGGGCCAGATACAGTGCTGTCTCAAAGTCCGATCTAACCACTTGAATATTCCAGGCATTGTTCTGATGGCTTTACATTGACTTTATATTTATCATATTATCCTTCTCCCTTCCTTTCCTCAGCTTTTACACGTTTGCTACTTTGTACATAGCTTTTCTTACTATTTCATTTACTCTAATAAATATTAACTGAGTATAGATCTATTTAAGGTATGTGCTAAGTACTGAAGGGGGCAGCAAGTTATATAATTAATTGAGATATTATTTGTAAAGTGCCTGGAATAGTAACCATCATAGGTAATCACTAAATGGTTGCTGAGAAAGTCAATGAATGACTCAATGAACAGAGTAGATGAGAAGGGGAACTACCCCTCAGGGAACAATCACACAGGCAAAAGCACAGAGATGGTCAACAACTGTTGGAAATGTTAGGGGAGTGAAAATATTTTAGCTTGTTTTGAGCAGAGTTTTTTCTATGGTAAGAGGGTTGGCATGCACGCACAAAGACACACAAGAAACCATCCTCTTATTTTTGAGAAATTCAAGTCCATTCTATCCACTGTTGACTGCACAATGGAAACGTTGGGAGACAAAGGAACCAAGCCTTCCCTCTTTCTCCACTGGAATTTTAGAGTATTTGTCTGTTTATTGGGTACCTCAACATTCTTGATGAGTCAGGATGGGTCCATTTATCATGTTGAACACCACAGTATGATTTTCTGCACCTTTTAATTGGAGTTAGTACCATAACATTGCACAGAATTCCCTTCCAATTGAGGACCAGAATGCTTTTTTTGAGTAAAATAAATCTGAGATAAGGCATGAGATTATGATTTACAATCCAGAGTTATTTCATACATAGTGTCCCGTGACAATCAACAGATTTCATCCAAGCCATCTTCTTACAGATGAGGAAAAGGAAACTTAAGAGGGAAAATGACTTGTTCAAGGTCATAGCTAAAAGCGTAATGGGCTCAAGGATCTACATCTTGTGGACTAAAAATATAATGCTGTTTCCACACTAACTGCTTCTAAAAGACTAGGAAACCTAAACTCGTCTCCAAAATCTCATAGCACAGACAGCCTTTACCATCTGTCTCACTGATTTAACACCCCACTAGTCACCATGACCTTGTAACATTTCTCCAGATTGCAGTCTGGATCTGATCAGCCTCTCCTGGAATACATAAGATAACCCTCCAGAATGTCTCAATTGCCTCATAAGTAAGCTGCCCTTAGCCATTCAATCTTGTTGCACAGCCTTGAACGATCCCAAAAAAGGCTGGGTTAGTAGACTTCTGACCGCCACCATTCCATTTAAAACTGAGACAAAAGACTTCTTCTATACACAAACTTCACAAAGTCACATTCCAAATCAGGAAGAGAATGCCAAATGAAAGTTCAGGACTTTCACAGTTGGTCCACTGAGAAATGACACTTTTGTGTTAAACACTTAGGAGCAAGCCAAGATTCATTCTTACGATCTTGTTCTGAAGAGTTATTTGAAATTTCATAATGAATTATAAAGATTAATTATATCATCTGACTAGTAATGTCTCAAAAGAGCTAAACCAGGCATTTCATTATTTCCCTATATTATTAATAAAAAAATTATAGAGCAGATTTGGTTTGTTAATTCCTTTAACCTTGGACAAATTTTTAACATGTTGGTATAGTGTCACTTTTCTTAAGTTCCAAGTCTGCTCATACTTTTACCCTCCTCTTGAGTGGCTTTGATATCTTGCTTCCTATCATAGTAGAGAGGATCACAATGCTAACACCACTGACACGTAATTTTTAGTCTATGTGGAACTAAGGGCTATATAGAGCTGAAATCTGGATTTATATTTAATCAAGGTCCTAACGCACAGTTCTGTCAAAAGGCAGCCACAAAATGATCAAGAGAGCTACCCCCAAGGTCCCCTTTAAGCAACTTTCAGCATTGTATTAAATTGTTAATTCCAGGGATGGTCATGACATTTAGACCAAGTCAGTGTCCCAAGTGGCTGATCAATCAATAGAGGAAAGCAAAAAAGAAAAGAGTATAACACATTTGTTTCTGCCTTTCAACTTTTTTTCTCTCATACAAACCTGCCCACAGGCTGTGTGAAATTAGCATTTTAGGTAACAAGATATTTTGTGCATTCATCTTTCTAGATCGCATCAAAGCATTGGATCTGAGTCCAGAATCCTGAGTTCAGGAGAGTCTTAGGCTTTTCAATCAAGGCAATTTGTTAAGCCTAGCTCAAAGTTGATGTCATGTTATTATCTGTTTTCTGTTTTTTGTTTGTTTACACTACAGGCAAATCACTTAGCTTCCTTGGTTTCAAAAGATCAAGCCCAGCCACTCTAATGTTGGCCCTATCCATATTCTTGGATTCCTCTCTTGTGTCTTGCCTCTAACATTAATAATGCTTAATTAAGGTGCATGAATACATACAGTATTTATATTTATTCAATTCAAGTAAACATGTCACAAATACTAGTTTGTTCCCAACACTCTCAGATACTAAGAAGGATAGAAAATGAACCAAACAGCCTACCTGTGCTTGAGGAGCTTCTGGCTTTTAAAGCAAAGAGTTCAAGAATTTTTAGCTTGTAACATGAGGAATGAAGCAAATCCCAGTAATGGATATCCTCACTGGAAACCAAAAACCCATTTGAAAACATGTATTTCTATTCAGTAAACTCTACAAGTTTCTAAAGGATGATCTAAATTAGGAAATGCGATGCAACCAAATGTGCCTCATTGACCAGGTAACTGGTTCCTTATTGGAAAGCCTGTCACCTATTTGGGGAGAGAGAGAAGAATGTTTCAGAGAAAGAGTGACTAGTATGTTAGCATCATATAACCTGCAAAAGCTAAGACTGGAGGAGGGAATTAATTGAGGTCATAATTCAGAAGGTAAAATCCAACATAGTCTGCTTCCCTAAAAAGCACAGAACGCAAGAGAGGAATAGAAATTTTGAGTCATGAAGCAAAATCTAATGGTTGATATTTATATCACAGTAGAAATTCTCAATTTCAAAAAATATAGCCAAACTGGTCCACTGAAGGAATCCACATGCGCTTATGTACAGTCATCTCTTTATTTTCCAGCCACACTACTGTTAGTAACATGTAGCTGAAAAATTGCTGATTTATGGTCTCTGTTTATTTGTGAAAGCTCCCTCAAAAGTAGAACAACACAGAGCCTAGTCCTTGAGGCCCACATCACATGTCCTCTTATTTGCTTTAGAGTGTCATAAAATTGTTAGCTCGCTCTAGCAGCTGATTTTTGTTCAAAGTTATATTTTGGGGTAAAGAAACTTGCACATTTCTTGGGAAAAAAAATTCTTGGCCACTAAGTTGCCTCAATGCACCTTCTGAACTAGATTGATGCTGATACTGAATTCATATATCTTCTCCCATGAAACTCTTCCTCTGGCTGTGTTTATATTTTTTAAACTCTGTATCTGTTTCTCTCTGAGAAGCAAACCTCCATTGCTGGAGAGCTAGGTCATTGATTATAAGCCACAGGTGTGTTGTCAACACAATCAAACTCAGTGTGGGAATAGAGGCTCCTGCATCCCTAACAAGATAATAGTGTTAAATATAGGTTTTTAGCAAAATGAACTGCATTTCCCATACAAATAACAAATTGTTTCTGATGGTTGCCTCTTCTTTTATCATCTCAGCTTTTTGTCATTCCATTGCCTAAATGATCCCAAAGCTACCCTGAGCTATACAGATTAAATTCAGTGCATGTGCACCAGCCACATTGCTCTTTGGGTTCCATATTGTGAAAACACTTTGCTGTTTAAAGTAGGGAGTGAGAGCTGGGGATCGGGAGGGGGTGGATGAAATAACACATATCTATGTGTACATTTATTCACAGCTAAATCATACATCATGTCTCACACTCATGTTAATGAATGTCAAAAAGTTTTGTCACGTGAGTACCTATACATATGTATATCTTCAGGCTCACTACCATATACTGAGCTGTATACACTACTATATAATATGCCACTATAAAATAGCCTGAATTTCCATGTGTAAAGTCTTCTATCAATTCCAAAGGTCCAAAAGACATCCACCCACCCCTCAGAGTATAGGGAGAGCCTTGTGGAATGGGTTAGACTAAAGCCCTGCTCTGGTAACCCCACCAATGCATGGGCTATCAAACAGTACACTTGTGCTGTGCAAGAGGGAACTCCCTACCCCTAACTGGCACTACCTAACTGCACAACCAATACTCAGAGGGTTTCTTCAGCTCTGTAGGTAAACAGAGTCCAGTACTATGCAGAGCTTACTTTTACGAGACAGTAAGAAATCTGTCCACTGGTCTGCTAGATAGTGAGCCCTCTTTGTAGTTGGAGGGAAAATAAGTGAATATCACTGAAGTATTGCTCACCCCAGTACTTAGTGGGTCAGAGCTTTGGAATTTGTCTGAGACATTTTGTAAGTTTTCTATCCCTTTGTGCAGAATTCAGTAAAATGGAAAAAATTCTCATATGAGTACCTGATTAGAAGCAGGGCATGATGAGGAAGTAAAACGGTCCCACTGAGGGCCTTCCAGGCCAACATCTCCTTATCTGCAGCCTGGTCTACTTTATCATCAAAGACTTACCAGGGTCACATCCAAGGCAAAACTAGGCTGAGGTTAAGAGAGGCACCCAGGGTGAAAACTTTAAGGAAACTCTCATTCCCCAGGCTGTGAAGCTCCATCAGGTCCAAACTATAATGCTATGAGGAAACTAGTACAAAGCAGAGAGAAATCTGTTAGAGTCATTGGAACAGTACTTTTCAAATCAATCCGACTGTCCCATCATTCCATGATAAACAAAATCCATGCATTTGTGTACATCCCCAGAGAGGAATGGGAGGAAGCAGAAGGTCTAGCTAGGAAGCCATCTTCCCGGGACTGCTAAACAAAGCCAAGAATTTAACAAGGTGAAGAAGGACAGAAAGAATTGAATTTGTCAGCAGTTAAAGAGCATTGTTTCTTCCTCAAAGCTCTTAGCAACCATTAGCTAAATTTCTCATTTTTTTAAATTAGAATATTATATTTTAGGAGATATCTAGGGCCCTTCCTCACATAAACATAATTAGCAAAATATAAATTATCTCTGGCGTATTTAATAAAAGTCACACAATCTAATAGCACTTTGAATACCTTTGATTTAGAGGCAGAAGCACCATTTCCACTCTGGCATTGCCCCGATTCTACCCACTCATTCATTCATATAAGTAAACATACACAAATTAGCACCTAGGCCCTGTTCTAATTGCTGAGGACATAAAGCTGAATAAGTCAACATACCTGTTTCAAGGGGTGATAGTCTAGAATAAGATGAAAAATAAGTCATCAAAAATATGGTCCTTTCAGCATCGCCAGTGTAGTCTCCAGTACCTGAAGGAGGTGGTAGCCAGTGAGAAAGTGACCAGTCCTCTGACGAAGAATTCTCTTTGTCACGGAGTTCACATGTGAGTAAAACCATCCCATTGGCTACTAAACTCCTCTTTCCACCGAACTCTGAAATGCACTTTGTATTCCATTATCTCTGTCTGTTATAGCTGCTTCAAACAGCAGTTTGGGAATAGAAATCTCAAAAGAACCTAAGTATTGGTGTCCTTGAGATCCTCTGCCATCTTGTCTTTTTGCTCACCCACCAAAAGTAATTTTTAAAATGGGCAACCAATTTACTTTACTAGTGATTTTCATCAATTATTACTTCTTTCTTTATTGATTTTTTGAGCTAATTTCTAGTTTGAATCTTATCCAATACATTTTGAATTTTCATTTTTGGAGGCATTTGCTTTTCCAAAATTATCTCTATGTCTTGGGGTAAAACGAGGGAATGAAAGTCAGACTCCATTAGCACCACAATCCTATGATTCTATCATTCCAATCATACTCAGGTTGTACATGTGTATTTATCCTGTACATATATATCACAAAAACTCTTTATGTTTACTCTGGCAATTGTATTTGGACTTTACTGAGTTATATAGTCATGAAGGATCAATTCTGTACAGCCTCATGCATGAAGATTGGCTTTAAAATGGTATCACCTTTGGGTTATAAATGCCATGCTGATGTTTCGATACAGATTTGGTTTTCAGTACTGACAATTAAAGAATAAATGAACGTAACTAGCTGAGAAAAAAGGTTTCATGCCCATGCCCCAGTGATTTCCACCATTTTCAAAGTGTTTGATATCATTGCTGTAACAACAGGGAAAACATCCAGGACTGCCCTTTTCTTTGACTACTCAACTACTCTTTTCTGTCTGCTTCATCACAAATGCACACTTAACACAGATGGTAATGTACACTTCTTTTTTGAACTCTGTTTAGCCATTTCCAGATTACTAGAGGTCAGGTTTCTAAGAGAAAAATCCAACTATAGGAAAATACGTAAGACGAGCTAAGTTGAGGAGAAATAGCCATTGCACAGCAGAATTACAGAAATAGAATTTAAACAGAATTGGGAAGCACCTGACATACTTTCTTATGTCATTGTCATGCTTTGCTGAGAAGGAAGACTCCCCATTGGTACCACCAAATTTACCCTGGGAGGGGCAAGGAATTTCCATCTCAGTTCTTCATGTAAAGAAATTGTATGAATTACCTTCATAACCTTAGGAGAAAAACTTGTCATTCTCAATCTCAATGATAATATTCCAACAGGAGGAAAAATACTCAGAACCGACCCTTACTGAACTAAATTCTCACCATGTCAGAGATCAACAACAACAACAACATATTGTATTTGCATGATGTTGTGTACTTCTCTGGGCACTGTCCATATGTTATCTCATTTGCCTCTCATGCCCACCTTTCAGTGTAGTCAGGACTAAAGTATTATCTTCCTTTTGCAAGTTATAATGTCTAGCAACACAGTGTGCAAGTCTGGGGAGGCACCAGGATTCTGAATCAAGACTAGAGCTTTGTTCTTCTCTACCTTCCAAAGAGTGAACAAGTGGAAACTGTGGAGAAAGACCCTCCTCACTTCGCAAGGGGTCTAGTTCTTCATCAACCCAGTCACCACATCCAAAACAGTGGCAGTAAGTCACTCACCAACACTGGCCAGAGACCACTTATGAGTCTCAGAGACTCTGACCTGATAACACAGCATTTTCTCAATATATGTTTTGTGAGACACTTAAGTGTGACAGAACCATTTTCCTGCAAAATGACACATGGAGAATTAAGGAGACAGACTGAAACCTGCCAATTCTTTTCAAGGTAGAGGGAACAACCATTCAGAGCACAGAAGGGCATGCTTTGAGACTAAAAATTAATTTGTCTTCTTTCCTCTCATCCATACGTCCCAAATGGTTTCCAGCCCCCAAAACTACTACTAATCAATTCTAAAAATAATATAAAAAATCATGGACCCTACAGTATTAAGGGCACATCTCCAGAGAAAAAGACAATAGGGATAAATATTTTAAGACACTCAAAAAATAGTTTTAGAAATAAAACCGATTGCAACTCATGACTACTCCTTCAAGGTAAATATATACGGAGAGAGAGAGAGTCTAGCCACAGGGTGTGCAGCCTCATAAGCTGTCATAAATTCTTTTCCTCTGCTCGCAGTCAAGAACATATTTAACCCAGTCTCAAACAGCAGGATCTTTCTGAGTGAAAGAAAGTCTGGAAACTGCAAAGCTCCCAAAACCACCACAGCCCGTTTGCTTATTAGCGAGTTCACAGATGTCCACCATCTGGACTGGAACAACCCCTCCAAAGAAAAGGGAGGCAGGAACAAAGACTGTCTGATCAATACCTCTGTGGCTGTGAGCAGCACACTGGAAGAGACTTCCTCACAGGAGAAAAACCTATAATTCCCATGGTACACCCTCACATGCACAGACTTTTCTGTGCCCAGCCAATTTCAATTCTATCCCTCAGTGCAAACTTCTTGCTGGTTTGAATTCAAAGGACCTCTTCAGGTTCTCTATACCCAACCGATGTGCATTGTAGGTGGTTTGTGTTAACTGGGAAAAGTAGACAGACTTAGGCACTGGATTTGCTAAGTAGCCCAAGCCGGAAAACGACCACCACCATCAATATCAAGCCAGGAACAAAGAAGACTGACTCTGCTCAAAAGAGCCAAGTAAAAAGCAGGACGACATGGTGACAGGGATGCAGGATCGCCTTCATAGGGGATAAGATGGGATTACATCTCCCAGGTTCCCTCTAAGAAGACGATCTCATTATTTTAGAACTAATATTAATATTTTAAATAAAAATTTAGAGGAGGAAAAATCAAGAGTCAAAATCTCTCCCTTCTGCCCCATACAGCCACAAATGATAGATACTACAAAGGGTGTGATAATGTAGAAAATTTAAGCAACGCATAGATTTGTAAGAAGCTATATTCTGAGAAGAACAATTCAATAAAGTGATACCTTAGGTTCCATATGTAAGTTTGTGATCAAGAGATGAGAGCCTAGAACAGGAGTCAGCAAACCATGGCCCTCAGGCTAAATCTGGACTATTTATGTAATTAATGCTTTATTGAAACAAAGCCGCAGTCATTTGTCTACTTACTGTCTGTGGTTGTTTTTATGCTACTGTGGTAGAGTTGAGTAGTTGCTACAGAGACTACAAGGCCTTCAAAGCTTAACTTTCTTTCCTTTTACAGAACGAGTTTGCAGATCCCTATCTAGAATAATGCTGTAAAGCACTGAAAAACTAGCACTTTCTCGGCGAGTTAAGTAGCAACTGACTACAGTGCAGAAGGAGGACTTGGTCGAAACCCAATTTAAAACCACCTACTGCCTCACTCCTCCCCACTCGTTTTTGCTCTGTAATCTTTCCTTGACTGCCATGCTCTCCCCTAATCCTCCAGACCATTAATCCCACCCAGGCAAGCCAGACTCATAGTAATATTGAAGGCTGTAATCTCACTGGTCCTTAGTACTCCCCAAATCCCTATTTCTGAATGTTTTAAGATAAACAGGAGAATCCTTTCCTTTCAAAGATATTAGCACAATTGTAATTAAATTTTACTTAATTTAATAAGTAATCCTGTGTTACTTGCTTATCTTTTTCACTAAATGGTAATAAAGGAACTTGTCTATTGCCCACTGCTATATCCTCCTTGCCTCAATACTTGATAAATGAGTGAATTAGCTAATGGAATACAATAATGTGAACCACCTCACGGTCAATCACTGCTGCGCAGGATTGCACTAATACTTGACATTTGCACAGCACTCCTCTTCCAAACATTCAAGCATTGAACATCATCATCTCATTAATCTTCTCAAGACCAGAGAGCAAGGAAGTTGACAAGGAGACAAGTTTAAACATATTTTATCATAGTGAATTAACCTCTAGATATTTCCCAACTCAATCTATTTTCAAACACATCCTCCTATTGTTTTTTCTAAAATATACTGTGTCTGGCCAAAAAAAGCATGAAATTGGCAAACATGATTTATTTCTTCTGAACTTTCAGCACCTCTAAGGTTTTCCAGTTCGACATAAAAGGTGTAAGTCCCCCAATAGAGGTCTCTGGAGAAAAGAGAACAACAGGTTAAAAGAATCACCCAAGAGATTCATGTGACTTTATGACCAAGAATTACTGCTTAGCAAAACCTTTGTCTCTGCCCCAGCTCAGCCAGCTCCTACTGCCCTTTAAGACTGCCGTTTCTGTGCCACTTCCACCCTGTGCATGCTAAGAGGGCAAAAACCAGGATCAATGGGTAAAAGATAAGAAGGAAAAATTTAGATTGAGAGTAAAACAGAACTTTCTGGAATAAGTAATGATTCAAAAGTGAAGGTAGAGTATAATGAGACTGTTGGTCCCTGTCCTTGGAGGTGTCAAGGAGGAAGTTGCAGGCTCTTTGAGCAGAATGTTATAAAAAGGGTTTTTTTCCTTGGCCAGGAGGATAAATTAATTGAATTTAAAGTTTCCACCCAACTCTTAACAAACCTGGGAACTGTGTTTATAATACATGGTTAAATTTTAATCAGCTATACAAATATATATAATATAATTCATTTACTATTAAGTATATAGATATATAATATCAAAATTTTATATTTCTCTGGGTCATGTAATAATGAGTGATTTATGTATTTTTTCTATTTATCTTTTTCAAAGCTTTCTTCATTGAATAAAATTACTCTGGTAAATAAGATAAAAGCAGTAAAAGTTTAAAAAACCACTATAGAAATCACAAAACTAATCATTACATGTGAGGTAATTTTTTGTATGAAGACACCCCGGGTCCCAAGGACAGTTAGTGTTATCTCCACAGAACAGAGGCAATGAAGCTTGCCCCATCTTAGAAAACCAACAATCAATAGAGCCCAGACTCAGCCCTCCAGCTGGCTTCACCTGCTTTCAGAGCTGAAGTTTCCATTGACACCCATGGGAGAGTAATTCAGGAAATACCAACCTGCTCAGGTGTCACAATTTCAAGAAGCCAGAGAAACAAGGAGCAGCACGGGGGGGTGTTGCAGGTCAGCATATGGGGGAGCCATATTGCGCAGTCTAGCTGGCAGACTGGAAGGTGCGAAGGTGACCCAAGTCCTGATGAGGGTACATCCGGCCTTTCAAAGTCACTGGGGTAAAGCCAATGTTGGTATCTTAGAAGCAAGACTTTTGGGAGCTGATTGGCATAGGCACTGCCAATCATAATGGAGGAGGCTGGGTACATTGGAAGGCCCCAAAAAGCAAATATGTACTAACCAGTTAAAAAATATTTTAACATTTTAGCAATCTGAACATCCAGAAGGGTACCTGCTGGTTGAATCCCAACAAGATTATTTTATTTGTTTTAGAAGCTAATTCTCATGTTTCTGCCCTGTGCCATTCTTCAAGGGCTATCACATGTTCTGGCTCCAGAACTTCTTGGGAATTGCATCTTTGCCTGACAAATATCCCTGGTGATAGAGCCTCCTGAGACAAAAAAGATACAGCCTAAAGCACCGGGCAAGGGAGGTTTTGTATTCAAAAGATAACTGCTAAGAATCTTTCAAGAAGGAGAAGGTGCTTTTTCTTTACTGGCTGTACACGGCAGAAATGAGGGACTTTGAAGGGTGCTCTCATGAACCTGACTGCCACTTTGTGTTCTTATTTCAAAATATGAGAGTCCCAGAAATAGAAACAGAACCAATTGATTACATAATTCCATTAATTAGTCTGAGCTGAACCAGGTCTAGATACAGACTTCATGATGAGCTCTGAGTCTCCTATTAGACTGCAAACAAGCAAAATAAATCCCTAAAAGGAATCCATAAAGCAGCCTATGTAAGTAAACGCTTTTTGTTTTCTTTTATGTACTGGGCTAAAAGAACAAAGAAAAATTTTGTTTGATCCTCTCCCCACTGCCCAACCTGCCCATACCAAGGATCATAAGGAAAGAGTCAACTTTTCTTCAGCATTTAATAATGTTACAACATCACATTTTCCTTTTAGGTTCCTGTGACATTCTTGGTTTGAGGGGTTAACACACAGCACAAAACAGAAACTCAATCATAGATTTTAAATGCTAAGAGAAAAAAATAAAAACCATGGGATAAAATACAAAAACCATTATGGGATCCAAATGTCTTCTCGCTAGCCTCCCCATAGGAAGCTATGAAAACTTCCTTAATATAAATCGGACCACTCCTACCCTTGCTCCTGATCTTATTTTCAACCAGATAACCAACCAATGCTTGGAAATAGGGTAGAGAGAGAAGTGATATGTGAGATCTTGGCATAAATTCAAGGAAGAAATTAACTGTTTATCAAGGTCAATGACTTCCCAGCTCCAGGGAGGAAACATAACCATCAAATGTGGACCTGCAGGAAGCAGAAATGATTGGATAAATGGAGCTAACATAACTAATGACCATCATTTGCCTGTTCTCTGGAATGGCCAGGATTCTACAAAACAGGGCTGCCATCTTTGAAGAAAGGCACCAGAGGCTGGGTCTAACAGTTCCAGATTTTGAGATGTCGCTTGACCTTTCCATGCTGAAACAGATTTGCTTCAGCTAGAAGAAGGCTTTAAAATCAAAATGCCATCCACAGCCAAGGGCATGTTTCTTCATTCAATCAAGAGTTTAATTACATTGTTCCTGGAAAGAAAGCAATGCTGTCACAGAATAGTCAAACCACACATCGTAAGCTTAGAGTAATTCAAGGCCTGAAACTTTCAGAAGGTGGATAAGTCCATGAAAAATACCCTCAAATGCATTATTTATAGGCAGCTCGGCTTTGATTCATTAAAAAAGAAAATTCAGTGCCTTCTAGTTACTCCTTGATATTTATCATCTTTACAGGTCAACTCAGTGGTACGACAGAAAGTAAGATATGATTTCCCCTCCTCTCCAATATTTCTGCAACAAACCAAAGACAGAATTTTGTTAACCTGATGTTTCCCATAGATTTTACCACAATAGAAAAGCCACAAGACTGCCTGAAAGGTAGAGCTCCAAGTTCCTATTGAAAACCACATTTCTCAAGCAGTGGAGGATCCATCATTCAGTTACTATGTTTATAATGCTCCAGATAACATTTGTACTCATCTAATCCATTCAAATTCTGGACTAGCAATGCTAACTTAGTGAACCAAAAAGGAACAGTAGTTGAATAAGGAGAATATGTTGAAGTCTAATCTATCTCTCAACTTATTTATCATCACCTCTCACCACCTAATAATATTTAGATGTGATGTTTTCAGTTTAATTCTGATTGGCCCGTTGGATGCTAATTTCCAACAAGGCAAAACTAAGGTGCCATGGAAGAGGAGAATTAACTCCTGTGTTAATGAAAGAAATCTCCGATATTTGAAAATCTGTTTGATAAAAATTGAAGAGAAATGACCACGAGAGGAAATAAATAGGAAACTAGCAATAACTTTGTTTTCCTGCCTGCAGAAAGCTGATAAAAATCTTAGGCTTAATACAAGCTTAATACACCATCTTCCTATGACGTTATCATAGCAGTAAAAGCTGGCCCACATTTATTTCCACCTACATTCCAAGGGAAGAGCATCAGTCATTTCTTTGGTGTTTTGTGCATTATTACATCATCATTATCATAATCAAGCACTAACTGAGGGACTGGAATAAAGAAAAAATATTCTTGGTGCTATTATTCACTCAGCTAATGGTTTTGTTGGGGAGAGTCTTTATATGCATTAGCAAAATAGCAGCAAGCTGTACATGATAAGTAACAAATTATTGAAATAGGAAGAATAATTCTTCAAACTACTGTGGACTTGAGTGCCTTGGGACTTCAGAGGTATAGGTGAGGAATGTGTGGCGTGACCTCAGTGAAGAGGAAGGATGTAAGCCAGATCTTGGACAGGTTATCTGATCTTGACACTGTTTAATGAGGACAACATTCAGTCCTTGGGAGAAGATTTGAAAATCACATGAAAGAGCTGTGATGGCACTGGCTGTTTTCTCTAATTCATGAGCAATGCAAGTTTTTAGAATATGGCAGAAATTTGAATAGGAAGCATGCTCGAACTAGAACAGTACTTCCCAAGCTTTGACCTGCATACACATGAGTTGGGAATGTTGTTAAAATGTAGATTCCAAATCAGCAGATCTAGGATGAGGCCTGAGTTTCTGCGTTTCTAACAATTTCCCATGTGATATTGATGCTGCTGCTCCACAAGCCATACTTTGAGAAGGCGGGTATTAGAGGATACTTCCGAATTTCTCAGGCCTTGGAGCTAACTTTTTTTCCTCCACATGGGGAGAAGATAGCCATACCTGGCATTCTTCTCTTTTGGAAGGTGATCTTCTTTGTGCAGACCATTTTCATCTTGATCATGTCCTTTCTTCTCTAGATGATAAAGCAAATGTTTAAGTTTTTTTGTTTGTTTGTTTTATTGTTGTTTTCTAAGATTTACCCACTTGTTTACTTGGTAAAAGGAAAACACAGCTCAATATTTTAATGTGAATTGGAAATAAACATAACCTTCCCCAAATTTCACAGTAATTGGATGGCAGGTAGAAAAAGAGACCAAAAAAACTGAACAAAACCAATGAACAGTGATTTGCCCTGAAGGAATGAAATTATGGAGAAGTTTTCTTCTCCAACTCATATATTTCCATAATATTTGAATTTTTGCAATAAGCAAATATGTCTTTTTAGGCATAAATTATAATAAAGATAAAGATATAAATACACATACAACTGAGAGGTTCAGGTTTTCTCTCTACATGGCTGTCAGCTCTATTATCCTACTGGCATCAATTTGTGCTACTGTGACCTTAAGTGGAAAAATGACACGTCTGTGTATACTCTTCAAAATTTGCAAGAAACAGCACAGGATCAAGCAGTTTTAAACTTTTAAGTTTTAAGATTAGTTTATTTTCACTGTGCATTTCATAGATGAATCCACTTATCCAGATCTAATAATGAGCAGGAACAGTGGATTTTTACTAGCAATCCCAAATTGGTGCTTTCCTTTTTAGCAGTTGCAAAATAATAAAATGGTTCAGGAACTGAATGTTTGTATCCAATTTCACTTTTGGCTTAGTTAAGCAAAATCATCATCCCCGAATAAAGGCTTTCAACGTTTTTCAAACAAGTTGCCTTGCTGACACGACTCTTTTTCATAAAATCATACAATAGTCCCTGATTTTTTTTTAAAAAATGATGCTCCTTCTCTTTAACAGAAAATTGGGTTATTGATTAATTGATTATATGCTGCTCACAAATGCCAACTTAAGCACAAGTAAGGAGACGCTATTGAATGTTCGTAACTCAAAGGCTGCAAGACCACGCTACATGGTTGCATTATTACCGTCTCCTATTTTAATGAAGACATAGCACAGCACTTTGTTGGCCTAATTTATACGATATATCAAAACTATGTGAAATTCCCTTATGCTACAGTGGGGAGAAAAACTACAGCACATGTGACTTACACAGCTTAGCCTGGTTGTTCAGGTAGGACATTAGCATTCCAAAGCTGTAGTTGGAATGTCAGTCTTTTATAAAGGTGGCAGTGGATTTCTTTTCAGAGGAAATTAAAGTGCATGAAGCTGTCTTATAACTTGTTAGTGAAAACTGTGACATTTGAAAACAATTAACAGAAAATTGAGTTTTTATTTAGATACTCAATAATCCAGAAGTGTCTAAGTAATAAATGGCTCAGGAAAATATCACCCACTTGGAAAGGAAAAGTGAATGTTTTGAAAATAACAACAATAACATAGTAATAATAACATCTACTATTTCTCTAGGCATTACAGCATGGATTCAAGAACATGTGTTTTGAAACCAGGATTTGAATGATAGGTCTGCGATTTTCTAGCACAGAACCATGGGAAAATTGGCTAAGTTCTTGGTGTCTCACTTTTACTACCTGTAAGAGGGCATAACATTAGTTATTCCCTCATTGTTTGACTGTGAGGAGTAAATAACTTAACGTGGGGACCCACAGCAATTAGGACTGAGTGTGGCTGCACATGATAAAAACTCCATTACAGTGGTTTAAAACCAAATAGGAGTTTAACTCCTCACATTAATAAGAAGTCAAAAGGGAACAGTCTCAAGATGGTATTGCCGCTCATGGGTTGTCATGAACGCAAGTTTCTTCTCACTTCCTTCACATTGTCCTTAATAGATGATGTAATGCAGGTTGGCAATTCCAACTTCAAGCTTCACTTCTGCTGTCCAGACAGAAAGGAAGAAGTAACAAGGAGGAGGAGAACAGTTCTTAGATCAGGAGAGTAAACTTTCTCCAAAATCCCATGGAATCTCCTGATTCCGTGCCATTTGCCAGAACTATGCCACATGGCCATTCCTAGCTGCAAGGCAGTATGGGAATTAGAATGTTTTAGCTGGAATATTTCTGCTTACAATGGAAAATATCCTTTTATTACATAAGGAAGTAAGTGGGTAATAAATATTTCATATGCAAAATCTGCCATAGCACTTTAAACCACAGAGAGTCTCATAAATATTGGCCATTATTATTATTCTACTTTTTTTGTACTTTGTATATGACTCGGCCTTAATGATACTAACCATGAGTGTATGAGTCCAAAAACATAGACATTTCTTCGCATAGCTCGTTTACATAAGGGAAATTTAAATACTGCTTAAAGAGGAATTTCCGTTGGTGACCTAAAGACAGAAAGGCTAAATCTACAGGAAAATAGGAAACGTGACTCCTGTCCTCAGACCACCCCTTCAGGTGGATCTGAGTCATATGTAGAGAAAATTTACAGATCCTAGTAAAATGAATTGTTATTGTCTTGTGAAAGAAGGCACACAAGCAGTATGATAAAGTTTGATGGGGAAGGAGAGAGTGTCAGGACACTCTTTTACAGGACATAGTAATGCTTCAGCACTGGAAAGGTTCTAGAATTTTGATGGCCTTACATAAAACTGCAGCAACTATCCAGCAGAGGAGCCATCTAGCTTCCCAAGAGATGGAAGCTACCTGAAGATATGAGAGAAGTCCAGCGGGCATGCCAGACTGCCAGATGCACGACAGCAATCAGCAGGACAACTTGTTGACAACATGCCCCCTAGGATTCCTAAAAATGTGTAAGGAAGGCACTGCAGGAGACTGAAGGCCTGTTTTAGAAGAGTGGGAAGCATTAGTGATAATGAGGAGTAGTTTAGGTTATGTACATGTTAATTTATTTAATCCAGACTACTATAATACCAGTAAAGCCATGTCAGTTACCTTGTATTTAGTGCTTAGTGCATGTCAGGTAATATGATAAATAATTACAATAATCTTCCCAAGTAATGTTATAAACACTCTCTGATTTAGGCATTCTTTTCCCACTTTAGAGATGCGGAAACTAAGGCACAGAAAGGTAAAGTCTCTTGGCCTGGTTCTCCCATTTAGAAAGTTCTAGGGCTAGGATCTAAAGTCAAGTCCATCTGACTCAAAAATCATACACTGAGGTCAAAGTCTGGCTCAGTAAATAGAGAGCTACCATGATTAATTTTTAGAGAGAATGTACAGAAAAGCATAGTGGTTTTCAAAGTTAAGTGTGCATAAGAAACACCTAGAAATCATGCTAAAAATGTTGTTCCTAGTCCCTCCTGGTCTCCTCAGGGACTCTGATCCTGGTGGTGTGAGGTGGAGCCTGGAGATTTGTCTTTTAAAACACACACACGTGGCGCTGATGCAGCCACACTTTGAGAAACGTGCAGGGATATTAAGGATTATGGAAACATCATCTATAATTCTCAGAATAACCATACAAGGGTGAATTTATCCTTATTTTAAAGAGGAAGAAATGAGTTTAGTAGGATTATGTACTCTGCTCAGTGCTCCACTCTTATGAAAGAAGATAGTATTTTTTTAAATAAATTTTTTTATTTTAGAATAGTCTTAGATTTACAGAAAAATTGTGAGGATAGCACAGAAAGTTCCCATATACCCCACACGAAGTTTCCCCCATTATTAATAATATATTAATATGGTACATTTATTAAAATTAATGCCAATATTGATGCATTATCACTAATTAACGTCCATACTTTATTTCTGTTTCTTTAGTTTTTACCTAAAGTTTTTTTTTCTGTTCCAAGATCCCATATATGATAACATATTATATTTCATCATCATGTCTCCTTAGACTTCTCTTGGCACTGACAGTTTCTCAGACTGTCCTTATTTTTGATGACCTTGATAGCTTTGAGGATTACTGGTCAGGTATTTTGTAGATGCCCCTCCATTGTGGTTTGTCTGCTGTTTTTCTCATGATTAGACTGGGATTATGGCTTTGAGAAAGGAAGATTACAGAGATGAATGCCGTTCTCATCCCATCATACCAGGGGTACATGCTATGAACACGATCTATCATTGTTGATGATGACCTTGACCATCTGGCTGAGGTAGTTTGTCAGGTTCCTCCTCTGTAAAGTTGCTCTCCCCCTCCCCCTTGCACACTATACTCCTTGGAAGGAAGTCACTGTGCACAGCCCATGCTGAAAAGAGCGGAGGTTACACTTCACCTCCTTGAGTATGGATTATTATTTGGAATTCTGCAGATAGATTTGTCTACTCTCTCCCATTTATTTATTTATTCAATCATTTATTTATAGCAGTATGGGCTCATGGATATTTATTTTATATTTTGGGTCATAACCCAAAATTACTTGATTTATTATGTTGTTCAAATTGTTCCAGCTTTGGCCATCGGGAGCTTTGAGTTAGCTCCTGTGTTACTTTGACATACTCCATCATTGTGGATTTTTCTCTTTTTTTTAAAGAAATCCCTTACTTCCTGGCACTATAAGATACTCCAGGCTTATCTTATATATTTCCAGCCTAAGTCTTAGAATCAGCCATTTCTCCAGGAAACCTTCTTCCTTTCACTGAAGAATGCTGTTAGAAATTAAGATTTGGGTGCGAGATGTCATGTTTTTTAGCATACACACTTTTGTGGAACAAAAAAGTGGGATGTCCTTGCTTTGGCTTTTTGCTTTTTGTTTTGTTGTCCTTGCTTTTTGGAAAGTGTCAGATATATAATACCAAGTAAATGGATTAAATGTCAGAATATTTGGTTGTTTCTTACAAAACTAGTAACTTCTGTGTGATCTTAAACAAATAGATCACCAGTCTTCATAATCTCACTCACGAAATATGTGAGATGAAATAGCTATTGTGTCTACTTTTTAGAGGTATTGGGAGTTAATTTAGATAATGTTTATGAAAGCCATTATAAACTATAAAGTATCAGACAAACACAGAGCAACATCATCATCATCATTTATCAATCATTAATTATCATAACCTTATATGACTCAGTATTTTGAGAGAAAGGATGAAAGAAGAGCTATTTAAGCTGAAAATTCTGGGCTGGGCTACCTGGCCTTTGGCTGTAAAATGTACAGAAAATTTTTTATGGGCTAGGTAACACCCTTTATGCTTTAGTAATAAAGGATTTTGGCATCCTGAACCAAAGTCGTCTGTACACTTTGAAGCTGTGCTGAAAGGAAAAAATAGAAACGTTCATTTCCAGCACAAACTTAATCCAGCAGTGTAGGGGCCTAAATGTGCTTTCTCAGCTATTAGATCTCAGAGTTGGAAATGTGGTGTATGATGGCATCTGTCCTTTCCTGAGCAAATTTGTCCTTCTGAGACTCCCTAAAATTATTAGGAAAAGCCTTGCAGGCAAAACCTCTTCATTCTAAAATTATGCTATTTATGCTGCCAAAGTTACTTGTCAGGTGACCTTGTCACTTCTCTTTCCCTTTTTCTCCAAGGCTATCACAAATCTGCTTGGGAAGTCGCTAGCGAACAAAGGAGCCATTGCTGGTGATGGGAACTGATGCCTGTGGCAAGTGGGTCGCTGGCCCCTGGAAATGAAGTGTTCACCATCTTTCCTCTTGTCTTCCAGAGCCTGAACGTGTAAAGAGCAATGTCCTCATAGGAATGCCCTCCCTTCCTCTCCAATCATCTTGCCCACCAGACTCAACTCTTCTTCATTTGTGAAGACTTTCTGACAGTCTTCTTTTCTTCTCTATCTGCACTCCTCGCTCATTTGATTCTCAATGATATATTTTCTGCTGACTCTGCTTGTCTTTTTCTTTTTTTCAAATTTAAACTGCCTAGGTCTTATTTCTTCAAGCATTCTGTTAACTCTCTAAGAACAATAGCAGTGTGTTATATGCTTTTTACATTCACCATAGGAACCAACAAATATGATAAGCCAGCATCATCTCAATTAACATCTGATGCATGAATGGATAAAAGTAGAAATAGCTTACTGCTGTGTGCCAAGAACGATCCTTTAGTGTAATACATTTTGTTTTAAATTAACCCATTCAACAATCGTTTTCCCAATTTAGGAGATGAAGACACTGAATCATAATAAGGGTCATAAGAGTTAAATCTTGGTAGAGACACGATTTAATTCCATGTGTGCAGAAATGAGTGCACAACGTTGCACTCACTCTTGGATTCATGATTTGGGGGCTCAGTCAACTTCTCTGGGACCCGGCTTCACTATCAGTACAATGAGAGGGTCATCTCAAACAACTGCCAAGGTCCTTTCCTGCTTGATGCGATGCAACACACAAAGTATTGACCTTTCCATTCTGGGTGCCTCTCTTATCTTCATCGTCTTGTCTGGCTTCCAGTGACTTCTACAAGAATAACATTTTAGTTGTCTGACTTGTCCCAGTCCTCAGGAATGGTTCTCCTAAGAAACATACAGAGTCTATCGCTGGGATTATTATGTATGAAATAATTATTCACTTATTTTATCTTGTTACATTTTCATACATGTTAGTTGACAAATACCCTAAATGCATTAGTAACAGGGCTTAAAGAGAAAGCAAATTCTATAGAGTTCACACACTTGCATTTTAGTATTTGCAGGATTTCCTCGATTTTGAATTTTTGACAAGAAGTGTAGAATGTCACCAATAAAATTAATAACAGTTGACCGGAAAGAAAAAAATCAAGCAAAAAGAAGGAGATAAGTAAAAGGAGAATAAACTTCTCTGTAGTTAAAATCTGAGTACTCTGAAATTTAACACATCCTTAACTTGTGTATGGCTGTGTACGGTAACTTCAGGTTGTATGCAAACTCAAGAATAATCATTATTTTGATATTTAGAATAATTAATTAGTTCATTAGTATTTATTTAATAATTAATGTGTATCCAGCACTATACTAGGCACAATGAAACACAAAAGTATTAGGCACGGCTTCTGCAATAAAAACATTATCCTACCATCTCCAAAAGATATCCTGATATTGAAAATAAGCTCTTTTTGACAGTTTTCTGGCCAGATAGTTGGCCAAAAAAAAAAAAAACAACTTCCACTTTGGAGGTCAAGTTTGACTTCAGTGCAGAGTTAGAGAATAGAGACTCAATCACCCAGATATCATGGCCAAATTATGAGTTGTTTCTAAACTTCCAAATGGGCACACATCTTCTCCGGACTATGGGAACAGCCTCCCCCCTTAATAGGCCTTGCTGCCAGCCCCTAATTATTTCTTCATATGGCTAATGGTGTATTGTCTAAAATACAACTATACTACTAAAAACCATTCAGGATTTCCCTCACTCCCTTCTCCACCAGGGGTACCTAATTTAGGGTGACCAATCATTCCAATTTACCAGGGGCTCTCCTATTGGTAACACTGGAGGTCCTGCTTCCTGGGAAACCTGCCAGTCCCAGGAGAACAGGAATAGTTGGTCACCCTATAAATGCTCCAGCAACAAGGCCCAGAACAACGATTCTCTCTCACATTCCTATTTATTTTTGTATGCCCCATTCTCTCTGCCTACAATTTTCTTCTCCCTCTCTTCTCAATTCTTTCTAGAAGATTGGTTATCTTTCCTAAGCTATAGGGTACGAAATGCAGTTTTTCCCTGAGAGGTGGTTTCATCCCTCTATAAATAGAATTTTACTCTAGGGGGAATAAAACAGCTGCCTTACATAACCTTTCACAAAAGCCCTACTCATTTTCTACCAGAACCAGAAAAGGGCCTACAGTTCATGAGCTAAGCAGAAACTTCTCTCCCCAGGAGGAACACTAGTGATTTTCATTCAGATGGATCCAATCTGCACAGCTGAGCCCCAATATTCTCTTCGTGTAGTTTGATTTGGAGCATGCCAGTTAAAGTTCCTCTCTCTGCCAGGCAGTACAGAGCAAAAGCTTCAAAACCTGCTCTGAGCTCTCTGTCTGTAAAGCTTTACTCTTCTTCAAAAACCTCAGTTACGCCCCTTCTGCCTTGCCACAGGCAAATGAGCAGTTGGTCTGTTTCATGCCCTGAAGACCAACCCCAATCAAACGGCAAGGTTCAGCATGGGGTCACTCGTCAGGGTCTCACTTTGAGCACATGTGTGATTTTAGCATGAGACCTAAGAGTCAGAGGAGAGAGGGTGGAGAAAGACCCAGGGCCCCACTGTCCCTTTCAAATGCCTGCCTTTTCCATGGGTCTGAGTATTTTTAAGGAGGAAAAGGGATGGAGGGAGGGGAAAATACAGACAGAAAATGAGCAAACCCTTTTAAAATGTGTCTTTTTATCTTAAGCATTGGCAAGAAAAGAGGGAAAAGGCAGAGGCAACATTCAAAGAGCACTTCAGAGCATTTTCTACAGTTTTTAATCTCAAGGAAAATGAAACATGTCATGGCCTCCAAGAAATATATTAGCCACTAAACCACAACCAGAAGACTTTTGATGTTGGCATAGTTGGCCATTGCAAGACCAGCTTCTGAAGCCAATGCCCTCCAAAGAGGCTTCAAGCTAACAAAGACTAAATTAGCATGGATGGAGCATTTTCCCATTGACTAGAGTTTTACAACTTCACTTCTCTCCTTGGGTTTTCAGTCTCCTAGGACAGTGTTTCACAGTCACCTAGGATTGTAATTCAGTAAATGTGGGTGTGGCCTGAGTTTCTGCATTTCTAAAAAACTCCCATGTGGTGTAAATGCTACGGGTCCATGAACCACACTTTGAATAGCAAGGCCCTAGGACACTGGTTCTCAAACTTGGCTGTTCATTGGAAACACCTGTAGAATTTTAATACTTGTGCTGGGCCTCATCTCAGAGACTGTAAGTTAATTTGCATGAGGTAGGGCTGGGCAGTGATACACAGTCAAGCTGAAATCCCCTTCTCCAGAGAGAAAGCCCTTGGGACAAGTTATACCTAGCACTCCACTTTAACCAAGCAAGCAGCTGCTTCCAGGTGTGCATGCTGAGTGGATGCTAGAATCAATGGGTCTGCAGAAAATGGAGGTGGTTAACCAGAGAGGACTTAATGGAGGAGGTCAATCTGGATGAGGAATCCATTGGAGGTGTGTTAGACAGTGCCAAGTTCCATCAGCCCTGCACTGGGTCAGGTCTCATTTAGCTGAACCTATTAGCCTCTAAATTCAGCAAAGGCATGGACCATGGCTCACAAAACCATGGCCCACTAAACTAAACATGTGCTTGATTTCCAAATTGCTGTTGGAGTCTATATTATTTTATTTCCAAGTCTTTAAAATTATCTACTACAACAATGAAATTGAGGAGGGTTCTAGCATGGCCTGCCCATGCCTATGGAATATTCTATTTGTAAGACTATCCCAGTATAAATCTAGCTCATATTAAGGTAATACTAAAACTAACTAGCATTTATGGAACATTTATGAAGTGTCAGGCATTGGATAATTTATATACCTAACTGCTGGATTAAGTTTATCTCCAATTTAGGATTGGGAAAGAGAGGTTGACTTTGTCTCTATTTTACAGATGGGGAAGTTGAGGTCAAGCACATTAGCTGGCAGGCTTTTCTTCTTAGACTGTGCCACCCCTCTCATCATGACTAAAGACCACAGGACTATGAAGCCGGCTCTTTTGCAACTTGCAGCAGGAGAGAAAAGGTTGCAAGCTCAATGACTTCTAAAAGAGCTATAACTTACAGGTAAGAGAACACATTCCTATTTTTAAGAAATAGTAATGGAGAAAAAATGTATAGGAAAGGAGAATATTGAGAAAATAATCTGCAAACATTTTTTTAAAACAAACAAGTTAGGTTAAGTTTTCCTTTTTAATTCACCCAAAGTGATCAGGCACACATTTAGAAATAGGCCACAGGAAAAAGAAATGTCCACATGCCAATCATACTTGCACAGAAGAGGTGAAGTCTGCTTCCCTCTGCTCAGTGGTAGCTTTGAAAGTAGAAGTGGCTTGGTACACATGGTTGTTAATAGCCATCTGCATTTGTCTAGCTCTTTACAATTTTCAGTCTCTTTACCTTGTTACATTACAGCCACACAACCGCATAAGGTATTTCTAGACATACAGGATAGATAGGTTCATAAATTCTATCTAATGGTTAATAAAAAAATCAGGGCAAGGATTGCCCTTGCAATTTGCTTAAATTGTAAATGATTGTGTTGAGATTAGAAAAAAGTCCTTGTCGTGAACTTATTTCAGTTTATTCAACCAATATTTACTGAGTTTGAGTAGCTACTATCTTTGAGAGAGGATCCTATGATCTTCTCAGCCTCAGCTCAGCCATCATCCTGCTTAGTTCTCCTGGCCACGGACACACAGATCTCTGAAGTCACCATGCTTCCTCTTTTCTTACCTAGCATTCTCTCCTCTGCCCCTCCCAACACATCCCCTCTTTAACTAAATTAACTTGTTTTTCAGGGGTCAACCACGACTTTCTCAGAGAAGGCTTCTTTGATCTGCTGTGGGGATCACTCTTCTACAATACTGTCCTTTCTCCAAAACCCTATCTCATTTGAAATTAGGGATTTATTAATGTATCTATTTGATTAGCATTTCTATTCCTCTAGGCTTAAAGCTCCGTCACCACCTTAGCACAGTGGCTGACATACGGTAAATAAGGGAAGAGAGATCTGCCAGAAAAACTCTAATATTCTTATTCTTACCATATCTATAGCTTGCTTTAAACATGATTGACAACTCTTTACATCCCATTCTTTTTGTTTTTGTTTTGTTTTGGTCCAATCAATCTAAAGACACAAGGATGAATGAATGGGCTCTGTCAGCCATCTGGCTAATATTAATATATTAATGTAAAATGCTTAAACATTGTAGTTGATATTTTTCAGAGTCTGCCCACTTTGTTTGTGCTTCTTGTTTTAATGAGTACTTTGTTCTGCCTTGTTTCTGATTTGGCTATGTTGTGCCTGTCATCTTCACTTGACGATAAACCCTTGGAAGGCAGACACACACCTAAGTTTTTCGTTTAATTCTTTGTAACCCATAGTAAATACTCAGTAACTACCATCTTGAGTCAAATCCTAGAGCCTCATAATATCTCAATGATTTTGTTAGGCATTGATAGTCCTAACTGAAAAAGGAGAACACAAATTTTAAGAGAGATGAAACATTCACCCATGAATGGCTGTACAATAAATTAAAGACTATGCTAAATCTATATTTTCTAATATATAACTTGGGAGCGCTTACTCAGAAGAGCACATTAAATTTGGGGCCCTTGATTACCAGAAAGATATAAACAAACTAGAGGGAGTTCAGGTGAGAAAAACAAACATGATTAAGCTTCTGGAGGGGGATGAGGAAAGATTAAATGAACTAAATATTTATAGTCTGGTTAAGTAAAGACAAGGAGGGAGGCGAGAATGATTCATGGCTAGAATTTTCTAACAAGCTTGAGCACAGAAGAGGCAGAGTGTCATTGAGAAAGGAAAACAGGAACAGGAGCTGGATGACAGGAGCGATGGGAAGAACATTTAGACCAGGACTATCGAAGATGAATTGTAAAATAAATTTTTAACAGCAAGAACTGATATGCTGCTGAAAAGTTTCCCAAGGGAAACAGGGAACAAACTATCCCTGGAGATGTCTCAAACCAGAGAGAGAAAATAACTAGAAATTGTCCTGCAGGGAACAGCTCTGCCCAGACGTTAGACATGAAAGGGAGAGCTTTGCAGATTTCTCTCTAATTTATATTCTTCTAGGATCCCATGAGGCTGAGAAAAGATGTGGGAACAATGGATTGAGGACTCCGGGTGCAGGGGGTTTGCTTAGATGTATCAGCCTTGGCTCACATCTCTAATGAGTCTGCACAGAGGCGACACACTGGAGAAGCCACTGCCAGCATATCTGGTGCTTTATTTCATCCAGGGCCCTTCATTAGTCTGTCCCATGGGACTAGGTGAAACAATTAGGAACGCAAAAACTTGGAGGTGTCCATAGGCACATGTGCAAGCATGGGTGTTTGTTTGAAACCCACAGTCAAATATGTAATGATGATCTCAGGCCTACATATTTTACTGTTTTGGAAACGTACCCAAGTTTAAACGTCAGACGAGGATTTTAAACTCAGACTTGGTATCTATCATGATGACTCTCTGATTCAGTCAACTTTTAGTTCCATCATATTGAGGGGATTTATAATGTGCTTCAAATTAAGCTTGGCACCCCAGCATCCTGCTTCCCTATATGCTACATAGATATAATAAACAGGATAAGGCAGGATACTGACAAGACCAAGGTTGCTCTGGGTAATCAATAATCTTACAGTGGCTAAGGATCTCTTTTCCAGTTAAAAATAAGTGTACATTCTGGAAAGGTGGTTAAGGAAAGTTGAGGCTAAAATAAACACAATATAATATCAGGCAACAACTTCTTAAAAGTCAGAGTACTGATAACAGTTATGCCAAAAGCATAAGCTTGCTTAGTAGGAAAAACAGAATAACTTCTGTTTGATGCCTCAAAGCAAATGGTTGCTCAGTTGAAGGAATGGAATCATAGAATTATCTTGCAAAAATCACAAATGGCCAATAAATCTATGGGAAAAAAATGTTCAACCTTATTAACAATCAGAGAAATGCAAATTAAAACACAATGAGATGCTAATTCACACACCCTAGATGACAGCAAATTAAACACAAGACAATACCAAGCATTAGTGGAGACAGAGCAACAGAGACTTTCCTATGCTTATGGTGGGAGTTTCAGTAGATGCAACTTGTCATTGCCTCCTAAAAGTAAAGATGTCGTCTATGACTCAGCAATTCCACTCCTAGATCTGCACCCTAGACATGATAGCAAATTTGTTTGGGGGATATGTACAAGAATGATCATATCAGCATTATCAGAAATAGCAAAATACTGAGTTCCCAAAAATACACCAGCAGTAAATTAAGTGAAGTGTGAGTAATCAAAATCATGGAATATTATATAGCACAGAAAGTGACTGAAATACAGCAATATGCATCCTCACAGATGAATCTTAAATATTTAATGTTTAGAAAATAAGCAAATCAGAGAAGAAAATCCATATTAGATTTATTTTATAATGGCCAAGTACAGGTAAAGCAAAATAATATGTTAAAGATGCATACATGTGTGACAAAACTGTAAAGAAGGCAAAGGATGAATTAACACAAAATTAAGAAAATTGCTGATGGGTACACGGGTTATTTGTTTCATTATAATTATTTTTATCATTATCATCAACATTATTATTATTAATTACACCAGACACTATATGTATAGTACAGTTCACAATTTAAATAAATCATGTATAGTTGGAACTAGTAATATAACTAGAAGCTATGTCCACACTCTCATTTAGCAAGGAAAAATATGTTGCACAAACAGCATCCAAAGTAGTATCAGATTTCAGAAATGCTACAAACCCATTAGTTAAAACCGATTAGCTTTTTTCCTCTACTGAGGAACTCAGGTCCTGATCTTCTCTTTTACTTTAGACACAATCTCAACAAAACTCAGTCTCCTATTTCTTAGCAAATCAAAAGTAGAAAGAGGAGTGCTTTGAGGAAGTCTTACAACAGGGAGAAGTTCTAGCTAGACATGAGCAAGTAGATAAAATGTATTTTGTAAATCAAGAATATCCAAAGAATATGAAATCAACAATTGAAAGAGATTTACACATCCCTATGTTCATTGCAGCATTACTTATAATAGCCAAGACATGGAAACAACCCAAGTGCCCATCAATGGATGAATGGATAAAGAAGATGCGTACATACATATATAACGGAATACTACTCAGCCATAAAAAAGACAAAATCATGCCATTTGTGATAACTTGGATGGACTTTGAGGGCATTATGCTAAGCAAAATAAGCCAGACATAAAAAGACAAACACCATATAATTTCACTAATATGTGGACGATAAACAAATACCTGGATAAGAATAACAGATGAGTGGTTACCAGAGGGGAAGAAGGTAGGGGGAAGGCAAAAGGGGCACATATGTACGATGACAGACAAAACTAGACTATTGGTGGTGACCATGATTCAGTCTCCACAGAAACTGATACATAATAATGTACACCTGAAATTTACATGATGTTATAAGCCAATATGAACTCAATAAAATAATTAAAAAACATAAAGAATAAAATTCTTATGCAAACAAAAGCAGCAGGCTATGTCCATTTCATGGAAAAATATGCAGTCCAGTATGATGTAGTATTATCAGAACTCATCCCTACAGTATCAGATAATACAATAAGTGAGCCATAGTTATGCCCTGGATCTATTAAGGACAGGTAAATGAGGTTTTAAATACTTAAAAGGCATTTAAATAAGTGGATAAATATTTTTAAAAGACTGAAAAAAATTAGTAAAATCTAAAAATATTGGTGTTTAACAAGAAACTTCAGTGACTAAGAAAGTTGACGAGTAAATAGCATTTATATTAATTAACTCCTTAATCTCTTATAAAATATTAAAGCAGATTTAAGAATATTTTAGATACCGGAATAATTTGGTATTGATAAACTCTCTTATCAGGTCACAATACACTTAAAAGTTGTTATTTTCATTGATGCATCATAAAAATTCAACTAATTCAGTGGAACATTTTTGTTCTAGATACTTTCAAGAGTAGACTTCTGGAAAGAACCAGTCTTTAAAAGATGACCAAAGGACAAGACAGAAATCCCCAAATTGCAATGAATACCTCTGTTAAATTCCACCATAATAATCACAAGTGGTATAAACAGGCTCCCTCTCTCTCTTGAAACTGTGAAATGACTGAGCAAACAAGAACTCACAGAATTTGGATGTGTAAAACTAAGGTAAAGTACAACACGAAAACAAGAAGTAAGTTAAAGGCACTGAGCTCACAGAATTGAGCAGAGAAGAGAAACTTCCCCACCCAAGTTGTGCCATAACAATAGACTTAAAAAATATGATCAATAAATATGGAATGATTTGTGTGTTTCCTGGTACAACTTACCCCAAAGAAATGAAAGCTGTGATTAATACAGTTGTTTGGAACTATTTATAAAAAGCAACAAGCACTAGAATTACCATTGGCAAATTATCATCAGTAGTGAAAAAGAGGGACTATTCAATCATACACGTTATTATGCGTTTCTAAACCTCAGCAGTGGACAGAGTTCAGGCATTTCTAAACCACCAAGGAAAACATATTTACTTAACCGTGGCATTAAAGGTACGTAGTTTTTTTTTACTTCAGGCTAAAATTTGCCAAAGAACTTTAGAGCACTATGGCAATTTTGATCATCAATCAGCAAACCTGTATTTCTTCATGTTAGTACAGTGCTAAACCAGAGAAATATAAGAAAAGGAATCAACATTTTACTATGGGAGAAAACAGAAGTGTGGTACCAAATTGTGCTGTAATTTACGTGAGTGCTACGATTATAAAGCTGTATAATAATTTGCATTTTATTTTTTGCTATTACTCATTTGGCATATGCAACATGTAATTTTATCTTGCACATTTCTTTTAATTGGCCTATGGGGAAAATAATCTGGATTGTTCATCCTTTCTTATCGACAAGTTTAATGTTTGTTTTACTTGAGGTCTTGTTTTGAAGGAAAATATCTTAAATGCTTTGGGTCAGAGCCATGCTACTTATGTTATAATGCCATTAAGAAATGCTTTGATCTCTGAAAAGTAGTAACTTTGAAGAAAATTAAAGTTCTTTATTATTCCAAACCAGTAACACCTTCCTGAAAAAATAGCAAGCATGCCTAGGTTGGTATAACCTACTATCCTCTAGTGCTTACTCTTATATCTTCTTAATGCTCACGCACTCTAGAACTTCAATAATATTGGCTGAGAGGCCTCTAGTTAGAAGCTCCTATGGTAAGAGTACTACTTAGCTGTCTTTGGAGAACAGCTTAACTCTCCACTGAAAGAAACACTCATAAAAATTTAAAAATTTGTTTTTAAGGTAAATCCCCATCACCTTGCAACATGTAATACAACATGTTAAACACAGTGCCTGTGGATCAGGGCCTTGGATCCACAGTGAGAAAGACTTTCTTGGGTTTTATGAAGGGAAGCAGTATAGCTGGCACACAGTTTAAAGATGAGAGCTGCAATCCTGTAGGGACAGGCTGGAGAGAAGCAAGCAGCCCACTAGCAGGCTGCAGAACAATTCACTGGGCATCACGTTAATATTTAATTCAGTGTGTTTCCATCAAGAGTTAGTGAGATGCCAGGCTATGATTTCACTAAGGTATGACTCTTGTGACAATTCATGAAACTCGTCAATTCTCCTCTGGAGCATCATAATAAAGAAACAGGAGGTGAAAAGAGAAGACTCCATGTTTACATTTTCTGAATTGTACATATGCATAGTATTTATCACTCCACTTCAGGGATTACAACATGTTTCCAGAACCAAGTGACTTTTTATCTTTAATTAATCAAGTAACCCTCGGCGGGCTTATGTCATTATTCTTTTTACTCAGGCAGCATGAAGTTTTCCAAAAGTTACATATACAGTTCATCTAAGAGATTATCATCTGAGGGAAATTAATCCATCTAAAATTTATTATTTGAGCTGGTAGCTGTATAACAAATACCAAAACAGAGCAATGTGTTCCTAACTTGGTCCAAGTTTCTCAGAATAATACAGGCCACATCTACAGAAAGTGTGGACACCTGTAGCCAAGTAAGACGTGCTCACTCACTAGCGATCACAGTGGTTTCCAGAAGTGTCTTTATGTCATTAGCAGTATCTTAATTCACCCCAAAATCACACACTTGGGAAGCTGTAATGGAGGGTGGAAATCTTCTCCTCTTTGTGTGTGTGTGATTGTGTTTTAACTTAAGAAAATGCCCAGAAACAATTGCAATCTTTTCTAATAGAGTTATCCTGTCCGGTAGAAACATGAGGAAGAAGAGGAAGAAGTTTCACATACAAAATTTAGGATGGCAAATTCTCCAAAGAAATAGTAAGAATATTTGCTTGCAAATGTAATCTGAGGTCACAGTCTTCCATGGAAAGAAGTATTCTGTTCAGAAACTTCAGCACTGCCTGTAAACATGTAGCACCACCTGAAGACAAAAAGTGTTTTGGTTGGAAAGAAGGCAAGACTTATATCAGGCTGTGTTTCCAAAGGAGGACAGTAGTACTAGCTGACCCCACTGCGCACAGCAGAAAAACATTCCAGGAGCAAATTACACGCATTTGAAAAATTTCAGGCTACTGGATGCATGAAAGAAAAATGCAAGCCCGGGAGGAGGAAATATTTCCTCTCATAAAAGATGCTTTTGAGGATACCTGGGATGCTGGAATTCCTCTAGGAGATACAGTGTCAACCCTTCTCTCTCCAGAAACAAGTAAAATATCCCCTCCCATCCAAAAATCACCTCCCCAAATCTCGTCAAGCTTCCCATTGGCTTAGAAAACCATGCTGCAGCTTCCAAATAGCCGGTATCGGGAGAAACTTTGAGCAGGGCTTCATTCAGGAATTTAGATAGGATTAAAGCTTTTCCTCTTCAATGAAAACAATAAGGAAGTTTGCTGAGAGGTTAACTTGCCAGAGAATAAATGTAAGTCATACACACCGAGAAGTTATAAATCTCTCCCCAGAAAAAATGCCTATCAGCAGCTCAAGCCAGCCCAGCTTTTAAGAGCATTAAAGCAAATGCACTAAGCCTAATATATTCACATAGAACACACGTGGTGGCTGGTTCACATGCTTCATAACTTAGAGGGCAACTGCTGCTGTGTGGGAAATGGATGCTGTGACAGGTCGCTGGTGATTTATACTGCAGCACTCACAGAGGAGTGGACAGCCAGGCTGCCCGGGTGCCCTCAGGTCCTGCCATGTTCCACTCAACAGCAAACCCAGATGGGGGCATCTGATCTGCTTTGGTTGGGGGCATGGAAGTAGGCATACAGGGGAGGCTGCAAGCCTCATTTCATCATATCCAGACTACATAAACTGTCATAGATTTTTTTCAGTAGACTGCAACCCAAACACATATACGAAGAATGAATTAATTGGTTAACATGTATACCTGCTATTTCATTTATTAACGTCGAAAATTGTCATCTCCTCTGAGATCCTGGGACTTCACCCAGTGCCTTTGCTTGTGGCTCTACAAAAGCCAACTAAAAAACTACCATCCCCCTCTTCCAGCATCAAGTTCTCCTCCTACGCTGACACTGCTCAGGGATGCCCTTTGCTATGTCATAACAATTTCACAAAAATCTACAGCAGCTTCAGATGTTAGGAAGTGGGAAAATACCCAGTGCTATTGTGCTTGTCTCCATAATCCTTTGTCACCAATCAACAAAATCTTTAAAACATCCTGCTGAAAGGGAATTTCACTGCCAGTAAACTAGACACTTGGCCTTATTAAGGGCACCTCCTACCGGTCCTTTCATAGAGTAAACGATGCTTTCTTCATCATCAATTCCCTGCCATGTTCCTAAAGAGGGGAAATTGCTACTAAGAGAAAGAGGAGAAACACACTAATGAGCAAAGACCAAAGCGATTTGAACTGACAGTGTCTTAAAAGTGCAACATCCACCTTCCTGGGACCTGTGCAAACTACACCACAACTCGTTTGTAAATAACAGAAATGGATTTAGAAGTATAGGAAAACTTAACGATTTAGATCCACAAGTCTATCCACAGGCATATGCCTTATGTATGTATGTTTTTGTCTGCCTTTTCAAACATAGACTTGTCTGTTGAGGAGGAAATTAAAATAAAGCAGTAATATATGGCCCTAACTCTCTAGACATGAAACGAATGAGTAGGAAGGGGGATATTTAATTAACTTAGATATTAGTAAAACATATATAAATTCATCTCTATTTATTTATCCCCACCCTTCGCCAAACAAAGTCACTTGGGAAATGGCTTTAAAGTATTTTAGTGTAATTGACAAAACGTCATTGTTCATTTTTTGCACACCTTGCCTAATGCGATATTTTCAGCCAACGCATTTCAGGCCTTCCCCGGTGGACCTTCTACCCAGCAAGGGATGCCCCCTCTGAACTTCCCCTCTCCTTGCCTCGGCGGTCTTCCAAACTGCAAGAGAGCGCGCAAGTGAATCTTTGTGCAGAAGGAGGTCCTCCTCGCCGCGGCCGTCTAGCGTCTGCGGATCGCGACTAGGGAATTTAAAAAAGACACCTATTCATTACTGCGGGGATGCCCCCCCCCCCCCACCTTCCACCAGAGTAATTGCGGAGGACAAAGCTCTGGGAGAGAGGAACCCTGGGAGGAGGGGACCAGCCCGAGAGGGAGGGAGAGAACCTGGGCTTCTGGGCGCGCGGATGCGGGTACGAGCGCCCCGTATGCGCGCGCGCGCGCGCACACACACACGCACACTCACACACACACACACACACTCTCTCACTCCCCTCCCCCGCTGGCTCTGTCTGGCCAAATGAAGATGAGGAGTCGGGTCGCTGTGGATGCGCAGATTCCTAATCAACTTTGGTCGCACTAGGATTTGGGGAGCCTCCTGCTGGCTCCGTGCTTGACTGTCCGAATCCCTAGCGATGGGCAGAGACGCATTCTCCGCTCGCGTTCCCAACCCTGGGCCACGCAGCACTTAGCAGGAACAAGAAAGCCGGAGCTTCAGGCTCCCGGGAGGCTCGGGGCTTGGCCATGATTTACATTCCATTCCCAGTTAAATTTCCAAGGCGCGGGTTGGGGCGCTCCTACCCAATTCCTGGCCTCTGCTGGCGGCTCCCTTTCTTCTGGATTTGGGAAAAGGTCGTTTCTGAAGGGATGTGAGTGCTCAACCTGCTACTCTCCCCTCCTTCCTCGCCAGGCCCACTCCCTGTACCCCAGTGCCCATCCACTCTTGTGGAGAGGCCCGGAAAAGCCAGTCGACGTTATAATGAGTCATTTTGCTCTGTCTAAAATTATTTTGGCCGTCGAAGCCCCCAGCTCCGTATTTGGAGACTGCAGCATCCCTGAGCGTCCCTCAGCTCCCTCTTTCTCCTGCTACAACCCAATCCAATCCCCAAACTGTTTTGCCATTTTTAATTAGAAACTGAGCCTGCCAAGTGCCAGGGCCAGGGGGCCAATTCCCTGGAATATCAATCATTTGGAGTTTGGAAGTGTCCTGGAGATATTTGGAGACTTAGCTTGAGAACTGGATTCACCGGTAAAATATAGAATAAAATAAAACACGCCTCCTTCCTCCTGTCAACTCTGCGCCTCCGAAGTACCAAAACGTTAGCTGTCCCTCTCTCGATTCTTGTCAGCAAGTCTAAAGATCCAAACCAGAGCCGCATATAATCGCATACAAACGACTCAGCCCCACCATTTACATTCCGCACACACTTCCTCAAAGCCCCCTCGATGACCTCCTCCGCTTGGCCCTGCTGCCCCAAATCCCTTCCTTCGTAGGTTTCCGAAGCTTTGAAGATCCAACCCAGCTCCTTTCAACGACACCCCCACCATCTGCCTCCTCCCTACCCCAACCCGCCAGCTCTCCAAACCAAGGCAAGTATTTGCAAAAGCAAAGATGCGAGAATCACCAGATTAAAAAAGAGCGAAGGAGCGCCCCTCTCCCCAGTCGCCAACATCCTCCGGCCCCAGGAAAAAAGTCTTCTCGTCCTTTATCATCGGTGAGGAAATGGGGCCCAGGGCGACCACCGAATGTCTTGCTCTTTTTCCCTCTAGCCCAATTCTACTACTTGCCAAATGAAATGAAAGGAAAAGGAAAAGGGGGTAAGAGGTGGGGTGCGAAGAAAAGAAAGGAAAGAACCTCTTACCGGTGACTTGTAGATGTGCGCTGAGCAGGGTAGCTCCGAAGAGTACAAAAGCCAGCTTGGGTACCCAGACACATCCAAGACTATTCTCCATATTTCAGCCAACACCTTCGGGGCCGGGGGTCCTGGGCAGCGGCGGCACTCACACACATGCACTCACACACGCATGCACACATGCACACACACGCGCCGAGCCCCTTCGGCTTCCTCCTCCTCCTCGTCCTCCTCCTCCACCTCTTTCTCCACCTCCCCTGCGCCTCTTCTGCCTCCGAAGCCTTTTTCCTCGTCCACTGACAGACTCAGCAGCAAAAGGAGGCAGCAAAAAGTTCCATTCAGTCCAAGAGATCCCGAGCCCCGGTGAAACCTTGGAAAACTAACTCAAGGAAACAGAGGGAGCAAGGGGAGGGAAGACAGCTCTCCGCGGGGCTTGCAAGTCATCAATAAGCAGAATATCCAAGAGGGACCAAGAGGAGACAGAAAGCAATCCTGTGGCTGGGCTGTGCATTAAAAGGTTGAAGCTGGTTCCCTGTCCTCGGCTGGGTAAAGTTGAAGAGGAAAATCCGCGCGAGAGCAGGGGATGCTGTTCGTTTATCCTCCAAGAGCAGAGGGGACCGAGGGAGGAGAGGCAGGGGGCTGCGGGGTGGAGCTCTCTCACTTGTTACTGGGGTGTCCGCCAGCGGTGTGTGAGCTGGGAGTTGCAGTCTTACTATCCATTGATCCTGAGAAGTGGAGGGCTGGAAGGGAAAATGTGGAGACTGGAAGGAAACGAACTGGATCAGGCAAAGATTCCACGAGAAGGGGGGTGGGGGCAGAGAGATGACGGCGAAGGGAAAAAAGAGCGGTCGCAGGAGGCTTCCAGCAGCTGCATTCGCCTGGTCTACATATCAATGAGCAGGGATGCCCTCTGTGGGCAAAGCGTGGGAAGTCACTTTTGTCAATGGACCAGCGAACATCGTGAGCGTCTGGGGGTTTTGCAGCTCTTTTGACACTAAACCTCTGGGAAATTATTTTTATTCGACTGTAACACCTAGGCAGGTGTTTAAGCTGGGTCAGATGACCAGGGCGTTTACTTCCTTCTCTGCCCCCAGTATTATTTAAAATAGAATTTTTCATTTGGAAAGAATTACCCAATCTAATTCCCTTCTAGGACAGGTAGGAAACTGAGGTCCCGAAACACAACTAACAAATGCCAGACCACTATTTCCTGACATAACAGCTAGGGTCCTCTTTTTGAAGGACATCTTATTTCATCTGTCTCCTCTCTCTTCTAGAGGTGATTCAGTGTTTTATCCCACAATTTTTAAAGCATTTACCATGTTCCCAGTGCCCTGTTAGCCCCTAGGAAATACATATATCAGGTTTAATAAGACTTAGCCTCTATCTTCAAGGGGTTTGTGATCTGTTAGGAGAAAGACATAAATGGATAATTATAAAATATCATGATAAATATGACAGTCTAGGTAATGAAGAGCTTCTCTGGGAGAACATGAGAGACGCTTCTCCAGGCCCTGGGACGTGAAATGAAGCAAGTTGCAGGAAACTGTTAAGCTGTCTTTCTTTGCATATCTTATCTCCATTGCAGGACCTCAAGCTCCTTTGAGAGTAGAGGCTGTATGTCGTTCATCTTTGCACCCCTCACAGATCTGGTGTAGGACTTGGAATACCACACATACCAACATGTTTTTGCTGAATAAGCGAACTTACAAACAAATGAATTTGGCTAGGAAGGATGGTGAATAGAAATGCCTTCCTGGTAAAAGTTCTATCTTTTAAGGAGCTATTCAGCTGCAGGTTTCTCTCCACTCCTCGCTGTATTACACTGTCTATTCATTTCTTCTCTCATCCCCACACTTTCCCATAACTATCTTAAACTCATCAGTTTCTGAGAGGAGAAAATGCAAGTGTCTATTTTAAGCGAAGGGGGAGAGCATGAAAAATACAGGATAGAATCAGTAGGAAAAGTCCCATGATACTAGAACTGGAAGACAGTGTTTCTGGATGATTAGCCGTGACCGTCCATTCCTATCTTGGAAAAGTTACAATAAGAAGTACCTGTTATCTCCAGATCAAAACCCCCTGAAGTAGCTTAGATGGACAGGCCTTTTAGAATGGAATGGAACTCTTTGCTGGCCCCCAAATTTCTCAAAACACTCAAAGCTTCCCTTAGCTAAGGATGAGGTCTTTGGAGGTACAGGCTCAGGGTCTAGGACAAGGATCCTTCACTGGGTCCATTGATCTTTCTGGGAGGTCCCTGCTGACAAACTTTAGGGAGTTCATGAATATCCTGAAGTTTTCTGTAAAATGGTTGACTTCTGTGCACATGCTCTTTTTTCCAGGGAAGGAAATCTTTAGCATTCATGAGATGCACAAAATTAGTTCAAGCATGCCCCCTGCCCAAACAAGGGAAAGAACTGCTGGATTAGAAAGTATGGTACAAGGAAAGAGTTGCAATCTCTTCCAGACAGAGTCATAAAATCCTCTGTTCTCCTCACCAGTTAAAGATGTCCACAAAGAGTGGGAAGGTAGGAACCAAAAATGGTCTATGCGTTCAAATCCCTTTAAATGGATACTGCGCACTCTACCACAGTACGACCAGTAATTAAGTTACTCTTCACTGTGGTCCTTGACTCCTATACCCTGAGTAGTCCAGGCCATCTTCCCACTGACCTATGAGCCTCTACAAATGATCGTCAACTTCTCTTCCTCTTAGATACTCATTTGGTTCTATGGTGAGCTTCTGACAGTTGCTTGTATTCACTTCCACAATACGCCCTCCTTCTTCTTAGAGAGATGACTTCTCCTTGATTCTGGAGTCTTCTCTTGGAAATAGCTTCAGTATTTCCTGATTCACAGCATACAATTTATACTTGGGAGGCAAAACACCTCCTCTCAGAGATGTCAGGCCCACTTCCCAACTAGCTTCCTTATCAGGAAAAAAGGAAACCAAAAGGTCAAATAGGAAGAGAAGAGAAATGGGAGCTACAGGAAATAGTTTAGTATAATTAATCCTCTTCACATGGTCTTTGTGACATTTTGTGCACAGAGTCCCCTTCAGGGGTTTAATCTGGTAATAAAATGTAGATACCCCTGAACACATTTTTGAATTCTGAAGGCAATTCAGCAATATTTATATTTCCTTGAGCTACATATACCCTCAATTATGTGTGTCATGGGTGTTTGTGGGGGGGGGGGACATCAAGAACATTGATTTTCTGAAATTAGCACAAGAGGATGAGTCAAATCAAAAACGGGTAATTTATTTTAGGGTCCCCATTATGGAACTACATTTCTTGTCCTTCCTTAATTCAGAAAATTAATTGTCTTAGTCTATTTCTATCCTTCTTTCAATATCATGATCTGACTTTAAAAGATACTTTCTATAACATGTTTTAGAAATTTATTTGCAAAAACAATAACATCTAGTCAATGGTACTTGTTAGGCTATGAATTGGACTACACTGCAAATCAAATCATATGACTATGACAAAGTAATAATTCATTTAGTCATTTATTTAAGAACACCAATTATTATATTAGACATTTGGGCTATGTGATATCTATATAGAATGTACAATTATAAATAAGATATAGTAATTGCCCCTGGCTAATTTACACTCATGGGGTAAAGAGATATATTTTAGTTGACATTTGTTGGTTGGGTTTTTTGTTTTCTTTTGTTTGTTTGTTTGCTTTTCTCAGAATCCATTCTTCTTCATTTTGCTAACAGGTCTCACATTTTGCTCTAAGGGCACTACTCCTCCACATTCTCAAATACAAGGTTAAGGAGGTGGATCCTGAGTCCTTTTAGTCATACTGAGTAGCCTGCCTTACTGATCATGGGTATAAATTCAGAGCTGAGCCCGTCAGCTAATCAGAGCAAAGGAGACATTGTCTGAAGCTTCGAGGAATGAGAAGCTTTCTGTCCCTCGTGGGGGTACTCCTGGGAGAAACCTCTCTTCCCTCTGGATTGTGGGAGCATATGAGCTTCAATGAAGGTGCTAATTTAGGAGAAATCTTGGAGGTTCCATCATATCCCTTTGAGGAACCTATAGTAGCCAGAATAATCTTCCTCTTCTCCCCTCCAAAGATGCCCACATTCTAATCCCTGTAACCCAGGAATATGTCACCTTACGTGGAAAAATGGATTTTCAGATGTGATAAAATTGTGGATCATGAGTTGGGGAAATTTTCCTGGATTATGTTGGTGAGCCCAAGGTAATCACAAGAGTTCTTAGAAAATGGAGGAGTGGGGCAGAAAGTCAGAGTCAGAGAAGGAGATGTGATGAAGAAAGCAGGGGTCGGGACAGTGTGATGCCGTTGGTGGAATGGATCATGGGCCAAGGAACGTAGGCCACCTCTGAAAGCTGGAGAAGGCAAAAGACAGATTCTCTCCTGGAGCCTGCAGAAGGAACACAGCCCTACCAATACCTTAATTTTAGCCCTGTAAAACTTTATTTATATATATAAATGAAAATATATATAAACTTAATAATAAATATATAAATTATATATATAGAGAGAGAGTGGAGGTCATATATATATATATATATATCTTGTAAGATAATAAACATGTATTGTTTTAAGCCACTAAATTTGTGGTAGTTTGTTTTAGCAGTAATGGGAAGCCAGCACAGATTTTGGTACTATGAAGTGAGGTGCCGCTATAAGAAATACTTAAAAATGTGCAAGTGGCGTTGGAATGGAACAAGGAGCAGAGGCAGAGAGAATTTTAAGGAGCATGATAGGAAAAAACTTAGATTGCCTTGAATACGCTGTTGGTAGAAATATGGAACCTAAAGGTGCATTTGGTGAAGGCTCAGAAGGAAATGAGGAACATCTTATGGGAAACTAGCGGAAGGAGGATCCTTGTTACATAGTGGCAGAAAACTTAGCACAATCATGTCCTACAGTTATGCGGAAAGCATAACCTGTAAGTGATGAATTTGGATATTAACTGAGGAGATTTCCAAGGTATTGAATGTGACTGATCTCTCCTTGCATCTTATAGGAAAAGAAATAGAATGAAGGAAGAATCATTAAGTACAAAGAACCACAACTTGATGATTTGGGAAATTCTCAAGCTTATGCAGATTACAAAAGACACTGAAATTAAAAGATTCACAGTCAAGAAAGTGTGCACTGGAGAGAAAGTTAAGGGTGTGAATGGACCAGCTTTTGCTCCTGCCTCAGAAAGATCAAGAGGTCAGAGCATTCAGGCACAAGGAGGGCCCTTTGAGGAAGCTAGGCATGAGACTCATGGGTCTCCTCAGCTATCTCAGCAGAAGCCAGGAGTAGAGAAGAGATTATCCAGGAAAGATCTGTAGAGGGACCTTTTAGCTAATGGAGTGAATCCCCAAGACGTATAGGGAGACCAACAAGGTTCTTGAGAATGTTTTAAGAGTGGAAACTGCCAGCTTGGACTGAAAGGGACAGAGAGAGGAAAAAATTCAAAGAAGGTTATCGGACTTCTAAAATCTTATAGGCAGGAAACAGGCCTGTAAGAGTACTCAGCTGCAAACATATGCTGCCCTTCATGAAAAAGAAGAAAAGAAGGATAATTCCAAAGACAGAGATGTGAACCTAGAGGACACAGCCATGGGCCAAGAGGGCGAGCCCATAATAATTCCCATAGAGAATTATTCCCAGACCTTGAAAACTAATGTTATTTGTTTAGTTAGATTTCAAAATTGCTTGGGACCAGTAAATTCTTTTTTTCTTCCACTTTCTCCCTTTTAAACAAGAATATCTATAGGTGGTTCCTATGCCTGTTGCACCATTGTATTTTGAAATTAGATAACTTGTTTTCTAGTTTCAAGGGTACAAAGAGAGGAATCTTCCCCCATTATGGATCGTATCTGAACTCCCACCCATATCTGATTTAGATGATGAAATTTGGGATGTTTGAACTGATGACATTTAGATAAGATTTTAGACTCTGAGTTGATGATGTAATGGATTAAAAATTGGGGGGATGCTGGGAAGGGGTGGACGTAGGTTGCACATAGGTGGATGTGAGTCTTTTGGGGCCAGAGGGAAGGCTGTGGTAGGTAGAATAATGGCCCTCCAAAGATGCGCACATCCTAATGCCCGGAACCTGTGAATATGCTACCTTAAATGGCAAAAGAGACTTTGTGATGTGATACAGTTAAGGATTTTGCGATGAAGATATTATCCTGGATCCCTGGAGTGGACCGATTGTAATCACAAGGGTCCTTAAAAAGTGGAAAGGGAAGCAGAAAGTCAGAGTTAGAGAAGGAGGTACAATGATGAAAGCAGAAGTCAGTGCGAGGCCATTGCTGGAAGGGGTCCACAAGGCGTGGAGTGCAGGCAGCCTCTAAAACCGGAAAAGGCAAGAAACAAATTCTACCCTGGAGCCTCCAGAAGGAACACAGCCCTCTGGACGCTTCGACTGTAGCAGTATAAGACCCATTTTCAGAACTCTGACCTCCAGAACCGTAAGATAATAAATTTGTGCTGCTTTAAGACACTAACTTTGTGGTGATTTGTTATAGCAGCAACAGAAAACAATATAGAACAGGAGAATGAAGTCAAAACTGTAGAATCAGAGTGAATGGAAGGAAAGAAACTGAGTTCTTGGTGACAGCAGAATAAGTCACTTTGCTTGGAGTCAGCCCTTCCTTTGGGCTTCTCAGTTACAAGAGTAAATTAATTCTTTTATTATTTAATCCAGGTTAATGAGGGTATCCACCTTTTACAATATAAAGAATCCAAAGTAAACCAATTAAAAACAAAGTTGATCTTTATTAAGTGAATTTCCCCCCATGATATTTATGATTTTTACCCAGTTCCAGTTTTGCAATTGATTTTTGAACAGCAGAGGCCGTCAGAAATCTAACTCTGGGTGTATGATGATATGACAATGAAGGAAAGCCTTAGTTATTATTGCTAGTGAACAAAACTTTCTCAATGCCCTCTAAATATATAAAATAACTTGTTGGTTAAAAGGAAGGACAAGAAGAGTTCTTGCTTTCAAGCAGCCTCCAATCTAGACAAAGAAGATAGACATATTTTATGGCCTAGAATTTAAAACTTTGTTCATGTATTAGGAAAAAAATATATATATACTACAGTAATTTAGAGGAAGGAGGAAGTGAGGTAGGAAATTAGAGGAAGGAGGAATGAGAGGCCCTCCCTCTTTACTTTCTAGATTATTACTTCTTCTTTCATCACCCTATAAATGTGGGTACCTCCCATTGAGTTTCGAATTAAAATTAGTCTAAGTTTAGTAAATACATAAAATATATTTTATATATTTAATATTGTATTAGTAGTATATATTAATTGTACATTAGTATTATGTAATACTATAATATAATAGGTAATATAATATTTGCCATATATTTAATGATTTAGAAGCAATTAAAAGTAGTTAAAATTCAAATAGACTCTATGAGGAAGTAAGCCTGGATAGAGAAATGAAGAAAATGTCTTTTTATGGTCATGTCAGTGGAAAGAGAAAGGATGAGAATGTGTACCTCTTCACCACTCTGGGAATAGACTGGATTTCATGTGGAATGGAAGAGGAGCATGCAAACCCCATTCATATGCCTATTATGTGCCAGGCTTTACGCCAGGCACTTAAAATATGTTATCTCGTTTAATCCTCACAACAAACTTGTGAAGTATAGCTCTTCCCCTTCACAGATGAGGAGCTTGAAACTAGGAGAGTTAACATTGCCAGCCCAACGTCATGCAGTTAACAAGTAGAAGAGCTCAAACTTGAGCGGGCCTATGCCATGGATGCCCAGCTTCCCCACGTTGTACGTGTTCCCTCGCAGCTATACGCAAGGAAGTAAGACTTTCTTAAGAACCAGCTCCTGGGGCCAGCCTGGTGGCACAGTGGTTAAGTTTGCATGTTCCGCTTCTTGGTGTCCCAGGGTTTGCTGGTTCAGATCCAGGGTGTGGACATGGCACCGCTTGGCAAAAGCCATGTTGTGGTAGGCGCCCCACGTATAAAATAGAGGAAGGTGGGGCTGGATGTTATCTCAGGGCCAGTCTTCCTCAGTAAAAAAAGGAAGATTGGCAGTAGTTAGCTCGGGGCTAATCTTCCTCAAGAAAAAAAAATAAACAGAACCAGCTCCTCAGAAAGGCACCATCTCTTCTCTGCAGCTAGCAATGCCTTCCTTGAGTACGGGCTGTATCTTTAGTTGTCTCATGTACTTTCATAAAATCCTAGCTAAAGAACTCAAGACGAATGCCCTGAGTAAGTTCTGGTAATGGCGTGCTATGAGAAATGGTGAGGGAATTTACCCAGGACTCTGGGAGATGTTGGCTCAAATGCTCTACTGCAAACTTTGTGAAATGGCTTTGATGTCTGAGCATTAGAAACCTGAATGGACGTTCTTCCTATCCTTTCAACCAACAGTCTCCGGCCTCCAGATGGCTGCCCACAGGGAGTGCAGAGCCGGCTCCATCTCAAGAATTGTCTTCTAGAAGTTATCTTCAGGAACATGGGTAGTTTTTTCTGTAATAACCCATGGCAATGGAAGAAAAAGCCTTATTGATTTCCAAAATGGGAAACGAGCTTTCCCTCTATCTCAGAAAATAGCAAAAGCAAGTTCTTTTGCAAGTAGAAAAGTATCATTTTTTGCAGTTGAATACTCTTGAAAATTGGTACTTTGGTACAACTCTATTCTCTGGTACTGAGTGAATTCTCCTTGTGAGGCTGGTAAAACTGCTGCAGAAATAGCCTATTTGTTGCTACAGTGGCGAAACTGCAGAGGTTTAATTGAATAATTTCCTGTTTCAAGCTCCACCATGTGAAGCATTGCAGAGGGCCCAACTGCTGGCCTTGATCCATGGGAAAACTTGTGATGTTTTTCTTATATAACATGGGCTGTCTCAACTCCACAGCACTGAGAGCTCTTAAGAAAATGGAAAAGGAGATAAGTCAGTTTTTTTGAGGTACTATGGTAAAGCAGGCAAGGAAAACTTGAAAAGCCTAGAAAGAAAGACTGAGTTCTATATTGGCCAGAAAAAGAAATAGGTAAGACAACAGGGAGAAATTATACTCCTAAACTGCTGTAAGATATAGGAGAATTGAGAACTTTACAAAATCATCCTCATCATGAACACATTGACTGCATCTCTAAATTGATTGATTAGTAGTTTTGGGTAGTTTCATGCTTATTTCACAAAACATGAAGATGTGATTTCTTTAGACAATGTTTTAAGTAATTTAAAATAAAAAGGCCAATGCAGCCTCAGAGTTTAAATTGTTTTTCTTTAACATTATAAAAGATCAACTTCTCCTCAGCACAAAACACATTTTAAAATATTTTCTTTGGGATATTTAGGCTTTTCCCTAAAAAGGATGGAAAAATTCCTGATGCAAATATTTTCTTCGATTTTCAACTTAAAAAAAACAGGAGGTGAATTATCTGAAGACTGGTACATCTATACACTGAAGTAAGGTGTAGGCCTTAAAAATGATGCTACAGAAAAAATATTTAATGTCATGAGACTTTGTGACACCTTAAGCAAAAAGGTGAAAAAGAATCCAAATTTCAAGTATTACATGATCCTGCTTTTCTAATTAATATGCCCCCTAGCACATATACACTCTGCTAGCACGGTAAAAGGAGCATGGACTTAAGAATCAGCTAAACTTAAGTTCAAATGCAATCTAGGCACTATGTGACTTTAGTCAGGTGAAAATCTCTGAGTTTCCATTTCCTCCTCAGTAAAATAGAGCCATAAATATGCTCTGGGCATCACTGTGCTTCCAGATTTTACTCCAGACAATCTCTTCTCAACACAGCCAGACTGTTTCTTTTAAAGCATAAGTCAGATCTCGTCACTGTGCTCAAAAGCTTTCTGTGGTTCTACATTGCATTCATCTTACTCAAATCCAATTTCATCTCACTCAAAACTTAAATTCTTCACAACGCGCTATAATAACTATAAAGACCCAAGGACCTGAACTCCCGTTTCCTTCATTGTCTGACCTTGCCCCATAGGTGTCCCTTTACTCAGTCCACTGCTCCAGCCACTGGCCTCCTGCTGTTCCGGGGACACACTGGGCACCCCTCCCATCTCAGGGCCTTTGTGTGCATTTCCCTTTTCTGCAACATTCCTCTGCAGATATCTGCATAGCTTTCTCCCTAACCTCTGTAGGTCTTTGCTCCACCATCACTTTCTCAGAGAAGGCTTCCCTGACCTACTTTCTTACAGAAGGTACCAGAGAAGCAGTACAATTTTTAGTCAGAGAGTCAAGGAATCAGGAGATCCTTTTGTGTTCTTGAATCTTGTTCTCCACCTCACCACTTTTGCTAGTTACTGCTCACGCATCCCTCAGATCTCAATTCAATCATTACTTCCTCAGAAAAACATCGAGTAGACCAAATTCCCCTCTTATAACTATTTGTGTCCCATGTCCGTCTCCTTCATTGCGTTTATCACAGTGGTAATTTTATATTTATATTGATTAATATCTGTCTTTCTCACTAGACTGTGAACACAGTGGCTGTGGAAAGAGAGCGTCTGATGATCTGGGATCCAGGGGCCCTGCCACCTTTGATTTGTGTGTCAGCAGCCTGCTGATAGACCAGGAACAGGTCAAGTCAGGAAGAACAGTCCTAGTGCAGCATACGTGGGGAAATTGTGTCCTGGCATCACGACTGGGCAGCTGGGCTGAGCCACAGTGCAGTCCCAGTAAATACGCAGAGGTCAAACTCCTCACCAAAGACTGGACAGAGGGCAGGAGGACAGAGATCCACCTCTGAGATCAAGTATAGGTAGGTGGATCCACACAAGAAAAATGAAGTTTGTTACATAAAATGTGATGCTTTTTAATGAAGCCATCAAAATTGTTTATGAAAGTTATTCACATTAGGGTAGAATTCTTATTATTTAATGTAAGTAAAAACACAAAATCTATAACTATGTGATTGCCGTAGCATAAAACTTACACAAACAAAAAAGTTAGAATGAAGCATGACAAAATGTTATTCTTAGATCTCCCTGAGAGATGAGGCTATGAGTGCTATGTTTTTTTTCCTTCTTTTCATTGTTCTGAATGATATACAATTAACAAGGACTACTGTTAAAATCAAGAACATATAAAAATGGAGTGGGCATCTCTTGTTTCTGTTGTATACATCCATTTATCCTTCTTCAGATTGCTGAACCTCCATCTCCCTACGAAGAACAAAACTTTTGTCCTCCTCATCTCAGGACGCTCTTTGCTATGTTTCCCAGTCAGGGTGTGTGTCTGTAGTGTGAATAAGATCCACTCCAGACAGTGGAGATGCACAGAGATTGTGCTGACAGAGCAAGCTTATGTTCCCATTGGACTTGAGCTGAGAGGATTTCAGACTTGGAGCTGCTGCACTTTTTTCAACATGATGGAGCATCTGCCTGAGGATGGGCCACACACGGAGAGAGACCATAGCTGAGAGAGAGAGAGAGAGGGAAGTAGAGACCTGGTAGCAACGTCAGAGCCTTGATGAAGTTGAGGCACAAGTGGTCATATCCCCAGACTTTTCAGTACTTGAGCTATCACATCCTCTGTTTACTTGATTTGGTTTGGGTCTTCTTGCAACCAATGAAGTCATGAGTGACATGAGAAAATGTCCTTCTTTTTCCCACATGCATGGGTGACGGGGGCAGGATGGGATGTACATAGGATGAGGCAAGCTTTCGCCACTGCTCTGGCTCTGACTACAGCATGGTTTGGGTGTTCTGGGGAATCTGAGAGATTGTGAGTTAGTCAGTCTGAACACCACATTCGGAGGGCAAATGTTACAGTCCTAGGTCCTGTATCAGTCAATATAGCACTCATTGAATCAGCAAACAATAAACCTGTGTGTTTTCTCCAAATATATGGTATTCTCATAAATAATGTCACCTTCCATATTTATAATAACAAAATCCCCGTGACATTTTTTTTTTGGCTAATGTGAATGTAAAAATAACTTTTAGGGAAATTAGTAAAATAGTTAAGTTCTACTTATTTAATCTATTAATTTGGACTCACATGCATATTTTAAATGGTATAAAGGATAAAGAATATATTCATTTAGAAATACTCTTTTCCACTCTCACGTTAATGCAATTGTACTTGTAATCTTACTATGGGTGCCTCTGTATTCACAGGAGTCATTTCTCACTCACGTTTACCACCATTTTTCAGAGCATGTCATGCTCTCATCCTGTTAAGTTGAGATGCAGCCATTCTGAACCTATAGATTGGTATCCCAAACCACAAGTGGCCATTTCCACAGCATTGGGGCAATTTTATTCCTCCATTCATTCCAGAGCTGTAGAAACAGTATCTTTAAAACATAATCACTTTCAATAGTGCTTTGTAAAATGATCGTTAAAAGGCTTGTTTATAATCAGTTCAAATACTTACAATCTTGAGGTCTTATCCTCAGGAATAATTACTAAATCCGGTGCTATTTTTCTTTTTACCTTTAAAAAACACTAATTACGTTAGTGACCTGTTTAAACATACAAAACTCTCATTGAGATCAGCTCCGACCAAATTTTTCTTCTGAAAGGTATTTTGTTATGCATAATAAAGAAAAAGAAGAAGTTCTCCTTACTATTTTCAAATACATGGTAAGACATAACTCAGGAAAAAAAATCATCTGAGCTTGGGGCCCATGTGACATTATGGGCTGTGATTATGATCAGCTTAAACATGATCTGGGCCCTTACAGAGCTTAGAGTCTGGAGGGTGAAGCCAATGTACAAATAGCCCAGTGCAATGCAATGTCATGGGCACTGTCAGATGGGAAGTGCAGGGTGCTGAGGAGGCATCAGAGAGGGAGGTTCTGTCTGGACTCAGAAGGTCAGAGAAGACTGTCCTCAGAAAGGAACAGCTAGGCAGCCCCTAAATAATGCATAAAAAGGAAACATGAAATGTGTATGTGTGTGTGTGTGGAGGAGGGGAAGGTGGACTGCAGATGACAGGACGAGGGCAGAATGTTCCAGTTGGAGGGACCAGCATCTGCAAAGTCACGGGTGAAAGAAACATTGTATATTTTACAGTTAAATTTCCATTTTTTCCCCAAAAGTTCAGGTTGTTTGTTTGTTTGCTTGTTGTTGTTGTTTAAATATTTCATTGCATTGAGAGCTAGTAAGGACACTGTTGGAAAAACAGAGCCTCAGTTTTTCAAGACTCTAGGGTTTTCCAGGACAATATGGCATTTCCCTGGCAGATGGGGAAGTGCGAGAAATAAGCAGCATTAGTACTAAAGATCATATTCACGATCATTTTAAAAATGCATGAAATTTGAAGATGTGAAATTCATTGCAAAGAGCCATGTGAACCAGGCCTTGCCAGCTCACCTATGGGGAAAACCTCTTGGCCCCAACTCCTGGCTTTGCCAGCAGGTCTGCACTGCTAATAGATCAGGACATATTTGCTTACAGGTAGCTGAGATGTGCTTCTCAAACTACACCCTCATTCAAAAATATATTATGAGATTTTACTGTGTGTGAGGAATGGTGTGAAGTGGTATGCAGGACTCAAGATGGAATGCGTCACCAAGTTTCTGCCAGCCATCAGGGAGCTTACAGTGTAGGAAGGGAAAGATGCTGCCACATTGTGGATACCTTCAGTATCAGACACACAACTATAGCATAGCATTATGGCTCCCTGGCATTATTTACTAATCGTTTCTTATAGCCATGAGACTTGAACAATTTATCAAGATATGTAAAATAAAAACTTGAGAAATATGAGGAGAAATAGAGAAAAACCCACAATGATAGTATGATAGCCATTAAATAGTTTTTAGAGGTAGACAGATCAAATTGGTGAAAAACATAAAATGTAGAACATGCCAGCATTTGAGCTAACTGGAGGCAGAGCGTCTAGCTTGGAGCTCTTCATGTTTTCTCTGGCTTGGGAAAGAATTGGTTTCAGAGTCTTGGAGACAACAGACCTTCAAGTTTTTGACAACTGATTTCAACTTTTAAGGCTGAGGAGGTGCAGGTGTACAAGCCAACTGGATATTACAAAGCCACACTGACTGGTGAAGGATTTCCTTGAAGGGAGGGCAGTCTGAGGTGGAAGAAGGGGAGCTGGCCTGGGAGTCTAGAGACCAGGGATTTAGCCATTTCTGACCCTGGGCAAGGTCAGTTATAAAATGAAGGAGCTGAGCACATCAGAGGTTCCAGATGGGGTTGGACATCAGAGTCATCGGGGCTGTTAAAAATGCAGATTCGTGGGCTGAATCATATGTACTGAATCATTATCTCCATGAGATGATGTCTGGGCAGCTGCACTTTCATGAAGCTTCCTGAGAAATTTTATGAAGGTAGCCTAGTACTGGGCCGCTACTCAATGTTTGGAAATCACTGAATTAGAGAATCTTTAGAGCTCACTTCAATTCTCAATTTTTCTGGTTCCGTAATCATAAATGATCTTTTATATGTATGCCAAAGTGGAGGCTTATAAGAACTGGTTTACTGGTTGATCAAAAACATTTAACTTTGTAAGTCTATTCTAAATTATTTCTGAGATAGTGAAGCCAGACTATACCTCAAACTGACTTTGACTCTCCCAACTAGATGAACAAATGCTTTAGGGAGAGAGGAGTGGTTCTTATTCTCTTGCTGAAGCTCCCAGGTTACAGAGGCTCCCAGGCCTTTGGAGAAGGCCATCTCCAAAGGTAGCTTCCAAATAGTTCTGAACAACATTAATATAGTTAAAATAAAATCCCTGTGATTATTTTCAAAGAAACTGTAATGTGGAAAATACATGTATTTTGCTTCAGAGGATCTAGTGGGAGTAAGGTCTGCTTGTTACTGATGGGGTTATCTCAAATAATTACCTAACTCTTTGAATTGATTTTCCCTTAAATATTGCTATAAATAGTCAGCCCTGGTGGTCTAGTGATTAAGATTCAGTGCTCTCACTATCATGGCCCAGGTTCGTTTCCTGGTCAGGGAAACACACCACCCATTTGTTGGGTGTCATACCATGGTGGATGTGTTTTGCTGTGATGCTGAAAGCTGTTCCACCAGTATTTCAAATACCAGCAGGGTCATCCATAGTGGGCAGGTTTCAGCAGAGCTTCCAGACTAAGACACACCAGGAAGAAGGACCTGGCCACCCACATCTGAAAAATCGGCCATGAAAATCCTAGGAATAGCAGCAGAGCATTGTCTGATGGAAAGCCGGAAGGTGAGAGGGTGGCGCAAAGACAGAGCAGGTTTCCGCTCAGCTGTACACAGTGGCGCTAGGAGTCGGAATCAATCAACAGCACTAACAATAACAAATTGCTATAAGGGTTATATACAGTAGTATACACGAAGACACTTTGTAAGTTAAAATGTGCTACACAAATTATGGTGTTAAAAGATTTTAAGGTTGTGGTATACATGGGAATGTATAAACAATAGAATATTTGATGGAAAATAGTCACTTTTTTTTTGATAGTTACATTCCATAAATTGAGGTCATGCTCTCTACCAGATGTTCCTTTTAAGAATACAAAATGTGGGGTCGGACAGGTGGTGTAGTGGTTAAGTTCACCTGCTCTGCTTCGGTGGCCCGGGGTTCCCACGTCCAGAGCCAGGCACAGACCTAGCACCACTCATCAAGCCACACTGTGGTGGCATCTCACATAAAATAGAGGAAGATTGGCACAGATGTTAGCTCAGCAACAAGCTTCCTTAAGCAAAAAGAGGAAGATTGGCAACAGATGTTACCTCAGGGCTAATCTACCTCATACAAAAAAAAAGGATTACAAAATGGATTTTAACCAAGAGGTTCCTGCCTATAATGGGGGCAGGGAGAGGAAGAAAGGGGAGAGGGGAGGCCAGATTAAGAAAGGGGCTGGGCTCTGAGAACTCCAAGGGCTGTAGTTAATGTCCACAGCATGCACACAAAGAAAAATTCCATGTTGTTGGATTCCGGAGTTCCAGAGGTCTTCACTCACACGGCCCATAATAACAGTGGGCTTCAGGTAAGTAATCTTTTGTCAGTTTTATTTATTCAGAGCCTGAAATTCAAACCTATTTTGAGAAGCTCTGCATTATTCTAATGCGTGGTTATTTCATAAACATATATGAAATATAGGTATATAGGGCCACGCTAAATACAGTGTGCCTTCTTTTTCAGAGACTTCGAGGGAGACTGTTGCATGTACATACGAGTGACATCTGTGCCTCTAGTAAGTTCCCTGTGGGCCATTGTGTGGGGTTCCAGCCTCTTGTGAGGCTATATTGCTCTTCGTGAGTGTTCCCGGCAGCGTCTTTTGTGGCTCTCCTGCACTAATCACAGTGGTTCTCAAATACATTCAATTTTGTCCCCCAGAGGATAGGCTGCAATGTCTGAAGACATTTTTGTACTACTGTCATGTAGTGAGTAGAGGCCAGGGATGCTGTTAAAAACATCCTATACTGCACAGAACAGCTCCCCCACCACAAAAAATTATCTAGCTCAAAATGTCAGCAGTGTCCAGTTTGAGAAACTCTGCTCCAAACGGAGCTTCGGCATGTCTTGCCTTGGTGTCCCTGGAGTAAAGTGCCGATAACCTCCAGAGTTGAGTCAAGCCTCAGTGGGAAACCTCTTGAGTGGTCCTCCGGAGCCCAAAGCTCAGCATCTTTCCTGCCATCCCCTCCCTCACTGATATCAGGAAACTCAGTTCACTCCTCAGAGCCTCAGCTAGCTCGCCACGAAAATGAGGGCTTACATTAAATGAGTAAATTTTAAAAGATGTCCCTCCATGTCATGGTATTTTGTGAAGCTGTCTCTATAAATGATAACGTTAAAAGCCAGCTCCCTGAGTGCCTGCAGCAGGTCAGGTGCTGTTCCAAGTGCTTTACAGCTACTGATTCATTCCACCCATGCAACACCATGACGTAGTGACTCTTATTAACTACCATTTACAATCTGACAAGAAGGCTGAGTCACAGAGAGGAGAATTAGTTACCCAAGTCTGCCTGCCTCGTGGGTGGCAGAGGCAGGATTTGAACTCAGAAGTCTGATTCCAGACTCTGCACAAGGAACTGACATGAGCATGCTCTCCCGTGAGAGTGAGAACTCAGGAAGGGATCAAGTTGGGGGAACTAGTGCCTCTGCCCTCTGCTTTATCCCCAGCAGCATGGCTTTACTTTTTCCTGAGTTTCCATGTTTGTGTGTGTTTAGCATGAATCATTTGTTGAAAGATATTTTTGAAAAACTATTTAATATGTGATTCCTGAGCTTTTTTCTATTTTTGAGATTTCATTATTTGAATCTTTCAAAATGGTTAATCCAGAATAAAATTTATCTTAAGGCATGAATAATAACAAAAACAGTAATTTTAAGATTGAAACGAAAATAACTAGATGTTATTAGGTTCATAGTAATAAAGACAATATTGGATTCATAATGACTTTTTTCTGAAAAAGTGTAAAGCACATAACCAATTTAAGAATAGCCAAACATGAAAAACATACAAATTTACGAAGCTGTTGAACTTGAGACTGAGTATTTGTCTTTCAAATGGATACACAGATTCACTGCAGCGTTCCTTTAAATACCAAGTTCCTCTAGCGGATTTAAAATTGATTTAATTTACAAAAATTCAATGTATATTCGACTTTTCAGTAGCTCCTCTACTGCATACAATGGAATACATCTGCAAGAGCTCATTTATCCTCCCAGTACCCCAGTTTCTCCAAAAGCATTATTTTCCACATTTTGGAGAGAAACAGAAACATAATACAGTGTCTTGCATAAGCAGAGAACTAAATGAATGCTGTTTGATGAGAATGTTTCACAGTAATGATGAAGATCACAATGATGAGAGTGGTAAACATGAATTGCCCATGGCCTGAGAATTAGAGGCAATAACTTTTTATTTGGAGAATAGAGATCTTATTTATTTTACTCAGATACCATCATGGAAACTGACTATTATAAATGGTGTATCCCTTCCCAATTTATACCACATAATATCAAGACCTCACCATCACTGAGAAATGATTATATTAATGCATTCCAAAATTATCATAATTTTATTATGATTTGCTGTGGCAAACTCTGCTGGTTATTTATCCAATAGCCTTTCTTCCTCTTCCTCACTACACCCCTTTGTCCTAGCTGGCACGGCCTGTTTCCGCTACAAGGGTTGACAAGGCCAGTTATTTGCTTCCCCAAGTTCGCCTGCAGCCAGAGCAGAGGCCAACCACCTAAAACATCAAGAGAAGTCTCCAAGAGTTTTGAGAAGGAAATTCTCCCCTATTTTCTTCTGATGTAGTTCTGTAAATATGTGAAGGCTGCAGCAACAATCATCTTGCAAAAATTATGGGACGAGTCAAATAATGAAAACCACTATTTCAAGAGAGGAAGGCTAGAGAGACAGAAAATACCCAGGTGAACCAAATCTTTCTGAGGGGTGTAAAAAGAGGGTTTAATACCCAACATTATCCTAAATAGCTGATATTATATACTTAGGTTCAGTATCATTTGTTATCAATGTTGCCCTCTCTGGAAATTGAATGCAAGCAGGGAAAGAATCATGATTTTTTCGTCATTGGATCCCTAGAACCAAGAACAGTATCTGCAACATCATAAACACACAATAAATGGCTAAGTGAATGTTGAACCAAAGACAGAGGGAAATCATACGCTGCGCCAATTCCTTCAAAAATTTGTCCTCTGAAATTTTACCAGTGCCTTGTATTGGTCAATGAGGAAAATAGAATATAATAATTAAATTATTGTAGTAATAGAATAAAAAATTAAAGGTAAACTGTAGCATATATAGATCTTTCTTCAGTGCTTTGGTCAATAGTCAACATATTAAACAAGTGGAGCTGGAAAATCAGCCTTAAATTTCAGGACAACTTTGTCACATTCAGTCACGTGATACCAGCATGAGGCCTCCCTGCCTTGGATTCCCAATTGGCCAAAAGGAATGATGACCTCCAGGGTTGTGACAAGTAACAAATGAGATAACATTCTATAATGTGTAAGTCTCTATGAAAAAAGTCTCACTAATGTAGCTGGATAAGAGAGTTAAATCTATTTTAACATGAGACTCAAATTGTTTTGCTGTGTCATTGGTTTCTTTGGAGTCATTCAATCTATTCTGGAGCAGAGGGTGAACCAGCCCCACAGCCAGGCCAGAATAAAAGCTATTAGGTTTTAAAAACTGCGTCTTCTCCATCCTCAAGGGGAACTCTTTTTCTTATTGCTAATGATTTGGCCTCCAATGGGCAGCTGAGATGCTTTCTCTTGTGCTTGGAGGGGCAGTTATGAGAGACAGAGAGAGAAAAGTGGGCTTTTGATACCAGGAATACAGGATGTGGAAGCAGGAAAAGTGGTGAGGCAGGGTGCATGGGGCAAGGGTGCAGGGACTGTGAATTTCAGAGGCCCCAAACGGGAAGGTGGCCTGGCAGTGGGCCAGGACCTGGAGTGTACATAGTAGATACAGATCTCACCAGCTGACTTCCTCTGATTAAAAACTGCTTACGCGCTGTAACCAAGATTTGTGCCAACCAACTGCTCTTAATGTGTCAGGATCTTTGCATTGTTAGAGCCTAGTGCCCTCATCGGCTGCTGTTCAGTGAGAGAAATGCCTAGAACCTAACAGGTCTTCACTCTTGTCTGGCAACACTAAGGATACTTGTCTCAGTGCCCCATGACACGCTGATAAGACCGAAAGGAATCCAAGCCATCTAGAAAACTGATACGGAGCACAAACCAACTCTGAATATAGATAGTTGAACCGAGTGGACCAGGGCTGGGTCAATGGAGAATGCACATTACCATTATATTAATGTTACTTTGCCAAATTTGAGCTTTAAGATATATAACTGTATGTCAGGAGGCTAAAAAAAATAGTAGCAGTTTTATTGATTTCTTCATTTTGTGATATCTTATTGCACTTAAAGTGAATATCAAATAATTTAGCGGCCAGTCTTGCATTGATTATTACTTGCACAAATCATTGTCATCCATCTTTTTGTTTTTGTTACCACAGGCATGACCAAAGGCCCTTCCCTAGCTCCAATATGAACCAATGACTTATTAAAACTCATCTCCTTTCTTTTGTACTCACTTGGTTTTTTTTTTTGTTTTTTGAGGAAGATTAGCCCTGAGTTAACATCTGCTGCCAATCCTCCTCTTTTTGCTGAGGAAGACTGGCCCTGAGCTAACATCCGCACCCATCTTCCTCTACTTTGTATGTGGGACACCTGCCACAGCATGGCTTGACCGAGTGATGCCATGTCCACACCCGGGATCTAAACCAGAGAACCCCAGGCTGCCAAAGCAGAACGTGTGTGCTTAACCACTGCGCCACCAGGCCAGCCCCTCTTTTGTACTCCCTTTTGATTGACTTTACACATAGCAATCAGATTAGTATTTCAAATGTCCATCTATCATCATACCTTCCCACTCCAAAGTCTTTTAATATTTTTTTGTCATTAGAATTAAGTTCAAACTACTTAGGATCTGACCTCCATGTTTCCTGTTATCCTATTTTTATTCCCCCTCATATCCCTTAATCTTTGGCCCAAATCCATTGCTTGATTGTCTGAGCTTAACCCCTGGATTAGCATTTCCATATCACTGCCCACACCTTTCCTGCTGCCTGGAATACTCTCATCACTCATCCCCATCTGTTGAAATCCTACCCTTCTTTCGTGAGCCACTGAATTGCTGCCTTAACCTTTAAGATTTTCCCTGACATCTTCTAGTCATCTCTTTGTTCATAATTAGAAATCATATTGCCAGATCCAGAACTCTTTGGGACACATGCTAGATGCTCAAAAACATTTATTAAAGACAAGAACTTTGCTAGTTATCTTAGCTTCTAAACTGTATGTTCCTTGAGGCCAAAGACCATGTCCTTTTCATAATCCAACCCACCCCTTCCTCTCAGCATCTAGCATAGAGCCTTGCTCTTGGTAGGAGCTCAGTACACGTTTGAGGAATGTTAGTCTATTTTGTCATCCCTCCTCTAACATTTGTCACAGAGCTTTCCATAGGTCAGGTGTTCAGTAAACACCTGTTCCAACCAGGTGACTCACTGTCATCCAAACAATTTAACCAGTGCTTCCACACAAAAAAAATAAATAAATAAAAACAACAACTAGAAAACTTGATCATTCAGGTGAGACAGAAGCAATGTAACTAATAGCATTTTTCAGCCCAGATTATTCCACAGGTGTGGTCACTGTCAGGAAGAATTGCTCCCTGGATGTGTCCTCATACTAAACTATACACTCACCAAATAGTGACATCATCCCTTCCTCAAAGGGCTGGTTTTGGTGGTTTATCATATAGAACAGGATGAAAACTCTATTTAAAATCTGCTGTTTTCCCCAGCTTGTCACAGATTCTTTTGAAGCATTTGTTCTTTACAAAATAGGGTGGGTTAATTCCAGGTACGCGCAATCTTTTCAGAAATTTAGATGATTCTGTTTGGTCCTTTCAATTGCTTCTCCAGGTATTTGCAAGATATCTCTTCTATGGCTACCATTTCCTGTTCTAAATGTATTAGTCCCCCACTCCACTCCCATTGTTTAATTAAGAAACTCTTAAATGTTTTCATCCTTTAAGGACTGAACAACATCAACATAAATTTTTAACTGTGATAGTTGCAACAAAATAACAAACCAATCTTTGAAAAGGTCTGGGATGCAAGCCCTCAGGCCCCACATTTTGGATTTGAACACACTTGTCTTATTTCCACCTGCCCCTGTTACTTTGCTCTCCAGAGGTAGTGCGTATTTGTCCATAAATTCTGATGAGTTGAAGGTAGCAAGTTTCAGAACCCCTTTTCACCTTCACAGAAACTGTGAAGAATAGAAGGTGTTTTCACGTATTTGTAAAGTTTCAAACAAGTGACTGTTTGTATCTGGACATTTAGCTCTTAGGTTTTGATTTTTAATTGCCCATTTAGTAGAACAATCAATAATCCTGAAAGGGTGACCTCCTAACCACATAGAGATATTACGTTACACCCCGTTTCCCTTTGCAGCCCTTGGAAACAATGGAGACAATGGTTAGTTTTTATTTTTATTGTTGTTGTTAAGTCTTCAGGTACTGAATAAATCCATCTAGGCACGCAATACATAATATAACATAAAATTTGCAATTATATTCATATATGGGCATGCACGTACATATTGAGAGCTTTTTTTATAGCTGTTATTTTGTAATTAATTAATCTTGACATGAATAGTAAAGAAAATAGGATGGACTCCAAGGTACTAATTTGGAAAATAGATAGTCTCATTTCATGACATGAATATATTATGCAATCTTTGATAAGAGAAAACCTAGAAAAACTTGAGGAGATTTAATTTTTTCCTAAAATATTTCAGAAAAAAATCACTGCGGTCTCAGCTTTTGTCTGCTCATGAAAGCTGATCTCATGGTTTTGATAGAATTGGCCTGTCTCTTCCAAATCATGTAATAATTAATTACTAGTTCATTAAATTAATACATTACTCTATTATGAAACTGGTTTGTGTGTAAAGATACAGTGTAAGCCAATGGCATGACAGAGGGTTTTTGCAAGAATGTCATGAGAAGCAAGATTGTAAAAAGCATATGTGTCCAGGCTGAAGTCTAGACAATAGAGAACCATTGAAAGTCTGTAAGGATTGGCATGTGTATGAGATTTAAGTTTATCTTGATGTGTCATTGACTCTTACACATTAGAGATCTGAAAAGATTCAATTCAGCATATACCAAAACTTATCTGACACGCTCTTTTTTAAAACGCTGAAATAGCTCATCCAATAACCATTTCTACTGTCCTTTTCTCCTTTCTAACTAGACTAATTTTTGATCCTATAACAAAGTTCTTTCTCCTTTGGTGCTAAGCCATCCTCAGCCTTAGGGATATTGATTATTCAAAGCCCACACACCTGTTCCCATAAACCTTGCTTTGGGGCAAGGATGAACATGTGACAGAATCCTCACCAAAGAATTCATTCCACCAATGTTTGTTGACACTACAATGGTCCATCTACTCTTCTAGGTACTGGGAGACTTCTGTGAAGAAAAGAGACAAATCCCTGTCCTAACAGAGCTAAGGGGAACACAAAAGAGGGGAATTCTTCCTTTCTGATAGATGTTGATATAGCTGGATCTGACGCTTATAACAAGTGCAGCCATCTTGAAGCTATGAAAATAGACTGAGGACAAGACTGGCACAACCAGGGTGGCAGTGAGAAGAAAAATGGAAAAAAATCCGAGTCCTGGATGACATACTTAGGCTCCAAACTAAGCAACCCTGGAGACATCCTTCTTCTGGACAAAATATCAACGTGTTGGGTTGAGTTGTGTCCCCCATGAAGATAGGTCTAAGTCCTAATCTCTGGTACCTGTGAAGGTGATCTTATTCAGAAATAGGATATTTGCAGATATGATTAAGTAGGGATCTTGAAATGAGATCATTCTGGATTTAGGGTGGACCCTAAATCAATTACTGGTGTCCTTATAAGAGGGAGATTTGAAACATATAGAGAGGAAGGCCATGACAAGACTCAGAGAAGAAGGCAGTGTGAAAATGAAAGGAGAGACTGGAGTGATGCATCTATAAGCCAAGGAATGCTAAGGATTGCCTGCCAGCCACAAGAATCTAGGAGAGAGGCATGGAACCCATTTCCCATTACAGCACCTAGCAGGAACCAACCCTGTGACACGTCTGACCTCCTGAACTGCTGAGAGAATGAATTCCTGTTGTTTTAAGCCAGCTAGTGTGTGGCGATTTGTTATGGCAGCCCTAGAAAACAAACGCAGTGAAATACTCTATTTCCTTAAAGTGTAATCCACTTTGCCCCCTCCATGTCTACTCTTAACACATAGAAGCCAAATCAAATTGTAATGCTTCTTGCTGAAAGCTTCCCAAAAGTCCCTCTTCTCAGTCATGTTGAAAGTCCAAGGTCCTTGCACTGGCTCGCGGGACCTGCCATGCTCCAGTCCCAGTAACCTCTTGACTTCTCTTTTCATGCTTCCTTCTGCTTCTGCCACACTGGCTCCCTGGCTGTTCGTTGAACACTCCAGCAGTGTCTGCACCTTAAAAATTCTTGTACTGGTTTTTCCTCCACCTAAAAGCCAATTTTCCCAAATATCTGCCTAGTTTCTTTACTCATCTTCTTTAAAGTTTCTGCTAAAATTTCCCCTTAATCAGTGAGGCCTACAGACCCCTGCTACCAATACTACTAGCTACTCCTGACTACTTTAATGAAAATAGCAAACTGCCCCCCTGTCACTGCACCAGAGTGAATGATGCTTCTCACCCGTATGTCAATTCTATATTGCCTTTTTGCTCATAGAACTTATAACCTTCTAACATACTCTATAATTTCTTTATTGCATGTACTATTCATTGTCTGCCTCTTCCACTACTAGAATATAAACTCTATGACAACCGAAATCTTTGTGTGGAAAACTGAGGTATCCCAAGTGCCTAGAACAGTGCTTGGCCCCCTAGAAGAGGCTCAGTAGATAATTGCTGAATTAAATAAATGAATGATTTCCTTTTTTAATTGTTAGCCTAGACTATCACCTAAATGATCCTGATTGATATGTAACAGCATCATAATCCTGACAAATACATACCAGTGCTTTTCTCTTCTAAAATTTTGCTCTCCAATTTCCCCTCATTTATTCTCAGAAACATTTCCTATGCCTGTATGAAGTGATGTGGCTGTATAATAAATTAAAATAACTCAGTTTTTCTTTTATAGTCAGTTGGGAAAGAAAGCCACTATCACACAAATTCCACTGCAATTTGCTTTTGTTTTTGTTTATCTTTTATTCAACAAGAATGGCTTTCTCAACCAACTTTCATCATGCCGTTGCCTTGGTCTCTACTAGTACACATGTATTTCTTGAAATTTGAAAATTATTAACTAGGTCGATCTTGACTAATTTTCTTTTTCCTTTTTTTTAAATCTCAAACATTTGAAGATGGCTGACTCTTCTAAAATGATTACTGCCCAATTGTTTTGTTTTTATGGGTTCATTTGCCAGAATAAGGCAATATCGTCCTGCTTTGGAAAGCTATGTGGACTTGTCCAGGTATCTCAAATCCATTTATGACTGTATTTTGGAGATGTAGCTCCAACAACAATCCACATCAAAAACTTAGATTTTAAATAATTTCAGCAAGGTTGACAGTGTTCACTGTGCCTTGAAATAAATGTGCACATCAATCCTGAAGGCTGTTTAGTACTCCGAATGTCCAGGCGCATCAAAACAGGGAATCTGTTGTGTGAGATGGCATTCCTTTTTATTTGTGAAACTATATGTACTTTAGGTTGTGTCCCTTCAAGATAGATGAGATCAAAAAGGTCCAGGAAAGAGTAATGAACATTGTTAGAGACGGGGGGCAGAAGGGAACCTCAAAAAAATATATGAGGACCTTAGTAAAATAGAAACATAGACTAGAGGAAATAGATACATTTTGTAAAAAAATCACTTGTGACAGAAAACTCTGCTTACAATATTCTGGTTTATAATGTTTTCTTGCATCCTGTATTCATTGTTGATAGATATTTTCTAATGCACAAATGTATTCAAGATGACCTCTCTTTGTGTTATATTCCACAACACTTTTATCTTGATAAGCATGATCAAAGCTTAGTCCCTAAAGAACTTCTTTATTTCCAGTGCAAAGTTTGTCTCTGGTAAGAATAGGACTGATTATAGTCTCTATTTAACATTTAATGATACTTCAAATTATCTGAATTTGAGGTTGTTTACAAAAATGCTTTCAACAAATATATTTGATTATATATCTATGCATATGTTTCTGTATATAGATACTCACATAGAGAACTATGGAAAATTAAACAGAATGGCAAGTTAAGACAGAGAAATGTTAACGTAATGATATTTGGCCATTGGTTACTGTAAAGCATGCATTCTTAATGGGGCATTAATAAATTCTTGGGAGATTAAAAAAACCTTCCTCTTTTTCTGTATAAAATACAGATATATATGTGGTGCATAAACATATATTTAGTATATCTGTGGTATTAACATTTCATGGGAAGGGGCATAATTGGATGATTAGGAAGAAATACACCTTAAGAGGCTCCTTAGGGAGGCAATAATGAGGGGGAAAAAAAGGTTGAAGAACATGGGCGTATAGTGATTAGAGTTCGGTTGCAAAATCTATACTAAAAGATTCCAGTCAGGGAAAGCAAAATAGGAAATGTTATAAATGCCAAAATTCACATAGTTCATGAAGCATACCAAATTCTATGAGAAAGCAAGCTTTTTTCCTAACTTTGTATAACAAAAGATTCTGGGGCCGGCCCCTTGGCCAGGTAGGTGGGTTCGCACGCTCCAGTTTGGCAGCCTAGGTTTTCGCGGGTTCGGATCCTGGGCACGGACATGGCACGGCTCATAGGGCCGTGTTGAGGCAGCGTCCCACATGCCACAACTAGAAGGACCCACAACTAAAAAAATATACAACTATGTACTGGGGGAACTGGGGGAGAAAAAAAAAAGATTCTTTTATGTGTCTTTACATAGCAGACCTTCAGTGAGTTAGTCTTTCAGTAGATTTTGTTTGGTTCATTTAATACAACGTCAAAATGCCAATGGTGGCATGTGGGGCTGGGAGAGACGAAAACAAGGTGAGATAATTCAAGTACGCAGCTCTGGGATGGTCTGGCTGAATCCAGAGCTGAAAACAAGATCTCAGAAGTGAATGAATCACACATTTTTCAAATGATTATGCCTAAATGTTGTTTCTCTTGACTGAACATTTGAAAAAGTCTAGTGGCAGTCAATTTGAGTTTATAATTTTCAGTAAGACTCTGGAATGCAGATATTGAATAGATCTTTTTTTCACAGTGAAAACAGCTTTACTTTTATTTGATTATATAAATAACACATGCTTACTGTAAAACATTTTAATGATCTCTCATTTATATATACACATATTAATCTATTATTTAAAGCATTAATCCTTTTCCACATATATTTACATATGTGCACATATTCCGTGCTTATATTTTTTTATTTTATATATATATAAACAGTGGTGGAGTTGTATCCTTCTTTTTATTTTTAAGATGTTGCTCCTTTTTGGTTCCACCCTATTCTTTTTTTTTTTTTTAAATAACAAGCAGATAATAGGATTGAAATGCTTTCATGAAATTAAGATTCTGCTTTGACTAGTTACATCCCACCTACTCACAGTAATGCAACCACCTCACGCCACAGTTCAGACCTCAGAAGTAATGGGTATAGTAAGGGATCATTTTCTCCCTTGCTTCATGCTGTGCAGGGCAACTCTGTAAACCTCATGGGCAGAAGCACTGTTCTTACAGGCAGCCTTAGGAGTCTCATTTAACGTGGAAACCACATGTTACATATCACAGTACACCCAAATCAATGCCTGATACCCGGAAGAGGCTCAGCAAATTGAGGAAATGAGAAAGTTGAATAACGCCCCAGGGGGAGGCCATAGGTCTATATTAATTATGATGTAGAATGTTGACAATCTTCTCAAAATATTAACTAAATCTCCCATATTTTTCAGGCTCTTGAAATTCGGAAAGGCGACTTTATTCCCATACAGAGAGATTTTCCTCTCTTGATTCTGCAAATCAGAGTTAGCTCGCTAGGCAGGTGGAGCTCTGAGAATAGAACTGAACTATAGTCCACTGATCCAGAAATAAAATCTATGCCAAGATATGAACAAAATGGAACTCAGTCATGTATTCCCTAACTTGAAGATGTCCTTGACTGGGGACTCATGACCACGCCCAGCTGTAATAACTGAGTTCTACTTTCTTCTGATTTCTTATTAACATGAAGGTCATCATATACAATGTAGAAATACTTGAAGACTGAACATTTAGATAAATCTTTAATTCTGATTTTCATTCTGGTTGTACTTGAGTAGATACCTTTGGATATATAAAATTACATTTATTTATCGAATTCTGACATTTCATTTGTGTATTTATGTACAATGTAGCAAATATGAAGTTCTTTTCTTTTCTATTTTTGCAGTTCCAATGTTTATCTTTTTAGGCTTATATTTTGGTTTTATAAGAAAACTGGAAAAAAATAAACTTCAAACACATAACTAAGAATGCACTTCATTTCGTGTCTACTTCTGAAGAATTCACTCAAAAGTTAACATGCTTATACACTGAATTCTTCCCAAAGTTGTTTAGCTTCACATTTTGGAGGTTTAAAAAGGTAGTTAATGTTTCATCTCATGTAATAATACTCTAAAAGGGACTTTCTATCAGGTCATTTTCAAGGAATTATAAGGAGTTGGGGAAATATGAACTGGAAAGGTACCATTCAGTTGATTTCAATCCAATAACAGCAAATCTTATGTAATTCTGCCTCATGAAACATCTTAGTTTTGATTTTAAGTATCTTCTTCTTTTGCTTCAGCTTGACTCTGGCCCATCTCCTCTAACTCCCTGGTAAAAGGAAATGCTTTGATTTAGGTAATGATTTCTCAAGAGAGAGAATATAGTCTACTTATAAACTGTCTTCCTGTGAAAGAAATTGAGGTAGCCAAATTCTGGGAAGTTACTGATTCAGTAGGTATTTTCCTTGTTGTTCTCATTCCAAGTTGCCTTCTGAGAAGACCCTGAGAGAATGAGAGAATAATTTTTTTACATTTTACCATTTTTCAATCACTGTTTTTTCTTTGAGGGGTTAGATAGTTCCTGGAAAACAAATAGTACTTCTGCTGGTTCTATCAGAGAGAACTAATACTTCTCTGAAATTTCCTAGAACCAAACCGAACAGTTTTGAGACCCAAGGAACTCTGGAGAAGTACTATTCTATTTCCATGCCAGACAGAACTGTCTTCTCCATCTTTCCTTCCAGTTCCCCTCAACCTCACTGTTGGCAGGGCTCCTGTCTTCCCCTTCAAAGCCTTTGTACATGCTTACCATGCTACATCCCCATCCTTTGCTTTAAACCATGGGTCAGCCAACTACCTGTTTTGGAAAAGAAAGTTTTTTGGAAACACAACCATATCTGTTTGTTTACATATTGTCTGTAGCTTCTTTCACATTACAGAGTTGAGCAGTTGTGTCAGAGACTATACAGCAGGCAAAGCCAGAAATATTTACTGTGTGGCCCTTTACAGAAAACGCTTGCCAACCTCTGCTTTAAACTCACAGATTTACCCCCAAGCCCATCTGGAGATTTTCAGAGATTCATTCAGCTCACTCCCCAGAGCACCAGCAGTATTTACTTTTGTGACTCTAAGTTCTTACAGAGAGAAAGTTTAAGGCTGTATTTATTATTATTATTATTAATAAAGTTTATTTTGGTTTTGAAGGCAGCTCAAGATGATAGCATAGGAAGATCCTGAACTCACCTCCTCTCACAGACACAATAAATCTACAGCTACCTATGAAACAATTCCCTCTGAAAAAGCCCTGAAAAGTAGCTGAACAGCTCCTCCACACAATGGATAAAAGGGCTACACTGAGACAGGTAGGAAAGGCAGAGATGTGGTCTTGCCTACAACCTCACCCAAGCACAGTGACCCACAATCGAGAGGGATCTCACAAACACAAAGCTTTGGCCTGAGGAGTGAGGGTTTTGTGCCCCACATCAAGTACCCCAACCCTTGGGACCTGCACCGGAGAGATGAGCCCCTAAAACATTTGGGTTTGAAAACTATCAGGACTTTATGTCTAGGAGAACCATAGGGCTGTAAAGAATGAATATCCTGCTCATAAAAGGCTTCTGTGCAGGCTCACTTACCCCAGGACCCAGCATAAAAGCAGCAGTTTGAAAAGCACCCTGACTGTATGTAAAGGAGAGGCATTTACTGATCTTAAAGTATCTATCAAAGGGGCAGGAGCCTGCTGGGACTCTCTCTGGGGCACTATTTTACACTTTCCCTCTAACCAGCTGGCTCCAATGGGTGTGCGTGCCACCCTCATAACCCCCACCAGAGCTTGGTGGCCAAACACCGCAGCTCTACCCCACCCCTGCAGCTTTCCCAGAACCAAGCAGGTGTGCACAGTCCACAGAGGGGACACTCCTTGAGTGCTTGGCTCTGGTAGGTAGGGAGGATTGCATTTCTGGACCCCATATATCTAAAACAATTGTTTTTCAGGGATTAACATCACCAGGGCACTGAATAGATAGTAGACTGAAACACACCCCAAGTCTTTCTGTGAAAAATGCCTTTGTACTTGTCCTGGAGCTTCAGGCTGAGTGGCAAACTTCAGAATTACCACACGTCTAGAGAATATGGAAGGGCTCTCAGGGGTTATAGGCCAGGAGACACCATGCTTGCACTTTCCTTTGGCCTCCCTACAGCACACCAGTACCTCCCAGAAAGGAGCTCATACACTTCTCTGGGGCACCAATTTTTGCAACTGCTGCCAAGAGGACACCTCCAGATCATCTGGTTTGGAGGCCAGCAGGGTTCATGACTGTAGTTCCACAGGACTGTATATATTTGCATGTCTTAAAACCTGCTGCCTGCAGGTGTAGATTCCAGTAAGCCTGAAACTAGGAGCTGATTGACGTCTCTTCCTCTGGAACACTCACATGATTTGGCACTCCTTCAACAACTGAGACCTATCAAGAATAAATCAGGTGGCTTAGACAATCACAAAGATTGGAGAGATGACCAAGAGCCGGGGTGATGTTAAAAGATAAGCTTCATCTCCTACACAAAGTCACTCCTTCAAGACTGGGAGAGAGAGCTGCTTTGCCTAATACACAGAAACAAACACAGAGAGTCAAGAAAAATGAAGAAATAAAGGAATATTTTCCAAACAAAAAAACAAGATAAAACCCCAGAAAAAAAACCCTTAATGAAATGAAGAGAATTTGCCTGATAAAGAGTTCACAGTAATGGTCATAAAGATGCTCACTGAACTAAGGTGAAGAATGGACAAACACATTGAGAACTTCAACAAAGACACAGAAAATATATGAAAGTTCCAAAGAGAAGTCACAGAACTAAAGAACACAATAATTGAACTGAAAAATACACTAGAAGTTTTCGACAACAGACTAGATAAGGCAGAAGAAAGAGTCAATGATGTAGAAGACAGGGCATTGGAACTCACCCAAACAGCTGCAAAAAGAATTTTAAAAAAGTAAAGATAGTTTAAGGGATCTATGGGACAATATCAAGGAGAATAACTTTTGCATTGTAGGTGTCCCAGAAGGAGAAGAGAGAAAGAAAGAGAAAGAAAACTTATCTGAAAAAATATTTGCAGAAAATTTCCCTAATCTGAGGAAGGAAACAGACATCCAGATCCAGGAAGCCAAGAGAAAAGTTAAAGGAGTTCATCACCACTAAACTGGTCCCGCAAGAAATGTTAAAGAGATTTCTTTACAACACAGCCAGAAAACAATTAAAAAATGGTAATCAGTATATACCTATCAATAATTACTTTAAATGTAAATAGGTGGAATTCCTCAATCAAAAGACATAGAGTAACTTAATAGATTAAAAAACAAGACTCATCTATATGCTGCCTACAGTAGACTCACTTCAGATGTATGGACACACAGACTGAAAGTAAAGAGATGAAAAAAGATGTTTCATGCAAATGGAAACCAAAAGAAAGTTGAGGTACCTATTCTTAAAACAGAAAAAATAGACTTTAAAACAAAGACTGCAATAAAAGACAAAGATGGGCATTACATAATGATAAAGGGATCAATCCAGCAAGAAGATATAACGTTTATAAATTTTCATTTACCCAATATGGAAGCACCTAAATATATAAAACAAATATTGGCAGATTTAAAGGGAGAAATTGACAGCAACACAGTAATAGTAGGAGACTTTAATATTCTGCTGACGTCAATGGGTAGATCATCTAGGTAGAAAATCACTAAGGAAACATTGGCTTTAAATGACACATTAGACAAGATGGACATATATAAATACACAGAACAGAACATTCCATGCAAAAACAGCAGAATATACATTCTTCCCAAGTATACATGGAACATTCTCCAGGAAAGATCATATGTTAGGCCACAAAACAAGTCTCAATAAATTTAAGAAGACAGAAGTCGTATCAAGCATCTTTTCTGACCACAGTGAAATGAAATTGGAAATCAATTACAAGAAGAAAAATGGAAAAATCACAAATATGTGGAGATTAAACAATATGCTACTGAATAACCAATGGGTCAACAAAGAAATCAAAGAAGAAATCAAAAAATAACTTGAGACAAATTAAAACAGAAATACAACATACTAAAATCTACGGTATGTAGCAAAAGCAGTTCTAAGATGGAAGTTTATAAATTATACAGGCCTACCTCAAGAAATAAGAAAATATCTCAAACAAGCTAACTTTACACCCAGAGGAACTAGAAAAATAAGAATAAACAAAGTCCAAAGTTAATAGGAAGCAGAAAATAATAAAGATCAGAGCAGAAATAAATGAAATAGAGACTAAAATGACAATAGAAAAGATCAAGGTAACTAAAAGCTGGTTCTTTGAAAGGATAAACAAAATTGACAAACTTTTAGCTAGACTCACTAAGGAAAAAGGAGAGAGGGCTCAAATAAATAAAACCAGAAATGAAAGAGGAGGAAATAAAATTGAAACCAAAGAAATGCAAAAGATCGTAGGAGACTACTGTGCACAATTATATTCCAACCAATTCAGCAACCTAGAAGAAATTGATAAATTTCTAGAAACATGCAATCTTCCAAGACTGAATACAAAGAAATACAGAATCTAAATAGACAAATTACTAGTAAGGAGATTGAATTGTTAGTCAAAAACCTCTCAAAAAACAAAATTCCAGGACCAGACAACTTCACTGGTGGATTCTACCAAACATTCAAAGAAGATTTAATACCTATCCTTCTCAAACCCTTTAAAAAGATTCAAGAGGAGGGATCACTCCCAAACTCATTTTATGAGGCCAACATTACCCTGATATCAAAAGCAGACAAGAACCCCTTTAAAAAAAGGAAAATTACAGGCTAATATCCCTGATGAACATAGATGTAAAAATCCTGAACAAAATACTACCAAACTGAATTTAACAATACGTTAAAAGGATCATACACCAAGATCAAGTGGAATTTATTTCAGGGATGCAAGTATGGCTCAACATCTGCAAACCAATCAATGTGATATGCCACATTGACAAAACATAAGATCAAAAACATATGATCATCTCAACATTCAGAAAAAACATTTAAAAAACTTCAATATCCAGAGCCCAGCCTGGTGGCACAGTGGTTAAGTTCACACATTCTGCTTCAGGGGCCCAGGGTTCATCAGTTCAGATCCCAGGTGCAGGTCTATGCACCGTTTAGTAAGCCACACTGTGGCAGGTATCCCACATATAAAGTAAAGGAAGATGGGCACGAATGTTAGCTCAGGCTCAGTCTTCCTCAGCAAAAAAAGAGGAGGATTGGCAGCAGATGTTAGCTCAGGGTTTATCTTCCTCAAAAAAAAAAAAACCTCCAACATCCAATTATGATAAAAACTCTCAACAAAATGGGTGTAGACGCACCTCAATAATGAAGGCCATATATGACAAGCCAACAGCTAACATCATGCTTAATGGTAAGAAGTTAAAAGTTTTTCCTTTAAGATCATAAACAGGAAAAGGATGCCCACTCTCACCACTTTTATTCAACACAGTATTAGAAGTCTAATCCAGGGCTATTAAGCAAGAAAAAGAAATAAAAGGCAATCAAATTGTAAAGAAAGAAATAAAACTGTCACTATTTGTGCACAACATGATTTTATATATAGAAAACCCTAAAGACTCCACCAAAAAACTCTTAGAATTAATAAGTGAATTCAGTAAAGTTACAGGGTACAAACTGAATATGCAAAAATCTGTTCAATTCCTATGTACTAACAATAAACTATCATAAAGAGAAATTAAGAAAACAATCCTATTTACAAAGCATCAAAAAGAATAAAATACCTAGGAATAAATTTAAACAAGGAGGTGAAAGACCTATACACTGAAAACTGTAAGACATTGATGACAGAAATTGAAGAAGATACAAATAACTGGAAAGACATTTCATGCTTATGGATTGGAAGAAAATGTCGTTAAAAGGTCCATATTACCCAAAGAAGTCTCTAGATGCAATTCAATCCTTGTCAAAATTCCAATGGCATTTTTCACAGAATTAGAACAGGCAATCCTAAAATTTGTATGGAACCACAAAAGATCCTGAATAGTCAAAACAATCTTGAGAAAGAAGAATAAAGCTGCAGACATCATGCTCCCTGATTTCAAACTATTTTACAAAGGTATAGTAGTCAAAACAATATGGTATTGGCAGAAAAAGAGACACACAGATCAATGGAACAGAGTAGAGAGCCCAGAAATAAACCCACACATATATGGTCAATTGATTTACCACTTAGCAGCCAAGAATATACAAGGGGGAAAAACACTTCAATAAATGGTGATGGGAAAACTGGACAGCCACATGCAAGAGAATGAAACTGGACCACTATCTTGCACCATACACAAAAATTAACTCAAAATGGATTAAAGTCTTGAATATAAGACCTTAAACCATAAAACTCCTAGAAGAAAACATAGGTGGTAAGCGTCTTGACATCACTCTAGGCAATATTTTTTTGGTTCTGCTCCAAAGGCAATGGCAACAAAAGCAAAAATAATCAAATGGGACTACATCAGACTAAAAAGATTCTGAATGGTGAAGGAAGCAATCAACAAAATGAAGAGGCAATGGGAGAAGATATTTTCAAATTGTATATCTGAGGAGGTTAACATTGAAAATATTTAAAGAACTCATACAACTAAATAGCAAAAAGACACACAATTCAATTAAAAAATGGGCAGAGGATATGAATAGATATTTTTCCAAGGAAGACATACAGATGGTCAACAGGCACATGAAAATATGTTCAACATCACTAATCATCAGGGAAATATAAATCAAAACAACAATGCGGTATCATCTCTCTCCTGTCAGAATGGCTATTATGAAAAGGACAAGAGATAACAAGTGTTGGTGAGGTTGTGGAAAAAGAGAACCCTTATGCACTATTGGTTGGAATGTAAATTGTTGCAGCCATGATGGAAAACAGAATGGCAGTTCCTCAAAAACTTAAAAATAGAACTACCAATATGATCCAGCAATTTCATTTCTGGCTATTTATCCAAAGAAAATAAAAACTAATCTGAAAAGACATATGCATCCCTATGTTCATTGCAGTGGTATTTACAATAGCTAAGATATGGAAACAACAAAAGTGTCCATCGTTGGATGAATAGATAAAGAAGATATGGCATATACACAAAATGAATTACTACTCAGCTACAAAAAAGAATGAAATCTTGCCATTTGTGACAATATGGATTGACCTTGAGGGTATTAGGCTAGGTGAAATAAGTCAGACAGAGAAAGACAAATACTGTATGATTTCACTTACAAGTGGAATCTAAAAACCAAAACAAATAAACAAACAAAACTCAAGATACAGAAAACAGATTGGTGGTTGCTAGAAGGGATGGGATTTGACAGAGTGGGTGAAATGAACAAAGGGGATCGAGAGGTACAAACTTGAAGCTATGAAATAAGTAAGTCCTGGGGATGTCGTGTACAGCATGGTGACTATAGTCAATACTTCTGTATCGCAAATTTGAAAGATGCTAAAAAAGTAAATCTTACAAGTTCCCATCACATACACACACGCACAGTTTGTAACCTTGTATGGTGATGGATGGTAACTAGACTCATTGAGGTGACCATTTCACAATGTGTACAAATGTGGAATCATTATGGTGTACACAGAAACTAACTTAATACTGTGTCAATTATACTTCAAATAAAAATAAAGTTCATTTTTTAGAGCACTTTTAGGCTCACAGTAAAGTTGAGTGGAAACACAGAGTTCCAATATATCCCCTGTCCCTTCACACACAACTTCCCCCATTATCAACGCCCAAGTGATATATTTGTTACAATTGAACCTACATTGATTCATTATTATTGCCCAAAGTTATAGTTTACCTGGTTCGTTCTTGGTGTTGTACATTCCATGAGTTTCGATAAATGTATAACGAATGTATCTACCAGTATAGTATCATACAGAATAGTTTCACTATCTTCAGAATCACCTGTGCTCTCCCTAGTCATCCCTTCTTCCCTTCTAATCCCTGACAACCACGAATCTTTCTACTGTCTTTAAAGTTTTGCCTTTTCCAGAATGTCATACAGGTGGAATCATACACTATGTAGACTTTTCCGATTAACTTCTTTCACTCAGTAATATGCATTTCCTCCATGTTGTTCCACGGCTTGATAGTTCATTTTCTTTTAGTGGTGAATAAGATTCCATTGTACAGATGTACCACAGTTTATCCACTCATCTACTGAAGGACAACTTGGTTGCTTTCAAGTTTTGGCAATTAGGAATAGAGCTGCTACAAACATCTGTGTACAAGTATTTGCGTGGAAATAAGTTTCAGTTCATTTGGGTAAATACTGAGGAGAATGATTGCTGGATTGTAAGGTATGAGTACGTTTACTTTTATAAGAAACTGCAAAACTGCCTTCCAAAGTGGCTGTACCATTCTGGATTCCCACCACTAATGCATGAGCATTCTGTTGCACTACATTCTCACCAGCATTTGGTGCTGTCAGTGTTTTAGATTTTGGCCATTCTAATAGGTATGTAGCGGTATCTCATTGCTGTTTTAATTTACAATTCCCTAATGACATATGACGTGGAACATCTTTTCACATGATTACTTGTCCTCTGTATATATTCTATGGGGAAGTGTCTGTTGAGGTCTTTAGTCCATTTTTAAATTGGGTTTCATTTCCTTATCATTGTGTTTTAAGAGTTCTTTGTACATTTTGGATAACATCCTTTATCAGATGTGTCTTTCACAAATATATTCTCCAAGTCTGTGAAGGCTGTATTTTTGAAAGGGGCTATGTTGAATTTCCATTATTTAAACCAAGTGATTAACTTACCATAATTTATAGAGTATGAGTACAGACTAAATCAAGTGCTTTTAATAGGTTCTAAAATATTCTCATTACAAAATTAATACCAAGTATTGTAGGATATTTGGAAAGAAAACACTCATATATACAAAATTGTTACCTTTTGGTGTATATGCAATATATGTGTACATCATATGTATATATATATAAAATAATGTGTATATAACAAAAGTAAAGTATGTTGTAATATATTTTAAAACAATCTAACAATATGCTATAAATATTTATTGAAGAATTAAATATTATTCTATAACATTATTTTAAATGAATGCTTAGCATTCTACCTTAGAGTTGTATGCTAATTTAATTGACTGATTCTCATGTTAGATACATTGATTCTTATATTTCATCTTTAAATAATGCATTTATGAGTGTCCTAGAAAAAATCTTAGCATATATCTTTGATTATTTGTTTAGCATAAGGTTCTAGAAGTGGAATTTTTACACCAAAACATATAGAAAATTTTAGAACTCTTGATACATATTACCAAAATATCCTCTAGAGGGGCTGGCCCTGTGGCGTAGTGGTTAAATTTGCATGCTCTGACTCAGCAGCCCGAGGTTTGCAGGCCTGGATCCCAGGCGCAGACCTAACACCACTCATCAAGTCACACTGTGGTGGCATCTCACATAAAATAGAGGAACATTGGCACAGATATTGGCTCAGGGACAATCTTCCTCAAGCAAAAAGAGGAAGATTGGCAACAGATATTAGCTCAGGGCCAATCTTCTTTACAAAAGAGAGAGAAAAAAAAGAAAGAACAAAAAAAATATCCTCCAGAAAGCTTTTTTCTTTTAATTAACACCCTTGGTAAAACATTAGGAGAGTGTTATAAATATTCAAACACGCCATTTTATGAGGTGCCCTAACATACCCATTTACGCTACGATCAATTCTTGTTAAACACAAAATGATATTAAATAACTTGATCTATTAGCTAACACTAAACTCGACTCTAAACTAATTTGGCTTGTTATCAAACACCAAGTTTACTTTTAGAGGCTAAAAAGCTGAGGAAAAATAGTTAACATTGAAAACAAGCAAACAAATAAGCAAGCAAACAAACACAAGCAAAAACAAAATCCCTATGACTGGGATCTGAAGGAGGTCTGAAAGATATTCCAAAAGATGCTTTGAATGCAGTCAATGTCCTTACACTAAGGACATAGTCTTCCGGTATTCACAAGTGAAAAATTAACTTTCATGTGAAACTCTAACTCTGCAACATTTGCCTAAAAATTATTTGCCCCATTAGTTCAAGTTCACACCTGTAAAGGCAATAAACACTAATTGACTCCCTTGGGAGAGTTACATTTCTTTCCTTTCGCTGGCATAGGTCACACCAGTCGGAGATTCCTTGGAAGACTGTGGTACTATGGGCTTAGGATCAGTCAGACTTGGAACCAAATTCTAACTCTGGTAAATCACTTAACCTAGATAAGCCTCAACTTCTTTGTCTGTATCAGAAGCAAACTACCAACCTCATTAAGATTCTTAAGAAGTTTAAATAAGATAAAGTACGCAGAGTATTTAGTAGCTAACCTCACTATTTTTGTAATTCCTAATTCACCTTCCATGCAGAGCAACTCTATCTTAGGAATGTGCAAGCTGTGAAAGGGCATGTCCCCAAAGAAAAGTAATGGTACTAAATGGGAAGCGAGGGCAAGCCCACGTACATCTCGCAAAACTTCACCTTTGCCCACTGCTAACAATACTTGTCCAGGGTAGACAGCTAGTAGGAAAAATCATACTATTGAGAGTGCAACATTGGAATGAGAATGGAATTCAAGTATTTCAGAAATAACAATAAGAGAAAGAATATAGAGAAGTAAGAAACCACGGTTAAACACTGTATTTTGCCACCGAATGTCAAGGTAATTTTTGGATATTCTGATTTTTGTCTAAAAGATTTTCCCCAAGATTAGATGGCATTGTAATGCCACCAAATAAATAATGCTTACGTTCTGGTTCCACAGCTGAGCGATGGCTTCTGACTAGAAATTGAATGAACAGTTTAATGGTAGTTCAAATAGTGGCAAATAGTTGTTTGCCAGTTTACAATCACTTATTCTTATTCGTTCTCTGTCATTTTCTGAGCTATGTTGCAGTTAAGAAAGCTGTCATACAAAATGAAAGTGGCTTTTTCAAGCAGAAAACAAATGTACTCTGGCTGGCAGACTGGCATTTAATCATTCAGTCTCTTAGCATCATTACTCTGCTGCTAACAGAAAACATCTCGCATTGTTCATGGAGAAGATAGGCTGTGAACACCTGGCCCTTACCCACCTCTGCAAGTAGGTGCCACTGAGGTTTTTGTTGTCACTCTAGGAAGTGATCTTTCTCGGTGTGACATCTGAGTTTATCGGCAGTGGCAGAGATGGAATTCCTCTAACGCTGTGGCTCCCGATTGGCATCTCCTGGTTTTGGATTGAGGGTGTTATAAGGCAGCTCTCACTCTTTGGCTTGGTTCATGGTGTCACCCTGTATGGCTCAGGGATATGAAGCAATTTAAAATACAACTCTCCTGTGCCCCTCTGTGATTTCTCACCTAATTATACAAACTAGTCAACAAATGTAGACTCCTATGTCTTCTGGTAAGACTGAAAATAATAAGCATTTCCTTCAGTTTCAGAAAATTTGGGATTTTCCAAGTAATTTGTGTTCATCCAGAGCCCTGTCCCTTCCCCTGCCCCCCTTGTTGTAGTGGGTTGTTGCCTTTGGGGAGAAGGGGAAGTATGTTGATTAAATTCACCCATACAGAGTTAAATCAAGCATGCCCACAAGTGGGCGCTGTGTTTCCTGGCCCCCCCCCCCCCCCCCAAGGTGGCTCAGAAGCGGGTAACACTGTTACTAGAGATTCAGCAACAGCAAATTTTCCTCTGGACTCCAGGTGTACCCTTCCGGTGGAAGGGTAAAATGAAGACGCCCTGTTACTGAGGAAGTAGTAGCATGTCTGTCTTTCTTCTGGTTGTATATATAACGTACCAGGTGAGATGTTTCCTTCTGAAATCATGGTTCCCATTCCTTTGAACAAAGGGAAGATTTTGATGAATATTAATAGAGAAACTTCAAGAAGAAAACTCAAATTCTGGCATTCTCTCCAAGGATCATGTATGCATATTCACACTCAGGCTTTCCATATGTATGCCTTTTAGAATAATTCCTTAGAATACAACAATAGTTTGTGATTTTAATTGTTTCTCAGTCGAGGCCTATCAACACTGCACTAAATTTGGTTAGTCCCATAAATTAAAAAGATGCTTTTTTGTCATCTGCTCTACACTGTTCAAATTCTTCACTTTCCAATGGTGTATTCAAGTGTACTCTCAGTGAATTCCATAAGATTTATTTATTATAGAAGACAGACTGAAGGAAGTTCTCATTCCTTTTTCTATGCTTTGCCATTTGGAGATTTCTTTGTGAGGAATCCAAGGTATAATCAGAGGTGTTCACATCATGGTTTCCATCCAACCCATCATTTGCTTCCTGATAATTATCGGATGTCCTCTATTTCTTGAAAAATATAAGTTGATACTAAAAAGATCAGATATATTAGCAAGGAGGATTACCAAATATGGAAAGAAAAGAGACTAAACCAGCATTGTTGAATGTGGAAGAAAGCAGGAAACCATTGAGCTTCTTATTAGGAAAACTTATTGAGAATGTGTCAAATTAGTAATTTATATTGTTTCCATTTATATGTCAAAAATATTGGTGTAGTCTCAGGAGCTGGCATTGGCTCACAATCCTTTTGAAATAGACAGTGCTATAAGTAAATAAATGGCAGCTGCGTTTAGGCCTCCATGCTCCTTTTATTCTTCCCAAATGAATCCCATACAATCTTCTAAACTCAATTAGATTATCCATCAGAGATGTTAGAGTCAAACTCTTCTAGAGAAGTCTGTACTGCAAAAGCAACCTCCATTTTCCCCTTGCAGGCAATATCAGGATTAATCAATGCCAAGTTTGCAAGTACATTTGTACCTCTACTGAAATTCAGCACCCTACTGAGCTCTCTAAGGCATAGGAAATGAGAGAAATACCAAGAATGTTTTCACAGTAGAATGTGAAGAGAAATAAATGTCTTATTCACCAGTTCCCAGGACTCAGCTTCAGGAGCTCAAGTTAAAACCATCACATATTATCTAGAGTTTATAATAGGTTATTTTCTTCCAGTAAGAAATAGAAACAGAAAGGCCAGGGGAAACATAAGCTAAAACCGGTTAAAATGAGGTATTTGTGTTATTAAAGTGTCAGGCGGAAACTAACACCCATGCAGGATATTGTGAATCGCCTGGCACCCCACATGTCAGGGCCATCCTTTCTGCAGTGGTTGTGTCTTTCATCTTTTCATCGTGCAGCCACGTATGGGTCCTTGCTATTAGATCTGGTTTTATTTCCAGGCCTTGTGGGAAATTGTTTAATGCCATTGTCAGGGCCGACAGTGCTTGGAATGTTTTAATCTTGTAAAACGTTTTCCTCAGTTACACAAGGGAATTTGCTTTTGAGTTTCTGCTGTTATCTTGAATGATAAGGGGCCCACATGCACATCTCTTTCCAACTTATTATATTAAAATCCCTAAAATCTCAGATAATTTTAATTTATTGTCATATATCATGTGCCTCTAACAGTTAGCAAGTGAATTCTAAAGTTGTCTCTGTAAACATGTCCATTTTACTCTAGGTGTGAAACAGCAATTTGAATGACAGTGGTGGCAAGGGGCTGGAATGAGCTGTGCACAAGCACAATCATGCTGCCAGGCAGAATGCCAGGAGAAAGAAGGAGTAGTCCATATGGAAAATACTGGTATAAGGGAAGGGTGCATGGGATCAAAAGTAAGAGACAGGGTAGGAAAGAGGAACGAGATGATTCCTAAGGTTTTGGTTTGAGCAAGTTGAAAGCTGCCAGAACTAGTTTCCTGGGAATCATTCAGCAGAATTACTTGCTATACCACTTCATTAGATAGCAATGTTTGCACAAGTGACCCAAGGCAAAATGTCATTCATTCAGTCATCAGTCATTCATTCATGCATTCATCAGTTCATTTGTTCCTACCTGCATTGCATCTCTACTGGGTTGCTAATAATCTCTGAGATTACAAAGAGAAGGAAGGCATGATCTAGGCCTTCAAGGCTCTCACACTCTGGAGGGATAACAGACCTGTGCCTGAAATTCTTTAATTCAACGTGAGGCATATGTCAGCAGGGAGGCATCTGCACGTGACTACTGCAGCCCAGAGGTTGGAGGTGTTACCTCTGCTGAGGTGGGGACAGGGGACAAAGGGAGCCAGGGAGAAAAGCAAAGGAGGAAGAGGCAACACAGATGACTCAATAGAAGAGATATTGTTTAAGCTGAGCCTTGAAGAATGAGTAAGAATCTACTAGGAAGAAAAAAATGCAAGAACCTTTTCAGGCAAAGGAAATATGAGGCAGAGAAAATTTCAGTGTTCCTGACCCTTTCCTTGGTGTCTCGTCACTCCTTCCTGATACCTTGATGCTGCCAGCCTCTGTGTCTTTCACCATAATCTCCACAAAATGGCACCCATCTTATAGACCAAATCCTCCCCCCGCCCAAGACCTTGATTCCTGCTCATTGACAAATGACAAAGGGTTTTGAACTTTTTCATTACAGTGTGTTGTGCAGTGGGATCAGATTGAATAAGGAACAACCTTTCAACCTGGAAAACCAAGGCAGGACAATTTCCTACTTCTGTTGAAGGTTGCTCCTGTCTGAAGAAAGAAGCACAAAGCATAAACTGTTGCCACACAACCAAGAAAAAGGGGGCTTTTTGTGTTCAATGTAATCAGGAAATTCAGAGATATGGATGGACAGACTTGAGGAAAAAAAGTGCAACTGGGACAATGTACTGTCCCAGGAAATGTAGTTTTCCCAGGATATTTAAAAAAAAAAAAGTAACCTCAGGCAGAAGTGGTTGGCAACAGGCAATGTAATTTTAGCTTCCTGTTAGTGGTCTTCCCAGAGCCTGGTCTTTGGGGACTACAGATTTGGCTCAGGAAGAATGAGCTAAAATTTATCCTTTGCCCATAGAATTGCTTTGTGTTTTCCTACTATGCTGATGTTGATGACGTTCTTAAGTATGTTCCTCCCTTTTTAGCCCTCAGTAGGAAAAGAGAGTGCTGTCCAATGTCCTGATTTGGACAAAAATAAAAATTCCCATCCTTCTTTCAGAAATGCTCCTGAGAGAACATTGCTTACATGTTTTTAAAAGTACAATTGGTATTATAATTCTGGGATGACTTCTTTTCCCAGAAAATATCACTTTCCTTATATCGATAATATATCATAAGCATAGAACTGACTTTAAAAAAAAGATTCTGAATGCTTGTTATGATTCTCAAGCACCCCAAGTTATTGGGATCAGTGGTTTCAATTGGAAACATTTTATTTGTTTTCATAATAAAAAGTACATAATTGTTATTAGTCCCATGATTCCTTCTGTTGAATACACTAGTGCTTGCCTTTACCCCAGACTTCATTGCTTTTTATTCTGCATCATGTGCTTTATTGATTTTCCTGTTATTATTATTTCTTTCTATAAGCCATTTTAAAACAACATAGATTTTCTTCTTTAATCTTTTTCTGGCTTCATTCCTATCTGCAGCCTTCCCCAGAGCTGAGTGTAGGACTGTGGTGCAGTTTTTGTCTTGCTCTTCTTTTTCTTTTGCCTTCTCTCATTTATCTTCCCCAGGACATTGTGTGTCAAGATTTTAAGGGAGTGAATAAATTACCACCTTTCTCCTCCTTTTGAGTTTAGAACCAATTGGAAAATTTTTTAAGAAGTAAACAAGCAAATGGAGATCAAAATGTCAGCATTTACTACTGATAAAGTTGGTTGTAGAGAGCAGTTTCCAGACGGTAATAGTTCCTCCTTGAATTAGATAGACATAGCCATATAGTTACAGACAGTCCTAAAAAATTGCAGGCCTCCCTAACACAAGGGGAGTCCACATGCTCAGCAAAGCTGAGTGTCTGTGTGTCCTTGGGACAGGCTGGCTCTGAAAGAGAAACAGGAGAGGCAAAGCTGAGTGTTTTGAAGTCTGATACATTCTGAGTTCTTGTTTGCAAACTCATTACTGAAGTAAGTTTGTGCCTGACCCAAGTTAAAGGATACATGGGAGTGTGGAGAGTAGCCATGAAGGTTCCTCTAGTGAAAGATCCTTGGGTGGATCATGAGGCATAGGGGAACCATGTGGTAGGTACTAGAAGCTACAGTTCCCCAAAAACTACTCATAAAATGTCCCCTGGTCCTTATAGCTAGTGAAGAAGTAACTAATTTCCAACTTGTCTCCTTCTTATTTCTATTATCATATCTGGTATATTTATAATCCAGGTGGGCTCTCTTTGCTTGGGCTGAGACATCCATCCTCTGCTCTCAGACATAGGTGCTCCTGGTTTTCAGGCCTTTAGATTCAGACTGAGATTTATGCTACGGGCCTCCTGAGTCTTAGGCCTTTGAACTCAAACTGAATTATACAATTGTCTTTGCTAGTTCTCCAGTTTGCAGATGGCAGATCATGGGACTGCTCAGCCTCTGGCTCAAGATGGTGTTATAGAAAGATCCTGAACTCACTTCCTTTCATGGACATAACAAATCTACAAATAAATATGGAATAATTCCTCTTGAATGGGATCTTAAAACCAGATGAACAGATGCCTCACAACAAAGGATAAAAGGACAGCATCAAGAAGGGCAGAAGAGGCAGAGATATGGTCTCAACAAGGAAAGAACCACACCTCAGTCACAGTGATCCATAATTGAGAGGAATCTCCAAGGTACGAATTGTTTCCTTGAGGAGCAAGGGATTTGAGCTCCACACCAAGCACCCCAATCCTTAGATCCTTCACAGGAGATACTAGCCCCCAAAACATTTGGCTTTGAAAACCAGCTAGGATTATGCCCAGGAAAACAATAAAACTGTAGGGAATGGAAAACCTACTCTTAAAGGACTCATGCACAGACCACTCAACCTGGAGACCAGCACAAAAAACGGCAGTTTAAAAAGTGCAAGGACCATAGGTGAAGGAGATCCACTTACCAATCTTGGAACATCTGCTGGAGGGCCAGAAACCAGGCGGGACTCTCTCCAGGGACTGAGACACTAGCAGAAATCATTTTTCCAATCACATTTTACCTTTCTAATGTCAGTGCTGGTGAGTGCCCCTTTTGGAATTCTCCCTCTTACCTCCTAGCACCAGAGAGAGCACCCTGCTGAGAACCCTGCCTGTATCTTTACATTGGCCAGACCTCACAGTGAGCCAGGTCAGGCACTAGCACAGCCCTGTCCACCAGCACCCTGCAGCAGTCACAGCTGGGCCTCACAGTCAGGTCTAGTGCCAACCCCACCCATCCTCACACCACAGCCATGATCCCACCAAAACAGGAAGGCACACAAAGCCCAGAAAGAGAACACTCTTTGAGCACCTGGCTCTAGTGGCCAGGGAGGATTGCACTTCTGAGCCCCAAAGGGCATCTACATAAGGCCACTCCTTCAAGACTAGGAGAAGTAACTGAGTCATCTAATACATAAACACAGAGAGTTACATAACATGAGGAAATAAAGGAATATGTTTCAAATGAAAGAACAAGACAAAACCTCAGAAAAAGAATTAAGTGAAATGGAAATAAGCACTCTACCTGATAAAAAATTCAAAGTAACGGTCATAAAAATCCTCACCAAACTTGGGAGAAGAAAGGATGAACAATGAGAACTTCAACAAAAGATAGAAAATATAAAAGTACCAAAGAGAAGTCATAACCAAATTGAAAAATACACTAGAAGGATTCAACTGCTAGCAGACTGGATTAAGTAGAAGAACTAATCAGCATGCTAGAAGATAAAACAATGGAATTCACCCAGAAAGAGCAGCAAAATTAAAAAAGAATTTAAAGAAGTGAAAATATCTGAAGGACTCTCTGGGACAACATCAGGCAAAACAACATTCACATTGTAGGGGGTCCCAAAAAGAGAAGAGAGAATGAAAGGGGCAAAAAAATTGTTTGAAGAAATAATGGCTGAAAAATTCCCTAATCTGGAGAAGGAAACAGACAACCAGGTCTAAGAAGCCAGAAAGTTCCAAACAAGAAGAAACAAAAGAGACCCACACCAAGACATATTATAATTAAAAAGTTAAAAAATAAGGATAAAGAGAGAATCCTAAAGTAGCAAGAGAAAAACAATGTGTTACATACAAGGGAAGCCCCACAAGTCCATCAGCAGACTTTTCTTCAGAAATTTTACAGGCCAGAAGTGAGTGCCATGACATATTCAAAGTGCTGAAAGGAAAAAACTTAAAACCAAGAATTCTCTACCCAGCAAGGTTATCATTCAAAATTGAAAGAGAGATTAAAAATTTCCCAGATAAGGAAAAATTAAAGAAGTTCATCACCATTAAACTGACCCTACAAGAAATGTTAAAGGGACTTCTTTAAACTGAAAAAAATGACATTAATTAATAATAAGAAAACAAAGAAAAGTAAATATCTCACCGGAAAAGGTAAATATGTAATAAAGCTGGTGGATCAATCACACATAAATCAAGCATGAAAGTTAAAAGATAAAAGTAGTAAAATTTACTAAAATGGCAATAATTAGTTAACGGTTGCATAAAATAAAAAGATGTGAAATGTATCATAAAAATACAAATCATGAGGAGTAGTAAAAAGGTAAAACTTTGGAATGCATTCAAATTTAAGTTACTATCAACTTAAAACAGACTGCTATTTACATAGGATGTTATATGTAAATCTCATGGTAACCTTAGGTTAAAAACTAATAGTAAATACACAAAAGAAAATGAGAAAGGAGCTTAAACATAACACTAAAGAAAGCCATCAAACCACAAGGAAAGAGAAAGAGAAGAAGAAAGATTGGAGAGGAATCACAAAAAGATCCAGAAAACAATTAACAAAATGGGAATAAACGTATACCTATCAATAATTACTATAAGCATAAATGGACTAAAATCACCAATCAAAAGACATGGAGTGACTAAATATATTAAAAAACAAGACCCACCCACAGGCTGCCTACAAGAGTCTCACTTCAGAGGTAAGCACATATACAGACTAAAAGTCAAGGTATAGAAAAATATATTCCATGTAAAGGAAAATGAAAAGAAAGCTGAAGTAGCTATACTCATATCCGACAAAATAGACGTTAACACAAAGAGTGTAATAAAAGACCAAATAGGGCATAACATAATAACAAAATGATAAATCCAGTAGGAAGATATAACATTTATAAATACATATGCACTCAACAGAGGAGCACCAAAATATATAAAGTAAATATTAACCAATCTAAAGGGAAAAATTGACAGCTATACCAATAATAGTAGGGGAGTTTAACACCCCACTTACATCAATGGGTAGTCATCCAGGTAAAAAAATCAACAAGAAAACATTGGCCTTAAATGACCTATTAGACCGCATAGACTTAATAGACATATACAGAATATTCCAAAAGCAGTGGAATGCACATTCTTCACAAGTGTACATGGAACATTCTCCAGGATAGATCACATGGTAGGCCATAAAACAAGTCTCAATAAGTTCAATAAGATTGGAAAAATTGCCAAGCACCTTTTCCAACCACAATGCTATGAAACTAGAAGTCAATTACAAAAAGAAAACAGAAACACCATAAAAACACGGAGAATAAATGACCAGCTACTGAACAACCAATGGGTCATCAAAGAAATCAAAGGAGAAATAAAAAAATACCTTGAGACAAATGAAAACAGAAATACAACATACCAAAATCTATGGAATGCAGCAGAAGTGGTTCTAAGATGGAAGTTCATAGCAATACAGGACAATCTTAAAAAATAAGAAAAATCTCAAATAAACAACCTAACTATACACCTAAAGGAACTAGAGAGAATGAAAGAAGAACAAAAAAAGCCCAATGTTAGTAGAAGGAAGGAAATAATAAAGATCAGAGTGAAGATAAATGAAATAGAGACTAAAGGATAACAATAGAAAAGCTCAATGAAACTAAAAGCTGGTTCTTTGAAAAGATAAACAAACATAACAAACCTTTAGATAATCTAACCAAGAAAAAAAGAGAGCTCTAATAAATAAAATTGGAAATGAAAGAGGACAAGTTACAACTAGCATCACAGAAATACAAAGGATCACAAGAGATTACAACAAACAATTATACAGAAACAAATTGGACAACGTAAAAGAAATGGAAAAATTCCTGGAAACATACAATCTTCCAAGACTGAATCATGAAGAAATAAAAAATCTGAATCCACCTATTACTAGTAAGGAGCTTGAAATAGTAATCAAAAACCTCCCAACAAAGAAAGTCCAGGATGAAAAGCCAGACAGCTTCACTGGTAAATTCTACCAAACACTCAAAGAAGATTTAATACCTATCATTCTCATTGGTCTCAGAAATATTTGTTTGGAACTGTTTCCTTGGGCAAGGGCAACAAAAGCAAAAATAAACAAATGGGACTACTTCAAACTAAAAAGCTTTTACACAGCAAAGGAAACCATCAACAAAATGAAAAAGCAGCCTGCTGAATGGGAGAAGATCATTGCAAATAATGTGTAGGATAAGGGATTAATATCCAAAACATGTAAAGTACTCATGCAACTCAATATCTAAAAAACAAATAATCCAATTAAAAGTTGGGTAGAGGACTTGAACAGACATTTTTCCAAAGTAGACACACAGATGACCAACAAGCATGTGAAAAGACGCTCAACATCACTAATAACCAGGAAAATGTAAACAAAAACCACGATAAGATATCACTTCACAACTGTCAAAATGGGTATTATCAAAAAAAAAAAAAACAGAAATAACAAGTGTTGGCAAGGATGTGGAGAAAAGGGAACCCTCATATACTGTTGGTGAGAATGTAAATTGGTGCAGCCGCTATGGAAAACAGTATGGAAATTCCTCAAAACATTAAAATTAGAACTACCACATGACCTAGCAATTCTGTTTCTGGGTATTTATCCAAATGACACAAAAATACTAATTTGAAAAGTTATATGCACCTCCATGTTCATTGTAGCATTATTTATAATATCCAAGATATGGAAATAACCTAAGTGTCCATTGATGGATGAATGGATAAAGAAGATAAGATTTCAATATACAATGGAATACTACTCAGCCATAAAAAAGAATGAGATTTTGCCATTTGACATAACATGGATGAACTTTGAGGGCATTAAGCTAAACAAAATAAATCAGTCAGAGAAAGACAACTAACACGTGATTTCACTCATACGTGGAAACTAAACCCCCCCCCCAAAAATGAAAAAACAAAATAAAACAAAACAAACTCTTAATTTTTTTCTCACCAATGTCAAAGCAAGGTGATTTTACATGATAACATTTTGATTGCACACTCAAGTAGTTTCAATCTTTTCCTAAGTGTGGTGGTTAATAATGTGGGCTCTGGATTCTCACTGGTAACCTTCCAGTCTCAGCACTGTGAGCATGGATGGTTGTGTCACTGCCCTGAGCCTCACTATCCTCCTCTCACAGAAGGGATAAGGATAGTAACTCCTTCGTGATGACTAAATGAGCAAATGCTCACAAAGGTCATACCACAGGGCCTAGGCCAGTGTGAGCACACAATCAAATTTAAAAATAATTAATAGTAGTATAAATATTTTGAATAGCATATAAGGACACTATGGTGAAAGGGCAGACAAGAATTTTATGTATTTATAGAAAATACTAATAAAAAAAAAAGACTCTGTGATTACAATCCCGGATTGACATCTTAAATTTTTACCATATTTCCTTCAAGCCTTTTAAAAAAGCAATAGAAGATTAGAAAAAAATTGAAATTCTTTCTGTGTACTTTCACTTTCCTCTCTCGCCCTGTCTTCCCAGCAGTCTAACGTGAAGTTAGTGTGTATTCTTTTGACCACAATTTATACATTATCAATAGACTATTCAAAACAGTTTTGGTAACATGCTATGCATGTCTTTCCACAACGTTTTCTTAAAAAGAAAATAAAAGACATTATTTGTGAAATTCATCTACATTTATAAATGTAGTTTTAATTCATTAATTTTCATTCTTGAATAACATTCTGTTATATTATTCTCACAATTCATTAATCACTTCTCCTGTCGATGATATTGAAGTTGGCTTAAATTTTTGTCTATTCAAATGCTGCTGGAATCATTCATGACCATGTCTCCTTATAGACAGAAGCCAGGGTTTCTTGTAAAGTTGTCACAGCAATATACATTTCCATCAGAAGTTTATAGAATTGTCAGATTTGTAAACTTGCCAATCTTATGAATGTGAATTTGCATCTCATTTTATTTTAATTTACATTTCTTTGATAAAGAGTAAAATTTTGTACATCTTATCATTTGCTTATTTCTACTGCTATGGGCTGCCAGTTCCCAAACTTTGTCTATTTTTCTATTTTGATTTATTTTGTCTTCTTGATTTGCAGAGATTTTTACTCTATTCTATTATAGTTTTGTTGCTTATATATATTGTAAAAATCTTTTAACATTCTAGAGTTTTTGGAATATAGCAGTGTTAAATTTCAAAGAAGTCACTATTTTTATCCTTTCCCTTACGATTTATCCTTGTTTTTAAAGATCCTTCCTACCCTAAGATCATAATAGCATTCTATTTTTTCTAAACATTTCAAGTTTGACTTTGTTATATTTAGGTCTTTCATCCATTTTGAACCTGCTTTTGTGAGCAATACAAGACACAGATTTAATTTTTTTCTTTTTTGTTGTTATTTTTCCTTTTTGTAACCAATTGGTCTAGCACCATGTATTGCATAGTCCCTGGCAACACAAAATGCACTTGTGGGATTTTGTTTGGAGATATGCAGTGGGGCTGTTTCTGGTTCTTTATTCTGTTTTATTATTCTACTTTCTATTCTTCTACCAATACTACACTCAGGTAATGATTTCTTTTTTTGTGGGGGAGGTATCAGCTTCATCATCAGTATTTATTAAATGTCTATTATGTACAAAGTCCTGAGGTATTTACCTTCTATCCATTACCATGTTCAATCTTTACAACAATCCAATGAGGCAAGTATATCTTTATTATAAAGATGAGGCAACTGGGTATTAAAGAAATTAAAACCTGGCCAAGTTTATATAGCCTGAAAGTGGGAGAGCTGGGATTCAAACCCATTTCCACTTCATTGTAGTGCTCATTCCCATAAACATCTGTGATACACCACATCTCTGGACAAGACTTTAGGGACCATCTTGCCCAGTAGTTCTCACCACGGGGTATACATTAGAAACAACTGAGGCGCTTTTCCAAAGTACTGATGACCAAACTCTACCTCACACAAATTAAATCAGAATACCCAAGAAAACCCCAAAGTATCCACCAAAAAACTGTTGGAACTAATAAATGAATTCAGTACTTGCAGGATAAAAACTCAATATACAAAAATCTGTTGCATTTCTATACACTAGTAAAGAGCTATAAGAGAAATTAAGAAAACAATCCCACTTACAATTGCATCAAAAAGAATAAAATACCCAAGAACATGCAGCTGGCCTGGCAGTGTAGTGGTTAAGTTCATGTGTTCTGCTTTGGTGGCCGGGGTTCACCAGTTCAGAGTCTGGGTGCAGCTATGCATGGCTATGGCTGTCAAGCCATGCTCTGGCAGGCATCCCACATATGAAGTAAAGGAAGATGAGCACAGATGTTAGCTCAGGGCCAATCTTCCTCAGCAAAAAGAGGAGGATTGGTGGTAGATATTAGCTCATGGCTAATTTTCCTCAAAAAAAATTTAAAAAAGAATAAAATACCCAGGAATAAATTTGACCAAGTCAATGAAAGATCTTAACTAAAAACTATAAGACACTGATGAAAGAAATTGAAGAAGATACAAATAAATGGAAAGATATTTTGTGCTCGTGGATTGGAAGAATCAATATTGTTAAAATGCCCATACTACCTAAAGCAATCTACTACTCAGTGCAATCCTTATCAAATTCCAATGATACTTTTCATAGAAATAGAAAAAACAATCCTAAAATGTGTGGAATCACAGAAGACCCAAAACAGCATAAGCAATTTTGAGAAAGAAGAACAAAGCTAGAGGCATCATGCTCCTTGATTTCAAACTATAGCAACCACAACAATATGATATTGGCATAAAAACAGACACATAGATCAATGGAACAGAACAGACAGCTGAGAAATAAACTCATGCATATATGTTCAATTAATTTACAACAAAGGAGGCAAAATACACAATGGGGAAGGAACAATCTCTTCAATAAATGGTGTTGGGAAAACTGGAGAGCCACATGCAAAAAAGTAAAACTAGAGGACCATCTTACACTGTACATAAAAATTAACTCAAAAGGGATTACAGACTTCAATGTAAGACCTGAAACTATAAAAATCCTAAAAGAAAACATAGGTGGTAAGTTCCTTGACATTGATCTTGGTGATGATTTTTAGGATCTGACTCTAAAAGCAAAGGCAACAAAAGCAAAAATAAACAAGTGAGACTACATTAAACTCAAAAGCTTTTGGGAGAAGATGTTTGCAAGTCATATATCTGATAAGGAGTTAATATCCAAAATATATAAAGAACTCATACAACTCAATAGCAAAAATAAATAAATAAAAAACAATCTGGTTAAAAAATGGACAGAGGACTTGAATGGACGTTTTTTCAAAGAAGACATATAGATGACCAAAAGATACATGAAAAGATGCTCAACATCACTAATCATCAGGAAAATGAAAATGAAAATCACAATGAGATATCACCTCACACCTGTCCAAAAGGGTATTATCAAAAAGACCAGAAATAACAAGTTTTGGCGAGGACATGGAGAAATGGGAACCCCAGTGTACTGTTGGTGAGAATGTAAATTTATGCAGCAACTATGGAAAACAGCATGGAGGTTCATCAAAAAATTAAAATAGAACTGCCATATGATCCAGCAATTCCACTTCTGGTTATTTATCTAAAGAAAAAAAAACACTAATTCAAAAAGATATATGCACACCCATGTTCACTGCAGCATTATTTGCAATAGCCAAGATAAGGAAGCAACCTAACTGTCTATTGATGAATGAATGGATATAGAAGATGTGGCAAATACACACAATGGAATACTATCCTGCCATAAAAAAGAATACCTTGCCATTTGCTACAACATGAATGGGCATTGAGGGCATTATGCTAAGCAACGTAAGTCAGACAGAGAAAGACAAATACTGTATGATCTCACTTATATGTGGAATTAAAAAACAAACAAACAAACAAAAGACAAGCACATAGACACAGAAGACAGATTAATGGTTGCCAGAGGCAGGGGTAGGGGGTGGCTGAAATAGGTGATGGGAGTCAAAAAGTACAAACTTCCAGCTATAAAATAAATAAGTCCTGGGGATGTAATGTACACCATGGTGATTATAGTTAATAACACCATATTGCATATTTGAAAGTTGCTAAGAGAGTAAATCTTAAAACCCCTCATCACAGGAAAAAAAATTGTAACTATGTATGGTGATGGATTTTTTTTTCCTTTTTTTAAAGACTTTATTTTTTTCCTTTTTCTCCCCAAAGCCCCCCGGTACATAGTTGTATATTCTTAATTGTAGGTCCTACTAGTTGTGGCATGTGGGACGCTTCCTCAGCATGGTTTGATGAGCAGTGCCATGTCCACGCCCAGGATTCGAACCAATGAAACACTGCGCCGCCTGCAGCGGAGCGCGCGAACTTAACCACTCGGCCACGGGGCCAGCCGCTATGTTGATGGATTTTAACTGGACTTATTTTGGTGATCATTTCACAATATATACAAATATTGAAACATTATGTTGTACACCTGAAACTAAAATAATGTGGCACGTCAATTATACCTCGATAAATTCTTTTAATAAAAGAAAATAAATCAGGATACCCAGGGATAAAGCTCAGATTTTAGCATTTTTTAAAAGTTCCTCCTGGATTCCAAAGTATTTCAACTTCCAAGATTGAAAATGCTGAATTTAGTCCTCTATACTTATTTTCTTACGGGAAAACTAAGGCTCAAAGATGGAATATAATTTGCTCCAAATCTCATACTAGTTTAATGATCGAATGTGGACTACAACTCTAATACTTTGATTCATTCCAGTGGTCTCTTCATGAGACCACAGATTTACTCAGTGTCATTTATGAGGAGTGGTGGACGAATAAATTCTCCATAAGTCTACATACAGACCATGTCACAGGGTCCTTACTGTGTCAAAGTCTGAGGCCAGGGCCAGGAAGGAGAAGAAAGCTGATGAGGATCATCTGTCCCTGTGGCTGCTAGTATACAGAAATGACATTTTTGGTATAAAATCAAGGGACCAGTAGTTTCTTCTCATGTATAAATAAACTTATTCACAAATTTTTCAAATGCCAGATCTCTTGCTTATCTGACAACAAAAATTCCTCTAATATTTTTACATGGTAATGAGAAATAAAACTATAAAATTAACTTGCAGAAGTATCATACTGACTTGGGTTCAATCAAAGGGTCAATGGTGAATCACACATCTTTTCCCAAGAGCAGATTTTTCAGAAAGGAGATAGAAAATCTCAAAGGCATAAAGCCAAAAGAAAAAAGAAAGAAAGAAAGAAATCTGAGAACTGGAAAGACAAACCTTATCAGAACCTTAATATTGCCCAGCCTCACACAACTTAAAGACATTGCTTAGGGGTATACATATATGGACTGAAATTGCAACCTAGGTATAAGACCTTGGATGAAGATGGGAAAAAACTTCACCTGTCAATGAGAAGAATAATCTTATCCTTGCAATTTATTTAACTTGTTTTTAATATAAAATTTCAAACATACCCAAAAAAGAATAATTAATGAATGCCCATGTGAACATTATTGGTACATTACTATTACTATTAGAATTATTACTATTATTATTATTTTGCCAATCTTGACGTGCAACTCTGAGAACTTTCCTTTCTAGATGCTCAGAGAGTTATCAAATGTAGTATATCCCTTAGGAGAGATCCATGGCTCTGAAAAGATGAGGCCCACTTTTTGCTTCATGCACAAGTCAAAGAAAAGACTTAAGGGGCCCAATTCTAGCTAGAGGTTTTCCTTGACTTATGCTCAGTCTGTTTTCATAGAACCCATTCATTTTCACATTCTTCAACAACCCAAACTAGATTTTATATGCTAAATTTGGCCTTCTATACATTGCTGATAAGCTAAAATGTTCAGGTAGCACATAGAGTTTCTGACTGCCAACCAGTGGTACACTGTTGGCAGCATATTTGTACAGCAATGTTTGAGAGTTTTGAATATTTTATTGCCTTCTGTCCTCATTATTTTATAAAAGCAAGTGGAAGATGAAAATGCTGATACAAGAAGTGTAGATCTCATAAACACAATATAGTTGAGACAAAGATGGAAATCACTCTGAGTGCCAAAAGTGGTAAATCAACGAGATACTCATTGGGCTCATGCCAGTCAACTGTTTGTTCAGTTGTGAATAGATGATAACAAACAAGAACACATTTGAAATTCCAGAAACAAATCAGAGATTTGCGTAAAAGGCAAAATATAATTGAGGATATTTTATCTCTCTCTGCCTGGGTCCACTACCCCCTACTCTTATAATATGTAAATGTGTTGTTTAATGATTATACAATCAACTTTGATACACATTATTAAGAATGCATTATGTACAAAAGTAGGATGTTTCTTGTATAGCTGTTATAAGTCAAAAATAACCCATTCCATAATCACCAATATGTTTTTGGAATGCTGGGATAAGAGTAGTATAACAATTCTTCTTGGCTTGTAAAATCACGCAGATACTTGTGTGCATACACAAGAATGACCCTTGGCCCATCTAGTCTAGCGTTATACCAGTAATGTGCTGTGAAGGAGAATGGCTGACATGCACAATATAAATCTCAACGATGAAGAGATGACCCTCCAGAATCTTTATTTCTTCTGTAAATCATTATGAATCTTTCATTGATCACAGCCATATTTTTTTTTCCTTTTTCTCCCCAAAGCCCCCCAGTACATAGTTGTATATTCTTCGTTGTGGGTCCTTCTAGTTGTGGCATGTGGGATGCTGCCTCAGCATGGTTCGATGAGCAGTGCCATGTCCACACCCAGGATTCGAACCAACGAAACACTGGGCCACCTGCAGCGGAGCATGTGAACTTAACCACTCGGCCACGGGGCCAGCCCCACAGCCATATTTTTATATACGCTCTTCTCTTTCAAAGAAATCTTGCATCTTCCCACCACTAAATAAACATCATTTTGAAGAATGAAAGTGCAATGCCTATCTTTAAGGAGTTTGTTTCATGTATTTCAATTTACTTAGCCCTTAGCAACAAGCATGATATATTAGGTGCTCAATATGTCTCTTGAATTGAGTTTTATCTGCTAGTGCCAAACCTATACAACTGCTTTATTCATTCATTCATTCATCAATCCATTTAGTTATTAAAAATATATTAAATATTTAATGTGTGCCATTCCACTTACTATGAGAATGATGATGTAAAACATAGCTTCCTGCCTTCAAGAGTCAGTCTAGAGGCTGGCCCAGTGGCTCAGCAGTTAAGTGCGCACATTCCACTTTGGCGGCCCAGGGTTCACCAGTTCAGATCACAGGTGCAGACATGGCACCGCTTGGCAAGCCATGCTGTGGTAGGCGTCCCACACATAAAGTAGAGGAAGATGGGCATGCATGTTAGCTCAGGACCAGTCTTCCTCAGAAATAAAAAGAGGAGGATTGGCAGCAGTTAGCTCAGGGCTAATCTTTCTCAAAAAAAAAAAAAAAGAGTCAGTCTATCCAGGTGAGTGATATCAGCATCATGGTGGAGTGAGCTATCCCAGTAATCTCTCCCCTCCACCATACAATGAAAAAGACATTCATACTCTAACAGAGGACATCGAAACACAACACAAAGACATCTGAGAGACTCAGGCAGCCATATGACAGAGGGTGGAGAGGCTGGAGTTCCCCTCGGAGGAGGTGGAACTGGGTAAGAGAAAACTTCACTCCCAAAAAGACTGTGATCCAGGACCACAGCCGGCCCCTGAGAGGGAAGGAATGGGGTAGGGAACATTCATTTGTGGGAACAGCAAAGATTCCTGAGGGCCATCACAGCCTAGGGGAAAGCTACTGAGGTGAAAGCTAATGCAGGGGTGACCTCATTAAGCCAACACCCCAGGAGAGTAGATAGTGAGAACAGAGTGATAAAACCCCAAGAGCACGTAGAATAAAGTGCCCCGCACCCCACCACCCACCCAGCACTAGCTCCAGTGCCTGGGATCTCAGTGGAATGTGGAGGGCTCGGAATAAACGGCTCTTGACACCCACCCAGTGGTGATAAGTGGTAAATGTGACCAAACAATACCATGATGTGCAACAAAGCCATGCCCTCTAGCAGTATCAAAAATTATATTAAATCTCCAGACTAGAGAGAAAATGACAAGTAGCCAGAAATCAGTCCTGAAGACACAGAAATATGTAATCTAAATGACAGAGAATTCAAAATAGTTGTCATCAGAAAACTCAATGAGTTAAAAGAGAATGTAGAGAAACAATCCAACAAGTTCAGGAGCTACTTCACAAAAGAGATTGAAACTATAAAGAAGAATCAATCAGAAATATTGGAGATGAAAGACACAATCAATGAGATAAAACAAAATACGGATTCCCCGAATGCTCAAGCAGATAACATAGAGGAGCGAATTAGCATAATCGAGGATAGATATGTGCTGAAATGGTCCAGATAGTGAAGGAGAGAGAACTAAGACTGAAAAGAAATGAAGAAAGTCTCTGAGAAATATCCAATTCAATTAGGAAATGCAACATAAGAATTATATGTATTCAAGACGGAGAAGAGAAGGAGAATGGAGCAGAAAGCTTGTTCAAAGAAATAATAGCAGAGAACTTCCTAAACCTAGTGAAGGAGATGGAAATTCATGTGGAAGAGGCTACCAGATCTCCTAAATATGTCAATGTAAAAAGACCTACCACAAGACATATAATAGTGAAACTGGCAAAAGTGGACAACAAATAAAAAAATACTAAGGGCAGCAGGGCAGAAGAAAATAACCTACAAAGGAATCCCCATCAGGCTTTCAGCAGATTTCTCTGGAGAAACCTTCCAGTCTAGGAGAGACTGGAATGACATATTCAAATCTTTGAAGGACAAAAACTTTCAGCCAAGAATACTCTATCCAGTGAAAATATCCTTCAGATATGATGGAGAAATAAAAACTTTTGTAGATAAACAAAAGCTAAGGGAGTTCATAGCCATGAGACACCCCCCCCCCACACACACACACACAAGAAATCTTCAAGAAGGCCCTCATACCTGAAAAAGAAAAGGGAGAAAGGGGTTGCAAAGCACAAAGTAAGGAGATAAATAGGTAGACAAAATCAGAAAATTGTAGCTATACATAAGAACAGGTTAGCAAATACTCAAGAATAGTATTAAAGATAAAGGGAAGGAAAACATCAAAAACAAAGATAATCTTGTCATTTTAATCACAAACTCACAACACAAGGTGGAGTAAAATGTGAGAAAAACAGCTGATGTTGGGGAAGAAGAAAGAGACTAAGTCAGTTTAGTCTAAGGAAATAAGAGGCCATCGGAAAATGGACTATCTTATCTACGAGATTTCAAATACAAACCACATGGTAACCACTAACTAAAAAAGCAGAACAGAGACACAAATAATAAATAGGGAGTAAACAAAGACATACAACATAAAAAACTATATAATTCAATTGGTAGACCAAAGAACACGGGACAACAAACAAAGGAAATGTAGGAGAAACAGAAAATGTGTGATAAAATGGCAACATTAATCCCTCATTTATTGATAATCACCCTAAACATAAATGGATTGAATTCTCCAATAAAAACACACAGAGTGGTGAGATAGATTAACGAACAAGACCCAACAATATGCTGCTTCCAGGAAACACTTCTCAGCTCCAATGACAAACACAGGCTCAGAGTGAAGAGATGGAAGACAATACTCCAAGCTTATGGCAAACAAAAGAAAGCAGGTGTCAAAATGCTTACGTCAGACAAAGTAGACTTCAAGACAGGTAAAGAGAGAAAAAGAGGGGCAGTATATAGGGATTAAAGGGGCACTCCACCAAGAAGACATAACACATAAATATCTATGCACTCGACACAGGAACAATAAAGTACATGAAGCAACTACTAACAAACCTAAAAGAAGATATTAATAATAACACAATAATAGTTGGGGACCTCAGCATGCCATTCACATCAATGGATAGATCATCCAGACAGAAAAGCAATAAGGAAACAGTGGAATTAAAGGAAAAGCTGGGCCAGTTGGACTTAATAGACATATATAGAACACTCCATCCAAAAGCAGCAGAATACTCATTCTTCTCAAGTACACATGGAGCCTTCTCAAGCATAGACCATATGTTGGGAAACAAGGCAAGCCTCAATAAATTTAAATGATAACAAGCATCTTTTCCTATCACAATGCTATGAAGCAAGAAATTAATTACAAGAAAAAAGCTGAGAAAGGATCAAAGATGTGGAGTCTAAACAACATGCTAGTGGATCACTGAAGAAACTAAAGGAGAAATCAAAAAGTAACTTGAGATAAATGAAAATGGAAACATACCATACCAACTCATATGGGATGTAGCAAAAACGGTATTAAGAGGGAAATTTATCACAATACAGGCTCACCTTAACAAACAAGAAAAACCCCAAATAAGCAATCGCAAACTACACGTAATGGAATTATATAAAGAAGAACAAACAAAGCCTAACGTCAGCAGAAGGAGAGAAATAATACAAATCAGAGCAGAAATAAATGATATTGAAACAAAAAAGTCAGTAGAAAAGATCAATGAAACAAAGAGCTGGCACTTTGAGAAGATAAACAAAACTGACAAACCCCAAGCCAGACTTACAACGAAAAAAAGAGAGAAAGCTTGGATAAATAAAATTAGAAATGAAAGAGGAGAAATAACAACGGATACCACAGAAATACAATGGATTCTAAGAGAATACTACGAAAAGCTATATGCCAACTAAATGGACAATCTAGAGGAAATGGATAAATTCTTAGACTCTTACAAACTCACAAAGCTGAATCAAGAAGAAATAGAGAATTTGAACAGACCAATCACAAGTAAAGAGATTGAAACAATAATCAAAAGCATCCCCAAAAATAAAAGCCCATGACCAGATGGCTTTCCTGGATAATTCTACCAAACTTTCAGAGAGGATTTAACACCTATCCTTCTCAAGCTAGTCCAAAAAATTAGGGAAGATGGAATGCTTCTTAACACATTCTACAAAGTCAACATCACTCTGATACCAAAGCCTGAAAAGGACAACACAAAAAAGGAGAACTACAGGCCAATATCGCTGATGAACATAGATGCAAAAATCCTCAACAAAATATTGGCAAACTGAATACAGCAATACATCAAATAGATCATACATCATGATCAAGTGGGATTTATACCAGGGACACAGGGATGGTTTAACATCTGCAAATCAATCAATGTGATACACCACATTAACAAAATGAGGAATAAAAACCACATGATCATCTCAATAGATGCAGAGAAAGCATCTGAGAAGATCCAACAGCCATTTATGATAAAAACTCTTAACAAAATGGGGATAGAAGGAAATTATCTCAACATAATAAAGACCATATATGACAAACCCACAGCCAATATCATACTCAATGTGGAAAAATTGAATACTATCCCTCTGAGAACAGGAAGAAGACAAGGATGTCTACTATCACCACTCTTATCCAACACACTACTGGAGGTTTTGGCCAGAACAGTTAGGCAAGAGAAAGAGACAAAAGGAATCCAGATAGGGAGTGCAGAAGTGAAACTCTCGCTGTTTGCGGATGACATGATCTTATATATAGAAAACCCTAACGAATCCGTTGGAAAACTATTGGAAATAACAACTACAGCAAAGTTGCAGGGTACAAAATCAACTTACAAAAATCAGTTGCATTTCTATACTCTAATAATGAACTTACAGAAAGAGAACTCAAGAATACAATTCCATTTACAATCGCAACAAATGAATAAAATATCTAGGAATAAATTTAACCAAAACAATCCGCAGATTCAACACAATCCCAATCAGAGTCCCAATGACATTCTTCATGGAAATAGAACAAAGAATCCTAAACTTCATAGGGAGCAATCAAAGACTCAAAATTGCTAAAGCAATACTGAGAAAAAAGAACAAAGCTAGAGGCACCACAATCCTTGACTTCCAAAATGTACTACAAAGCCATAGTAATCAAAACAGTATGATACTGGTACAAAAACAGGCACTCAGATCAATAGAATAGAACTGAAAGCCCAGAAATAAAGCCGCACATCTACAGACAGCTAATCTTCAACAAAGTTGCCAAGAACATACAATGGAGAAAAGATAGTCTCTTCAATAAATGGTGTTTGGAAAACTGGACATCCACATGCAAAAGAATGAAGGTAGACCAGTATCTCACGCCATACACAAAAATAAGCTCAAAATGTATCAAAGACTTGAAGATAAATCCTGAAACCTGAAAGATAATATAGGTAGTACACTCTTTGACATTGAACTTAAAAGGATCTTTTCAAATACCATGTCTTCTCAGGCAAGGGAAACAAAAGAAAAAATAAAGTGAGATTTCATCAGATTAAAGAATTTCTGCAAGGCAAAAGAAACTAGGATCAAAACAAAAAGACAACCCACCAACTTGGAGAATATAGTTGCAAATAATATATCTGACAAGGAGTTAATCTCCATAATATATAAGGAAATCACACAACTGAACAAAAAGAATCAACAGTCCAATCAAAAAATGAGCAGAGAATATAAACAGATATTTTTCCAAAGAAGATGTACAGATGGCCAATAAACACATGAAAAGATGTTCAACATTACTAATCATCAGGGAAATTATCAAAACTATACTAAGACACCACCCTATGCCTGTTAAAATGGCTATAATCACTAAGACTAAAAATAACAAACATTGGAGAGGATGTGGAGAAAAGGGAACCCTCATACGCTGCTGGTAGGAACACAAACTGGTGCAGCCACTATGGAAAACAGTATGGAGATTTCTCAAAAAACTAAAACAGAAATACCATAAGACCCAGCTATCCCACTACTGGGTATCACCCAAACAATTTGAAATCAACAATCCAAAGTAACATATGCACCCCTATGTTAATTGTAGCACTGTTCACAATAGCCAAGACATGGAATAATCCAAATGCCCATCGACCATTGATTGGATAAAGAAGATGTGGTATATATACAATGGAATACTACTCAGCCATAAGAAAAGACAAAAATCATCCCATGTGTAACAACATGGATGGACCTGGAGGGGATTATGCCAAGTGAAATAAGCCAGACTGAGAAAGACAAACACCACATGATTTCACTCATATGTGGAATATAAACAAACACATGGACAAGGAAAATGGTTCAAAGTTCAGCGGTTACCAGGGGAAGGGGGTTAGGGGGGTGGAAACAGCAGGTGAAGGGGAGCACTTGTGTGGTGATGGACAAGAAATAACGTACAACTGAAATTTCACAATGATGCAAACTATTATGAACTCAATAAAAAAAAGAGTCTATCTAGAAGGCGATATTAACATAAAAACTACAAATTTTACTATAAGACAGAAAATTACAAATGATACATTTAAGAGAAATATACTTGTGTCAGATGGAGGAAAACATAACTGACTCAAAGTAACAGAATGAAATTCATTAAAAAACTCGTATTTGAACTGGGCCTTAATAGAACGAGTAGAACTTTGAGTAAGCAAGGAGAAAGAGGCTAATTTTACTGATAATATGGGTTTTAGAAGTTTAGATAAATTATTCTCAGTTCAACATCAAAAAAATCTTTCAAGAACAAAGGTGAGGGGCCGGCCCCGTGGCCGAGTGGTTAAGTTTGCGCCCTCTGCTTCAGCGGCCCAGTGTTTCAGCAGTTTTAGTACGGGGCGCGGACATGGCACTGCTCATCAGGCCATGCTGAGGCAGCGTCCCACATGCCACAACTACAGGGACCTACAGCTAAAAATACACAACTATGTACCTGGGGGCTTTGGAGAGAAAAAGAAAAATAAGAATAAAGGCGAGACTTCTGACTTCTGCTAACTATGTACAAATTGGGAAAAAAAGTCACTCCCAGTTTTACAACAACAATAAGACTCACTGGACAATGGCAAATTCACAACTTTGCTCAAAGTTATCAGAGAACTGATGTTACTGGGCAAGCAGACAACCAAAACTCTAAGGAAAGACAGCCACCTCCAAATAGAAATGGAACACAAGGACTTGGAACACTTGCAAACATTTGCTTGCTTGTGTTTGATTCCTCAAGATGTCATACATTCTGGTAAGAAGAATTCAACTAAAATTTTTTAATGAATTGGTGAAAACCAAATGTGGGCTAGCATGAAAAGCATTAGAAAATCAAGGTCTACTAATAGCAGCCATATAGCAGGATCAAACACAGTTCACAATGACCTGACGCTCTGCAGACAAATCCAGCATATTTTGCCACTGAAAAAAGAAACAGTCAGCACAGCGGCCGTGTACCTCTGCAAATTTCACCAGCTTTTATCCCACAGGTATTTGTGTTTGCTGATGCCAGTCACCTGAGTCCCTGCCTGTTTTCTCCCTACCCTCCCCCCCGCCCCCCACCAGAGCCCAGGAACCACATGAGCAGCTAGCCCAAGCATTTGCAACTGTGTGAGTGCAAGATACCAGTCTAGTCCACCACGGCTGACCCCACCACCGTGCATGAACTCAGGGTTAGCCCCTCCAACTGTTTACTTGCATGCCTCAGGCCTGACACCCGTCACCAGCCTCCACTGCATTGTGCATGCCCAGCGGGGAACTGTTCAGCTATGGGAGAGCACATCAACAGCCTGGGCCACAGCTGCTGGTGGGCTTGGATTAGGCCCTACCTTCTGTCACTGGCCTGCACCGCTGTGTTCACCTGCAGCTAACTCCTCAAGCTGTGCATGTGTATGCCCTGTGCCCAATCCCTGTCACCAGCCTCTACTGTCATGTGCCTGTGGGGAGACCTAGCAGCCGTGGTAGTGCAGTCTGACAGCCAGGGCCCCTAAAGCTGCCAGTGAGCCTATAATTGGCCCCAGCCCTTGCTGCTTGCCCTGGCCACCACTACTACACATGTGTCTGCAACCAGCACCTGACACTACATAGGCATCTGCAGCTGGTATCTGCAGCTGAGTATGTGCACATTATTGGCTCCAGCCACTACTGCTGCCTGCCCTGGTTCTTAGCTGCTGGACCTGGAGATGCTGCTGATGACTCTAGCAGCTCTTGCAGACACTGTGGATCCCCCGCAGTACTTGCCAAAGACCTCTAAGTCGTCAATGCTGTGGATACTGGCAGCCTGAGCTGAAGAGACATCATGCCCTTCTGGACCCAGTGCTGCTGTATGCCCCTACACTTGGTACTCTACACCACTAGACCCAGGGTCACAGCATGCTCTAGCATGCCCCCACATGCAAATGAAAGTCTTCCTTAGCAAAGTCAGTCCATAAAGTCTAGAAGAGGTGACTGCTTCTTCCAATGTGCAGACAGGTACACAGGCTACAGACATCATAAAGAATCAGGGAAACATGAATCCACCACAGGAACACAGTAAACCTTCAGTAATTTCCCCCCTCAAAAATGGAGATTCAGAAATTGCCCAAGCAAGAATTCAAAATCATTGTCCTAAACATGCTCAGAGAGCTAAAAGATAAACAACTGAATGATATCAAGAAAACAATAGAAGAACAAAGTTAAAAGTTCAACAAAGACATAGAGAACATAAAAAAGAACCAAACAGAAATTGTGGAGCTGGAGAATACAATGACTTAACAAAAGAATTCAATGGAGAGCTTCAAAATCAGACTTTATCAATCAGAAGAAAGAATCAGTGAGCTCGAAAACAACTCAAATAAAATTATCCAATCAGAAAAGTAAAAAGAAAAAATAATTAAAAGAAATGAAGAAATCTACAGGATTTACAGGACACCATTAAAAGAAACAATGTATGAATTCTTGGAGTCCCAGAAGGAAAAGAGAGGGAGAAAGGAGTGGAAAGTTTATTTAAAGAAATAATGGCTGAGAACTTCCCGAATCTAGGGAGAAATCTGGACATCCAAGTTCATGAAGCCAATAGATCACCCCAAAATTGCAATCCAAAATGATCTGCTCTGAGACACATTATAATAAAACTATCTAAAATCAAATTTTAAAGAGAGAATTTTAAAAGGAACAAGAGAAAAAGGTTTCTTTCATACAACTGACCCTCCCCACCCCAAGGCTGTCAGTGGATTTTTCAGCAGAGCCCTTACAGACCAGGAGCGAATGGAATGATATAGTCAAAGCACGGAAAGAAAGAAACCGTCAAGCAAGAATACTTTTCCCAGTAAAGTTGTTCTTCCAACATTAAAGATCAGCTAACATCATACTCAATCATACTCAATGTTGAAATGTTGAAAGCTTTTCCTCTAAGATCAAGAACAAGACAAGGTTGCCCACTCTCACCACTTCTATTCAACATAGTACTAGAAGTTCTACCCAGAACAATCAGACAATAAAAAAAATAAAAGGCATCCAAATTGGAAAAGAAGGAGTAAAATGTCTATCTTTGCAGGTGATATGATCTTACATATGGAAAATCCTAAACACTTCACCAAAATAAATGTTAGAATCATTCAGCAAATGCAGTAAAGTTGCAGGATATAAAGTCAACAAAATATCAGTTGAATTTCTCTACAAAACATTTAAAAAAGAAATTAAAAATCCCATTCAAAATAGCATCAAGAAGGATAAAATACTTAGGAATAAATTTAAGCAAGGAGGTGAAAGATCTATATCCTGAAAATTATAAGACTTTCACAAAATAAACTGAAGCTGACACAAACAAAGGAAAGATATCCCTCGTTCATGGATTGGAAGAACTAATGTTGTTAAAAAGTCCGTACTATCCAAAGCCATCAGTAGGTTTAATGTAATCTCTATCAAAATTCCAAGGAATTTTTCACAGATATAGGAAAAACAATCCTAAACTTTGTTTGGAACCACAAAAGACATTGAAGAGCCAAAGAAATCCTGAGGAAGAAGGACAAAGCTGGAGTCATCACATTTCCTGATTTCAACTATACTAAAAGCTATTGTAATCAAAACAGTATAGTATTGGCATAGAAATAGACATTTAGACCACTGGAACAGAAGAGCCCAGAAATAAACCCTCACAAATACCGTCAACTAACATTTGACAAAGCAACAAAGAATACTCAATGGGGAAAGATAACCTCTTCAATAAATGCTGCTGGGAAAACTGGATAACCACCTGCAGAATGAAACTGGACTTCTACCTTACACCACTCACAAAAAGCTGCTTGACATTGGTCTTGGCAATGATTTTTTTGGATATGACACCAAAAGCAGAAGCAACAAAAGCAAAAGTTAATAACTGGGACTAAATCAAACTAAAAAACTTCTGCACAGCAAAGGAAACCATCAACAAAATGAAAAGGCAACCTATAGAATAGGAGAAAGTACTTGAAAATCATATACCTGATAAGGAGTTAATATCCAAAATATGTAAAGAACTTATACAACTCAATAGAAAAAAACCAACCTGGTTAACAAATGGGCAGAGGACCTGAATATACATTTTAACAAAGAATGCATAAAAATGGCAAACAGGTACACGAAAAGGTGCTCAACATCACTAATCATCAGGGAAACTCAAATCAAAACCACAATGAGATATCACCTCACAACTGTTGCAATAGCTATCATCAAAAAGACAAGAGATAAGTGTTAGTAAGCATGCGGAGAAAAGGGATCACTTGTATACTATTGGTGGAATGAAAGTTTGTACAGCCATTATGAAAAATAGTATGGAGTTTCCTCAATAAATTAAAAATAGAACTATCATATGGCCCAGCAATCTCAGTTCTGGCTGTATATCCAAAGGGAATGAAAGTAGGATTTTGAAGAGATATCCACATTCCCGTGTTGATTGCAGCATTATTCACAATATCCAAGATATGGAAACAATCTAAGTGTCCATCAATGAATTTACAAATAAAGAAGATATGAAACACATGCACACACACACACAATGGAATATTATTCAGCTACGAGAAAGAAGGAAATCCTGCCATTTATGAGAACATGGATGAACTTTGAGGGCATTACGCTAAGTGAAATTAATGAGCCAGAGAAAGACAAATACTGTATGACCTCATTTGTATGTAGAATCTAAACGCCAAACTCCTAGAAACAGAATAGAGTTGCAGGTACCAGGCTGGGGGAGGCAGAAATGGGTTGATGATGGTCAAAGGGTACAAACTTCCAATTATAAGATAAATAAATTCTAGGGATCTAATGTATAACATGGGACTATAGGTAATAACGCTGTTATATACTTAAAAAATAGGGTAACAAATGAAAGAGTTGAAATAGTGTTCATAATTTGCAAATAAGTAAAGAATATGATTTAAAATGAGGGGAGGAGTGGAATCCAACAGAAGGTAGATGTGGTAGAGACTGGCTGTGTATTTAGCAAACTTATTTACTAGAACTTCTGGACACACACAGGTAGATTACATTTTCTAGCCTCCCTTATAGTTAGGTGTGGCCATGTGACTGAATTCTGCTCAATTTAATATGGAAGTGACAGACTACTTCCTGACCTGATTCATAGAAACCTCTCATGACTAATTCTCCATGCCTTTTCCCCTCTCTGGTAACTTTGAATCAAAAATATAAGACAGCAGAGTCCTAAAATCACCACTTGGAAGAAAGTCTACAAGCCAGGAACACTTGTTTTTCATCTTTCCGTGATAGATAAACTTCTATTATGTTAACCCACTGAGATTTTGGAATTTATATATTGTATAATCTAATGTTCCCTTAATTAATACAGCAAGAAAGGAAAAACCAACAAAAATGATACATTCAGAAACAAGGCAAATAGAAAGGAGATATACTTTAGATTGTAGCTCCAAAGATATCAATAACAACAAAGAAAATGTGTAACATCTCCAGTTAGATTAGACTACAAAAATCATCATAACTGGGGCCGGCCCATGGCCAAGTGGTTAAGTCTGCGCGTTCCGTTTTGGTGGCCCAGGGTTCGGATCCTGGGCGCAGACATGGTACCACTCATTAGGCCATGTTGAGGCGGCGTCCCACATGCCAGAACTAGAAGGACCCACAACTAAAATATGCAATTATGTACTTCAGGGATTTGGGGAGAAAAAGCAGAAAAAAAAAAAGAGGATCAGCAACAGTTGTTAGCTCAGGTGCCAATCTTTAAAACAAACATCATCATAACCAATAACCTCAGGAGAAGGACATTTGAAAAGATTAAAAATAGATGTGTACCAGGCAAACACTACCCAAAAAGTCTAGTATAGCTATATTAACATAAATCACAATTATCCTGAAGACAAAATAAATGACTAATACTACAGACGGTCATAACATATTGATGAGATTCCATATTGATGGGTCTAATTAGCTGTTAGTTTCTTTTACGTCCTGGCCATATGAAATAGATTAAACATTTGATTTAAAGGCAAGAGTTTCTATATTCCATCTTAACCATTTATTAATTTCTACTGGAAGGAAAATTCAACCCATAAATAGATAGCCACCACAGCCTGATAAATGTATCTTTTCTGTATCTCTTGATTCATAATAGTAAAATAAAATCCAATGATGCATAAGAATCATAGACATGTTAAAACAGACATGACAGTCATTGAAATTAGAAGACAATTTTTTGGCCACTCAAGACTTCTTGATTTGTGTAAATTCAATCTCCTTTTCTCTTGCAACGTAGTAAATATGATTCTGATCTGAAAGGTCAAACATAGTTGGGCTCTCTTCTTCCTGAACGAAGTTCAGCCTTGGTTTTCCCTTCACACCTTCTCAGTTCCTTTATGTAAAGGCAATAGTGAGGTCAGCTACTTCCAAGCAACAACAGAGGGGCCATCACAGATCAGGGCTTTTGATCAGAATGTGTGTAATGCTAGCCACATCTTTGTGTCCTGACAATCAAGATGGAATTGTGCTGCTTGGATATCAGGCAGAAGGAAAAACAGCTGGTTATGCTTATTTGATAAAGTCTTAAAAAATATCGGGCATAAACATTTGTCACCTGTGGTTCAACCTTTTAACTTTAGAGGAAGTAGAGTTTGAGAAAGCTTACTAAACTTAGAATAAGGCTGTCCTTTCATTTCAGATCGGTGTTTATGTAGCGATGTCTCATCATATATGAAAGATCCTCTAATCAGAGAAACGACACTCTCATTCTCTCCCCAACTTATACCAAATGGTCCTTCATTTCCACCGTTCAACTAAAACTGCTTTTGTCAGTTATCCTTATTTTCTGTGCTGCTTCATGCAACATCCTCTCAATGCATTTGATGATTCTTCCCTTCTTGAAACCCTTTATCCTTGTGACTTCCTGCTACCCACTTGGTTTTCCTCCTGCCTCTCTGGGCCTGCCTTATCAGTCATCTATGCTGCTTCCTTTTCCATTACTCCACTGCCAAATGTTGGAATAACCAGGGTTTGGTAGTAGGCTTTCTTTTTCTATATTGATGTTTTTTCCAGTATGATCTTATTCAGTTGCATGGCTTTGTATATAGTTTCTATGCCTACAATTGCCCAATTTATATGTCTAGCCCTGAACTTAAGATGCATAAATCAACTCTATATGGCATCTTTACTTGGTGGTAAAATGGGCATCTCAAAATTGGCATGTCTAAGATATAACTCTTGGTTCTATTTTTTTCCCTCCTGATACTCTTGTTTCTTCTTTTTTATTTTAGGAAGATTAGCCCTGAGCTAACTGCTGCTGATCCTTCTCTTTTCGCTGAGGAAGACTGGCCCTGAGCTAACATCCATGCCCATCTTCCACTACTTTATATGTGGGACACCTACCGCAGCATGGTGTGCCAAGCAGTGCCATGTCCTCACCCGGGATCAGAACCAGCGAACCCCTGGCCGCTGAAGCAGAACGTGTACACTTAACTGCTGCACCATCCGGCCTGCCCCTCTTGTTCCTTCTTTTTTCCCATCTTACTAAGTGACTCCAATACCCATGTAGTAACTGAGTCCAAAACTAGGTGTTTAATCCTTGGTTCTTCTCCTTCTATAAGTTCGCATATCAAATCCAAACAGTTTTTCCTGTTAGCTCTGCCTCCAAAATATATTACCTTCTGCCCATATCCATTGTTCCACTAGAAGTTTCTACCACACTATCCCATTTGCCATGAGAACAAATAGTACACAGATGAAGGATAAATCAGTGCTCAAAGAAATGCTCTAGACTCAGGTACATCTGATCTGTCATACAAGGTCAATATGATTCATAATAGATGAGGACACTTAGCAACACGGTGGAGAAGATGGGAGGAAAATAAGAGAGTGAAATTAATATTTGCTGAGCAAATAGCATTGAGCATGATCAGAAAACATCTTATCTCCTTACATCTCACATCAATTCCAAAAGATAAATGAAGTTAATTTAATTTAACAGAGGAAACTGAGGTTCCCAAGAGCACACTAAGTAACAGGAGTGAAATTTATGCCCTTGTCGTTTGGCTCCATTGTGTCTCCCCTTTGCATACGCTATGGGGCTCTGAATAATACCTCTGTCTTAAGTAGGCAAAGAGAAAAACAGACAAAATATTCTATCTATCTCCCACTATATAGCCCCCAGGGATTAGAAAAATTGACCTGTCAATATAGTGACAAACCTTCAGAACTGATTACCTGCTTGATAGATAGAAAGAAACCAATGAAAGGAGTTCGAGACTGATTGTGGAGCAATATTTCAAAGCCTACGATAACTGGACTTCGTTCACCCAGGCCGATGGACTGGACTAAGAAGCCGCCCTCTATTTGGTTGATAAAGCCTAGTGCTAATCTTTTATCAATAAATTTTGATTGAGAGTCTGTTACGTGTGTGTCAATATATATCCCAGATAAAAAAAATATTCTGCCCACATTGTCAAATCACCTATCTGACTGCATGACTGATTTTCACTTGTAAAAATAGTGTGGTTATCACTGTGTGCTTATGTGAATAAGATTTAGTAGATTTAGATGTTGACTGAGTTCACAGTCTAGTGCAAAGTTGTTCAAAGTATACTTTACAGACTCTTGAATCAGAATCATCTGGCAATACATGATTTAAAAAGCCTTGGGCTCGGGGCCAGCCTGGCGGCACAGCGGTCAAGTTTACACATTCTGCTTTGGCAGTTTGAGGTTCACCAGTTCAGATCCCGGGTGCAGACTTACCCACTGCTTGTCAAGCCATGCTGTTGCAGGTGTCCCACATAAACAGTAGAGGAAGATGTGCACAGATGTTAGCTCAGGGCCAGTCTTCTTCAGCAAAGAGAGGAGGATTGACAGCAGATGTTAGCTCAGGGCTAATCTTCCTCAAAAAAAAAAAGGTCTTGGGCTCAATCTCTTGAATCAGAATTTCTTAGGTTGTCCACTGGAAATTTTCATGTTTAAAGCAAAGAAGAAGGTCTGAGAAAACCATGTGAGTTCTGGAGTGGTCCCTTGCCCCACAGAGAGAAGAGAATCTAATGAAGAAGCCCTTTCCATTGGAAAGAAAATGGGTCAGGTTAACCCAGTGAAACAAAGATAAGATCAGAGTTTTTCTTACCACACTTTTAGAATTACAAGTAGTCTCTTTTCTGATTTTTGAGGAACTGCTGAATTAGGGTTCTTTTTTTTAACAAATATTGCCATTTTGAAAAATGTATATATATGTTGGCAAGTGTAGCTGGTTGGGAGTCTAGTTACAATTCCATCCTTAGAAACCTATGCAAAGCACATACTCTCTTTATGTCTCAGCTTCCTTATCTGTAAAATGAGGCTGTTAGACCACACAATCACCCACATCCCATGTAGTGTAGGGACATATGCATTTCCTAAAGACACTGGAAGTGGGAGATATTATACCATGGGGGTTTAGACTAGGGTTTTGTAAAGCCATCAGGTTAGAATTAGTAACTGAGAGGACAGCTACATTTCTCAGGAAGGTGGTATCTATGAAACCCCTAATCCTGACTCTGACAGACAGGAGGATTCTTATGACAATATTAACGAAAATACTTGCAAACTTCCTTCATGTCACCAGTTAGATTATCTCAGCTCTAGGCCTTCTTGGCATCACCTCCATCTCTTACGCAATGGAATAAAAATGGGTAATGAGGCACAAACACCTCTTTCCAATCATGTGGGATTTTATAGAGTTCCGGCAGGCAGGGTAATAAACATCAGTAGGTCTAGAAGCAGTAAATCAGGAGTTATAGACATTGGTGACCCGAGGAATGGGGAAAAGAGCAGGGTGAGGGCAACTGGAGTATTATCAAGGGATTGTATGATTTTATTGAGTCACTGAACAAGAAATATTCATATTTAACCCTGACCCAACCACCCTTCCTTTGGACAAGGGAGAAAAATTTGCAGGAAATAAGGAAAAGGTAAAGCGAGTCTTGATTATTAGCTTGAGTCCCAAATATCAGTGCAGAAATGTCTCGAGTTGGTCTGGATCCCTTGGACAATTTCTCTACCCAAGTTTGACCTGCATGGTTTGATGCAGATAAATATAATACAGTTAAAGGAAAATGATTAAACTAGAAAGCCAGCCAGAACACAAACATCCATGCCCTCTACCATGTTGCCCGCCACAACCTCTCTACATCTCAGGACAGAGCTGGTCAAGGCTAACAACTCCAAAACTTCTCAGACGGGACAAAAACTTCAGGTCTCACTGCCACTTGAATGAAAGAAGGATATGAGGATGGATATAGAGAGGGAGGGATGAAGGAAAAGAGAGAGAGAAAGTTAGAGAGAGAAAGAGGAAAAGATAGAGAAAGAGAATATGAGAGAACCAAACAAGAGCTGGGATGCTGGTAAAACTCCATGTTGCTATAGTTGTGTGAAAAGTGAAGAGAAGGTTGAGTCATAATTATGACCCCTGTGACTTTATCCCTTTGTGGCTGAACATTTTACTTCCTGATTTGTGATTTGTTTATGGCTTAACTCCAAAATTTGAAAACCAGTAAACAATGCTTACATTATTAAGACTAAATAAATAATTTTAACATCTCACAATATATTATTCTCCTCCTCCATGGACACACTTCATGTTTCCTGACTCTTTCTTTCAACTTTATGATCAGAAAGATTTTCTGAACTCTATCTTCAAAACTTTCTATGATTATTTTTAGGTTGAAATATACTTTCCAATTTTGTGGAGCTATTTCTTATTTCAAATTGAGTTTTTTTGTTTTTTGTAACTGTTTATTTTGAAATCATTACAGATTCATATTACAGAAGTGGCCAAGACAGTAGAGAGAACTCCTGTGCACTCTTTACCTAGTTCCCCCCAATAGTTGCATCTTAGGTCAGGATAGTAGATATAATTGTTCATTTTTTAAAAATGGCACTTCCTGTTTTATGGCTGTAATATCTTCTTAAATCTCTCTGAAGATACTAGAGTAATTAGGGTTGCTTTATTTGTTTTAATTTTTTTTCTTTTGATCTCCAATATGTCTGTTCCCTATAATGTTAATTTGCTCTATCTTGGTCTTTCTCCCTCATTTATGCAAATTTTTCTCAAATATCTGGTGACCTCTGATTGTTCAACTGTATTTTAAACAATTATTCCTTAAGGAAGCTGATGGGGATCTCTGCGTGCATCAGCAGGGTCAGTCAGTTGGCACACTTTGATTTGGGGTGAATAGGATATCAAGTAGCAATTACATTGGGAAAACTGTCAATGCCAGGATGGGGAGAGCTTTATCCTGTAGCCCTGTTTCCCATACCAGTTCCTCTAGCTCACCCTGACACCATTTTTTAGAATACAAGTGTCTGCCTCACCACCGACCTTAGGATCCATACCTGGCTCTGGCTGATCTCCTTGCAGGGGGGATCATGAGGGGGGAATGAGGGAAACAGTCAGCCTTTCCTTATATAGACCTCAAATTAATCCCCCAGTCATGAATTCCTTCTCATCTTTGATCTTCTTCACATCATGCATCTCAAACACAAGAATTTCTTAGGGGATCTTCAATGGCCCTTCTGCACATATAGGCAAGAATTATATTGGACAACAGAACTATCCGATAAAAATAGAACACAAGGTCACCATGTAGCATACCAGTTAGGTTCCTGTGATTGGCTTTGGTTACTCACTTCCCATCCTGGGCATGGACCTATGCACTGCTTATCAGGCCATGCTGTGGCATGCGTCCCACATATAAAGTATAGGAAGATGGACATGGATATTATTAGCTCAGGGCCAATCTTCCTTAACAAAAAGAGGAGGATTAGCAGAGAATGTCAGCTCAGGGCTAATCTTCCTAAAAAAAAAAAAAATAGAAGACAAGTTACAAATGAGAGCCTTTGTGTAATTTAAAATTTTCTAGAAGCCACATTAAAAAGTTTAAAAAAGTGAAATTAATTTTAATAAAATTTTATTTACCTACAAGCTAAAGAGTATATCTACTCAACATAGAGTGTTATATCCATAGTATATTAAATAGGATCCTCATGGTAACCACAAACCAGGAATCTATAGCAAGCAGGAAAAAAAAGTAAGACAAAAGAAATCAAGCATATTACTAAAGATAGCCATCAAACCACAGGGAAGAGAGCAAGAGAAAAATAAAGGAACTGAGAGGAACTACTAAAACACCCCCAAAAAAGGAAAAGTGACAAAATGGCAATAAATACATATTTATCAATAGATACTTTAAATGTCAATGGACTAAATGCTCCAATCAAATGCCAGAGGGTGGCCAACTGGATAAAAAAACAAGATCCATGTATATGCTGCATATAAGAGACACACTTCGGACCTACAGAAACTCACAAACTGAAAGTGAAAGGATGGAAAAAGATATTCCATGCAAATGGCAAAGAAAAGGAAGCAGGAGTAGGAATACTTACATCAGACAAAATAGACTTTAAATCAAAAACTGTAATAAGAGACAAAGACGGGCACTACAGAATGATAAAGGGAACGATCCAACAAGAAAATATAACACTTGTAAATATCTATGCACCCAACATAGGAGGACCTAATTATATAAAGCAATTATTAACAGATATAAGAGGAGAAATAGACAGTAACACAGTAACAGTAGGGGACTTTAACATTCCACTTACACCAATGGGTAGATCATCCAAACAGAAGATCAATAAGGAAACACTCGCCTTAAAGGATACATTAGACCAGATGGACTTAGTAGATATATACAGAACATTCCATCCAAAAACCACAGAATACACATTCTTCTCAAATGCCCATGGAACATTCTCCAGGATTGATCACATATTAGGCCACAAAACAAGTCTCAATAAATTTAAGAAGATCAAAATAATACCATGCATCTTTTCTGACCACAAAGGTATAAAACTGGCAATCAACTACAGAAAGAAAACCAGAAAAGCCACAAAAATGTGGAGATTGAACAAAATGCTACTGAACAATGATTGGGTCAATGAAAAATCAAAGAAGAAATCAAAAAATTCCTGGAGACAAATGAAAATGAAAACACGACATGCCAAAATCTGTGGGATACAGCAAAAGCAGTTCTACGAGGGAAGTTTATAGCAATTCAGGCCTTCCTCAACAAAGAAGAAAAATGCCAAATAGACGATCTAAAAGTCCATCTAAAGGTACTGGAAAAAGAACAACAAACAAAGCCCAAAATCAGCAGAAGGAAGGAAATAATAAAAATCAGAGCAGAAATAAACGAAATAGAGACTTAAAAAAAATAGAAAAAATTAATGAAACCAGGAGCTGGTTCTTCAAAAACATAAACAAAATTGACAAACCCTTAGCTAGACTCACCAAGAAAAAAAGAGAGAAGGCTCAAACAAATAAAATCAGAAATGAAAGAGGAGAGATTACAACCGACACCTCAGAAATACAAAAGATAATAAGAGAATACTATGAAAAGCTACACACCAACAAATTGGATAATCTAGAAGAAATGGATAAATTCTTAGAAACATACAACCTTCCAAAACTGGACCAAGAAGATGTAGAAAATTTGAATAGACTAATCACCAGTAAGGAGATCGAAACAGCAATCAAAAATCTCCCAAAAAATAAAAGTCCAGGACCAGATGGCTTCCCTGGTGAATTCTACCAAACATTCAAAGGAGACTTAGTACCTATCCTTCTCAAACTCTTCCAAAAAATTGAAGAGGAGGGGCGGCTTCCTAACTCCTTCTATGATGCCAACATTATCCTGAGACCAAAACCAGACAAGGACAACACAAAAAAAGAAAATTACAGGCCAATATCACTGATGAACATCGATGCAAAAATCCTCAACAAAATACTAGCAAATCGAATACAACAATACATTAAAAAGATCATACATTGTGATCAAGTGGGTTTCATTCCAGGGATGCAGGAATGGTTCAACATCTGCAAATCTATCAACGTGATGCACCACATTAACAAAATGAAGAATAAAAATCACATGATCATCTCAATAGATGCAGAGAAAGCATTTGACAAGATACAGCATCCATTTATGATAAAAATTCTAAATAAAATGGGTATAGAAGGAAAATACCTCAACATAATAAAGGCCATATATGACAAATCCACAGCAAATATCATTCTCAATGGAGAAAAACTGAAAGCTATCCCTCTAAGAACAGGAACCAGACAAGGATGCCCACTGTCAACACTCTCATTTAACATAGTATTGGAAGTCCTAGCCAGAGCAATCAGGCAAGAAAAAGAAATAAAAGGGATCCACATTAGAAAAGAAGAAGTGAAACTGTCACTCTTTGCAGATGACATGATTTTATATCTAGAAAACCCTAAGGAGTCCACTAAAAAACTTTTAGAAATAATAAAGGAATACAGTTAAGTTGTGGGATACAAAATCAATGTACAAAAATTGGTTGCATTTCTATACACTAACAACGAAGTAGCAGAAAGAGAAATTAAGAATACAATCCCATGTACAATTGCAACAAAAAGAATAAAATACCTAGGAATAAACTTAACTAAAGAGGTGAAAGATCTGTACACTGAAAACTATAAAACATTGTTGAAAGAAATCGAAGAAGACACAAAGAAATGGAAAGATATTCCATGATCTTGGATTGGAAGAATTAACATCGTTAAAATGTCCACACTTCCTAAAGCAATCTATAGATTCAACACAATCCCTATCAAAGTTCCAACATTTTTTACAGAAAAAGAAAAAAGAATCCTAAAATTTATATGGAACAACAAAAGACCCCGAATAGCCAAAGGATTCCTGAGAAAAAAGAACAAAGCTGGAGGTATCTGCCATAGTAAACAAAACAGCATGGTACTGGCACAAAAACAGACACACAGATCAATGGAACAAAATTGAGAGCCCAGAAATAAACCCACACATTTACAGACAGCTAATATTCAACAAGGGAGCCAAGAACATACGATGGAGAAAGGAGAATCTCTTCAATAAATGATGTTGGGAAAACTGGACAGCCACATGTAAAAGAATGAAAGTAGACCATACCCTTACACCATGCACAAAAATCAACTCAAAATGGATTAAAGATTTGAATGTAAGATCTGAAACCATGAGACTTCTAGAAGAAAACATAGGCAGTACGCTCTATGACATTGGTCTGAGCAGCATATTTTCAAGTCCCATGTCTGACCGCGCAAGGGAAACAAAAGAAAAAATGAACAAATGGGACTACATCAAACTAAAAAGCTTCTGCACAGCAAAGGAAACCATCAACAAAACGAAAAGACAACCTAACAATTGAGAGAAGATATTTGCAAACCATATATCAGATAAGGGGTTAATATCCAAAATATACAAAGAACTCATACAGCTCAACAACAAAAAACCAACAATCCAATTAGAAAATGGGCAAAAGACCTGAACAGAGATTTCTCCAAAGAAGATATACAGATGGCCAACAGGCATATGCAAAGATGCTCAACATCATTAGCTATCAGGGAAATGCAAATCAAAACTACAATGAGGTATCCCCTCACTCCGGTCAGAATGGCTATAATTAACAAGACAGGAAACAACAAATGTTGGAGAGGGCATGGAGAGAAGGAAACCCTTGTTCACTGCTGGTGGCAGTGCAAACTGGTGCAGCCACTATGGAAAGCAGTTTGGAGTATCCTCAGAAAATTAAGGATAGATCTACCATATGATCCAGCTATCCCACTGCTGGGTATTTATCCAAAGAACTTGAAAATACAAAGGCATAAAGATACTTGCACCCCTATGTTCATTGTGGCAATATTCACAATAGCCAAGACATGGAAGCAACCTAGGTGCCCATCAAGGGACGAATGGATAAAGAAGATGTGGTATTTATACATGATGGACTACTACTCAGCCATAAGAAATGACAAAATCCGGACATTTGTGACAACCTGGATGGACCTTGAGGATATTATGCTGAGCGAAATAAGTCAGAGGGAGAAAGTCAAATACGATATGATCTCACTCATAAGTAGAAGATAAAAATGACCAAAAAAAAAAAAAAAACCCACACATAGCATTGGAGATTGGACTGGTGGTTACCATTGGGGAAGGGGGGAGGGGGGAGGGCAAAAGGGGTGATTAGGCTCACGTGTGAGGGGATGCACTATAATTAGTGTCCGGGTGGTGAACGTGATGTAATGTTTCCAGAATTTGAAACATGATGTACACCCGAAAAAATAAAAATTAAAAAAAAATTTAAAAAAAAGAATCACATGACAGTAAAAAGAAAAAATTTCTTTACCTAAAATATCAAAAATATTATCGTTTCAATGGGCAATCAGTGTAAAAATTGTTGAGATATTTTATGTTCTTTTTCATACTAAATCTTCAAAGTCTGGTGTGTATTTTACATTTATGGCACATGTCAACTCAGAGCAGCCACATTTCAGGGGCTCACTAGCTGTATAAAGCTAGTGGCTACCATTTTGGACCGTACAGCTTTTATTGCGTCTCCAATCACTCTGCTTCTTCCATTATCACTGCTTCATCTATTTTTAATTTTTCAGAGAATGTATGAAATCTCTAATCCACTATGTTCACCTTCCTATTCTTGTTACTGTTGTGGATTTCAGCTAATTTTTAAATTTAATTTCATTTGAGTATGGTATCAGGAGGAAAAGTAAATAAATGGATAAACTGCCATTGAAAAATCCATAAAACCATCAAAATTCCAACATCACCTCCAGCAGGAGGAACTCCAACATGTAAGTTTTGTGGGTGTAAAATAAATAACAATAACAACAAAATATAGCCTCTGGCATTTCCTCAGACTTCTCCTGTTCTCTATGCCTCAAGGATTATATTCCTATTTAATTATTTTGGTCCACTAGTATTTGATTATTCTGTGTTGTTTGTCCCTTTGTAATTTAACAATAACTAATTACTATTACTATTACTAATTACTATTACTTACTATGTATAGAGAACTCTTCTTAGACTTTATATGTATTATTTCATTTAATTCTCTCAATAACCTTAGGAGATGAGTGGTATTATCAGCTCCTTTACATATATAAGGAAACTGAGGCACAGAGAGGCCAAGTAAGTTGCCTAAGGTCAAGCAGACCACAGAAATCTGATTTCACAACACATGTTCTTAATCACTATGCTCTATGCTTCTTCAAGAACTTATATATAGAGCTGGGTCATTTGAGTTTGACTCTTGGCCCCTCTACTTGCTAGCTTTGTAATCTTGAGGTGACACACAGCTTCTCTGTGCTTCGTTTTGCCATGGTGGAAATAAGGTAATAGTGCTCACCATGATGCTTTTCACATATGTAGCAGAGTAGAAAGATGGTAGCTGTGGTCATATGGGATCAGATAGCACTTCTGGATATCCCCCACCTACAGAACAGCATCTCTGCTGTATGCTGGCCTCATCTCTAGATTTGGACTCCATCTGAGTTTTCACCACTATTCATTAAGCTACTCTCTCTCTTTAATAGAGATGGAGATATTTTTGACCTCACAGTTTTACTGAAACCCCTGCTTGCTTCTTCATAGAATGGCAATCAGTACTGGAGACATAGCTACATTGTCCCTTTTCCTTTAGGTCTAAATAACTCCTGACTTGTCCATCTGTGGTTTTGAGAGCCCCACTGCTCACCAAGCCCAGTTACGACAGTGTAAGTAACTGACTCATTGGCCCTATGAGGGACAAGGCAAAAGACACAGATGAACCTGTATTCATTATTAGAAAAAAGTAATGGAAAAACAAATGGCTTCATCTGAGATAAAGACAACTTCTTAAATAATAATTAAGACTTTATATCTTAGACCTCAATTAGATCACTAGGCTAAAATAGTTCATAACCAAGGCATCTTAAAAACAAAACAAAACCTTTACGTGACTATAATATCCAGGAAACTGCAAAGCACCTGATTTAAAACTTGCCATTCCCAAAGATCCATATGGAATAGATGGTATTTGCACATTGGTTGACATTTTGGTAGGAAACGCATTCTTAGAAAGCTTGGCTCTAACATAGACAAAGGAGAAGCCACCATTCCTCTGATAAGTAATGGACCATGACCATTCTAAATGTATTTCTTCAATTGAAGCCTCCAAAATGAAGGGGAGAAAACTGATTAGAAATGGTTTGGGAGCCTAATTCTGTTAGTGGGAATGAAATTGATAAACAACATTGGGTGATCTGCTGGAACAAATAGATTCTTGATTCAGCAGGAATCCAGCTGCTATTATGTTCCAGGTGAACAAGCATTACTTAAATAAATAAATCCCTTCTTTTTTTCTGTACATGCTTTCCAGGTTTGCTGCATTTATTAAATGAGAAATGAATCCAGGTTGGAGAGGCACAGAACGCTCCTTTGGGAGACACCATGGAATTAGCGGGATAGATAGAAAGGTCACTGAGCTTGAGAAAGGGGAAGGGCAGTGTTTAGCAGCTTTCTCATAACTGAGCCTGCTATTAACATAGTGGTATTTCGAATTTATAAAGCATCTTCCAGCCCTGAGCTTTAATGTGTACTGCAAACATTAATTAATCCCCACAACATCCCCCAGAATGTGATGAGGTGCAGTCCGCATCTCACAGATGATGTAACCTAGAAGCAGAGAAGTTAAGCCTGTGGGCCAAAGGACAGACAGGTCAGCCAGAAGATACGACTGCAGGGACTGCAAATTCCAAGCCTCGGGGCAAAAACTGAAATCGGGGGATTTTAGCAGATAAGCAGAAGGAAAAGGAAAGCATGTCTGGAGGCTTATGGAAAGAAAAGGAAGGAGTCAACCAAGGAGGTGTAGGTCAAAATCTGCTTACAATGGGAAGGCAACTTTTACTCCATCAAATGTTTTTCCCAAGTGAAAAGAAATATAACTCATTTTGAATGCAATAAAATGGTACTCCATCCCAAAGTAAAAACATAAAAGTCCAATACTGTCAATTTGTGTTGCACTGAAGTAACTATTAATTAGCTAAATAACTATCAGATCTGGTAGCTCTAATGTATAAGAAATTAATTTCTCATTCCTGCTGTAAAATTAAGAATCCTAATATCTCTTTTTTATTTAGACTTCTCTCTCTGAAAGAAAAAAAAAAGGAAAAATTTCACCCAAAAGGAGTGGGAGATGTCACTTATTGAAAAGGCAGATTTCAGGCATATATGACAAATGACAGCAGTGACATTTTCAGAATCACAAAAGCCAGAGCAGTATGCTCACTTGCCTTCTGAGGTGAAATCCCTCCAAGTTGCAAATAGGATTATAAATAAAGTGCTGTTCAAAGACCAATCACAAAACCATTTTCCATGAGAAACTTAAAATAGAACAAAAATATCACATTTACGTTTGCATGATACATTTTACTCCCTGTCACTTTAATCTCCAGAAGAGTCAAGTTTAACAATAATATCAAAGACAGGTTTATTATCAAGGTCCACGTGTTCTATTTTCCTCTTACTAACAACCTAACACAAATGCCAGACACAGAAGTTATTTCTGGTGCAAAACATCATTTAATTTCCTTTGATAGGTTTACTATTCTTTGAAACTGTAAATTCATTCATTAGATAGAAGAGACTTGTTAAACTCTGATATATTATTTTTTTGTTTGTTTCAAGGATAGACACAATCTCTTTGATGTATAGCATATTGCTGAGAAGTAGTACTGTTTGTATTAGTGGGAGAAAATATTGATGACAGTGAAAAATTAAGTGCTTTGTCTTGTGATTCTGATTGAAACCACTAAAAGCAGTAGTATAAATTAAGCAACAGGGAAGATTATGAATTCTGCTGTGGAATAGAGAATTAAAGATTTAGAGATGTATATACTTTACCTTAATATAAATAAGTGATTTTGAAGTTCATTCCTACTTTTCTTAGAGACTATAACTCTTATCTGGGTCTCCAGATCTTTTCTCAGGTTGGTATTCATCTTTAAGTGAAAATTATCAGAGATTGTCTTACCTCATTTGTTAGCAATAAAGAGATACATGTTGAAAAGCATCACATGCGTAGGAAAGCTAAAGGGAAGATGACATTAAGAATAAAGAGAAGAGGATTAATCAGCAGTTATGACACCTCTGGAATATGCTGTACCAAGTTAGGAAACTTGCCGAAGGTCACAGAACTCATAAGAAGCAGTTCTAATAGTCGATCCAAACCTCTGTAATTCCAAAGCCCACACTCTTTCCACAACAACACATAGTCTCTCTAAAGCACTTCAGTCACATCTTCTTACTATTTATAACCAGCCTTTTCCCAAAAAGAATATAAGGTTAACTTACAAATATGCACATCACAGGAGGATTAAATAAAGTTTATATATAAAAATAAAGTGAGATAGGAAAATAAGGACAGAAAAATAATATAGAATCTTAAGCCAGTTTAGGGCACACTATGATACCGTTAAGTCTCTGGAGATAAGCCTCAAACTTGGCTGTGAGTTTTCTAGCAAATAAACAAGAAAACATATATAGGCCTCCATAATCTCTTTATAAAAGCCAACCAGTTATTCAGAAAAATTAGGCTGACTTTTTTTTCTGCTCTAAGTTCTCATACAAGTGTGTATTTTGATGAACAACATCCTCAACAACACCATTTCAGGAAACATAATGTCAAGTTGAATTAGGCTCCTTTCCCCTAAAGTTACATTAATGGTGCCATATCAAAACACAAGTCAATAAAAGCAACTCTAAGCACAGGATTTTGGACACTGGGAAGGGCAGGGTCCAGAAACAATATTCAATCCAAGCACATGGCTTCTTAATTGTATGGTATAATTCAGAGTGAGATATTGGAGTATCTGGAAAATAGATGGACTATCCTCCCTGGGTCCCCAAATCCTAAATAAATATTGCTTCTCTTAGTTAAGTTTTTAGAACGTATTCAGCAGGGTAAATTTAAGATGATAATCCCTACTAAGTAGAGTGGCTGGAACTCAACAATGCTCTGTGGCGAGTTCATTGTGAATCTACAAGCTTCAACAAGCATAGTCAGAGGTTACAACTTTGTGTTAGGCATTAAAAAAAGATATTTTTAAATAAAAGTGCATTATCTGGAATTAAGATATTATCAGGATTAACACCTCAGTGAGTTAGTTCTGCTGATTAGTTATTAGACAGGAGGGGCACGAAGGAATAGTATGCAGGATACATACACTTTTTCAAAAATCCTGCAAACATTGTCCATCTCTATCCCCAAGGCCTACAACAGTGGCAAGCAACGAGTTTGAATGCAGATTTACAATGTGCTTCTGCATGATTCTGGCAGGAGTTTTAAGGGAGGATCGGCCTACGGGCATTGCCTGTCTTTTGAATTGAGGAAAGGCAGTGCTGCTCTTGCACCAGACAAGCAGAGGTCTCTGTCCTGGCTCCTCCACTTCAGAGTGTCCTGCATTTTGGAAAGTCCTTGTTGAAATTGTCTAACTTTCTCCTTCTGATGGCTTGGAATCAGCTCGAACTGGCAGTGCCAGGCTCCCCAGTCCCCATTATTCTCATGCAGAAATTTCTCTGATCCTCTTCCTCCAACTTTGCTGTGCATCAGGTCAACTAGATGTCCCAAGATTGATTTGTGCTTATGCCACCCCAGGGCCCTGTGGTTGAGCCCCAGTTCTAGGAGCATAAGCAGATCATTCTAGCTGGCTGATTAGGAAAGTTCTTCTGGGGGATTGCGTGAGACTGAGCTTCCAGAATGGTGCTGACACAGTAATTTGGAGTGACTCTCACTCACTTTTGACCCTGGGCAAGTTCAGGACTCTGGGCTACTGACTATCTACCACAGATTCTTGGGCCTGCTCTTGATCCTTCATGTTCCAACAACAGGGCTGCCTCTGATGTTTAGCACCTGCAGGCAGTGAGGGTAGTTGCTCATGGGAGTGGTGGCAGAGGTTGGCAGTGTTTCTCCTGTTGTGGCAGTTTAAATCACCCAGGGAAGTCTTGGTACTTCCTTCACAGACTTTGTGCCATGATTAAGGAATATTCACACTTACCCTGAGAATGATCACACTTGTCTCCTCTGAGCATTTCTGAGGCTATGGTTTGATACCAACTGGCCCGCTTAATCCATGTCTTCTCTTGCCTCTGATCAACATGGTGACATTATGCTGTCCTAAGTTGGCCTCAAACCATGCTGAATAAAGAAAGGACATTCTTTGTGCAAATGGGAATGCCTTTCCCACTCTGTCCAAGGGGCTGTTGCATCTCCTCCCCACTGGGGGCAGTGTGTGGAAGGCAGAGGTGCAGTGAACATGGGAAGAGATTGTGTTCTAGGGTTGCAGTGATGACAGCCTAAGGAGTCCAAGGCAACATGTATTGTTCAATCTTTATACTATAAAATTCTGGACAGTAAAATTAGCATGTCTAGAAAATTAATTATTGTTCATATTTTTCTGCAAACTCTAAGTAACACTTTTGTTTGAGGTCATCATCAATGACGCGTACTAACAACCTGTAGGAGAGTCACTAGGAGCCAGTATTCATTGGCGGCTCCATCGATGATGCAGTGTCAGGAGTAAATGGTAGTAGGGAAGTGCAAAGACAAGAAGATCTATGTTATTTCAATAAAACAGGTTCTAAGGAGCCATGACATTGTGGGTAATCACATAATTACTAACTTTGTCTCCGGAGGAAATATGAAATTAACCAGGAATGGCACATTTGATAATGATGAAGAAGAAGGGATGGTTTGTGGACCTGAAGAAGAAGAAACAGTGCCTGGACATTAAGAAAAATCTATGGGACAAACGTGTAAGTACCTCTTCTCTATACGTTATTTTAACACAAGGATTCTGAAACTATCATCTTTGAAATCCTCCTCTGCTTGTTTTTGTATGATCCCACAGCTAAGAATGATTTATATATTTCCAAAGAGTTATAAACAAAGAAGAACATACATAGCTCACAAAACCTAAATTATTTACTATCTAACCGTCTACAATAAAAGTTTGTGAATGTCAGTTTTAAATCATCAATAAAATCACTCTAACTGATGTGGGTTCTTAAAACTTGTAGCAGTTTTCAACTTTTAAAAAATTTTTTTCTCCCCAAAGCCCCAGCACGTAGATGTAAGTCATTCTACTTCTTCTGTGTGGGACATTGACACAGCATGGCCTGATGAACAGTCTGTAGGTCCACACCCAGGATCTGAAACCGCAAACCCTGGGCCACTGATACAGAGCATGTGAACTTAACCACTCCGCCACAGGGCGAGACCCTGTAACAATTTTTTAAAATAAACTTTTCATTTCAGAACAGTTTTAGATTTATAGAGAAATTACAAAGATGTTACAGAGAGTTCCCACATACCCCACATCCGCTTTGCTTATTATTAACATCTTCCATTAACATGGTACATGTGTTACAATTAATGAACCGATATTGACACATAATTATTAACTAAAGCAACATTTTATTTAGATTTCTTAAATTCTTACCTAAAGTCCATTTTTATGTTCTCAGATCCATCCAGGATACCATATTACATGTAGTCATCATGTTTCCTTAGGCTCCCCTTGGCTATAACAGTTTCTCTGACTTCCCTTGTTTTTTCACGACCGTGACAGTTTTGAGGAGTACTGGTCAGATACTTTGTAGAATGACCCTCAATTGGGATTTGTCTGATATTTTTCTCATGATTAGACTGGGGTTATGGATTTTGGAGAAGAAGACCACAGAGGATGGCTCCTCATCACAGTATATTAAGGATACATACTATCAATACAATTTAGCACTGTTGATGTGGATCTTGATCACCTGGCTGAAGTAATGTTTGTCAGGCTTCTCCACTATAAAGCTACTCTTTTTTTCCCATTGTCATACTATACTCTTTGGAAGGAAGTCTCTATACCCAGCCCACATTAAGGAGTAGAGGATTATGCTCCAATTTCTTGAGGTTGGACTATCTGTATAAATTAGTCGTAATTCTGGATGGGAGGTTCGTATATTCTCCATATATTTATTATTTAACTATTTATATCAGCATGGACTCATATTTATTTTATACTTCGGGTTATAATCCAATATTACGTCATTTTGTTTCTCAAATTTTTCCATCTTTGGCCATTGGGAGCTCTTTCGGTTGGCACATATGTACCTTTGATATATTCCCCACCACTATTTTTTGTGAGAACTTCTTTACTTGTTGGCACTACAAGATACTCCAAGCTGATCTTGAATATATATTACATTTTAAAATCTAATATGTTTTAGATAGGAGTCCTCAAAAAACATTTGCATGGGTCCCCACACTCAAGGCCAAGTTGTGGACCCAGAGGCTGCAGCTCTGTGGAGGGTCATGGGGAAGATGGAGGCAAAGCAGAAATTTGAAGGGAGAAGCGAGATAGAAACTTTTCCTTCTTTAAAATTTTCCTGCAAATCATTCCTGCTCCAGAGACCAATTCAGCCATATCAGGAATCCTTTAAACTTTTGCCTTCCAGTTGTTTTTGGTTTTCTGATAACACAGAGTGATATAAATATTACAAAATCCCATATCACAATATTATTCATCCAGTTATGTGAGGCAGCTCACTGAAAAGTGGTTTTTGAGTTTTAAATAAAGCTATTTTTACAAAGAAGCATTTGAATATATCTAGGAAATATTACGACTATATATTGTGACAAGTATGGATGTTTGATAACATTGCCATATGGATAGTTCACTTACCATTTTAAGTGTAGCCTGGCATTTGTTTTTAAAATTCTGAGACTTTTATAAAAATGTTTCTATAATATGCTTACAATTTGTTACCTTCTTGCATTTGGGAATTAAAAATTAGACTTTGGCCAAAAATTAAGAGCCGGAATCAGAAACCAAATCTACTGAACATTAGGATGGGTCAACATAAGATTTTCTAACATGATACAAGAGCCACACATGGCTCTCAGTGTGATTCTGTTATGTTAAAAAGTCACTTTATTAATGGGTTCATTTTCTGGAATTACATCATGAGACTGATTTCTAATAATACATTGAGAAGTTCTACACCTAAACTTTCTACACGAAGACTTTGGATGGCTTTTGGCCATGTCTAAAAAATTAAGACAAAATGATGAAAATACGCCAATGGTGAAGAGCCCTAATAGTAAACCTCAAAAAAGGAGTCTGAAAATATTTGAAGCAAAGTGAATCACTGAGGTAATTTTATTACTTTTTATATTAGTTACAGAAGCATGAACTGATTTAACAAAATTCCAAAATCTCCATGGGTCAACACAATAAAAGTTTATTAGTTGCTAACAACCCACCAGGTCAGGCATTCCTGATCAGTAGATAACTGGCTTTCCATGCAGTGATTCAAGGATCCAACCTCTTCTATCTCATAGCACTAGCAGGCTTTGAGCCTGAGTTCTTTGCATCCAGTTGACAGGGGAAGAGAACGGAGGAACAGCACACTCGCTTCTTCTCCGCTCATCCTGTAATTGACACATTCCTTGCACTCATACTCCATTTGTAGGAATTTGTTACTTCACTTCACTTAGAAGTCAAAGAGTCTCGGAAATCTCCAGAGAAAGAGCTCTGCAATATGGAGGGAGGGAACATGACTTATTGGTGACAGTTAGGAGGTCTCTTCCACACTTCCAGCCTAACAGCTTTAGGGAAGATAACTAGCACTGGGATGTTCAAGTTCAGTTCCAGTCATATTAATTCCTAGTCACACTATGTCTGGTATGTTGCTGTGTCAAGGATTCAGTTTAAATCACAAGTCAGAATATTATATAATGAGTAATTTAACATAGGAGCTGTGACTAAGTCATCGATACAAATATTATAGCTACAGAATGTTCTGGGAAAAAGTGGGAAATCTTCAAAAATTCCCTGATTAGGGAAAAACCATCACATGTTTTCAAGCATTTCCATACTGTATTCAAAGTCTATTGTCTTTCAATTCCTCTTATAAAGAATGAATAGAATACCAATCTGAATAGACCTCAAGGTGGACAAGAATAGATACAGAGAACTCACAGGGAGTGGACAGCAATGTAAGTAACAAAGGTATCTATGTAAAGTAGAGTTCATAAGAACTTTTTTTTGAGTGCTCAATATCTACTAAGAACGTGCTTAGCGCTTTATATGCATCATCTTCTTTAATGTTTGACCCAGTCCTGAGATAGTTACCAATACTATCCTCATTTTACAGAGGAGAAAACTAAAGCTTAGAGAGGTGAACTCCATTGCAGGGGGTGGCAAGGCCAAGCTGTGGACCCGGGCAGGACAGCCCAGGAGCTCATGCCCTACAATCTAAAAGACACAGCCATTGATTCTATCAAGAGGGTCAACATGTGCAGTGTGAACCTGGCATTTCCTCCTCTGTAGGCTTCTTGCTTTTATTAAATAAAACAACACAAACAAAAAACATCTTATATTTGATTAAATAATTTGAGATTTTATCTATAAACTTTCCTAGTACTATAGAGAATCCAAATGTCTTTTAAAAAGAAGAAAGAAACCATTAGAGATCATAGTCTCCAATACAGATGACTGATGGAGATCTGTGTGCTAAGAACTGAAAATAAAGAGCAGGCATTATAGTATCACTCTGTCAGTCCTCTTTTTCAGACACTGGAGTGGCCCCATAGTGCACTCAGCCAGGCACAGAGTGAAGGAAAACATGTCTTGGTCCCAATTTCACTAAGTTCCCAAAGAGCAGCACACTTGTGCCAGAGAAAGACTGATTCTGGACAGTTTCTTCCCCATCCTTGCCTGTTCAATTTTGTGATTGCTCTCTCTTCTGACCTTCATATAACGTCTCTGCATCAGGTCTCTATCCACGAGACCATCTATGTGTGTGGAGGGCATTGGATGCAGTGATTTTCCATTCTCCCTACATGGAAATCTACCAAGTGTTTGGTTGACTTTTGGATGGCCTATCCCACTGAGTAAGGAAGAAGAGACAAACTAGGGCCTAATAGGAAGGAAATTTCTACACTACAGACCATTTTGGTAGGGCAGAAAGGATCATCTTATTTGGATAACATGATCTCTTTGAACCTTGAAGAAGTCATTTAATTCTGCTTAAAACAACACTGATTCAAGGAGACTTCTACATGAAGCAAAATTAATCAAATATGATTATTTTACCTTAAAGCTAATTAAAATTTTATATATAGCTATATATACAAATTGTCTGTGGACATTTTATTTACAGAGAAGGTGTCTGATACTTTGAACTGAGATCGCTATCACTAATGATTCATTGAAATGTTTTCAGGCTTTTCCTTTCCTAACGGAAAACAATTTTCCTGAAAGGTTGACAATCACTTGAATGAACCTATAAAATAGGTGGTAAAATGGTTTTTAGCTCAGCTGAGGAGGTGCTGTGCTGGTCTTAATGAGGTGCCCACTTGTGAAAGAGTGTCATCATACTTACACAAATCATTTGTGTCAGTGACATTCGAAGTAGCTATTAATGCAAAAACTTTACACCTAGAAGCCTCACTTTACCATTTTCACCACATTTCCGAGAGTTTTGACGAGCTCAACTACCCACTGTAAACATCGCCCTTCCTAATATAGAGCATTCATTTTATTTGAGCACAAGTAATTATTGAGACTCAGAAGATTTCAAGCAACAATACTGAGACTCTTCATTCTGCCTTACTGCTTAAGACAAATTATCTGTGTTTAGTTACGTTTAAAAATTATTCTTTTCCACAATCTTTTTCTCTAATTGTTAGCACGGTTGGGACATAAAGTTCCTCAAATTAACAAGCAAAGCAATTAATGCTTACTGTTTGGAAACTTTGATTCAGAATCATGTGGCATATACAAAAGAAGATGTGATTAGTGTCATTGAGATTACACAAGACCTACATGCAGGGATGGGAAGGTAGCTGGTCAGTTACAGAGAAAGCAGCAAATTTCCCAGTAGATAGATTTCATTGGTCAGGGACAGGTGGGCACTCTGGGAGGAGAAGTATCATCTGAAGCTGGAGATCTCAAACAGGAATTTAGGTTAGGCTGAGGTGGTATAACAAGCTAGGACCATGAAACCCAGCCCATCTTTAGTTCTCAGAGTGTGTTGTTGTGAAAACTCTGGTATGAGATGTAGCTACCTGATTCCCTGTTTACAAAGAGAATCTTATTTTTCTTCTGGTGTGTAACAGAACAGACACTTTTATTTTATTTATTTATTTATTTATTTTTGAGGAAAATTAGCCCTGAGCTAACATCTGCTACCAATCCTCCTCTTTTTTTGCTGAGGAAGACTGGCCCTGAGCTAACGTCCATGCACATCTTCCTCTACTTTATATGTGGGACACCTGCCACAGCATGGCTTGACAAGAGGCACACAGGTCCACACCCAGGATCTGAACTCGCAAACCCTGGCCTGGCGAAGCAGAACATGAAACATTAACCACTGCGCCACTGGGACAGCCCTTCTATTTGATTTAGAAACAGATAAAGGCTCCCGTTGTGAGGAATATGAAATCAGATGACAACCAGTCACGGAAATGTTGAACTTCCAACTCTGAATTTGTTGTAATCTATAAAAAATGAGCCAAATCATTGCAAACTTCAGTATTTTATTATTAGAGTAAATGATATGCCATTCACCTTAGTTTATCTCTGCACATGTGTATGTCTCTTCCTCAACCACTCATATGGTTGAGATTCAAAGTACAAGATGACCTGAAAGGACCCTTCAAGTGCTAGTGTCCTATGACATTATGATTCTAATTATTTAAAATCTAGTATGACACAAAGTATTGTCCTACTCATTTTTTGGTGGTGTTGTCATCTAAAACATCCAATTTTCTTTGGCTTAAGTAGACACACCGTTGAAAATCACAGCAGAAGATAGACTGTTATCACCTATCTTCCTGCTCTCAGTGAAAATAAAATTTCCCTTTGTTTCAGGAGGCTTTGGTCTGAACTACTTTTCTTTCATATAGACAGTAACAACAAAAACGAAAACAAAAGTAATTCTTCACTGGCAATTCTTACGATTGAAATTCAGACATACTGGCTATATACAAGGAAGGTGCAAAGTTACAGTGAAGCAGTTTCCCTTTGTTGGGTCACATTCTTTGGGGTAGCTTGTTATCTGAAATATGTCTAAAAAGATGTCGTTACGAATTCTTGCATCCCATGTCTGCTGGCCTCATTCTCTCTATTGCACACAGGCATTCATGTACCAGCAAGGATGGTTGCTGACATCTGCAGGTTTATATATGTTTTTTGGCTCAAGTTCCAAAAGGAACTGAGAGCTATCTTTTAATCCCCAATGCAGAAAATTGCAGGGGAGGATTCTAATTGGCTCAAGTTGCATCACACATCTCTTTGTGGGTGACTCCATATTATGATTAGCCCAGCTTGTGTCACACACTCATGCCTGTGACAGGAGATGAGGAGAGAATGCTGTGTGTGATAATCCACAGCAACATGGGGAATAGGGTATGTGTTCCAAAGGAAAGTACATACAGTTTCCAGGAGGAAGAAAGCAAAATATGCTGGACAGACAAAAATCCCAGGATATGTCCTGTATTAATTAGGTGTCCCACTATCTCAAAATGGTATTTATTGAGTTGATAAAGAGATATTTTGGTCTTGTGCAGTCTTTTTCAAATTCTAATCCTCTTTTAAGAGCTCTACATAGTGAAAAATATCATCTCTAGCTTGATGTACTAATTTTCTCATCATTTTGGCTATGATCTATGGAACACTTGACAGGCACACACACAGACACAACCGATACACCAATGTAATTTTAATTTTCTTTTATTTAAGCTGTTTCTCCCTTCCATTTAAAGCAATAATTGAGTTAAATTTTTGTAAGTTTTTAGTTTTAACCCTTAAATGCGTTGCCCTTGTCAAAGTAAGAATAAAATTACCTAGAAGAATACATTACCTATTTCAGTAAAATCTGAGGCAATCCTATTTCAGATGACATTTGCTAGTAACCACAAAAAAACAAAATAAACACACACATCAAGGTTGACCCCTAAATGGCATTAACTTCCCTGTATAAAAGCACCAGCGAAGGCCTAACCATAGCAGTGAAGTTGCTCAAGGATGCTTTCCAAATAGATGACTACTTTCATGATATGATGTGAGCAATATCACCACAGCCCTCCACCCTTGATCATACACTTAAGGAGGACGCTCAACCCACTCTGCACAATAAAATCATCTGGGGAGTTAAAAAATGCCTTGGGCCCAATTCTAGACCTAATTCCTGGAGAGAAACCTGGACCTTAATAATTTTTAGATGATCTCTGGTTCCAACGTGCACTGATGAGAACCACTAGCCTAATGTTAAGATCTTGAAATCAAATCACCAGCTCAAATGCAAGAGTGTCACCTGAGACGACGAGGACAGAAAACAAATGTGTGCTAATATCACTTTAGTCATTCTTAACAGGGGGAAATTTTGCTCTCTAGGGGACATTTGGCAATGTCTGAAGACATTTTTGGTTGCCACCAAAACATTTGGTTGGGGATGCTGTTGGCATCTAGTAGATAGAGACCGGTGATACTGTTAAACATCCTAAAATGCCCAGGACAGCCCCAAACAGCAAAGAATTATCCACTGAAAATGCCAGTGGTATTAAGGTTGAGAAACAGTGCCTAAGCCAAACATGATAGATTAGGGACAGAAGACAGAAACTGAGGGGTATGAATTGCTTTCCTGGAAGAGAGGGGTCCAGTACTACCTGGAAGAGAGGGGTCTAATAACATGCTGGGTGTCCTTGCAAGCTAATAGGCAGCATGAAGTACTGTAGATTTCTTAACATAGATTGGAGAGGGATGGAAAGAGAGCAAAAGAGTTGAAAATTTTGCCTAGGACCATTGGGGTTAACAGAAGCCATCCAGATGTATATAATGGGTGCCTTGTTTCTCAACCAAACTATCAAGGCAACAGAGGCAAATGAACAATCAATACATTTATAATATTTGCCTTATAGAGTTCAATTCCTAAATAAATCCAGAAATTCTAAGTTATTAAACTGAAAAAAATTAATTATGTCAAGTTAATGATAATTGCTTTGAAAAGTTCGAGTTTACCGTAACAGTGGACTTTATTCGCTCTTTCCTTTGGAAGGAGGAGAGGTTTCTTTCCACCTGTACATGCGTGCACACACACACACACAACAGCTGGCTACACTGGAGATTCAAATCATGATTGGTGCAATCGATTTAGCATCTTTATTTTTATTTAATTTAAAATTGCTCTTCATTTTTTCATCTTGAGCAAAACTGAGCAACTCTTTTCTTTCTGTTCTTGATGTAGGAAAGGAAGCAAAGTCTCATGGCTCAAACAATCGATGAGGACATACAAAGTCTAGGCGGCAAGAAGCTGAGAACTAAATGCAGGTTATAGTCCCTAGATGATCAGATGGAAATACCAGGAATCTCAGGGTTCTTTCATAAAATAATTTTTGTGGGAATGTGGCTTAATTATAATAAAACCTATAAACAAATCATCATACATCATATAAAGTAGAATCACAGGAGTGTCCAAAAAATGAACAATGGGACTACTGTAAAAAAGATGATCTGAGACCCATTCCAAGATAAAGGGACCTTTAGGTCCTGGGTATGTCCTGCCATGGGCTGAGGCTCCTCCACAGGGCTGCGTGGCATATTTATTCTGTCCTTTCTCCCTATCCCCCCCCTCTTGCTTCTCCCATTCCCAATATTCCATTCACATGTACTTTCCCCAATCTGCCCATTCTATCTATGCTTCTCACTTCTTTAAAAACTCAACTTGAAACCTCCTTCGAGAGAAACCTTCTGAAATATTTAGACATTATGTGGAGGAGTCTATGAGAAATTTCAAGATAGGATCCATGCTTTTAAATAATCTAGATCCTGCTTCCAAGAATAGCCCTAATTGAGAAAGATTTAGAAAAAGAGAGAGAGAACTCACAATTCAGCAAAGCTTTCAGTTTCTGGGAGACTGAACGAATAACACCATCTAATTCTATACACAGACTCTTAGTTTGGTCATCTTACTATATATGTGTTAAGTTTATGCAGCTTTAATTATTATTTAGTGTGACACTTTTAAAAGTACACACACTCAGGCACATATTTATACTTGATTGTTCCAAATACCAGCCATTCCTAATCCTGATTGCGTATAAGAATAACACAGACAAAAATGTGAAAATACCAGTGTTTGAACCCCACTGTATGTCATTTAATCAGGCTCTTTGGCAGAGTGATCTGGGCATGGGCATGTTGGAAAAGTTCCCCAGGTGATGCTAATGTGTAGCCAGTGTCCAGACCGGCTGAGCTGGGGCATAAAATATTCAGGGCAAGAAGTGAGCCTCTGTTCCTATCCTCTCCACTACTACTCTTTATCCAATGTCTCACTACACAAGCACACACATCAAGACAAGCATGCAACATACTTTAAATATAGACTTGGTTTGGTTGTAATGGTATAGGACCTGTTACTTTTTGAGGCATCATACCTAGGAAATAGGGAAAATGATGACTGAGCAGAAGCCTCACCAGAAAGGGGCGAGCTGCCCAAACTTACTACAGAGGTATTGAGAGAAGAAAAGAATGAAGAATGGTTCCATTGCAAAAGGAAATCATCATTTATTTCAGGTCTCCAGAACTATAAAAGACCCAAATCATTCTCTGGAGGGGCTGTCCAGGCTTTTAGCTCTATGATAAATGAAACTGACTATTCTTGACTGTAGGTCCCTGTCATAGATGCAAAAGAGATTTTTGAATTCTGAAAGTGCTTTCTTTTGCTATAAGCCCAGCAAAGAACATGAGAGTGGGCCCATGCATCCTCACCCATGTGCTTTTTCCTCCTCCACTAAGCCCTTGAGAGGCTTCAGGACACCTCACAGGACTATAGGCCAAGCCTTTCCTATGTTAGGATAACTCTTTGAACACGGCACTTCTGGGCCAAGTTGAGAGCCAGGAAGGCACTGCCTTTGATGATTTAATCATCTCATCTTTGGCGTTGCCCATAAAGACATGTCAGTAGGTGATGGCAAGAGGCAGGCAACACAAAAGTTTGGTTGTCTCCAGTCTGAATAAAGGACTACATGGAGCCTCATCTCTAGCAAACCTAATATGATGAAAACAAGTGCTGCCACTATGGGAAGATTAATTGAGCAAGAGTTGAGCTCTTAAACTCTAGTCATCACTTAATGAGTCCTGGCCTTCTGAAAGTCCACCTACTCAAATACGCTACATGGTGGATCAGTAATCCAAAGACCCCCTGAAGTCAACTCAGCAGACATTTCTTTTTTCTTTAGGATGAACAAAAACCCACAGAGCCTTTCTTCTTACAAGATTTTGTGAACTCAGAAATATAAGTAGATTATTCTTTTAGGTTGACTGGCAAACCCTTCACGAGCATTTCCAACTAGGGAAAATATTTTTCCTTTATAGAGATATAATTCTAACAAAGAGAAGAATAAACTGAAGACTGTATCCTTCAGGAATCAAAACAAGCATTTGGAAAAAGTGATCCCTTGCTAGTATGTGGGAAATATTTACATCGCAGTTGAATTGTTCATTATAGGCTTTAATCATGAGCATTAAGACCATTCAAGTGTCTTGTACGTTAGGTTCTAGGAAAGATGACTAGGGAAACAAACTGAACATGGAAGGCAGGATAGAGAAGCATTTTTAGCTTGTGGCATGGCCACATGAATGCTCCTCCAACTTCCAGTTTCACCAATATTACAGAGAATTTATTCTTGCTGGAAATAAATGGTCTCCACTGGACTTTCTGCTTCCAGACGTTCCCCTCCAGAGACCTCCCCATTCCCATGTGCCCATGTAGCCTGGAGACGGCTGTCTTTTCCCTGTGTCTAAACAGGGTCTTCCCTCTGTTTCTGTCTCCTAATCTCCTCTTCTTATAAGGACTGCAGACATATTAGTGTAGGACCCAACCTAATAACCTCATTTTAACTTAATTACTTCTTTAAAGACCCTATCTCCAAATACAGCCACATTCTGAGGTACTAGGGGTTAGTACTTCAACATATGAATTTGGGGGGACACAATTCAGTCCACAAAAATGCTCACTGGATTTGGCTCCACTCCACTATTTTTTAGAGTAAGATCTAAATAAATACAAAAATCTTGATACAACTAGGTACTTTTCCCATCTTGGGATAGTCTCCTCTTCCCTCTCTTTTCTCTATACTCACCACCCCCAACCCCAAGTTTATCACAATATTCTAAGCCACATTGGACAGTTTCAGTTGGGTTAAAGTTTGTTTTTAAAGATTAATCTTTCTCTCCTGCTTCAGGGTTCTGGATTTTAGCCTCTGGACCGCTTATTATTAAGGCTTTTATTTGGCTTTTGACATTTATCTAGCATGATACACCTTTAACTGTCAGCTTACTGTGCATCAAACCAAAGGTTATATTTGCCCTTATAAATTCCCTGTTCAAGCCTTTGCTTCCTTTCTCTTGCAGCAAAACAGAGAAGAAAAAGGGAAAAAGATCATGTCCATGTCTGACCATGAGCAACATAGATTGCATAGTTTTCCCTTAGCAAAGAGTTTTCAAGTTCTAATTGGCCTTTTCCCTCTGAGAAGTTGCTCTCTTTACCATAGGACTTCATGCTGGTCTACTGCTAGATGCCCAAGGAACGTGTTACATCGAAACATTAAACAGCACCACATTTAATAAGTTGACATCTGATTTGAACCGGAATTCTTTAAAACAGTTTGATGTTGCTAAATGTCCAGCCCACAAATGAATACAACTTTTAGAAGAAAGTGTTACAGATTATGGGGTTGAGTTGTCTGGGAACATTCCCTGAGACAGGCAAACAAAAGCTTTCCTGGGATGGGAAAAGGACTAGAAGGGGATTTGTCAGATCACGATGCACATCTGTCAAGATCAGACCAACAGGGAACTCTGGGGCAAAGATTTTCTGTCAGAGGAGTCCTGTGCTGGGTGGAAATGGCTAGGCCCTGTACCACTATCTCACTGAGTTACTGACTGGGACACCCTGAGAAGAGTGTGACTTCAGCCATCACTGCCTCACTCAGTCATTGGCTGAGGACTTCTCAAAACACCAGAGGACTCCAAAGGAGTCTGACAGCCAGAGTACATCTGTTAAGGACATTCCTCACAGCTGGACAGCATGTCCTTTCTCAAAAGGGAATCTGAGCTGCAAACTCTGTGTCTGCCACACCTACTTTTGAAAAAAAGAGATCCAAAATGATACCTTATTTTTGTGCATATGTTTACTTATACAAATGGTAATCATATTACTTATTGTCCAAAGTAGGACTTTTTGAGAGTAAAAGAAGTAGCTATTAATAATTACACCAGGACTAATTTTATTCCTGCCTGTCTTTATGACTCACAAACTTCTATCTCTACTCCTAGGAGACTCATCCATGCATCCATCACAATTAATTTCCTCCATATTTATTAAATGTTTACTATTTATGAAGAAGTCAAATTTGGAGGTGCTATGGAGATTGTGTTAAAGGAGCTCATATGAAAAAGCAGAGGTGTTCTTGTGCCCCATCTTCTCCCTTTTCCTGCTTCCATGACAGTATTAGGATTCAATTATGTGTCCCACACCAGTGATTCTCAACCTGAGATCTGTACACTGTGGTTCTGTGAAGCAGATTCCTAAGGGGCCCATACAACTTATATGAATTTATTTCTTTTGTGTGTGTGTTCATTTTTGTGTGTGTTGATACCTTGGTTATCCTGAGTCTCAGTCTGTGGTACGGAATCACTTGCTAAAGTCATACATTTCAGACTCCTGGAGAGCTGCTATGTGTAATTTTAGTCCAAGTTAGGTCAGTTTTTTCAGGACTTGCTGGCAAAGTTACTAACGTCAAACTTCCTCATTTTTGCCTAGGCTCTCAGTCTACTTTGTTTGTCTTTTTGAGGCCAGGCTGTCTTTCCAGTTCACTCCCATTTCTGGAAAAGAGGAGAAGGAGAGAGGAGAAGGGATACATGCGTTTTTATATTTATTTTCTGGGCAGGTGACTTCTCTTCCTTTTGGCCATAAGAACTGACATGCCTTTTTCTGCATGTCTTTTCAGGCAAAGAAAGGGATCAGAGAAGAGAATAGCATTCCCCAGTTTTTCTATTGCCTTGAATCTCTAAAGCATCCTAGGGAAAAGAGGAGAGCCTTCTCATCTTTGCTTTCCAGCCACGCATCTTCATCTCTTTACTTGTCTACTGTACTGCAAATGGCAGTGAGCTCTACTTGAAAGTTCAAAGTCCAGCGCTATCTCCTCACCAGCTATGTAACATTAGTTACCTGCTTAACCTCCCTGAACTTCAATTTTAATTATCTGAAATCTCTTTAAGGCATAAGTTCTACTACCATTAAATGATATGAACTTTTTTTTTGGTTAGTATTATTGTCAGTTGTAACAAAGAGTAAACCCTACTACAGTGATTTAAAATATAAGGGTTCATTTTTTTCACTTAAAGATAGGCAGTCTGGGCTGGTAAGATAGTTAAGCATGTTATCTCTGACCTGGGGCCCTCTGGGTTCTTGCATCACCATCCTGGTTGTTGGCTTCTGTTGTCATGATATCAAGATGGTTGTCTCACTTCACTCATTTATTCCTTTTTCCAGTTAAAAAGGGAGAATAATAAAATGCCACAGGGGAAAATGATGAAAGTACAACCCGGCTGAGTCTGTTTCTCTAAAAAATTGTCTTGGAAGCCTAATCCTGCAGCTTTTACTTATATTTCCTTAGCTACACCAGGACATTTGGCCACCTCTGGCATCAAAGGAGTCTGAGGAGAAACATGTTTTAACTGGGCACATGGCCACCTTGACCAAAATAAGGGTTCTATTAATAAAGAAGAAGAGGAGAATGACGATATCCAGTAGTCAACTACCATAGTACAAAAACAAGACATGTATTTTATCCAGATCTGCCCCGTTAGGAAAAGTATAATCCTACCACCTCACCTTTGAGTTTTGTCTTATACTGTTTCACTCACAGCAATATCCCTTCTTATTCTCTCTTTTCTCCCAGATAATATATTCACAGACTTTTTAAAGTTGGAAAGCAACATCAATCATGTGGCCTAACTTTCACAAAAAGTCTATGACCCCTGTCCGCATACACAGTTCACACATCACAGCCGGTTCCTGCTCAACCTTCCGATGCAGTAAGACTCGGCACTGCTGCAACTATCACTCGCTAACCTCTTCATGCTCCATTTTCATCCCTTCTCCTGAATGTTGTCTTTAAAATCAATCCCACCTCATCTACGGTAGACTTAAAATACTATTTAACTTTAACTTTTTATGGTTTGATTCACGTACATAGAAGGACGGGAAATAAGAAAGTAGTAACAATGTGTTTTTACTTTGTCACAATGTTTACGTTTTCCAAATACTTTTTCGTCAATTGGAGCAAAAAAAAGAAAGAAAGTAAATAGACATGTTCAGCACAAGCAGAACATAACAGCAAATTTGCAGAGTGTGAAATAGAAGAAAATTTATAAATTTTAGGAGACCAAACAAACTTTTATTTCCTTGAATATATCTTTTGGAATCCACATCTGAATTATCACACATATATACACACACAGAGCAATTGTGACATAGAGAACATTTCTTAGTCTCGCGTAATATCAAAGTAATTCATGTGTGTTGCAATGTTATATCATTTTTCACCTTTTACAAAATGCTAACTGAATGATATGAATAAAAATAATTCATATTTGTATAACTCATTTTCAGGATGCTTATCTCTCTCCTCATACTGTCCATCTTTTGACCTTTATAATCCATAATAAAACTGTGTTATTATAACTTAGGCAACTGAGGCTGAGAGAAGTAGCACACTTACAAGAGAAAGACACAAGACTTCTGATTTCAGATCTGGTTCTCTTCCTCCTACCTCTCTAATGCTTGACCTTCTGGATAATGTTGGGGCCCAAATTTGAGGAGGATTTATATGCTATTTGTAAAAAGTGTTTTTGTTTGTCTACTTTTTCTAAGTTAGAAATATGATGGTACTGGGAAGAATAAACATTTGCAGGTTCAGTGTTATGGCTAATGGCTCAAGGCAATAAATTTGCAACTAGACTCGTTTCTAATCTGTTCTCTATAGCTGGCAGAATAGGTGAAATTCATCATGTCACTTACCTTCAATTAACTGCTTCAATTTTCTCAAGGAGCAAGCCAAGGAGACACAATCACATACTTGTGATTGATACGTTGAATTCAGAGCTGATCACTTTCTCTTTATAACCCTCCCCTAGGCTCACTCACTTCCCTAAGGGAAAGATCTTTGAGTCATATTGACCTCATTCTGACACCTCAGCCTGCAGGTTAGAAACTGTTGGGATAAACCAAGATCTTTCATTCTATAATCTGCTTCATCAATTCACTTACTAAGTTTCCCTTGAGCCGTGAATATAGGCTCTGAACTGTTCTAGGTGCTGGGAATACATGCAAAAAAGAAACTGGACAAAACCCTAGGCTTAGTGGTACTCATATCCCAATAGAAGAGACAAGTGAAACACATACAAACTGTTACATGCTACCATGCTGTAATAGCAGCATAAGGGAAAAGGAGAGAAGAGTCTCTTTTGTCTGGTAGCCCAGAGAACACCGAAGATACTATCCAAAGGACAGTTTAAGAGACACCATAAGACTATACCAGAAGAGGAAAAAAGTCAAGCCATAAGACAATAATGAATTGTAAGAAAATAGAAGATAAAAAGAGATATTTAAACAATGTCTGTGAACAGTTAAAGCAGAAATAAAATAGGGCAAATCCTGGATAATTTGTCATCAGACGTTTGTATATTACATTTTTAGATGATCCCAAGTATGTTAGATTTCTCCAGGTATAATAAAGCCCAAAAGAAGGCCATGCACCTGGAACATGCATGGAGTTCTTCAAAAGAGTATTGGATGGGTTTATACGAGTCATATGAGTACTGAGGTTGCCACAGATTCTGGCAGGGATGGTGATAAAAAGGAAGACTGGAACCAAGCTAAAGTTCTCAACAGCATAAACTGGGGGACTTTCAAATGATCAGGATATGTCAATTAATGGTATAGCTGGATGGCATACATTACAGAGGAGGAAGAATTATTGCATGGATATAGAAAAATCATGGTATGGAAGTAGCTAAAAAATTCCAGGATCATCCCCAGATCTCATCATGTGTTTGATATGAGAACTAAAGCACCTCCTCTGCAGAATACTGAAAAGGAAGGGAGGTCTTTGGAGAAGAGCCAGGTATATTAAGACAAGGACTTTGAAGAGAATGAGAGAATCTGTTTAAAATTGAATGTGGGTCCTAGGGGCTCAAAAGAAGGAGACCTGTTGTGACAGGAAGGATCAGAGGAGAAAAATCACAGAATAATAGCAGAATGAATATTTGGCTTAATGATCTTGCACTATCACCGGTGGACAGGACAAAAAGATTATGGTGCATAGTTTCTGAGATTCCAGGACCAAACAGGGTGAGGTTCTGAGTGTTGTTGAGGTCATATCATATGGATACCTGTATACACCGTGGGTGGAATTACAGGAGAGAGACCCTGTGCATAGAGATTGCAGGATCTTTTATAATGGGTAACAAGCATGCCTAACTTTAGCTCTGAAGGCAAGTATTATCTTTATTATACTGGATGGTAAGCATGTCTGCCCTTTGCTCAAGAGGGAGACACTATCTCTATCTTCAAAGTTCTGGACCAAAGAGTAGTCAGTGCCTCTGCTGACAAGACATGTGCAGAAGCATGAAAGACCCTTGGAGAACCGTCCCCCAATATTGGTTTGTGACCTTTTCTCTAGGCTCAGAGATGCTTGCGGATTTGACCTTAGATTTAATACCTTTTGCAGCACTAACTCAAAGGATTTATCAATATACTATGCCCCAGATAAATGAGAATTTAGCTGAGGTAACAGTGTATCAAAGCAAGTACACATCCCTCATTTTGGAACTAATGAGTAACCCAGTAATTATGAGCTGCAGCTGCGCTAGTCACATAGCCCTGAAGGAGCTACCACTTAATAAGATATAATAGCTGAAGAGCCCCAAGAACTGATGGTTTTCTGGGCTAAGATGTCTGATCACACCCAAGTTTGTCCTTTTTGTGACCATGCCTTTCCTAAGGCTGCAGTAGCTGGTAAAATTGGAGCCATGCATAAGAGTCATGAGGCCATCCCTGGCTGTTGCTATTGTGCTATACTGTTCCCGCTTTCTGTACACTTTCTTGAAGCTGTGCAGCCTATTGCATCTTGTGAGTGTGACTGCCAACCTAAACCCCAAACTGCTACTGCTGCTGCTGAGCAAAGTGGACACTGCCCTTCACTGAAGGGTATAACCCTAAACTGCTCATATTCTGGGAGCTGAGTATGAAGGCACTAGAGTCAGTATGTTATCCTTGTCCAACATTCAGCAGTCCTCTGCTTCTCTCCATGTAAGGAACATTTGTCCAATCTTCAGCTATGTTGGAGAAAACAATTTACCCATCTGTGGAAGATCAAAGAGGGATTTGAGAGCTAAACTACTTCTTACAGAGACTTTCCACCAATCCTCCTGTTTTTATTCCCACCTTCATTACCGTATCAGAGGTACCTGTGCCACCTGAGCCTTTCTGGATTCATTTTCCAGGGTTTCTGTCCCATTAGGTTAGGTTTCCGCTGTCTTATGTCATTCTCTGATTTGTCATGTGCTTTCCAGTTTTTACAGTAGGTTGTTATTGTTCACTATAATTTTCTTGGTCTGGGTGGATTTCTTTCTTTTAATTTTTCAAATAAATACAATTTAAAAATAAAACAACATCCACTCACTGTCATTTTGGTAGGGTTTTGAGAGAGAGCAAAAGTCAGCACATATGTTCCACTTACCACTATAACCACAAACCCTCAGAATAACTATTGTATCTTTCGATCAGTTAATCCTCAAATAAACTACCAAAGCTACCTTCATTATCGAGAATACACTGGCGCAGGACCTCCAGAATGCTATTACCTTTGTTTCCCCAGGTTGACAAATCTAATTCATTAGATATTTATTGAATCTTACCCAGACTAGATATGGAATGATTTATGTTACTTCAGCTATAGCAATATTTTACCTTTGCTGAGCATTCGCATAACAATTGCCTACTTTATATATATATATTTTGAAGTCAGATTTATTGAGGAGTAATTAACATTCACCCATTTTAGGTGTAGAGTAGAAGGAGTTTTCACAAATGTATACAGTCATTAAACATCCACCAAAATCAAGATGTCGAATGTTCGTCATCCGAAAAGTCACCTCATGCCTCCTTGTAGACAAGCTCACCTCATCTCCAGACCTCGGCGACGATGTTCTATCCCTATGAATTTGTATTTTTGAGACTGTCATATAAATGGAATTTTATAATATGCTGCCTTTTGTTTCTGGCTTTTTGTACTCAGCATATTACTTTCGAGATTGATCCAGAATGTTGAATGCATAAGTAATTCACTCTTTTATGTTGCTGAGAAGTAATCCATTGTATGGGTGCAATACAATTTCTTATACACTCACAATTGTGATGGACATTGAGTCTCTTCTAGTTTAAGGCAACTAATGGTAACGCTGCTATAGATATTCACATAAGCATTTTATGTACATACAGGGTTACATTTTTCTTGAGTAAATACTTAGGAGCAGGATTGCTGGATAATGTAGTAAGTGTATGATTAAATTTGTATGAAATTACCAAGGCATTTTTTAAAGTGGCTATATCATTGTGCACTTGTACCAGCAATGTATGAGAGTTCCAGCTGCTCCACATGCCTTTAGTTAATTGCTTTTCTCATCTTATTGCGCTGGCTAAAAACTACAGCAAATGTTGATGATGAATGGAGAGAGCAGGAGCCCCTGCCTTGTTCTCAGTCTTAAAAGGGAAAACCATTCAGTCTTTTACTGTAATAGTAGGAAGTCAGTAGTAGATGATTTTTAGGATGCCCTTTGAGAGAATGAGAAAGCTCCCTTCTACCCGCATGTTGCTGAGAGTTCTTATCACGAATTGGTGTTCAATTTTGTCAACATTTTTTTTGCATCTATTGAGATGATTGTGTGTGTGTACGTTTACTTTGCTGATATAAGTGAAATCCATTGAATGATTTTCAAAGGTTCAATCAACTTTGTATTCCTGGTATAAATACTATGTGGTCTTGATATATTATCCTTTTTATATATTGCTGGATTTTATTTGATAATATGTAAAGGATTTTTGCCACTAGGCTCATAGGGAATGTTAGTCTGTGAATTTATTTTCTTTTAATGTGTTAGACAAGTTTAGAGTTAAGAAATGTTTCTTTTCTTCTGTTTTCTGGAAGAGTTTGTGTAGAATTGGTATTATTTTTCCCTGAGATGTTTGGCTTAATTTTCCAATGAAGCCATCTGGGGCTAGAGTTTTCTTTGTGAGAAGAGTTTTAACTACACTTCTATAATAGATATAGAGTAATTCAGATAATATATTTCTTTTAGAAAGATATGTGGTAATTTGTTTGTTTCTAGTAATTTGATCATTTTCATGTATGTCATGAATTTTATTGACATAAAGTTATTCAGAATACCCCCTTAATATATTCTTATTGACTGTAGGATCTGTACTGTTTCCTCTTCCATTTCAGATATTCGTAAATTGTACCTTCTTTTTTCCCTTATTGGGCTGGCTAGCAGTTCATCAATTTCATCAATCCTTTCAAAGAACCAACTTTTTACCTCATTGATTCAAAAATTCTTATTCAGTTTAAAATTTCATTGATTTCTAATTGTATGTTTATTATTTCCTTTTTTCTGCTCTTTGAATTTAATTTACTGTACTTTTTCTAGTTTCTTAACATAATACCTTAGTTTATTGATTTTAGATTTTCTTAGATTTTGAATAAGCATAAAAATCTTCCTCTTAATATTGCTTTAGCCATCTTCCACAAATTATGATATGCTGTATTTTGTTTGTATTTAATTCAAAATATTGTTATTTCTATTTTGAACCATGGGATTGGTAGAATTATAATTTTTAATTTCCAGCTATTTGGAGATTTTCCAAGTATCTTTCTGTCACTGATGGCTATTTTAACTTCACTGTAACATAAAACATACTTTTATGATTTTAGCTGGTGAGATTTTTGTTATAGATAGAATATGGTTTATCTTGGTAAATGTTCCATGTGCATTTGAAAAGAAGTATATTCCTCCATTGTCATGGGAGTATCATATAAAGTTCATTTATCAAAGTCATTTGACAGTATTGTTCAGGTCTGTTATACTTGATTTTCTTTCTGTTTGTTCCATCAGCTACTGAGAAAGTAGTGTTGAAGTCTCCAATATATGGATTTATTTCTTCTTCCAGGTTTTTTTCCCTTTATGTATTTGGAAGTATTCTAAAGCATTTTCTTTGAGGTGCATACATATTTAGATATGATGCATTGATATTTTATCATTATATATTGTTCCTCTTTATCCCTAATAATATTATTCTGAAGCCTACTTTGTGTGATATTAATAGACTTCCACTTTATTTTGCTTATCTTTCCTATCCTTTTACTTTTAACTTAATTATGTCTTTATATTTAAAGTGCATTTTTTTTTAAATTGTAGAGAATTGTTTTGCATTTCTATCTAACCTGACAATCTTTGTCTTTTATTTGGGGTTTTGGCTATTTACATTTATGTAATTATTGATATGTTTGGATTTAAATTTTCAATCTTGCTAGTTGTTTTCTCTTTGTCCTATCTGCCCCCTCTTTTCTTCTTTTCCTCACTACTTTTGCTTTAATTGAGGGTATTTTTTTATGACTCTATTACTGGAATAATAGTTCTTTTAGTGCTGGTTCTAGGGTTTACAAAATTCATTTTTAACTTATTAAAATATACCTTCAATTAATACTATACTACTTCAAATATTGTAATGGTATACTTTTATATTTTGTGCTATTGAATACATACATTTTACTTAGGCATATATTATAAATGACACAATACATGTTAGGTTTTTGGTTTAAATACTCAATTAACTTTTTAAAAGATTAAAAACAAAAACTACATATTTATCCACATAGCTACCATTTTCTGTGCTCTTTATTTCTTTGTGTAGATTCAGATTTCCATCTGGTATCATACTCTTTCTCCCTCAAGGACTTCCTTTTTAAATACTTCTTTTACTGCTGGTATGCTGGCAATGAAGTCTCTTAAATTTTATTTGTCTGAAAATACCTTTATTTTGCCTTCAATGTTGAAGGATATCCTGAACTAAAGTGGAATTTTTGGTCTGTATTAGATCCCAATAGTTTCATCAAATTTAAGAGCTTTAAAGATACCTTAAAAATCCTCCATGATAGGGGCCAGCTCCGTGGTTAAGTTCATGTACTCCACTTAGGTGGTCCAGGGTTCGCCAGTTCGGATCCTGGTCGTGGACCCAGCACCGCTCATCAAGCCATGCTGAGGTGGCATCTCACATAGAGGAGCTAGAAGAATCTACAACTAGGATATACAGCTGTGCACTGGGGGGTTTTGGGTTGGAAAAAAAAACCTTCTGTCACAGTGGCTGTCAGGCATTTTATGTTGGTGGAATTCTACAATTTGTTAAAACATGCTTGAAAGAATTAAGTAATGAACAAGATTTTTCAAAATCAAGCTTAGCAAAAACTAATGAAATAAAACAAATTTTTGATGGTTATTATGCTATTTAGTGGTCACTTTTTATCCCTGGTTAGCTATCTACTATATTAAACTGTTTACCCTTTAAGCAGTCACTTTTAAATATTGAAGAGCCAAAGGAGTGACATGTGCTAGTAAACACAAATTCTACCTTGGACTATGGCTTTCCAAAGGGCCATGTCTTTCACTCACAGTAAATTATTCTCCACTTTATGCCATGTGAAAAGTCCTACCACGCTCAAATTTCCATCAGCTGTATTAAAGTAAAATGCACATACTCATCACAATCTAGCAGCATACCTCTGAAGGATTTTAGTAACTTGACATACTAGGAGACTCATCACTCTAGTCCAACCGCCATATTTTGTAGATATACAAACAGAAGGCAGGTTAATATTATATAATAGCAGAACCAAAACCAAAATTCAGGCCTCCTGATTCTAGTGCCATTTATTTACAAAACCAGTGTCCTATAGAAAATTACTAGATTGTACCTTTGTTTTTTTATTCTGTTCAAAATTCAATGGTTTACTTCTAAAACTGCTATGAGTTTAAACAAAAAGTTTTATTTCTGTTATTATTGTATCTATAATTAGTCTGCAAACTTAGTGAAAGCTGGAGAAATATCACTTCTTTTTTCCTTGTATCCTCCAAAGAGCCCAGAATATTGGTCACATCAGAGTTGATCTACAAATGTGTTAAACTAGATTAATTTTTCATGGAATTAACATAGAATAGTGATGGTCATTTGTATCATACACACATCTATGCAAATAGATACATATCCACATATTTTCGTTTTAGTATCAATGCTTTGTTAGTACCATCCAATAGAATTTGAGGATTCTGTCTCATTTTGTTCTGTATGTGGGAGTCAGTGTGTCTGGCTCTGATCTTAACCAAGGAAAGCAAAATCTGTGCCTTTGCAAGCATCCTTACAAGGGACACCAGACGACTGACACAATTAATCATTTAATACACATTATTTTTGATGATTTAGCACTGACCCAATCATCAACAATTTGATAACTCAACCACAGACTAAAAAAAAATATGGACTTGTAAATTGTGAGCAAGACTTACATTCACTGATTCATCACTGACACAAAAATGGCTCTGTTTTATAATATGAAGAGTAGTGATGACTGATAATTCCCACAGAGGATAAACAAGTAGCCTGATAGGAGAATACTTTCAACCTCCTCTGCAGTTGTGTCACAAACAAAAATCTCGTCCAAGATGCGTACTGCCAGCAATCATCTCACACCTCTGCCCTAATGGGGATTATAAATACCTAACAAAGGAATAAAGTAACAAAAATTACCTCCATTCCTTTTACTAAATACAACTACCACAAATTACTGGAAATCTTTCCAATTATGGTTGTAAAATTGAGCATTCAATTGGGAACTAACAAGGCCTACTCCACTGCTAATCCTTAGATAATTACAAAAATTCTAAATTGCCTGCCATGTGATTGAAGTAGACACTTATAAGGCAACAGGGTGGTCTTGGTCACTGAAGAGATGGAAATTCAGATGAAGGATGTGACACTGCAGGTGTCAGAAATGCTAAGAAAATGGATGCCTCTCTTTTTCTGTGCTTGTTGACCTTTTTGCTCCAAATGCTCAGTCTCTGGGGCTAAATGCATTTACATTTCTTGGCATCTTTTTGGAATTTTCCCCTGAGAAATCTTCCTTCTATGCTCTCCTCTATTCTCCATGCATCTCCAAACAGATTATTTGTCTTGATCCTTAAAAAGGCTGACCTGTGTTGGGTTAATCCCCCCATTTTAAAGTTCTACAATCACTAGACAATTCCTTCAAAACCTCAATTTAGTAAATGATCAAAAGAGCACCACTTACCATATGGAAAGATTTTATACAGATAAAAGAATTACAAAATGATAAGCTCATAGAGTATAGTTTCTTACATATCTGATATTCTGAGTTTACCAATTATTTGTAAAAGCATTCATTACAAATCAATTACTACATACTTTGAGTTTTAAAGATATGAAAACCAGGGCCAGAAAGATTTACTCATGGTTACACAGTATATCAGTCAAAGTTCAGCTAGAAAATAGGAATATTTCTATGTGTTTTAAACAACAAGAATTTCATATATAGAATTGATTACACTGATGATTAAAAGGCTGAGAAACCAAACAGGAGATAATTAATTAACCAAGGGATTAGCCACAACAAAAGGCTGCTATCACCCAAAGGCTGGAGAGACACATGGAAGAAGTGGTGTTGCCAGAACACAGAAGCCAGAGCCATCTGGCAGGATGGTGAACCACAGTGTAGCTGGGAGCTCGGAGGTGGGAGCCTGAAGGAAAGAGGGACACTGCTGAAAAATCCAATCTCCTTCCCCCAAGGAATGGCTGGGAGAGAGACACACTTCTCCCTACCCACTCCTGCCAGTTCTCTACCTGCGCGTGTCGTTGGCTGAATCTACCTGGAAACTAGTCAGGAAGGGGGTCTGTTAAATGGAGTAGTAAGGGAAGAGAGGAGAATTGATCTTAGCACAATCAGGCAATGACTGACTCACATGGTCAGTGACATAAATAGCCCTGGATAAGACACCACAGGACTTCTACTGCTCTCCTTTTAGAACACAAATATTTCTCTTCTGCTTGTCATTCTACCCTTATAATTCTTGTAACTCCAGGACCTTGAAGAATTAACTCCATGAATCTGGTTTTCCTATGGTCGTACTATAGGGAGGAGTTATTCTAAAATTTCCCTTTCACCCTATTAATCACACCCATAAATACTTTCCAAAGGTTCTATGTTTCCAGTATCATCAAATGTCTTTCTGGCATTCAAAGCTATCTATTGGCTATCCCCAGCCTAATGGCCCAGCGTCATTTTACACTGCTCTTTATTATAGAAAATCTTTGATACTCTTGACTTTACAAAAAAAAATGTCCTTTTTTCCCATGCTTTCACCATCCCCATCCAAAGTTTCTATGTCTTATAAAGCCCTACCACTTCTATAAAGGCATCCATGATTTCTCCAGCCTTCTTGGTCTCCATCTCCCAGAAATACGTACAACACATTAGAATCAGCCACACTATTTAGCAGCTAATCACTTGCTATTATGTAATTGTTTTCTAATTGTTTCATGTACATTATTCTTGGCACCCCAACAAAGCTGTAAGCTCCTGATGAAAATGACTATACCTTATACCACTCATGTGTGCCCTTTACCTTTTGGATTTGTGCTGATCACATAACAGGCACTCAATACTAGCTTATTTTCCTCCATTTGTGTGTTCACAGCATCTAATAAAAATTTGTGTCAAATCCACTGCCTCATCAACTGTACTTGAATAATCTTCACCCTCTTTCTCCTCCTGCCTATGTTCTCTCATCTTATACATAGTCTCCTTCTCAATCTTCTGGACTCCTGAGATGTCATATAATTGCCAGCACTTAGCCAGTGCTTCTTATGTTCTCTGATGAATATATTCCCTTTCTTCTCCTGGTCCATACATCCTCTTGAAGGTTGGAACCATATGTTTAGTCATCATTCTATCCCTGTGGTGCCTAGCACAGTGGAGCCCAAATGAGAATTAGATTGAGTCTTACTTTTTTTGTTGTTTTAAAAGATTGGCACCTGAGCTAACAACTATTGCCAATCTTCTTTTTTTTTTTTCTTTTTCTTCTCTACAAAGCCTCCATACATAGTTGTATTTTCTAGTTGTGAGTGCCTCTGATTGTGCTATGTGGGATGCTACCTCAGCATGGCCTGAAAAGCAGTGCCACGTCCGCGCCCAGGATGCAAACCGGGGAAACCCAGGGCCACCAAAGCAGAGCGTGTGAATTTAATCACTTGGTCACAGGGCTGGCCTCAAGTTTTACTTTTTTTCTATGCATCTCAGAACTTAATGCAATACCTGGCATATAGCAGGCAATCAACAAATGTTTGTTAAATGAATTAATGATGAAATAAACATAATTAAAATCCAAAGCTAGAATGAGTTCAAATAATTTAAAAATATTATTTTTTATTAAAAATACAGGCATAAGAATCAACTCTGACTTTTAAGAAAGTTGTAGAAATGAGAAACATAATCTACTGATAAGTTACTTATACTGCAGTAACCTGATTTCGGTTGACAATTTCAAATTCTTTCCCTATCAAAAATCTAACCAGAGGATCTAAAATTAGCAAACTAGATCAATTTCCATTTTCTTTCCCCAGTTTCATTTTGGGGACTCTCTGGGGGTCCTTCTTGAGGAAGTATAGAGAGCAGAGAAATACTCAAAATGCAGGAAATAAGAGAAGCAGGAAGAGGAAAAAGGGGCCTAGACAGTGTACACATTAGCTAACCACACTGCTGGTTTTTATGCCTTAAAACAAGAGTAACACAGAGATTTTAAAGTCATTGGTTTTGAGCAGAATCAATCTTACGTTTAGAAGAGGTACAATCTTTCGTACTAGAAGATCTGTCACTTATCTCTCTCTAGCTCGAATATGTCTGCCAAAATCAAGCTTTGTTTGTAGGCCCAACATTACTCCCAAAGGGTAAACAAGGAGCAGCCAGGAGCCATCTAAGAACCTGGGTTGGCTTTCTGATGGAGAGGAGAGCAAGGGGAGAATATGCAGAAGAGGAGAGAGTGCAGAAATGGGACATGAGAGGACCTGGAGCTCAGTGTTGCCTACCTCACACGGCCTCGCAGATTCCTTTGTCGATAGATTGACAAAGTGTCCTCTTCATGACAATTTAAAGAAGAGGTATTTTGTTATTTCATTTCAATCTAGAACACATCTGAGGCAAAGAATAGATGTGCTATCACAGAAGCTATTTGTGCTTCTGGCACTATTGTTTCCATGGAGAAGAACCAGGGATACTGGCAAATGAGCTCCATTCTTTGCAAGGAAATCATGAGTCCATATACAACATAAGCACTTAGACAACCAAAGACATGTCCCTCACCCCTCCTCTGTTACCAACTGGAGTCCTGCTCCCTGGAGGCTTGTCTCCAAATGGCCTCCTGTCCCCAGCTGGATTTTCCAGGTTCTTATTGGTACCGAAGCCATCAATTTACTGTGACATTGTGGGATAAAGTATACTTCCCTTCTTCAAGTAACCATGTTTCACCTGTATTTCCCTCCACACTACACATGCATTCACATGTGACCCACGTCAGCTAATATAATTGCTGTCTTTTTTCTCTCCTCAAAACCAAATAATTCTGACATTTGGGGATCTCTTAATTTGGGCCCTAAAAATAAGAAATCACTAAAGTCACTCTTGCACAAGTCTACGTTACTTTCGCTGGAGTAAATCATCATTACTTTGATTTCAATTTTTTCTTTTTTTTGAGGAAGACTAGCCCTGAGCTAACTGCTGCCAATTCTCCTCTTTATGCTGAGGAAGACTGGCCCTGAGCTAACATCTGTGCCAATCTTCCTCTACTTTATATGTGGGACGCCTACCACAGCATGGCATGCCAAGCGGTGCCACGTCCACACCCAGGATCCGAACCTGCGAACCCGGGGCCACCAAGAAGCGGAACATGTGAAGTTAACTGCTGTGCCACCAGGCTGGCCCCAGACTTCAATTTTAAGGTTTACTTCTGAGTGTTTTGATAAAGATTCCGGTCCAAGCAGAAAACACCGCTAATGCTAACTATCCATCATTTGTGATACTCCTTTTGGACCAAGTCAAAAAAGAACCTGTTTAATAGCTACGGGCTCAAAACTCTCGTGTATATACTTTCTCTTAAGAAGCCACAATTTCACTTAACCACATAAGGAAGAAGCAGAAAATCAGTGAGGTCTTACCTTAAAGTTGAGAATGAACTTAAAAGAGAGGCTGAAAAGAAAGAGTGTGTTCCTTGTAATTATGAGTTGAAAACATGTCAGAGTTCATCTATTCCAAACTCTAACTAAATGCTAAAGCCACCTTTAAAAATATCCTGACAAATTTTCATGCAAGCTCAACCCTACCATTTCCGTGGTCAGAGGGGGAGATCATGACCACAAAAAACACTCTACCTACCTTTCAACAGCTCTCTTTAATAGGACGTTTTCCCCTCGTATTGAGCAGGAACTGCTTCCCTGTAATCTGCACCCATTTCTTCTGGCCTCTAGAGGAACACTAACTAAATGTAATCTTGCTCCCAAATGGCTGCCCTGAGAATACTTGAAGAGTTTTCCCCGTAGACCTTTTGTCTTCAGTTTAGACCTTTCTAGTTCCCTTTCCCATGGCTTCCGGTCAAGGAACACCCTATTCTCTGTTCTCTGGGTAAATTGCAATTTGAAAGTATCCCTTTAAAATATAACCTTTCAAACTGAGTTCAATAAACACATCAGTTGATTTCTGTCTTCCACTTAAGATGTAGAAAGCTGAAAAGAGCAAAGGTCCTATCTACCAACACCAACAACAAAACACACAAACACACACACACACACATACACACAATCTGCAGATTGACAACTGTCTTGATTCTATCAAAGAGTTGTGATTGCAGAGCAACCAACTGCCCCAAAATGTAAGGGAAGACGGGACCCTCTAAGGAGAGTCAGAAATAAACACATGCTCACCTGGAATAGCTGCCGCTGGACACTGTGCATGCTGGCAAGGAGAAATCAGCTAAAATTTTAAACAAATCGCTAAAGGCTGAATGTAGGGTAATATGAGAATGTAAAACCTTAGGAGCAGCAAACTCAAGGAGCATTTGTACCCACTGGCAGGTTTCTTTTCTGCCTACGTTAGAGCATTCAGGAGAAAGACTAGGGCAGTAGGGAGGAGGGAGAAGGCTGGTGGAGGAACAGTCAGAGAGGAGGGAACAGTCACTGTGAGTGAGCAAGATGCAGGGCCCCTCCTGGACCCTCCTTCCTATGGAAGAAAAGCCTTAAGCCACTGGAGGAAGGGCTGTCACCTGGGGGCAAGGTGAAGACTCACTGAGGCAGGGGAAGGAAACAGATATGTACTACCCTGGAGAGATGCAGGTGTGTGTCCTGGGCCTAAATCTTCAGGGATCCTCTGCCAGGGTGCTAGGACAGGCTCACAGGGATGAAGAGCCCCAGGACTCGTGGACAGAGAGCTGTTGATGCTGTAATCACTCAGCCATCATTTCTATTACTGGTATTTCTCACCTCACTACTAAACATTTAGTTTTTAATATCACTACTGACTCCTAAAAATTTTTCTAAGAACTCGCTCCTGGTTTTCCCCTAGTCATGCTACAAGATGAAGCTTTTTGAATGGCTGCCAATGAATGGGGTTTAGACAATCCCTTTACTCTGGGGCTTTGAAAACAGATAATAAATAGAGAATGGGGAGAAAAGTGGTAGGGGATTAAAAATTCAACAGCCCTCAGCAGCTTGGCTGTTCTTTTCTTTAGGCTAAACTTCCTGTAAATCTACTTTTTGAATGTTGAGATGATTGAGACAGAACAGGATAATAAAGAATGTGGAAAACAATTCCCCCAATCTTCAATAGTCTACCTCTTGCCCCAGTTCTTAGCTGACAGGTAAAGAAATGCAAGAGTAAGGAGATGCTCTTTTCGATACTGCAGTGGATGCAGGAGGCTGAGGGATGAGCTTCCCCCATTGAGAGCTTGGTGATTCGGTTTGTAATGAGGGGAGCAGAGCACCCAGCATCCCGCATTGCTCTAATCCTTCCAATCACTCCCACCTTGCTGCTCTGCCCCCTTGGCGCTTTTTGGGAGAGACTCGAGGGTTTTGCTGTAGCCATTGTTGTCTCAATCAATACTGCAAGCTTCTTTCAATCTTCCTTTCCATCCTCCACCCCTCAATGCTGCAAACTGCTGGGGGATTTTCAGGGTGCAAGTCAGACTTTACCTCACGTGCCCTGTGTTGCATTAAATAAGGGCAATGACATTTCTAGAGCCCCACAGGAATGAAAATAAAAGGAAAGAAAGATAATTATGGTCCTGTTAAATGCATTCTGCTTCTCTCTATCTAATCTGCAAAGCCTCCTAGGCATGCAAACCCCAAGAGACTGTGTTCTGGAAGTCACTTAAGATAAAGGCTTACATGGAGGAGACAGGTTGAGGGGTTACACCATCAGGGACCGCTCCTCACTAATGGTCCAAGCATGCTTGGGCTATTTGACAGAGATTTTCATTTATTTTGTTTTGTTTTCACTTATTTTATTTTCTTACTGCTGGTTTTGGGCCAGTGTTCCTAGGGTTTTCAGTAACATCTTTCTGAAGAGCATATGTGGAGAAGATCATGGTTTATTTTCACAGTTAGGATCAGAAGCTTTAGCTTGGCTTAATAACCTGGAGACCTCCCTTTTTCCCTAGTCCTCTCTCCCTCTCTCTCTCCTTTCCTCCTTCCTTCTTTCATCAGCTATTTATGGAACACCTCCATATGCAAAAGAGTCTTTCCCATTATAATGACAGTTGATTAAAGTCAATGTAGGAGACACAAAAGTGAATAAAACACAAACCCTTGCTTCTTGTAGCTTAAAACTAGCCATATAGCCCCCACATGGCTGTGATTAGCACACACCACACTGTAGCACAATTGATACCTGTGCACTGAGTGCCAGAAAGGCAGGTGCCAGAGCCCAGGTGCTTAGCATGCTGGCCCTAGTGCCCAACACAGTGCTTGGAAGAAAGTGGGCTCTAGAAGTGTTTGTTGAATTGAGTAAGTGAGTGAATGAGCAGACAGATGGACTCTAGAGAGCTTTCCACTCACATTTTCTGACACTAGATCCATGTTCCTCCAATTCAATTTTCAGATAACAATCTGCATCATGAGCAGTTTAGACACACAGATACTTGCTAACTTAAATGTTAGCTCACCTCCGCCAAAACCAAAGGAGATTTTTCAGTTCTTAGAGACTTTTGGAGACTCTCCAAATCATGGTAGAACAGAGGAAATCACCAAAATACAAGCAGGATTAATGTCCCTGAATATGAATGAAGTTCAGAAAAGAAAACTATTATTTCTGCAGTGCAGGGGCATGTGTGCATGTGTTTGCTTATTTGCAGGGATTGGTGGGGGGTGAGATTTGACCACGAAGGCTTCCCAGAAATGGTAACATTTGAGCTTGGTCTCAAAAGTTGGGTGTAATTTGGTTAGACAGAGCCGGAGGAGGAAGGGAGTTTCCGCAGGAGCCAAAAGCACAGAGATGTGGCAAGGCATAGAATATTTGAGGAACGCGCTGTGATTAGGGAGTAGAAAGTAACAGAAGTAGGCAGAGGAAAGAGTGAGGCTGCCCACACTGAATGACTTTGGTTGCCACGTGGAAAAGTATCTGCTTCCTATAGTAGGTAAAGGGTACATGAAAGGATTTTAAGTAGAAAATTGACAAGCTCCAGTCTAGGTTCTTGAAAGGTAATTTCACAGGCAGTGTACTAGTGCACCTGGGTGAAGGAAAGCTGGAGGCAAAGAGACTAGATAAGAGGCTTTTTTGCAAGAGCCCAGAAACACACCCATGTGAGTGTGTGTATGTCTTCATGTGTAATGGTATGTGGGTTATCAGAAGGATAGGCTCAAAAATGGCTCATCCCAGCCCTGCTGCACACCTGCAAAATTCTTCCCCATTGATCCACATCAGAAACGATGAAAGCATGGTAAATAATTGCCGTAACCTTTATAAATTTTAATTTACTGCCCAAACAAAGATGAGAGCCACATATACAAAGAGCTTCCAATGCCCAGATTGTATAAGCTATCTCTCTACTTGTACTGAATTCCCTCAGCAGTCGTTTTTCCACCTGATTTCAGGTGAGTCTTACATTATGCAAATCACTTTGACCTCCAAAACAATGTGTTGTTATAATAATGTGTTTGGGAATACAGTTGTGGTTTTCATGTCTCTTATTAGCGTAGAATTATAGACCAATGTATCACATTTCTTCTGGTGAAGTTAACTGAGCCATGTAATGTGGCCAAATAGAATATACAACATAACTCAACAAAGGGAGGGGGATATCTCTATTTCCTTGGGAAAACAATTATTAAACCATAACTATACTTCATAGATGTAAGTGGCTTACTTTTTTGAAAAAGAAGTTTTATCTATGAGACAGATAAAAAAGAACATTTATCTATGAGATTAGGGTTTAACTCAGAGGTTAACAACCTAGTGTGAGCATGCAGAAGCAGCCAGCAATCAGTCTCCAGGGGCGTAACAGTGCCTATCTCTATTGTCCGCTTTTCCCCTTCGCACAGTAGGAGGGGATATTGCAGCCTGGTTAAGGATGCAGGCTCTGGAAGCCATCTGGGTTTGAATTCCATTTCTACTATTTTTGTGATCTTGGTGAGCTACTTAACTTTTCTCTAGTTCAGATTTCTTTTTTTTTTCAATCTACAGAAATGGTAGTGCCTATCTCACAGGTTTCTTTTCTAAGAATTAGATGAGTTTCTAGGCTCATGGGACAAACTATTAAAAAACACAAAGATCTCTGTCCTTGTGGTATTTACATTCTAGTAGGGAGGCAAGACAGTAAACAATCAAAATGATTAATATGTAAATATATGATTGCTAGCAAGTGATCAATCCTATGATAATGCAGAAGAAGTAGAGCTGGGTAAAAGGGATGGAGAATGATGGGTGGGTAGGGTGGTAAATGTAGCATTAAATAGGGTGGCCAGGGCAGGCTCACTGAGGAGGTAAGATGTAAGGAAATACTTGAAGGGGGGAATGGAGTTAACCTGAGATAAAGACCCTGAGGCCTTCATTTGGTATGTTCAGCAAGCTTCAGGAAGCCAGTGTGGCTGCCGAACTGGGAGGAGGAGGAGGAGAGGGTATAAGAGGTCTGACAATGTGAGACCACATTACTAGAGCCTTTTCACCATTCAATGGCTTTTGGCCTCTTGAAGTGAATTGGGTTTGAACACAGGAATGACAAGGCCAGATTTGCATTTTAAAGGCTGCTGTGTTGAGAACCACCACATGGGGACAAAGCAGCAGCAGAGAGGCCTTCCAGATGACTTCTGCTGCAATCTAGGTGAAGGATGGTGACAGCCACGTCCAAGGTAGTAGATGTAGAGTGCGTAAGAATCGATCAAGTTCTGTATACATTTTGAAAGTATTAGATTTCCTGATAGACAGGATGACTCTGTGGAATAAAATGAAATCAAAAAGATCCCTGAGAACCAGATGGATTCTGTGTAGCTAACCAGGACCTAGAACCAAAATGGAGTCAAGCAGCCATGTTGGGACCAGGATACAGTCACATACTCTGTTCTGGGAAAAACCACAGAATGCACTGTTAAGCTTGGACTCTGCAAAGTTCCTGATTTTACAAAAGCCCCTAATAGCCACCTGGACCTAACCAATAAAACTGTGACCTGAGCCAACCAATCAGGACTAACCTGGCTTGCATTCCTCATTTGCATAAGTAGACCTGAGTGGGAACTAGGCAGGAACTTTTTCTGTAAAGGCAGCTCTCTTTCTTTGTTCTCCTGGAGTGTACTTTTGATTTGCTGCCAAAGGCCACCTCTCCCCAGGTTGCAAATTGTATGAGCAGTGAAGCTTTCCTAACTAAATTCGTGTGTTCCAGATATTTTTGATGAAAATTCTAATATTTTTGGTGTGAACAATTTAAAGGATAAAGTTGCCACTAAGAAATTTTGGGTGGAAAAGCTTTAGGGAGCAAGATCCAGAGTTTAGTTGTAGTGATGTTGACTTTGAGTGGTCTCTTAGACATCCAAATGGAGATATTGAGAATAAAACAGCACATAAAACGTTGACCAGCTTAAACTAGTTTTGCTTCTTTAAAATAGGTCATTTTAATCAAACCTTGTTCAATAACAGAGATGACACTGTGTGTGTGCCAGGCGGTAAACAATGCCCCAGGATGACCCCAGAACCAAGAATCTTCAGAAATGTTGCCACTGGTGCCCATTACGAAGCAAGAAGTCCTTCAATAAGGAAAATCCAGCTTCCAGCAGTCCAAATAGCTTGATTACCATATATGGACTGATTAGAGACTAGCCAATCAGCTTTTTCCTGTAACCCTTTAAATTTCCCCCCAAACCCTGGATTAGGAAGACAGATTTGAGAGGCTTGCCTCCTGTCCCCATGCCAATCAACCTTGCAATAAAGTTTTTCTTTTCTCAGAAGCCAGCGCCATGGTATTGGTTTCTATGTGCATCAGGCAGCAAGCCCTTGCTTGTTTACAATTCCTGGTGACCTTGAAGGGATCATGGTCCCATGACCACTGGACTGAGGCTCTGCAGCCCCTGGCAGGGTATGAGCTGTTCTCATCAACCTTAAGTGGCCACGTAGACCACTTTGTCTAGAGGCTTGGCTGATTGCAGTCCTGTTTCCTGCTGCAGTACTCTAAGACCATTGGTTTCTTCTTTCATGTTCGTGAAAAGAAACTGCTTCTGGATTGAGACGGCTCTGGGATTCAGGTGAGCAACATTAATAAAGTGACTGTCCCTTACCTCATCTTTCTGGTTTGATCCACTGGAAACCTAAGTAGGACTTGTATTCTGGGGAATCCTGGTGGGCTGAGTCCTGAATCTTGGGCCTGGTTCCAGGATAATTAGAGATGGGATAAAAGGTTCACTTGCAAGTTACTCCCAGTAATCTGCTTCTGAGTACTCCTGGTAGTCTGGCTCTGAATTGTAATTTCTATGTTATATGTAGAATTGTATTGTGTATTATTGTGTAGTAATGTTGTTTGTCTAAAATGAATTGTCTGTTTGGGGACTGAGTTTCTCGGTGACCATAACAAACTAAATTTTTGAAGGTCTTCTGACCCCAAAGAAAAGAAGCATAGTTCCCTCTGGTCCTTTGGGATGTTCCCAGGTGACAGGGGATTTTTTGGAAGTGTCAAGGCATCTGCCCATGACATGCAAAGGCCTCATAGGGACCCCCCCCCACCCCACCTGAAGAACATACCTTACTAAACCTTTACTGTTCACAGCAAAGCAGTCGGCAGTGGCAGCTCACCCAGCGCTTACTTGCCTGAACTTTGTTGATGTCAAAATATGTACATCATGAAACAACTGACCCCTTGATCATTCTTGGGGGAGCTGTTCCTACAATCTCCACACTGTCAGATCCTAAACACCACCCCTAGAAAGACCTTGATGTGGCCACCTTGAAAAAGTCCTTTAAAATAGGAAATGTAAATGGTATACCAAATTGCAGCCCGTTGAGATGCATTCTTCAAAATTGGGCAATGTTCAATTAGGAGCCCACAAAGAAAGAGGAAATTATTTTCTTTTGTAATATACCCTGGCCCCAGTACTCATTGGGGTCAGGTTAGTTGCAGCCTGTGAATGGGTCTTTGAACCATGATGCCATCTTGCAATTAGACCTGTTCTGTAAAAGGAGAGAAAAACAGCTATAAAAGCACTCTTGTCCAAAATCTAGCAAAAATTTAACAGAAACTATAAGATGTCTGTTTGTGTGTGTCTGTATGTTCACGTATGTCTATATGTATATGGTGTAAAAATGTGGTATTTTTCTACCTCTGGATGGTATGTACAAAATTAAGAGCTGTATTTAAAGCTTATTTAAGTTTGTTGGTTTGATTGAAATAGGCATGTGGGTTATTAACATTGGATACAATGTAGACATGCGGTCTTTATTCTACTTGGGTTTATTAGTCAAATAAGCTCATGTTATCTCTGTTATAAAATTTGTCGGCAAAAATAATAACTTAGAATGATAGCTAACTTTGTCAAATGTCTCATGAAGTGTTTGTGGACATTAAAGCTACTAAATGTTAATACAGAAAACATCTTTGTATTCAAGGAAAGTAAGATGTATGTTTTCAGCAAAGAAGGAAAAAGAATGGAGATTTGTTTGCTTGTTTCTTTAAAGAAAGATAAACTTGTCCTAAAGTACTATGAAGGAGGAAAGACATGGTACAAAGTCTGAGTGTAAAAAGAAAGTTATAGAAGGGTTTTCAGAAGAGGAACCCTGAGGAAAAAGTTTTGTGCATGGATCAAAATGAATTTAATTAAGTAAATAAGCTTAAATATCAAAAGTAAGCTGATGCAAAACTAGAATTTGGTATTGTCTCTCTTAAAAGGGTAATTTTCTTGAACTTTGTCTGCTCTTCATAAAGAGATAAAAAATTCTTTCTTTATTTTTAAGTAAGTCTACCTAAAAGGCAGAAATTATATTTTGTAAGGTTTTTAGAAACTATTTAATAACTCTTTATGTTTGCCTTTGACATCTTCTATTGTCACTTTGTTTAAGTGGATAACTAAGCATTGTTTTACAGTGACCTATGATCCTGTTTGACCAAGTGTTTTAAACATTTTGATATTTTTGACAAACTTCCTCAAAATTCAAATCCTAAATAAAGTCCTGAAAGTAACTTTGAGATTTCCAACAGATCCCTGGGATTTCTCAAATAATTTCTTCTCTCTTCCTATAAAGAGGGAGATATTAAATTAATTAGGCTTATTTAGTATGTTAAATTGCATGGGAAGCATTGTCAAGTAAATGATGATAAACCTTCTTAGTTTATATGGGTAAATATAGGTTATGTGGGTAAACGTTATTAATGTAAGTGGTTTAAAAATTGTATAGCATTCCTAAATTAAATTTTATGTCACAGAAATAACCAAATTTCTTTGTCAATTGCCATTTTTAAGTCTTTTCTAAATTATTGACAATTACTATTTTACTCTAGTGCTTTTGCAAACATGTTTCATCTTCCAAAAGACTAATGGAAAGGACTCTGACAAATGCTCTAGAATACAGGTTTCTGATAAACTTTTCAGATCATAAAAACTGAGCTAGGTAAGAAATTACAGAAGGCTAATGGAGAAACTAATGGTTTCATAAAACAGTTAACAAAACATCAAGATCAAGAATTGATTACACAGGACTGAGTGAACTGATGAGAATGATTATAACTTTTATGACTTTTTGTTTGAAATATTGCTGATTTTTAAAATGTTTTCTTTTTCTAGACTTAAGGAAAATTTTTCTCTTTTCAAAATTAAAAGATTTATCTTTTTCTCCCTACCTGACCCCTCCAGACTTTAGAACGAGTGAATATTCTTATTTTCATGGCAATATACTTATTTGTGTAATTTCAATAAGAATCTACCCTCCTTATAACAGGACACAATTGGAAATATTGGTTATATTACCAATGCTTTGATTGGAATGTTATATTTGAGAGAGACATACATAGACTTGGAAATGGCCAGAAGTCTTTAACGAACAAAGGTTGACTTTATGGGAAAAATGACGCCACTTGGAAATATTGGCCTGGTTCCTTGCTTACATGGTTTCCAGCAACCTTACCAGGTGAGTAAAGGTCACTTCCTGGCAGGTGCAAGAACTTCAGGGTATTTTGGGGAACTGAATTTCCCCAAACCTATAGACATTGCAGGCAGAGTCTGATGACAAGTCCTTGACTCGGCTTTCCTGGCCTTGAGAAGCCTTTAAAGTTCAACCTGAGATTCCTTATGAAAAATTCCAGCAAAGCAGATTTAAAAGAATCTATATGATCAATTGACTTATGTAAATAATTGGGCCAAGTTTATTGAAACTAGACTTATTTTGTAAACCAATCAATCTTAATCTGGTCATCTTTGGTAAAATGAGAGTGGTTTTAGAGAGAAAAGCTATGCTTCTATAATACACTGCAGTGTATTATATTGTAGAAACTATAATACACATTCTAGTTCTATGGTCTTTGAGGTTTTGTTTTCTGCCTGTAAATTGGACTAGATCCTGAATTCTTCTAGTTTCCTGAAATATCTGGCTACAAATCTCCAAACCAATGTTTTCAACTTTTTTCCATCCTTTTCATTTGGAATCATTCAGACCTGAAAACACCCTTTTTTCCTGATAGCTCTACAAACTGAAGCTGGACAGCTTGATATAAACTTAAGAGAGATCACCACAATAGCCCACGTTTAGACAATCTTCATGTCTGTTGCTGTATAAACCACTCAAAAAGAACACCTGACGACATTATCAGAGACATTTCAAACTGCTAAAGATGCTTCAACCCTGACATCTAGAAATCTTCTTGACTGGCTGTCCCCTGGGCTCAGAATTGGTTTATAATTCTCTCCAACCATTAACTGTGGTGTTTTGTTTTTTTTGTTGATTTGTTTGTTTCCATAGAAATGCTTCTTATTAAATACCTGATTGTTTTCTTGTATAATATAGGCCTAACTTTGAAAGCCCACCTGCATCACTGACTCCTGAAATGAATTTAACTAGATTGACTGATTGTCAGGACTAAGAGACTGGGTGGTGTTCAGTGAGAGGGAACAATTCACCAACTGTTTCTAGATCATGAAACCTCTTGAAGTTTCAAAGGTGGGAATGTGGGGTATCAGAATTAGCCACCCCAAAATGTGTCTCTTTGTCTTAATTATTTTAAAAAACACAAGACTGAGAAAGAAACTTTGACCTTCCCCCTGACTGACTAAAGGAATTTGAGATAGAAGGCCTGTTCCAGGAAGTAGCTAGAGCAGTCACTGCCCTATTTCCTTCAAGATTAATGAACGTGCAAAGAAAAGGGAGGCATTGAAACAGCCCACAAAACATTGACCAGCATAAAGTAGTTTGCTTCCTTAAAAGAGGTCATTTTAATCAAACTTTGCTCAATAACAAAGACGGCACAGTACACGTGCCAGACAGGAAACCATAGTCCCAGAATGACCCCAGAAGCAAGAATCTTCAGAAATTTTGCCACTGGAGCCCTTTACAAAGTGAATAGTCCTTCAGTAAGGAAAATCTGGCTTCCAGCAGCCCAAACAGCTTGATTATCATAAATGGACTGATTAGAGACTAGTCAATCAGCTTCTTCCCCTAACTCCTTAAATTTCCCCACAAACTCTGGATTGGGGTGACAGATTTGAGAGACGTGCCTCCTGTCTCCTTTCTGGTTGACTTTGCAATAAAGTTTTTCTTTTCTCAAAAGCTGGTACCATAGTATTGGCTTCTATTTGCAGCAGGCAGTGAGACCTTGCTCACTAACAAGAAGACACTTAGATACATGATTCTAAAGCTCCAGGGAGCAGAGAAAGAAATTAGGCATTGTCTGAATACAGATTGCATTTAAAGCCTGGAGGCTATTTGAGATCATCAAGGGAGGGAATAAATATGACAAAAACTTCAAAGAAAAAAAGGAAAGAAAGGGGGCCAGTGGTTAAACTCACACGTTCCACTTTGGTGGCCCAGGGCTTGCCAGTTCGGATCCCTGGTACAGACCCATGCATCACTTGTCAAGCCATGCTGTGGTAGGCATCCCACATATAAAGTAGAGGAAAACGGGCACAGATGTTAGCTCAGGGCCAGTCTTCCTCAGCAAAATGAGGAGGATTGGCAGCATATGTTAGCTTAGGGCTAATCTTCCTCAAAAAAAAAAAAAAAAAGGAAAGAAAGACAAATAGGCTTAAGGTCTGAACTCTAGGGCATAGGGATGCTGTAAGACTTGGTACTTTAGAACTGTTGTCGTCAGAGGCAGCTTAGTCATGAAGCTGGTGTGGCTTAAGCGTCAGGACTCTTCCAAAGGCCCAGTAATATATTCACATTGATCTATGGTTTTGTGAAATTTTCAAAATTTGTTCTTTTTGTTATTTTTGTTTTTTGTTTTTTCTGGTGAGGAAGACTGCCCCTGAGCTAACATGTATTGCCAATCTTCTTTTTGCTTGAGGAAGATTGTTGCTGAGCTAACATCTGTGGCAATCTTCCTCTGTTTTGCATGTGGGATGCCAAGGCTTGATGAGTGGTGTGCAGGTCTGTGCCCAGGATCTGAACCTGTGAACCCCAGCCCCCTGAAGGAGAGCGTGCAAACTTAACCACTACACCACCAGGCCAGCCTGAAACAGTTAAGGTGTTCTAATCACATCTTAATTAACACCACTGTCTCTTTCCACTGCAACCTCTCTCCCTCGCACTAAGTTTTCCCTTGTGACAGAGAATCCATTTTTGGAACCTCTAAGAGAAGGCCAAATTGGGGATATATTTAGTTCAAGTTTATTGGATTTATTAATATGGTTCACACTTATTTCCATATATAATTAAGCATTTGCTACCTGTCACAGTCTTGGAATAGCTCCCAGGAGGAGTCCTAACTTCCATGGAGCCAACTCAGCTGGGGTCATGACACCAAGCTACAGGGCTAAAGGCTATAGTGTCTTATAGCTCCCAGCACCATATGCACATGAATAATGGAGGAAAAACAAAGTTTGAAATGTATGAGACCAAAGCTTTTCTGCAATATTCTTCCAATCATCACATGTGTAATATTGTGACTGGAACATTTAATTCTCTTGGATACCAAGTCAAAACAGAAGTTCTCTCTTGTCAAAAATATTTTAGAAAATGTAAAGTGCATATAATTATAAACACCTTAGTCATTTTTTTTCTTTTTGATGGGAATTGGGATAAATAGAATTTATCAGAGTTCCTGTGGTTGTACAAACCTGTAGCAGTATTGCAAATACTGAGCACATCTGTAATAGCTCATTTCTAAAAGAAACATGATGGAGGTTTTCCCAAATTTGGCAACAATTCTAAATTCCTAACAAGATATAAAACTGGGAAAAAAATGACAAACAAATTTTAGAGGAAAAGAAATTCTTGAGGAAAGACTGAATTGTCTCTTTATAGAAAATGATATTGCAGGGCTGGCCGGCCTGGTTGCATAGTGGTTGGGTTCACACACTCCACTTCAGTGGCCTGGGATTCATGGGTTCGGATCCTGGGTGTGGACCCGTGCACCACTAGTCAGGCTGTGCTGTCAAGGTGTCCCACATACAAAATAGAGGAGTTTTGGCACAGATATTGTCTCAGGGCCAATCTCCCTCATCAGAAAAGAAAGAAAATGATATTGCAAAATAATTTCAAATGAAGATGTGATAGAAACGTATGTAGCCAAAAAATATAGATTGAAAAAAGGATTGTAAATGTGTTTCTGGAAGTTAATAAATGAATAAAAACTAAATTATTGCTATTTTTCTGAAATTTTCTTTGTGATATTTGTTTTTTATATGTTCATAGTTTATTGTAATTTCTTTGCTCATTCGAAATAAATATTCTTGTACTTAATTTTCTGTTTACAGTTCTGTATTATTTTTCTTTGAAACTCCCAAGTCACGTAAGCTTCATGCACCACAAATTCTGAATCCATTCCCGCCTGGCACATAGTAAGCACACTACAAACTAGGCATCCTTCATTTTCCTCACAGCCCACCCTCCTCACAATCCAGAGCTAAAACTTGCTGTCTATCCCTCCACTTCTCAACATGTCTCCTTAGTAGCTATTGGTCAGCTAGACTGATGGGGACCTTGATACGTTATCTTTGCATGACTCCTAATTCCTCCTGTATCTGTTGGATTTCCTTCAAACATAATCTGTTCTCCAAGGTAACATTGTTTTCTATGCCATGAAGTTGAGGATTTAGCAGCCATGGATGTGTGTGTGTGTGTGTGTGTGTGTGTGCGTGTGTGGTGGGCAAGGGTAGATAGATAGTTTTCTCTCAATATAATAATGGCTCCTAGGAAGCTAAAAGATATAAATCTTGTCTCACCATGGCAGTGGCTATTTTCCCTTTGTTGACCAAAGATTACCTCAAGAACTATTAGCTCCACCACATTTTTTTGGCATATTTATATCTGTACTATTTAAAAGCCAGTCTGCACTTAAATAATACACATTCATAGTTTCAGAAACAAGGATCTGTCCTTTGTGTAGCACATGGCTATGCACATAGTAGGCATACACAGTAAATACTTTCTGAGTATGAAACTAGGTCAAAATTCTCTGCAAATCAATTATCATAGAGAAGAAAAACATGAATTCAATAGTATAAATAAACTAGTTCAAGCAAATCAAAAATGACCATATAGAATTGAAGAATGAAAGTTACATCTTGCGAATCACATGATACACTTGGAAAACTTAATGTTTGCTATAATTTTCAGATGTTGCAAATACAATGAATAAAAAGTAACTAAACACCTGAATAAGCAGTAACTAAAATCATTTAAGAACTGTATTGAATGATATACAACCTTTCCCGGTCCTTATAACTTGGGAAACCTTATAAACAAAACAAGAAAACAAAATCTTGTTCTAAGTTTTAAGCATCCAAAATGAGCTTGAGAAGAACAGTGTTAAGTACCAACTGCAGAGCATGTTGGGCTGTCAGGCTCCACCTGTACATAAAACGTGCCTCTGGGAGTGTAGTAATAAATTTCTAATATTGAGGGTTATTGGACCCTAAAATGAGACATCAAAGGAGCCTTCTACAACATTCCTCTCTGATGCTATTGATAAAGAGATTAACTTCTTTTAAAAGAGATGGGGAGGTGAGCTGGAACCCCACTTGAGAGCACAACGATGAGTAAATTGAGTTTAAAAGCATACTTTGAGATGAAGAAATCTAGGGTTCTTCAAAGACAGGGGTTGTAACATGAAAACAACAGGAACTGTTTTTTGCCTGTTTGTTTGTACACTCTCTGCCTGAGTGATTAGGAGGATGTTGTGTTATCTTGCCTCATAGAATTCTATCTGGAATAGAGACTTCCTTTAGCTTAATAAGATGTTAAGCTTCACTAGAACCTATCAAGAACTTGGCATAATAGAAGTCTCTAGCCCTGGGTTCTAGTCTAGGACTTACAAGTACTGTGTTGGTTTGGACTCGGGACTTTAACTTCTCTGAGTCTCAGTTCCTTTTTCCATAAAATAAAGCGGTCGGACTCCATCAAAAGTTCTTAACCTGGAATCTGTGGTCTTCTAAGAGGCTTGTAAATGTGATTCAGAAAAACAATGTCCCTTGAAACCATTTATGGCATTTTCTCTGTGTGTTTTCCTGGTTAAGTCCAATTTCCAGATTCTCTGAGGATGTATTTTATTTATAAAAAGTAAAAAAAAAAAAAAAAACCCTCTGAATTAGATGATAGCAGTGAGCCATTTCAATTTACATACTAGCATTCTTTTTATAACACTGTATTTTTAATATTATGACTAAGTACTCTATCAGCAGAGTAGCAGGCACTACTATGTTATACCAGCAATGCTAATTGATCAACTGTCTTTGTTTTTACTCTGGACTTCCAAGGTTAGTTGGAGTTATTGTGTTCTTTGTCACAGACTAAGAAAAGGAAAAAGTCAACTGCAAAGGAGCAGGACAATGACAAAATGAGAGGAAATAAAAGGAAATCATGTTGAATCAGCTACTTGCTCCGTCTTTGAGCTCAAATGATCTTTTCTCAGACATTTTCTTGGCCTCCTGAGATGAGCCTTTCAATCCCCCCACATCTGCCCCAACTTCCTTTTCAATCTACGCATTCAACAAATATTTACTGAGTGTCCATTGTGTGTCTGCACCCTAAAGGCAAGGAGTAAAACTTGAAAACAATAGGAGCTGGTATTGATTTCGCACAGATTTATTCTTCTGTAGAACAAGACCAGCCCTACCCAGAGGCAGCCTGAGCAGCCTCCAGCTCCTGCACTCTATGATGCAAAAGTCCCTGAGAAAGGGGTCCCTTCCCAGAAGCATCTCATTCTCTGGCCCTGCAATTCTCACATTAGTCACTTATTTTCATTAAGGTACTGCAAGTTCCCCTGTTACAATGCAAAGGTTATTAGGGAGGGGAGACAAATTAAATCATTAGCACAGATGAGTTAGACACATTAGTTTCACACTGCAGGTATTGAACAAAGGATACACAGAATTGATGGCATGTCCTGGAGAAAAATTCTGGAGATCAATGGAAATACTTCATTTTGGGGTACAAACCTTTTAATGTTGAAAAAATTTGTACCCTCATGTGACAGTAGTTTGACTTCAAGAACAATAATCTTCATCATTTACTATAACCTTACTGTGTACCAAGCACTATATGAAGCACTTTACATACATTTTCTCCTTTAAACAGCCTTGTGATGAATGTATTTCAGTCCCCATTTTATAAATTAAGAAACTGAGTGCTTAGAGAGGTTAAATAATTTTCCTAAAGTTATGCAGGTCAAGATACAGCACATCTCTCAGATTCCAAAGCTTGGGATCTGAAGCTTATATGTTATACTACTTCCATGAATACAGAGAAAAAATACATAATGTAAAACCTACCTTCAGGAGCATTTTTTAAATGGCTTTATATTGTATCAGTGACAACATAATCGTACTTCTGGAGAACAGTTATATTGATATGAGTAAGTCTTCATTTATTCATACTCTAACCACCCTTGTTGAGTCTACAGATTCAAGGCTCCCTTGTACCTCTCAAGGACATATGGGAATCTGGAACCCACCAAAGTTTGGGAATCACAGCCCTAGATGATGAGTCATTAACCAATAGACTGCCTCTGCCCACCCCTGCCCTACCACAGGTACCGGGAAGTTATGTCTCAAGTGATGAGGTAAGGAAAAGCCTTGAAGGGAATCCAAAAAGAGTAACACAATGTCGCAGTCTCCTTTCCCCCCCTGCCCCAGCAAGACTCTATGATAGGTTCAATGAGTGAATAAAAGGACAATGTCAAAGACACTTTGTGGAAAATTGTCCTACCTGGAAATTAAGAGGTGTCAATAGAAATCAGGTTCGATGGCTTGGATGAGGGAAAGCACTTGGAAGACTCAAACATGGGGTGTGGTGGCGTGAGTGGAGTGGAATGGGAGGGCACAAGTCACTCACTCTGTCACTAGAAATTGAGTATAAGATCCAGAGTAGGTGAAAGGCCAGGGTCTTACTGCTGCTATTGGGGAAGGGGAAATTTACTCTTACCCCTCTTGAGTTCTTCCAGTTGGACTAATAAAAAAAGAAAAAAAAGACTCAAGACAGATTAACAGTAGAAAAACCAGTTTAACTTAGGAGAGCATAAAAATGATGCTCAGAGAAATGACCAAAGCAGGCAGATTTTACATCTTTTTATACAAAGAAATAATAAATTTGTGAAGATTTGACAGGACAAAGAAATTTAGGTGTGGATGCTTAATTAGTAAGTAATTTAAGGAGAGTTTGGGTTTGGAGCAGTAAATTCATAAAAAAATACCAAGGTTTGTTTATACAGACTTCTCAGCCCTGAATTCCCTAGCTCTGGTGATGAGAATGTCTCTCTATCTCTCGGTGTGCGGAGGGTACCTTTCACATGGGAGATTTCCTGCTTTCAGAGAAAACAGAGAAAAGAGAGTCAAAATGCCCTTTTTGCATTGGCTATTTATCAAGCAACTTTAATTTAAAATAATCAATATGCCTTTGTGGCATATTTGGGGGTAGCCTGCCCTGGGCCCCAACACTGCATTCAAGATAGACAGTCACAATGAGACTTACAGAAAGGCAGGTTACTGTAAGACCACCTAAATTTGTTCTACCTCCACATAAGCACAAGCTCAAGCATCTTCCATTAAAAGGAAGGAAAAGGAAGGAAGGAAGCAAAGAAGCAAGAGTAAATAACATCCATTTGACATTAAACCGCCATTAAGTTACTACACTATTTCCTTCTCTTAAAAACAAGTTTTTGATAGGTGTTGTTTTAAGCTTGCTGTCTTCATTTCATTGTCCTCATCCACTTCTCAATCCATGCAATTGTCTTCCACCGTGGTCTCTCCAGTTACACTGTTGTGCCCAGGGGCACAAACAATCTCCTGGTTGATAAATCGTAAGGCCACTTTTAACTTCTTGGCTTACTTGTTCAACATCTCAACAGCATTTGACAACTTGGTTTTACCTCTCTTTTAACTCGCTGTCTTGGCTTTCCTTCTAACATTTTTGTAGTTCTCTTTCAATCTTCTTTTCAGGTTCTTCTTCCTCTTTTCATTGATTAAAATCTCATGCTTCTTACACTACACATTCTCCTTATGAGGCCTCACCTCCCTGACAGTACTGTGCTGATGACTGCAAACTTTCATTACTAGTTTAGACCTTTGCTACAAGCTCCAGGTTTCTTTCTCTGTCTTCACGTGGCCACGCATCATGGACATCTCAGATGAAATGTATTATTGAGGATTTAAATTCAGCGGTAAGTGACTGAATTTAACAATATCAGAGACATAAATGAGATCAGTGTTTATTTTTCTGTCTCACTTGCAGCCAAGGATAGTAAAGCAGCTCTACAATCATCAGAATCTCAAGATACTTCATCTTATTTCTCCACAGTATTAGTCAGTATTCTACACAGAAACAGAGCCAGTATAATATAGGGGGAAAACAAACAAACAAATATATATATATATATCTTCTCTCTTTTTCTTTCTCTTTCTCTCTCCCTCTTCCTCCCTTCCTTCTCAAAATATCTTGCCCTAGATAGATAGATGGATAGGTGTAGATATAGCTAGAAGGAGAGAGAGAGAAGATACATATACTATATCCTATCCATTCTGAGTCTTCAAAAGGCCATTCCACAACTCTAGCAAACCAGCTGGTTCAGGATGGCAGGGAACATGGTAAGACCAGTGAATTCCATGAGCAAAGCCCATTGCCACACTTTTGCTGTGAAGTGAGCAACTTGATCAGAAGCAATGCTATGTGGAATACTATGATGGTGGATAAGTCATTCTGTAAATCCACAGATACTAGTTTTGGTAGAAGCATTGTGTGCAGGGAAGGGAAATCCATATCCAGAGTAAGTATCTATTCCAGTAAGAACACACCACCACCCCTTCCATGATGGAAGCAGTCCAAGGTAAGAAACCTGTTACCATGTAGCTGGATGATCACCCCAGCGAATGGTGCCATATTGGGAACTCAGGGTCGATCTCTGCTGCTAACAGACTGGGCACTCGGCAGTGGCCATAGCCAGATCAATTTTGGTGAGTAGAAGTCCATATTGCTAAGCCCATGTATAACCTCCATCTCTGCCATTATGGCCACTTTATTCATAAGCCCACCAGGCCATGAGAGACGTGGCTGGAGCAAGAGGCTGACTGATCCACAGAATGACATATTGGCAGCCATGCTGGAAAAGGTGGCTCTATTATCATCAGACTCTCAAGATACTGTATCTCATTGCTCCACCATTCTCAAAATGCAGCTTCTAGCTCCTGGTCTAAGATGGCTGTAAGAACTCCAGCCAACATGTCCACATTCCCAACAGTGGGACTAAGGACACGAGGAAGAGGGAGAACACCAGCTGACAGAGGCAACCAACATGTACGCTTACATCCCACTGGCCAGAACTTAGTCACATGGTCACACCCTGCTGCAAGCAAGCTGGGAAAGGCCTGGCTAAAACATGGGCATTTATTTCTTAAGAAAAGGGAGAAAATGGACATTTGGGTTCAGCAAGCAGTCTCATTATCCCTCAACATATTTAAAAATTATCTAGCTCCAAACAACAAAAGCTGTTTTCCCTCTTAAGTTTCTTCTCTTGATAAGTGGCACCATCATTTACCAAACTGCCCAAGTCAGAAACCTCCTCCTTCTTTACCTCCTACATTTAGCATTGCCAAACTCTATTGGCCCTGTCTTTCAATACTCCCCAAAGTCTCTCTCCTCTCCTGAAATTCAAATGCCACTTTCGCAGGTTATATCATGGCTATGTGTCACTTTCATAAACTCATATCTCCTAAATGATCCCCCCAATGTCAGTCCAGCCCCTCTTTCATCTATTCCCTACTCTAATGGCAAAGCCACTTTCTAAGCATAGGTTGGATCACAGATATGCCTGATCATTCTCCAATGGGTTCTCAAATCCTGCTCCAATCTAGTTCATGTCCTTTGCTTCAGCCTTATGGCTTACTAAACCCTCCACCCCCACTTTGCCTTCACATTCTAGTCATTCCTAAGAGGTTTCTAGTTCCTCAAACACTCTGGGCACTCTTCAGTCTCCTGACTTTCCCACTTGCTGCTCATTACTTAGACTATCTCCCTTCATGCCTACTACTAATACCCACTCATCTTCAATTATCAGCTCAGTTGTTGTCTCCTCTAAGAAGCCTTCTGTAAAGCCCACAGTTAGTGAAATCATGGGATTTTCCACAACACATTATAATCAATTATGCTCCCCACAACCCGACCCCCCAGGACTCTAGAGAAGGAACAGAATGATTTGTCTATAGATCTCCAGTGTTTAGTATACTGTCTGGCACATACATACTTCTGCAATAAATAAATAAGTTCATTAAACAAGATCCCAAATCTCTTGCCTATAATCTGGATTTCTTCTCTGCTCAACCTCTGGGTAATCTATAATCCTACTTCTAGTTTACTATCCCAATTCATGGCAGCTTTGTCCTGATATTGCTGCTCACTAGACCATGTGCTCACTAGACCAGAAAGACCTACCAGGCACTGACGTCTAGTTTGACTCTCATCCTTTATATACCTGTTTACTGCAAACCAAACATATCCATCTGTAGCACATTTTCAGCCTAGAACTACTTGAAACTAGTACATGAAACCTTATGCTCAATCCTTGTTCTAGGAGACTTTATTGAGTCTACTAATCTAATAACAATGCAGGCTTTAGTCATTTAAAAACAAACACTTGTTGAGCATTAATTAACTCAGAAGCATTGACTGCAGCCCTCCTGTGTGCTGAATACTGCGTTAGATGCTGAAGATGCAATGATGATCAAAACCAGTTCCTCCTCTAATGGAGTTTCTAGTTTAGTCAGGAGAATGGCATTCATCAAATAATTATATTGATAAAAGTTTAATTACAAATATTGAGAAGTATCTTCAATGAAATGAAAATAATTCTCTGAATGCTAAGATCAAAGAACTGTACTTAGGTGAGAAGGGTGGTAAAGAAGGTTGGTCAGGGAGGTTGTGAGGGGTCAAGGAAGTATCTAAAGGATGAATAGACATTAACTAGACAGGAGAAATGGTGATAATGAGAGGAGCAAGGAGAGAGGGAGAACATTGAGATAGAAGGAATAGTCTGTGCAAAGGCCCTGTGCTAGAAGGACTTTTCCTGGTACTTTCGAGATAGTGAGAGGAGGCTCATATAAGTGGAGCACATGTGTGATGAGACTGAAGAAGTAGTAGTTGGCCATCCTGGTGGCATCATGTCAAGTATATGAGTCTTTAGAACAATGGTAACTGAGGTGCTTTCATGAGATAGGGTTAAAGGGGAAATCTTGTGCTTGTCAGGTGAAGGATGAGTCTAGTAATTGCCAGGCATGATAAGGAAGAACATATAGCATGATCTGTAAATCCAATGAGTTTAAGATTAAGAATTAGATATTTTAACTCATGAGCAATTAGATATCAAGAATGGCTGAACAATTTGTTAATGATTCAAGGAGCCACAGGAATTCAGAGATGGGCTGAATCCTTCACTTCCTCTAAAGTTTATAGCCTGGTGAGCACCAGAATTGATACGGCTTCTAAAAATAAAATGTACTTTATTCACTCTATGTTCATCTGCCCAGGGGATCTTTCATGGGTCTTTTCCTTGAGCTAATAAATAAATGAAAGAGTTCTAGATGGGGAGGGGGGAATTCTCAGAAAGGAATTATAAAATACAGTCTGTCCCATTCTGAAAAGCCCAAACAGGATTTTCTCCAGAAAGATTACATTTAATTAGCTCCCAATTTGCTTCTAGTAACAGAAGGGATTTAATAGTTTATGGTAATAATATGCAAAAGGTTGAAATGCTCTTGAAACATATGCCAGAATCTGCCACTGCAGAGTGTGAGAAGCTACTGGCATTACTGACGCACAAGAGGAGTGTGCAAAGAGTGCCCTGCTCTCTGGAAGTCACTAGGAGGGCAGCTGGCAGTGACCTTTAGGGGTCTTTGTCTAGACAAAGAGGTGTGACTGTCCACAATCAGGCTGCATTGTCCTTGGTGGAAATATACCACAGGCATGAACAGGCTCTGAAGGAGAGAATACAAATGTTAATGCATAAGTAATTGGAATCATAACTAATTCTTAATGAATGCTTATTATATACTGGGATCTGTTCTACATACTTTATAAGCATTAACACATTAAATTCTTAGGAAAATTGCACAAAGTAGGAAATATTATCCCCTTTTTGTAAATGAGGAATCTGAGACACAGAGGAGTGAAGTAACTTTCTCGAGGCTTCATAATTGGTTAATGGACGAACTAGGATTAGAACTCAGGTAATAAACCTCCAAAGTCTACACTCTGTAAATATGCTCCAGGATTCTCATTCATGTACCCACTTCAAATGGTTAGGACAAGAATTAACTGTATTTATGTGTCCAAGGAGCTTAGAACAGTTGCTGGCATAACAGGATCCATGTTTGCTTTTAATATTTTTTCTGTAGCTCTTCTGATTCTGTTCACCATTATCGTTTCCTTCTACTCCAGTTCCCTCTTGGTCCAACTGACTCCCAGTAACCAAAACGTGACCGGTTAATATTTGCTAACCAGCTGCTTATTATGCAGTTCTTCCAGATGACTGTCAGCACAGGAAGGAGGAGGAGGACGAATTCGCAATCACATTGATGATTTAAGAACCATAGGAGTGAACACTCCTGGAAACACTAAAACTCCACACAGCAGCCCACCCAGGATTGTGCTGTGTGGACATGAAGTCCGCAGAGCAAGAAACCTTGAAAGTGTCAAACTGTTCTACGTGTGATAAAGATGTGTTTCTATGCTATTTCCCAAGGGTGGGAGAAGATGGGGCTAAGATGGCAAGATAGACACAAAAAGTAAGAGATATGGATTAATGAAAAGGAAATTCAGAGATGTGGGAAGAGAAATCTGACGCCAGAATGGGGCAGGTTCATGTCATGATATTGTAACCACACAGTTAATAAAAAGGTCATGGTATGAGTGACAGGTGAGGCAACGACATATTGACTCGGGGACCATGACTTGAAGGCAGGCGATGATAGATAACCTGTGTATGTATTTCCAGGATGTATGAAACTATAATCTCTCGAAATCAAAGATACCCAGCCTTGACTTCTCTCTGCTAAGGGAACAGATAACATCATCAAAAGACACAATGTTTTGTCAAAGGTTTAGCTGTGGGGCGAGGCAGCTCACAGTAACAAGCTGCAGGTACAGCTGATAGAGGCAGATAACAAAGGAGACCTTGGAAACTTTCAGAACAATGTCTTCCAAGTGGCAAGGCCGCTGAGGGTCGAGACAATCAGAAGCCTAGGGTTCTGGGGCTATTTTTAGATAGTCGCAGTGCTTTTGTGCCATGTGAGGACAGATTGGTATTCTGCAATGGACCCTGATGGACACGCAGCTGGAGGAGAAACAGCAGCCGAGCCGAAACTAATAATAGAACAGCCTGGAGCACAAACACAATGGCTGTGGAAGTCGTGGTGGCCACGCAAACCCGCAGGGGAACACGTGATTATCACTCTTCATGCCTCTCTCTCTCTCACTCTCATTAGCTGAAATGGCTGTGATCAGCATTCAAGGGAGTTCAGACACAGCAGAAGAGCTTTGAAATTGATTCCCGGCCCAGGTGCATCTCTGGGTCTGTAGACCTCAGGTCTATAGTAAGGCTTTCATTTCATCTTCACCTAACGTTTCCTGAGTGTAGAAATATTGTAAGCTAGCACTTATTAAGTTCTTACTACGCACCAGGTACCGTACATCCTTTATCTCATTTAATCTTCACCACCATCCAAGGTGGCAGTAAATTTTTCTAAAAATATTTCCCTTTTTACACATCAATAAATGGAGATTTTGAGAAAACAGAAACTTGGCCATGTCACACAGAACCGTAATTCAAATCAAGTTCTGTTTGACGCTAAGATGTGCGCTCTTTGTCCCCGCTGCTCTTCTTTCTTGGATGGCGGTTTGGAGTCATTGGGGTGCTGGAGCAGCAGAGCTTCTACTCGAGTCTATTATCAGTGAACTTCTAGTCATAATTCTATTCCTTCAACAGTTCGTACCCCTGCTGTTTGTATACCACTGGATGTAAAGGTTTACAAACATTTATTAGCTTACAACCTGCTAGAGAGTGAAATATAAATTCAAGCAGGATTATTTCAGCTAGATCCTAACCAAAGTGACTTATTTTTAACCTTCTAAGGATAATCTCCCAGAACAATTCCATATTTATTAAAAGTCTACAATTTGCTTGGCATTGTGATAGGAGCTGTAGATAAACAACTAATAAGACACAGAATTTGGACATCATCAGAGGACTAATGATGCTCCATTACAAATGATCCTTTCATACAAATACTTGCCACCCTCCTATAGCCTTATCTCAACAAAGAGACGGTTAGAGTTGTCTTAACTCTTCTTGCTCTCACTGGGAACACTCAGAATTCTCAATCTTTCACCCACGAAACAAAAGATACTAAGGGTTAGGGATTGAGCCCTCTCAACTGATCTGTGGTTGCCATGGGCACTTTCTCTCCTCCTTTCCCCACTTCAGTCACTACTCAGCTGGTGTTCACCCCCTACTCTGA